>NW_022436992.1:2060978-2753976 GCF_009761245.1 Sapajus apella | reverse complement strand
TATACACACACACACACACACACACATAAACACATACACAAATGTGTGTGTGTGTGTGTGTGTGTATATATTTTTATTTATGTAGATGTATATATTTGTTATCTTTTGGGATTTTTGTTCTATCTGGCAGAATTAGCAAAGTCATATCATAAGCATATATGTTTTGAGAAGTGAGTGTGTCAAAACCATCTGAGTGTATGCCATTATGGTAAATTTCAATTATTACTTCTTATATTCAAGCTTTTATACCCAGTTAGTAGAAAGTGCTTCAAATTTATAGCAATTTATTAGGTCACTTTCTAATAATGGTTACTGTGGTACTACTAAATCTGTTTGATGCTATCATAAAAGGACAGTCAAATATGATAATCCAAGTTTGATAAAGATTGAAAAGTAATTCTGGAAAAGAAAATAGGGATTGTTGCAATTATTAACAGTGGGTTTAAAATTTGAATATTCAGGATCTCCAGTAAATCTAAAACATTTTTAACTGTTACTTTAGAAAGTAAAGCAGGGTTCTTTTACCTCAAAATCTTTTGTAAGATACTTAACTTTTTATCACTGTGGCAAAGCCATATAAAGTAAAATTCACTTTTTTAAACAAATTGTAAGTGTACAGTAAAATTGTTAACTGTATGCACATTGTTGCAGAGCATATCTCTAGAACTTTTTCAATTTGTATGACTGAAACTCTACCCACTGAACAATTGACTTTCCATTTTCTCTCTTTCAGACCCTGGTAACCGCCATTTTACTTTCTGGTTCTAGGAGCCTGACTACTTTAATACCTCCTGTAAGGAGAATCATGTGTTTTTTTGGTCCTTCTGTGACTGGTGTATTTTGCTTAACATAATGTCTTTAGGGTTTATCCATGTTGTAGCATATAATAATATTTTTTCTTGCCAAGTAATATTTTCTTGTATGTATATATCACATTTTATTAATCCATTTATCCATTGATGGACACAATTTATTTCTAACTCTTGGCTACTGTTAGTAATGTTGTGATGAACATGAACTTATTTTTGTTTGGTGGTTTTTGATCACTTATTCGATTTTCTTACTAGTTATAAGTCTGTTAATATTTTTTCTTTATAATTCGGTCTTGGAAGTTTGTAGGTTTCTAGAAAATTATCCACTTCATTTAGGCTATTCGGTTTTTTGACAAAATTTTTCATGGTAATCTCTTGAAATTCTTTCTATTTTGTGGCATTAGTTGTAATGTCTCCTAATTGCTTTCTGATTTTATTTATTTTGAATCTTTTCTCTTTTTTTCTTAGTTTCCTAAAGGTTTGTTAATTTATTTAAAAAGAAAAAAAAACCTCCTTAATTTTGTCAAAGTTTTTTTTTTTTTTCCTTTCTTTTTTTTTTACAATTATTTTTTTTTTTCCTTTTTCTGCTAACTTTAGGTTTAGATTATTTTTACTTTTCTAGTTCCTTGAGGTATAAAGTTAGATAGTTTATTTGAGATTTTTCTTCTTTTGTAATGTAGGCATTTACTGCTATAAACTTCCCGTTTACTATTGCCTTTGCTACATCTCATAGGTTTTGGTATGTTGTGCTTTATTTTTGTTTCTATCAGGGTATTTTCTAATTTCCCTTCTGACAGATTGGGCCCTTTACCTTTCCCTTCTTTGACATGTTCATTGTCCAAATGTGGTTGTTTAAATATATTTTTTAGTTTTTCTGTTTTTATTCTGCTATTGATTTCTAGTTTCCTTTCACTGTGGTCAGAGAAGAAACTTGACATTATGCCAGTATTCCTAAGTTTGTTAAACCTTGCTTTAGGATCTAACAAGTGATCTATCTTGGAGAACATTCCATGAGCTGTTGAGAAGAATGTGTATTCTGTTGCCATTGAGTGGAATGTTTTATATATGTATGTTAATTTTATTTGTCCTATTATATTTGTTTAAGTCTTCTGTTACCTTAGTGATCTTCTGAAAATTATGTCCATTGTTGAATATGGGGTATTGAGATCTCCTATTATTATTGCCTTGCTTTCTGTCTTTACTTCAATTAGTATTTGCTTCATCAATTTGGGTTCTCTGATGTTGGGTCACATATATTTATTATTGTTACAATTTGTCTTTAAATTGACCTTTTTATCATTATATAGTATCTCTCTTTGTCTCTTGTGACAGGTTTTGGCTTAAAGTCTATTTTGTTTGATTTAAGTATGGCACCTCTGTCCTTTGGTTATCATTTGTAAGGAATATCTTTTTTCATTCTTTCACTTTTGGCCAATGTGTGTCATTAAATCTAAAATGAGTCTCTTGTAGACAGCCTACAGTTGAACATTGTTCTTTGAATCCATTCAACCACTATAGGCTTTTTTTTTTCTAATGTAGAAGTTTAATCCATTTACATTGAATGAAATTACAGATAGTAAGAATTTACTCTTGCCATTTTATTCAACATTTCCTTGTTCATCTTTGCCAGTTTGGGCTTCTATCACAACTTACCATAGAGAGGACGACTTAAATAATAAATATTTATTTTTCATAATGTGGAGGCTGGGAAATCTAAAATCAAGGTACCAGCAAATTTAGTATCTGATGAGGGCCCACTCTTGGTTGCAGAGGGCCATTGACTCATTGTACTCTCACCAAGTGGAGAGTAAAAAGTGAGATCCTGCATCTTCTTCTGTTTTTATGTGGTCATTAATTCCATTCAAGAGACTTTCACCCTCATAACCTAATTACTCCCAACTGCCCCACCTCTGCAAAGCAGTGTATTGGGAAGTTAGACTTCAACATATGAATTTAAGAAGAACAGTCATATCACTGTCTTGTAGCTTTTTTATCCTCTTCTCTTGCTTGTTTTTTTTTTTTTCTGTTTTATTGACTTTTTAGTAGCGAAGTACTTTGATTTCTTTCTCATTTTATTTTTTATATTTTATATTTTCTTATGGTTTCCATGGGGATTACACAAAATACCTTAACATTATAACAATCTGTTTTAAGTGAGTAACAGCTTAACTTGAATCACATAAAAAACCCTACACCTTCTTTCTCCCCACTGACTTTTTTATACTGATGTTACAAACCATATATTTTTATATTGTGTGTCAATGTATTTTAATAGTTGTAGTTATTTTTATACTTTTTTGTTAACTCCTATTTCAGAATTAAAAGTGATTTATACATCACCATTACAGGATTACCATATTTATCTGTCCATAAATTTACCATTTTTAGTGAGTTTCATACTTACATATGCTTTCATGTTGCTGTCTTGTGTTCTTTTGCTTTAACTTGAAGAGCTCTGTTTAGTATTTCCTGGAAGACAGGCCTAGTGGGGATGTATTTCTGCAGCTTTTGTGTTCTTGGAAGAGTCTTTGTTTCTACTTCATTTCTGAAGGCTATTTTTGCTGGTTATGGTATTTATGGCTGGCCTTTTTTTCCCTGAGCAGTTCTGGCCCACAAGGTTTCTGCTGATAAATCACTGATAGTCTTATGAATATGTATGTGATGTGATGAGTTGCTTTTTTCATATTGTTTAGAAATTATCTTTGCTGTTTAATTTTGATAATTTTATTATCGTGTATTTCAGTGTGGGCTTCTTTATGTTCATTCTAGTTGTAATTTACTGGGCTACTCAAAACTGGTCATCCATTTCTTTCCCCAGATTTCAGAAGACTTTAGCCAATACTTGTCCAAGTAAGATTTCTGGCCCTTTCTCTCTTCTCCTTTTGGAACTCCCATATTTGTTCATTTGATAATGTACTTTTGGTCCTTTGGCTTTCATTACTCTTTTCCATTTTTTTTTTCTTTTTTTTTCTCAGACTGGATAATTTCAAATGACTTACCTTCAAGTTTGTTGATTCTTTCTTTGGCTTGATATAGAAACTCTCATGAATTTTTCAATTTGGTCATTTGGTTCTTCATATCCAAAATTTTTGTTTGTTTGTTGGTTATTAATTTCTGTCTTGCTGATATTCTCATTTTGTTCATGCATTGTTTTCTGAGCTTATTGATTATCTTTTTGATGGTTATTTTGAATTCTTTCTCATGTAATTTATATACATATATTTCTCTAGAGTTTGTTTCTAAAAAATTATTTTGTTTCTTTGATTTGGCCTTATTTCTGTTTCCTTGTATGCCTTGTAACATTGTATGGGAATCCATGCACTTGAACAAAGTAGCTATCTCTCTGAGTCTTTATGGACTGGCTTCATTCAGGGAAAGACCACCACCAATCTGCCTGGCTAGAGACACTGAGGGCTTCTCAAATCTTTTATAAACATATGTCTTCTCTCAAGGTTTGTGCATGTAATTTCTCAATTGCAGAAGCTTGTCAGTTTCTTTCGAGGAGCTTGTAGTCTCTTGCTCTCTCTGGTGTCTTTCTGCGGTATTACAGGTTCTCCGGTACTGTCATAAGCTACTGACCTCTCTTGTGCTCTGCAAGCATTCAAGTTATGCCAGCTCCCCATCAGGTCTCTGAGTCAGATTAAGACAGTAAACAGTACCTCAGACAGTCCCAAAAAAGCTGAATGTCAGATGCATATTCTACTCCACTTTTTCCCCCCTCAAGAGAGAAGCCACAAACCGGGAACTTAATTCCAATTGTGTTGAATTGTGCTGGTTTCTGTGTGGTATGGTGTGTGCTCCAGTGCTTCAGCAAGCTGTTAAACTCTCTTTTGATCTCTGTGGGCCGCAGACATTCAAAGTAAACCAGTTAACTCTCTGTGCTCCTCATCAGTCCCTTGGGCAGCTTCCCAAAATGATGAAATATATGATGTATGCTCTACTCTTCTCTTTCCCTCACAAGGGAACATAATATGTGTGTGTGTGTGTGTGTGTGTGTGTGTGTGTGTGTGTGTCCCCTACCAGTTGTGAGCAGTTCTGCCTTAGAAAAGAGGCCCTCTTGTTTGAAATAAAATAACAGTTTTTGCCCATTTCAAAGCAGGTATTCTTGGCTTTGGGCTTGCATGGAGTACTATCACTTCCTAACTGACTTCTAAAGTTCTCATAGAGGCTTTTTGGTCCATACATTTTTGTTAGATCAGTGTTCCTGTGGGGGATAGTTCTGGAATGTTCAATTGTGTTATCAAGCTGACATCCCTAAACCTTCTTACCTTGAAGTTTTTTTTTTTCCCCAGGTATACTATTTTTTTTACTTTATTTTTTTAATCAATTTTTATTTTAGATACAGTGAGTACATGTGAAGGTTTGTTACATTGGTGTATTGTACTCAGGTAGTGAGCATAGTACCCAATAGGTAGTTTTTTGAACCATTCTCCTATTCTTTTCTCTCTTGTCTAGTAGTCTCCAATGCCTGTTTTTCCCATGATTATGTCCTTGGATGCTCAGCATTTAGGTCCCACTTAAAAGTTAGAACATGCAATGTTTCGTTTTATTTTCCTGTGTTAATTCACTGACGATTATGGTCTCCAGTTCCATTCATGTTGCTGCAAAGTACATGATTTCATTCTTTTTATGGCTGTATAGTATTCCATAGTGTACATGTACCACATTTTCTTTATCTAGTCCACCATTGATGGTGGACTGGATACATCTAGATTGATATCATGTTTTTGCTGCTGTGAGTAACACAGTGATGAACATACAAGTTCATGTGTCTTCTTGTCGAATGATCGATTTTCATTTGGATATATATTCAATAATGGGATTATTGGGTCAAATAGTAGCTGTGTTTTCTAAGTTCTTGAGAAATCTCCAAACAGTTTTCCACTGTGGCTGAACTGATTTACATTTCCACAAACAGTGTATAAGTGTTCCCCATTTTTAATGCAAACTTGCCAGCATTTCTGCTTTTTTGACTTTTTTATTGAAAGCCATTCTTACTTGTGTGAGATGTTTTGTGATTTGCATGTCTCTGATGATTAGAGATAGTGAGCATTTTTTCATATTTGTTGGCTACATGTATACCTTCTTTTGAGAAATGTCTCTGTTCATGCCTATTTTTAAATGAGGTTATTTTCTATTGTTGTTGTTGATTTGTTTTAGTTCTTCATAGACTCTGGATATTGGAGGCATAGTTTGCAAATATTTTATCCCATTCTGTAGGCTGTCTGCTTATTCTGCAACAGAAGGAAATACATGTCATTCAAATAGGAAATTAAGTCAAATTATCTCTCTTCCCTGACAATGTGATCCTATACCTAGAAAACCCTAAAGACTTTGCCAAAAGCCTACTATAGCTAATAAACAATTTTAATAAGGATTTGGGATACCAAATCAGTGTACGAAAATCAGTAGCCTTTTGATACACCGATAGTGTCTAGGCTGAGAGTGAAATCAACATCAAAATCCCATTTACAATAGCCCCAAAGAAAAGGAAATACCTAAGAATACAGCTTACCAAGGAGGTGAAAGATCTCTGCAAGGAGAACTATAAAACACTGCAGAAAGAAGTCATATATAACACAAATAAATGGGAACCCATCCCATGCCATGGACTGGAAGAATATCATTAAAATGACCAGACTCCCCAAAGGAATCTACAGATTCAATGCTATTCTCATCAAACTACCAATGCTATTCTTCACAGAAGAAAAAAAATTCTAAAATTTATGTGGAATCAAAAAAGAGCCCGAATAGCCAAATCAATCCTAAGCAAAAAGAACAAAGCTGGAGGGTTCACGCAACCCTACTTCAAACTATACTATAAGGCTATAGTAACCAAAACAGCATGGTGCTGGTACAGAAACAGACACAAAGATCAATGGACCAGAATAAAAAACTCAGAAATGGAGCAGCTTATATTTTTGTTAGTCCCACAAAAAATGTTTCATGTATGTACAGTAAGGTCAAATGTTTCTAGCCTACCTCTATCATAAGTACTGAATAAATTAATAATGAAACTACTAATAGTCAATCTTATAGCCTACCATTTAGTCATCTCATAATTCATTTGAATCAAATTATTTTAGTGGGGGCACATATGAAGTTAGAAGATAGGCATATTCTGCTTTTTAATAATTTTTTGTTATGATAATATATTTAACATAAAACATGTTAGTCATTTTAAGTGTATGATTCAGTAGTATTAAACATATTTGTAGTGTTGTAAACAAACAGAAAAAATAAGGCTGCACACCTACAACCATCTGATCTTTAATAAGACTGACAAAAAAGCAATGGAGAAAGAACTCCATATTCAACAAACTGTTCTGGGATAACTGGCTAGCCATATACAGAAGAATAAAACTGGGCCCTTATATTTCACTGCATACAAAAATTAACTCAAGATGGAAAAAAGATTTAAATTAAGACTTCAAACTATAAAAATTTTAGAAGACCTAGGAAATACCCTTCTCAACATCAGCTTTGGTAAAGAATTTTTGGCTAAGTCCCCAAAAGCAATTGGAACAAAAACAAAAATTGAAAATTGTGACCTAATTAAACCAAAGAGCTTCTACACAGCAAAAGAAATTATCTAAAAATTATCTATTATCTACCATAAAGACACATGCATAAGCATGTTTATTGCTACACTATTTATAATAGCAAAGGCTTGGAACGAACCCAAATGCCCGTCAGTGATAGACTGAATAAAGAAAATGTTGCACATATACACCATGGAATACTACGCAGCCATAAAAAATGAGTTCATATCCTTTGCAGGGACATGGATGAAGTTGGAAGCTTTCATTCTCAGCAAACTATCACAGAAACAGAAAACAAAACACTGCATGTTCTCACTCATAAGTGCGAGTTGAACAATGAGAACACGTGTGCATAGGGAGGGGAACGTCACACACTGGGGCCTGTCAGGGGGTGTGGGGCGAGGGAGGGAGAGCATTAGGACAAATACCTAATCCATGTGGGGCTTAAAACTTAGATGATGGATTGAAAGGTGCAGCAAACCACCATGACACATTTATACCTATGTGACAAACCTGCACATTGTGCACATGTATCCCGCAACTTAAAAGAAAAAAAATGTATCTGTTATCTGAAGGTCTGAGCATAGAAAAAAAATTTATCTATGATCTGCTGGTTTGAGCATAGATTTAAAAAATTATCTAAAATTTGATAATAGATAAAAAAATTTATTATCTGAAGATTTGTTCTTATAGTCAAACAAATCTTGAAAATTTTAAGGTTCATCTCCCTTACTGTAATAATAAAGGCTAGGTATATATTATTTGGAGCAAACAAAAAAAGAAAAGGATGTGGTCCAGTGACCCATTCTTCTTTAGTTCATAAGGAAAAACATTTTGTCATTATTAAGAGTAAAGTTGAAACCATAAGCTACCAGTAATTATCTTTTAAAAGAAAAAAATTGTATGTTTTGATACAATGGAAGACCTAAAAAAAAAAAGTGACTGAAAGAGAAGCTATCCTTAAGCATAGCAGTTCACACTCTCCTAATCATTATACTTATTTCATATTTACCGTGAAATTTCATACATGTTGACAAGTTAAATCACAGGACAGATATTTTTACTCTGTGAATCACTTCAGCTTTATTATTACTTGATGCTTCTAAGTTTACTTTTAACATTTAGAACAAGCAGAAAGAACATTATATGCATTTTCACTTAGAATTTTTTCCAACTATTATTCAGAGCAGCCAATCTATCATTTGACTTTTATATTAACCTTCTATGAATAACATCATCATTAGATTACATGTACTATATTTGTTGTATTTATTTCCTCCTTATTATAGAAAACATTAATATGCAGATCTATTCTTAAATCACATTGATGTATTCCTCCTCCAACGTGTTGAAATGAAATAGAACAGGCTGCATGTGAATGGATCTGTCTGGCCTTTTTGAAGACACATTGTCAGGAAAACAGTGATGATTTTCTGACACCTGGGAAACTCTAGTTCATTTTAGCTTCATTAATGAAGTACATTGAGATATTGGGCAAAACAGCTCCTAAATAACTCAATTACACTATGTATTAATGGTGATAACAAAGTTCTTTCCAGGAAGGCAAGAGAATATGTCACCATTACCTTAGTAATAGCCTCAGTTCAAACAGTTTCCATTCAAATACACTAATGTATTCCCAGATAGCATTGCATTAATTCCTAATCAAGAAGCCATTAACAATGCAGAGGACATCGTTATCAGATAATCCAAACCTTAAACTTTCAGGAGATTTTATTGTTTCTCCTTGTAATAAAGTTTATAATTGTCCAGAAATAAAATAGCTAAACTATATCCTAAGTACATAAGTAAATATATAAATGTGTGTCTCAAGCAGTTAGGAAATATTTGTCATTTTCCTTTTAAATGTAAACAAAATCTCTAGGAACAACAAATTAATGTACTATAGTTTTCAGTGTTGTGGAACTATTATTGTTTTACAACAAAAGCTTACTTTATGAGGGACTGCAGCATCTGTACACTTAAAATATTTGTCTCAACATAAAGACACATGATTCTCAGGCCCCAGTTTTGGTCAAATTTTGTAATATAATAAAAGTTTTATCAGTATTTTAAAAAGGAAGAATAATTATTGGAAATTTGTTTGAAATAGTTGTATACTTTTTCTGAAGCTTAATTTAAGATGCCTGATCATGATCATAGTATGTTGTCTATTCTTCTAATAATTGAGCAAATGTATTTCTTAGCAAAAGCAAATGAACAAAATAAATTTCCTGATTTTATATGATTTGAAATCTAGTCTTAATATGGCCGAGCCCTTTCTAGAAAACACCAGAACTGCTCTTAAGTATCTGTTTTACTTTTTATAAGTACTACATTAGATTTCACTATTTCCTCTTTTAATATTAAAAATATTTTCATAGGGCCCTAATTTAGCCAGAGGCAGAATATAGTGTTTGTTTACAATTATTTGTAAAATCTGTTATCTGAAGTTTTAAGCAGCAATTTCTTATAGTCAAAAAATCCATATTAGGCACATGAGGGAGTATTCATTTTGATTCACCAGGGGACACATTTTTTTCTAACCTTTTAATTCAGATACAATATTCATTTTTCCTGTTTTGAAGATTAAGAGAATTTTCTTAAATAACTCCCTTTACTTTGCATTAGACAAAGTTTGGAAAGTACAGGCAGGGATGATTTTCTGACATATGCTTTGTTAAGTTGAGATGCATAAGCGTGAGATTACAGTGTATTTGTGACTGACTCCATCCCAATACCTGAAGTGCTCTAGTAAATATGCCTTCCGGGATACGTGAGCTAAAATGCAATATTACCATAGGGACCATTGAGGTGGCTTTTAGCCATATGCAGAATGTAGTGTTTGTTTACAACGGTTTGTATAATCTCTTATCTGAGGGATTCTTCTTCATTTTCTCTGGCAGAGCTGTTTAAGGATTGCTAAATTCCCAGTGAAACGCTCTGAAGTGTTTGGGAGGGCTTGCTTAACTCTTTTTCCCATGGACCATCATTACTGCTACTGTTTTCATGATTTGTGAATTCGTTTTTCTTTGCTCATGCATCATGGCCTCTGCTCTCACTCATTCATGACCAAGCTTATATATCTTACTGTTGTCTTATTACTTTTCACTAATTTTATATATATATTTTCTACTCTTTTGTCTCTTATTTTTCCCACATGTTGCTTTTCTCATGACTCTTAATTTTGGTTACAATGATACTTAGCCTATGATCTTGATCAGTCAACTGTAATGCTGCTCTTCTCCTATCTGTTGAAATAATCATTGCATTTCTAATTTTGTTAATATTGTCATCAAAATATTTTATACCAAAATTAATGATAAGGTGATTTAAACTTTCTTGATGTGTTTGGTGATGCAAATTTTGTTAGGTGTGAGCAAATTATAGTTACAGAGAAATAACACATTTTACAGATATGTTAATTGAAACAGAGAGGAGCTGAATACCAAGGAAGAGTCTGAGATCTCCCCACTGTATCCTGTGGTCACTGAGCGTCACCATTTCTCTGTTGGTATTTCTGGCACATTTTTCATACCACCTTCAACAGCTGAAATTCCGCTCATCTATCAAGTTTGGCTGAAAATGTTATCTCTTCTCCGAAGTGTTCTGTGAACTATTCAAGCAGAAGAAATTGTTCTCTCCTTGGCGTACTTTATTCCATTCCCTAGTAGAACAGGTTTCACGTTGTATTATATTGATTTGTATATTGCTGTGCATCTACTTTATTGGGAATTCCATGAGAGTGAATTCCCAATAAAGCAGCCTGACTTCTTCATACTTCTTCATACACTTCATCCTCACATCCCCAATGTTTAATGAAGAGCCAGAAACTTGATAACTATTCATTTATTTGAACTCATTTTTTAATTATGCCCAGGTTCCATGTTGAGGATTTCTCCAGTTACTGAAGAGAATTAGATGTAAGTTAATTCTGCAATGAGATTACAGAATCTACAGAGATTCTATAATGTAAGCAACAGAGAATTAGATGTATCTGTATTTTTATTAGCTAAAGCACTCTTTGTTTTCCCCAAAGCTCTCTATTTCTCTTAATTTTAAGAAGAGGTTGGATTTTCCTGTACACATGAAATATTCACCAGAGAATTAAATCAATCAATCATTTAAAACAAATTTGGCTTTTATAAAGACATGCTCACTATAGGATCCAAATCTCATACATATAACCTTATCAAAATCAATAAAATATTTAAATAAAATCCACAAAATATGTATTCCTTACCATAAAACATACAAAATCTAGTTATGATTAATGGCATTATTATGAGTCCCAAATCTCATTATTCAGTATTGCTGAATTTACTTGCCATTCAATGTTTAAATGTAGTAAGATTAAAACTATTCAATGAGTCCTTATAACTTGTGGCAAATCATTATTACTTCCTCCAATTGCTATTGTAACATTATTAATCATAATGAATTCTTTTGAAATTCAGTGGAGCAGCAATATATTATTCCATATGCATTTCCACTCTAAATTAGCTCTGGTGGTTTAGATATATAAGAGCTATTATTAAGTTACCATATAACACCTACAGAATCATAATCAGCCCAAGGAATTGATTCCAAGTGACATTTTTCTTACCAATTCTACTGGAAATGAAAATCAAAAAACATGAAAAGAGATGATACATCCTAAAATAAACTATTTCTAAATAGCGTAAGATTATTATACCTTTTTCTTTGCAGATAGGCCCTATACACTTCAATAAAAAAAACACTAAAAGGCAAGACATTTGTCTTTACCTGACAAAACCCACATGAGTTCAGTCATGTTGTTATATACCTCTCCCGTCTAATTAAACATTGAACAGGATTTATGGGGAGAAGATTTTGGCCTCAAAGTAAATTTATCATCACTTCTATCTATAAAGTTTTCTGCTCACATTAACAAGTAATGTGGGAGAACAAAAGAAAAGACAGTCCTGCTTCTTTTGTCATTGAATGGACTTTCCACTCTGTAATGTGGATTACTGGCTGTTGCCATGAAACTTGTAGATATGATAGTATTTGGGAATCTCTCTCTTGACTCAGAGCTTCTTTCTTCTCCATTCTGTTATAAATAAAATAGTTTGAGGATCTGCAAAAAGAGAAAACTGTAAAAGCCCAGCTTATAGCATACAATTAAGAAAGATGCTTCAGTCCAGGATAGAAGGGAATAAAATCAGGATATTTGGGCAGCTTCTAGTTTCTTTTTGATCTGGGGAGTCACCTTGCAATTTCTTTCTTTTACTTGGTTTCTGTATCTGCTGTAAATTTGCTTATTCCCTCAAACCTAAGAATAAAGATACATTTTCAAAGTCAAGTATAAATGATTTTGTGTAGTGAGTGTATTGTGTTAACCATACTGCTATTCCTTTCTAATGAACAGCTGCTGTCTATATGTGGATATGTGTGCTCATACTTGTATGCATGGGTGTCTACAAATGTCTATCCGTTTGTCTGTATTTTAACACGTTTCTTTGTAAATTTTTCTCTGTAAGTTGATATCTACAAAAATGAGTTACATAAGATGGAGTTTAACATACATTATGAGTGAACACTAAATAACACAAATATTTTTTATGTGATATTAATACAATAGAGCTTCACAGAACAATTCATTATTCCCACAATATTGTATATGGTATATAATGACTACTCATAAGAATCTGGCTGCAAATTCTTGCATGTCCACTTTACTCCCTTTGTTTTTCTAGAGAAGTTATGCATCCTTTAAAATCTAGCTTTTAACTCTCTCATCTTAAAATGAAGAGAGTGTTAATAACGGAGCTACCATGAGAGTTAAGTAGAGAGGAGACGTATAACATCTCAGTGTAGTCTCAGGATCAAGTGCATTTAAGTAAACATTAGTTCTACTTCTACTGCTACTTATTATTATCAGCTTATCACTCCATTATCCATGCTGTTGATGTTCAGTTGACAAGGGCACTTAGCATTTTAAGCATTCAATTTTTTCCTATCTCAAATCTCAATACTTCCTGGAAATTGCAAGAACAGGAACTGAGAGTTTAAAATCTTTCCCTCTGCATCCAAACCTAGTGATTTTATTACACTTATACATTGAGCTTTATTTATTGTTCTGTAATTGTTCTCTCCTTTCAGGCCTGCCTGATTACACTGTAATGTTTTCAAAGAAAGGACCTTGGACTTTCTTCCTTCTGCCCACCTGTGTATGACAGGTGTACCTCATTTGGCAGACCAGACATATTTCAAACAATTGTGCATAAATATTTTCTTATATATTGAATGATGCTTCAAAGGATATGTTAATAATTCAATAAAACTTTACAGGAATAAACAACTTCCACTTTTTATGTTGTATAATTTAGAAGATTACAGACCAAATTCTTACTGTAAGTGTGAGTTAGGAAGGTATATAACATCTGTTACATAACCACAATGTTGCAGAAACCGGCTAGGCTTCAGGTATTCCTTTTTGTTTATTCCTTCAATTGAAGCTGGCAATGAGGAAATAATTATCCCGATTTTAATGATGACAAAATTGAGTTGCCCATTGTGCATGACCTTTAAGTCTATCTTTTGCCACTTTACTCTAAATTTAAACACTAAAAGCCTGACCTTTGATTTTATATCTAGTCTATAGCCTCATTTCCAAGCACAAACAGGAGTACTGGACATCTTTCCAAGAAAGCAAGAGTAATGTTTATATTTATTATAAGTTAGTTCTTGTTAGAATATGCCACTGTAGTTATAAAAATCTTACAAATGGAGATGTCAGCAAAACGGCAGGATAGGAAGTTCCTGACTTTTCCTCTACCCATATATGCACTGAACAAACATTGAAAATACCTCAGTTCCCTGTAAAGATCGTGCAAAAGTTTTATAAAAATGTGTTGTGTCATGAATATATATTTATATTATGTTCATTTAGAATGATTGGGCCTGTGATTTCCTTGAAATACTCTGCAGAAGAATTTCTGCCCTCTTTCAGGAAAGGATTTAAGTCTGGGGAAAATATTGACTTTTAAAGCATTATTATCCATAGAGACAAGATATAATGTACACGTATGCATAAAAGTTGGCAAAATGCCAAGTCTTAATGATACTGCATTAAGATTTCAAGAAGTTTGAAAAGTTAAAATATCATTTGTATTTTCAGAGAAACTCATTTTTTAAAGAGAATTGAGTGAAGAACAAGAATGAGAAGGAATATACAGATTTCTTTCTATAATTTCACAATTGTGAATAAAATTATTTTTGCATACGGGAATACATTTTAAGTCATAAACTAGTTTTGTTGTGATTACAAAAATCTTTATTGATGTTTTGAAATAAATACATAGACATATGCACACACACATACATTTCTACACATGCAAAATATAATTGCTTGACATATTTCATTTTTTTACTTCCAATTGTTTTTCTCTTATACTCATCAATGTTTCATTGTTTTCCTGTCCTCTTTGTTCTTGAATTTTATTGCAATATTTTGAAAAGGGGGTTGCAGTATATATGTGCAGGACTTTTTCAGTCTCTAATATATATTTAGGTTAAAATAACTTTGTAATCAACTGCTGCTTCTTTTTCTGTGGAAAGTGATTTTAATATTCTGCATTGCATCATAAATCCTCTTTCTGCCAATAACTCCATTGCACATTTGCCACAATAGTTTGCTATTCATTTTCACCAATATTGCCCCATGCCTTATAGGGCCATTTTCAATCTGCTAAAATAAAGCATGATACATTTTATGGTGGTGGCATTTTCACAACAATGAAAAAGTTGTTACTCTGAGACCAATTAATATGCATTGAAGCAAATCCTATACTCCTTAGGAAAATATGAAAAGTGTCATTTAGGCATGCTGGTTGCTTTATTTTGTGAACAATTTCTCTAGAATTGAGGTTACTTGTTTATTCTGTCTTATTTTTACAAAGATAAAAGGAAAACTATTAAATAATTACATTTGGTAAGATTCCCCTTACATGCTTACATTTTGTCTGTAATATTCTGATTTTTACTATATCTGTCACCTTGGCCAAAAAACACATACCTGTCCTAAAGCTGAATTAAAGTTTTTGGATCCTCAGATTTGGGTCCCAACTTCACAGGATGATTTCCACATTCTTCAAACTGTGTAGCTTCTTATAGCAGTCCTGGACTCCTGGACTCCTAACAACTTCCCGAGGAAGATCTGTGATCTTTCTTCTTATACCTGAGCTGTAAAACACTGGTAAATATTCCAGAGTAATATAGATTTAACCTTTACAAATAGGTTATTCTGATTGTTTCTTAAATCAGTCGGAGACTCTTTTTGCTTGTCATTCATAAGTTTCCTGCCTATTAATCTAAAATAAACTCTGGGAACTTGAGGAGGACATTTCTCAGTTTCCCAACTGAATTTCCCTACAATCCTAATATTAGTAGATAAATATGTCCATACATTTTAGGCAAAAATTGAAGACAATAGACTTGAGTTTTGAATTTCTCTTTTGCCTTCTGCGCCTCCACACTAATTTCTCTCTGTAGATGGACCTCCTTATACCTCCTTCATGATAAGATGCTATCTCTTTTCATGTTTAGAAATGATACATCTACTCATTCATTCATCAAAATTCTTTTGGGTAACTAGTAGTTATCAAGTACTGGGAAAATCACTGGAAACATAGCTGAGGACAAGATCAAGATGTCTTACTGGAAAACTTTCAGTATTTTTGAGTAAATAAATAAGTAGATGGAGAATATAATGTGGTTTTTGGTGCTGTGATAAGGGAAGTATAGTACCATGAGAGCCCCTAAGAAAAAAATTTTATACAGATTTCAGTGTCAGAGTAGGCTGAGTGAAGGAGATGACACAAGAGGAGTCAGGAGGATGAAAGACAGGAATTAGGAGAGTATGATTCCAGAGTATTGAAAGCATGTTCAAAGAAGAAAGCACATTCATAAAACAGAATGAAAATTAGTCTCACTCAAATCTCCAGTGTAGAGTGAGAAGAAAAGAGATGTGAGAGGCAAGCAAGGGGCAATTATGAAGGACATCACAGGTCACATTAGTATCTTAGGTTAGAGAGTAGGGTGATCATATATTTTTAGATAGCTCAATATAGAAATTGGATTGATAGTGAACAAGATTGAAATCTAGGAGACCAGTGAAAAATACATTAAAAGTAGTCCAAACAAGATATGATAATGGCAGCTAGGATAATTGCACCAAGTACAAAAAGATATGGACAGATACAGAAGATGAGTAAGAGAATATGTGGAACTTTTGGTGTGGGATTCCATGCAAACAAAAAAGATTAGCAAGACATTAAGGCTGATACTTATATTTATGGCTTAAACATAAGAGTGGGTTACAAGCTTATCACTGAAATGCATAATAGAGGAGAAGTAGTAGATTTGAGACAAAGGTACTAAATTCAGTGTGTGTTGTTTTGAAGTTTACATTCCTGCAGGGTATACAACTGATGTCATTCAAAAGGCAGTAGGATATAAAAGAGTCTGAAGCTCACAGTTGTGGTAGAGTCAAATTGTCATGGAGAAAGGAATGAATTGTAATGAGAAAGTAGAGAGCATAAATGTAGGCATCTCTTTATGGCACAACAACTGTTTCCAGTGAGATTTTTGATTAAGTGCTACTCAAACCTATCTGCATATTAATCATCCAGGCAGCTTTAAAAAATGTAGATGTTCTGAACCCATCACAGAATGAGTAAATCAGAATTTGAGGATTTGGAGATTTCAGGCTGCAGGGATTGGTATTTTCTAACAACTTTCCAGGAATTCTAGTGTGAAGGCAGGGTTAAAAACTATGATGTAGAGTTGATGTACAGAGTACTATTTTAGGGTATTTCATAATGTTCTTGTATTTATTTGTGATTCTCAAGATCATATTGCTCTTGTTCTTTTGTACAGAAAGGGAAAAGGACTAGGAAACATAGTTTATGACTAAATGATGTATCATTTAGAATTATTTATCACAACATGCAAGCCTTTTTTTTCGGAGAGAAATGTAGTAATATTTAATAGCTGTGAATATATACATATCCTGTCACCATTTCTACAGACATACTCGAGACATACAGAGAAGAAAATGTGAACATTCTTGCACATTGAAACATTGTAATAGCAAAGAATTTTGCAGCAATCTAAATGTCCATTAATAGACAATTGCATACATATCATGTATTTATACTGTGAACTTCTGCATAGTAATAAGTATGAGTGAACTAGAGTTACATTTAAACATAGATAAATGTAAAAATAATGCTGTTACATGAATAATGCAAGTTGTAAAAGACTACATCCAAAAATATATAATTTAGGTATATTTTTCTAAAATAATCCTACTGTTTAATGGAAGCATGCATGTATGGTAATAGAATAAACTCCCTTGTAAGAATAAAACACGTCAACTTCAGGATAGTGGTGACCTCAGGAAAGAGAATGGAAAACAGGACCACATAGAGGATTTGCCTTCATTTGCATCTACAGTGCAGTGCTTTTTACCTTTTTGTTTTAAATAAAGAGATTCGAAAAACTGCTATAAAACTTCAAATACAAGTTTATGTATAGGGGTTTTTTTAGTTCTCAGGAGTGAGATTGCTGGGTCTTATGATAAGTTTCACGTCACAAAAATAATGAAAATTTTCAAAGTGACTGCACAATTTTACATTCCCAGCAGCCTTGTTACAGTTGCTCCATATTCATGCAAACTTGGTATTGTCAGATTTTTAAAATTTAGCCATTGTACGAGTAGAATGGATTTTGTAATATCTCATGGTGGTTTCAATAGGTATTTGCCTAATGATTAATGATGCTGAATATGTTTTCATTTATTGTTTATATATCTTCTTTGGAAAAGTGTTTATTAGAATCATTTGAAACTGTTTTCTTATGGGTATCTATCCAATTGAGTTACAAGAGTTCTTTTCTAGGTATAAATCAGACACAAATATTTTGTAAAACTTTTCTTCCAGTCTATGACTTGCCATTTCATTTAAAGCACATTGGTGGTTGCCGAGAGTTAGGAGAAATGAGAGGGAATTGTCTGCAAAGGGAAATAAGGGAACGTTTGGAGGTGATAGAAATGTCTATATAATGATTATGGTGGTCTTTACATGACAGTATATATTTGTTAAAATATAGCTAAAATGTACCTAAATTTATACTTATAACATATCAATATAATTATATAAAAAGTATTCAGTAATAAGTGCACATAAATGAAGATTTTAATTATGATACCATAAGTTTTTTTTTTCAGTAGATACATTAGTGCTTTATTGACTTTTGCATTTTTTTGTTTGAATTATTTTGTAATTTAAAACTATGGAGAAAATAATGCTATTCTGGCTCTAACTTTGTAAATCTAGCTTCTTTAATGAGCCACTGATTCAATGGGACAGTAATCTGGAGTATTAATAGTGAAAATGATTAAAATGAAACACAGACCCATTTCTTCTATGCCCACAAAGCTTAATTGTTCTATTCAGATGCCAGAATCTACAAGTTTCTGTATATACATTTATCAATCAACAGCACATGAGTAACAGTACAGTTCTGCCCTGTTGAGGATGGCAGATACAAAGCATTGTGCATAAAGTCCTACAGAAAAACCTTCACAGACATTTCCATTTAGTGAAAACATTTTGGGCTCCAGGGCTTCTTTGGTTAGAAAAGTTCTTTAAACATGATTAAATTGGCCATCTGATTTGGAAAGAGAAAAGAATGCCATTCCACTTGCTTTGCTGGGAATACAGAGTGAAGCAGGGAAGGGGAGCACGGGAGTGGGGGTAGAACAGCACAAAGATGGGGGCGCTTTTCCCTGTTACAGAGTTTCCCACACCTGCTTGGTATGGGGTATGAATATAAATACCGTCTCTGGTGGGCAACATAATTTACGAGCCTCTTACAACTACAGATGCTTGGGTGGGACCTGGTGGAATCTGAGTATTTGAAAGTACAATTATAAATTTATAGTTTCCTCTTTTCGTGGGGTGGTAGGACAGAGTGTCATTCAGTTGCCTGGGCTGGAGTGCAGTGGCACAATCTCGGCTCACTGTAACCTCCACCTCCTGGGTTCAAGTGATTCTCCTGCCTCACCCTCCTGAGTAGCTAGAATTAAAGGCACCACCACGCCCGGCTAATTGTTTTTTGCATTTTTAGTTGAGATGGGTTTCACCATGTTGGTCAGGCTGATCTTGAACTCCTGACCTTGTGGTCCGCTTGTATCGGCCTCCCAAAGTGCTGGGATTACAGGCGTGAGCCACCACACCCAGCCTCTTCTTTGTTTCTTTATAATGCTCTTTAGAGGTGATTTTATGCACACCAAGCATCTTAGTTGGCTCAGCTGGCATAGCAAATACCATACACTGGGTAGCTACAACAATAGCAAATTATTTTCTTACTGTTTCTGGAAGCAGAAAAGTCTAGATCAAGGGGCTAATGGATTTGATTTCTGGTTGGGTCTTCTTTCCTATATTGCAGATGGCCTCCTTCTCACTGTTCTTACAGATGCAGACAGAGCTAGGAGCTCTCTGGTATATCTTAAAGCCATGTGTACTGTTAGGGATCCATCCTTATGATCTCATTTAACAATAATTACTTCCTTACTCCAAATATAGTCACATTAGGGGTTAGAGTGTCTATGTGAATTATGCAGGGACACAACTGAGTCCATAGCAATTAAAGTTTATAACAATGAAAAAGAACCTATTTTTAAATTTCCCAATCTCACACAGAACACTATCTATTTTGGAAGATTTTCCCTATCAAATACTGACTAATATATTTATAAAATGAGATAACCAGGTTAGTCATGCTGAGTTGATGTTACTTCAGTCAATAGAGAAGTAACTTGGAGTGGCAGGTGGTCTGTATAGCTTTAGGGGAATAATTGTCTTAGTCTTCTTAAGATAGTAAAAGCAGTGTAGTAGAATTCACTCAGGAACCTAAGTTGTGAATTATTGCCTATATTTATATGTCTTACCTCCTGGTGAGATTTTAACATCTTTTAACCCTCAAAGCACTATCCAGTTCCCATGAAACACACAATAAGTTACTGGTTGATTTTATATTAGATTAAAATAAACTTTAAAAACTGTATTACTAAAAATTTCAGACATATACAAATGGAGAAAATAATGAATAATAGGATATCTCATATACTACTTATGATTTGACTTCAATAATCATCACCACACAGAATATTTCATCTATACTTCCACCTGTTTCTTCCTCTATTTATTAAATTTTATTTATTTATTTTTGGTTTTGGAGACAGGGTCTCACAGACTCTCTTTGGTGTCCAGTCTGAAGTGCAGTGGCACAATCACGGCTCATGCAGCCTCATCATTCCGGGCTCAGATGATCCTCCCACCTGAGCCTCCTGAATATCTGGGAATACAGGCATGTGTCACCACACCCAGCCAATTTTTGTATTTTTCATACAGCTGGGGTTTTGCCATGTTGCCCAGGCTGGCCTTGAACTCTCGGGCTCAAATGATCCACCTGACCTGAATGCCCAAAGTGCTGGGACAGCAGGCATGAGCCACTGCAGCCCAGCAAAATTATTATTATTTTTTAGAGTACCAGAAAGCATATTACTTCATGCATAAATATTGCGGTATATATCTTTAAGAATTTGGACTCTTTTAAAAAACATTTCCAGTATTCCATGATCATATCTAAAATAATTAACACTAATTCCATAGTATCTTCAAATGTTCTGTCAGTATTCTCATAATTTCTTTCTAAAGTTTTAACTAGTATCTAAATAATGTCCATACATTGCAACTAGTTGATAAGTCTCTTTTAATATGAAAGTTTCTGGCCAGGCATGGTGGCTCACACTTGTAATCCCAGCACTTTGGGAGGCCCGGTTGGGTGGATTGCTTGAGGTCAGGAATTTGAGACAAGCCTGGGCAACATGGAGAAACCCCGTCTCTACTAAAATTACAAAAATTAGCCGAATGTGGCGGCACACATCTGTAGTCCCAGCCACTTGGGAGATGAGGCAGAAGAATTGCTTGAACCCGGGAGGCAGAGATTGCTGTGAGCCGAGCTCCTACCACTACACTCCAGCCTGGGTGACAGAGTAAGACTCTGTCTCTTTTTCATCCCCTTTATATTTCTTATGATATATTTGTTGAAGAAACTGGGTATTTTGTTCTGTAGAGTGCCTCATATTCTGTGTTTTGATGAGTTTGTCCTTTTTATCATTTAACATGTACCTCTATCCCTTACGTGTCTTAATATTGGTGGGTAGTGCTAAAGATTTCATCAGAATCAGATTTCATTTTTGGCAAGAGTGTTTTAGAAGATTTCACTTTTTATTAGGAAGCAGTTAACATTTGGTTGTCTTTGTATTTCAAGGAAAGAAACATTAATGATCAAAATATCATTAGGGCTTGACTGGAATAATGTCGAAAATCAAAGGTCTAAGGTTATCTGAGTCCGCACAATGGTTGAGAAGAATCAAGATAAGAATGGAAGTGGCGAAAGAACTGTGTTTTAAAAAAGCCTCTTTAAATTTGCCGTTTTCCTCTACCCCAGACTATTCTGTCTTCTTGGTTGAAGAACGAAAGTGTGGCTATTCAAAGGGAGTTTGTGGTAAGCAGCAGAGAGTTGAATGTCCAGGTTCACGATGCCAGCGCTTGTGATTGCTTGTCTCTCTTCTCTCAAAGATGTCACGGAAGAACAAATGCTTTCCCCCTCTTTGGAAAATTTATTCGAAATTCTCTTTTCGAAACATTCTTTCTAGTTCTTCTGAGATCATACATCTCAGAGTTCCCTGACTATACTCAGAAAATATATTGGAAAGATATCTTCTTGCCACTGACTTTAGGTCATTTAATCATTTTCCCATTCATTCAAAGGGCAAAAGAAAACTCTTCACTGTCTATACCCAAAGCATGAGTGAGAGGCTGCTCAGCACAGTGGAATGTGCATGAATTTTAGAATCAAACAGAATAGAGTTTAGATCCACTCTTAGTCACCAATGAGTTGTGTGGCTTTGGGCAGATCACTTCTCTTATTATACCTTATGTATTCCAACTAAGAATACAGAATATTCTGGGGTTGTGGGAAATAACAAATGAAAAGGTGATTAAAACACAGTTATTTTTCCATTTCCACTCTTTTTTCCCCCTCATTTATTTATTTTATTGCATTTTAGGTTTTGGGGTACATGTGAAGAACGTGCAAAATTGTTGCATAGGTACACACAGGGCAGTGTGATTTGCTGCCTTCCTCCCCATCACCTACATCTGGCGTTTCTCCCCTTGCTATCTCTCCCCAGCTCCCCACCCCCCACTGTCCCTCCCCTATTTACCCCCACCTGACCCCAGTATGTAGTGCTCCCCTCCCTGTGTCCATGTGTTCTCATTGTTCAACAACCACCTATGAGTGAGAACATGCGGTGTTTGATCTTCTGCTCTTCTGTCAGTTTGCTGAGAATGGTGGTTTCCAGGTTCATCCATGTCCCTACAAAGGACACAAACTCATCGTTTTTGATAGCTGCATAATATTCCATGGTGTATATGTGCCACATTTTCCCTATCCAGTCTATTGTCGATGGGCATGTGGGTTGGTTCCAGGTCTTTGCTATTGTAAACAGTGCTGCAATGAACATTCGTGTGCATATGTCCTTATAGTAGAACAATTTGTAATCCTTTGGATATATACCCAGTAATGGGATTGCTGGGTAAAATGGAATTTCTATTTCTAGGTCCTTGAGGAATCCCCACACTGTCTTCCACAATGGTTGAACTAATTTACACTCCCACCAACAGTGCAAAAGTGTTCCTATTTCTCCACATCCTCTCCAGCATCTGTTGTCTCCAGATTTTTTAATGATTGCCATTCTAACTGGCGTGAGATGGTATCTCAATGTTGTTTTGATTTGCATTTCTCTGATGACCAGTGATGATGAGCATTTTTTCATGTTTGTTGGCCTCATGTATGTCTTCTTTTGTAAAGTGTCTGTTCATATCCTTTGCCCACTTTTGAATGGGCTTGTTTGTTTTTTTCATGTAAATCTGTTTTAGTTCTTTGTAAATTCTGGATATCAGCCCTTTGTCAGATGGGTAAACTGCAAAAATTTTTTCCCATTCTGTTGGTTGCCGATTCACTCTAACGACTGTTTCTTTTGCTGTGCAGAAGCTGTGGAGTTTGATTAGGTCCCATTTGTCTATTTTGGCTTTTGTTGTCAGTGCTTTTGGTGGTTTGGTCATGAAGTCCTTGCCTACACCTATGACCCGAATGGTTTTGCCTAGATTTTCTTCTAGGGTTTTTATGGTGTTAGGTCTTATGTTTAAGTCTTTAATCCGTCTGGAGTTAATTTTAGTGTAAGGTGTCAGGAAGGGGTCCAGTTTCTGCTTTCTGCACATGGCTAGCCAGCTTTCCCAACACCATTTATTGAACAGGGAATCATTTCCCCATTTCTTGTTTTTGTCTGGTTTGTCAAAGATCAGATGGTTGTAGATAGGTTGTGTTGCCTCTGAGACCTCTGTTCTGTTCCATTGGTCTATATCTCTGTTTTGGTACCAGTACCTTGCTGTTTTGATTAGTGTAGACTTGTAGTATAGTTTGAAGTCCGGCAGTGTGATGCCTCCTGCTTTGTTCTTTTTGCTTAGAATTGACTTGGCTATGCAGGCCCTCTTTTGGTTCCATATGAAGTTTAAGGTGGATTTTTCCAGTTCTGCGAAGAAGGTCATTGGTCGCTTGATGGGGATAGCATTGAATCTGTAAATTACTTTGGGCAGTATGGCCATTTTCACGATATTGATTCTTCCTAACCATGAACATGGAATGTTTCCCCATCTGTTTGTGTCCTCTCTTATTTCGTTGAGCAGTGGCTTGTAGTTCTCCTTGAAGAGGTCCTTTACATTCCTTGTTACTTGTATTCCTAGGTATTTTATTCTCTTTGTGGCAATTGTGAATGGAATTTTGTTCTTGATTTGGCTCTCTTTAAGTCTGTTATTGGTGTATAGGAATGCATGTGATTTTTGCACATTGATTTTGTATCCTGAGACTTTGCTGAACTTGCTTATCAGTTTCAGGAGATTTGGGGCTGAGATGATGGGGTCTTCTAGATATACAATCATGTTGTCTGCAAATAGAGACAATTTGACTTCCTCCTTTCCTATTTGAATACCTTTATTTCTTTTTCTTCTCTGATTGCTCTGGCTAGAACTTCTATTACTACATTGAATAGCAGTGGTGAGAGCGGGCATCCTTGTCTGGTGCCACATTTCAAGGGGAATGCTTCCAGTTTTTGCCCATTCAGTATGATATTGGCTGTTGGTTTGTCATAAATAGCTTTTATTATTTTGAGACACGTTCCGTCAATACCTAGCTTATTGAGGGTTTTTAGCATAAAGGGCTGTTGAATTTTGTCAAAGGCCTTCTCTGCATCAATTGAGATAATCATGTGGTTTTTGTCTTTGGTTCTGTTTATGTGGTGAATTACGTTTATAGACTTGCCTATGTTGAACCAGCCTTGCATCCCCGGGATGAAGCCTACTTGATCATGGTGGATAAGCTTTTTGATGTGCTGTTGCAATCGGCTTGTCGGTATTTTATTGAAGATTTTTGCATCTATGTTCATCATGGATATTGGCCTGAAGTTTTCTTTTCTTGTTGAGTCTCTGCCGGGTTTTGGAATCAGGATGATGTTGGTCTCATAAAATGATTTGGGAAGAATTCCCTCTTTTTGTATTGTTTGGAATAGTTTCAGAAGGAATGGCACCAGCTCCTCTTTGTATGTCTGGTAGAATTCGGCTGTGAACCTGTCTGGACCTGGGCTTTTTTTGGGTGGTAAGCTCTTAATTGCTGCCTCAACTTCAGACCTTGTTATGGGTCTGTTCAGGGTTTCGGCTTCTTTCTCGTTTAGGCTTGGGAGGAGGCAAATGTCCAGGAATTTATCCATTTCTTCCAGGTTTATTAGTTTATGTGCATAGAGTTGTTTGTAAAAATCTCTGATGATGGTTTGAATTTCTGTGGATTCTGTGGTGATATCCCCTTTATCATTTTTTATTGCATCAATTTGGTTATTCTCTCTTTTCTTTTTTATTAATCTGGCTAGTGGTCTGTCTATTTTGTTGATCTTTTCAAAAAACCAGCTCCTGGATTTATTGATTTTTTGAAGGGTTTTTTTGTGTCTCTATCTCCTTCAGTTCTGCTCTGATCTTAGCTATTTCTTGTCTTCTGCTAGACTTTGAGTTTTTTTTGATCTTGCTCCTCTAGCTCTTTCAGTTTTGATGATAGGGTGTCAATTTTTGATCTCTCCTTGCTTCTCATGTGGGCACTTATTGCTATATATTTTCCTCTAGAGACTGCTTTAAATGTGTCCCAGAGATTCTGGTATGTTGTGTCTTCATTCTCGTTGGTTTCGAAGAACATCTTTATTTCTGTCTTCATTTCATTGTTTATCCAGTCAACATTCAAGAGCAAGTTGTTCAGTTTCCATGAAGCTGTACAGTTCTGGGTTAGTTTTTGAATTCTGAGTTCTAACTTGATTGCACTGTGGTCTGAGGGACTGTTTGTTACGATTTCCATTCTTTTGCATTTGCTGAGGAGTGATTTACTCCCAATTATGTGGTCAATTTTAGAGTAGGTGTGATGTGGTGCTGAGAAGAATGTATATTCTGTGAATTTGGGGTGGAGAGTTCTGTAAATGTCTATTAGGTTTGCTTGGTCCAGGTCTGAGTTCAAGTCCTGGATATCCTTGTTAATTTTCTTCTGGTTGGTTGATCTGTCTAATATTGACAATGGGGTGTTAAAGTCTCCCACTATTATTGTGTGGGAGTCTAAGTCTCTTTGTAAGTCATTAAGAACTTGCCTTATGAATCTGGGTGCTCCTGTATTGGGTGCGTATATATTTAGGATCGTTAGCTCTTCTTGTTGCATTGATCCTTTTACCATTATGTAATGTCCCTCTTTGTTACTTATGACCTTTGTTGCTTTAAAGTCTAATTTATCAGAGATGAGAATTGCAACTCCTGCTTTTTTTTTGCTCTCCACTTGCTTGGTAAATCTTCCTCCATCCCTTTATTTTGAGCCTTTGTGTATCCTTGCATGTGAGATGGGTTTCCTGAATACAGCACACTGATGGGTTTTGGCTTTTTATCCAATTTGCCAGTCTGTGTCTTTTGATTGGGGCATTTAGTCCATTTGCATTTAGGGTTAATATTGTTATGTGCGAATTTGATACTGCCATTTTGGTGCTAGCTGGGTGTTTTGCCCTTTAGTTGAGCTGGTACTTGTTGTTCCTTTGTATGCGTAGAGCCTCTTTCAGGAGCTGGCCTCTTGTAGAGCTGGCCTGGTGGTGACGAAATCTCTGAGTACTCAACATGCAAGCCTTAATCATTGCCAATATCAATTACCTATCTTTATAAAAGATCATATCATTTTATGGATACATTCATTTTGGAATTAGAAGCCATAGATATAAATTAATATATTAAGAATTTTAGGTAAATTGTATCATGTACTAAAAAAAATTTATATCTACTTTATACGGATTTAAACATACACACACATAGACACACACAGGCACACACAGACACACACACACACACACACACACACACACACACACACACACTGAATCCTAGAGATTGGTTACTTGTCCAAGGTTCCATTGTAAATATACTAAAAGACAGACCCAGTATTCATAAATGTTGGGGTTGAATCTTTTGACAGATAATTTGTGTAATAAAAATTTATACGTTTTCTATTTTATCTGGCTCAAACTGTGAGAATGCTTTTATTGAAAAAAAAATGTTAGCACAGAGATCTAAGAATCAGAAATGATTATTCTTTTACCTGTTCCTCTCAAGGGTCAAAGCACCAATGATCTTTAAATCTTAATATCCTGTCAGTTGACACATATTATGTTTTCAAATAGTGTTTAACTAAAAGTAATTGCAACAAAAGCCAAAATTGGCAAATGGTATCTTATTAAATGAAAGAGCTTCTTCACAGCAAAAGATATTATCATCAGAGTGAACAGGCAACCTACAGAATGGGAGAAAAGTTTTGCAATCTGCCCATCTGACAAGGGGCTAATATCCAGAATCTACAAGGAACTTAAACAAATTTACAGTAAAAAAACAACCCATCAAAAAGTGGGCAAAGGATATAAACAGACACTTTTCACGGAAAGACATTTATGCAGCCAACAAATATATGCAAAAAAGCTCATCATCACAGGTCGTTAGAGAAATGCAAAGCAAAACCACAATGAGACACCATCTCACTCCAGTGAGAATGGTGATCATTAAGAAGTCAGGAAACAACAGATGTTGGAGAGGATGTGGAGAAAGAGGAACACTTCTACACTGTTGTTGGGAGTTCAACCATTGTGGAAGACAGTGTGGCAATTCCTCAAGGTTCTAGAAATAAAAATACCATTTGGTCCAGCAATCCCATTACTGGGTATATACTCAAATATTATATATCATTCTACTATAAAGTTACATGCACAGGTATGCAGCAGTATTGACAATAGCAAAGACTTGGAACCAACCCACATGCCCATCAATGTTAGACTGGATAAAGAAAATATGGAACATATACAACATGGAATACTATGCAGCCATAAGAAAGAATGAGTTCATGTCCTTCACTGGGACATGGATGAAGCTGGAATCCATCATTCTCAGCAAACTAACACTTGAACAGAACACCAAACACCACATGTTCTCACTTGTAAGTGGGAGTTGAACAATGAGGGCACATGGGCACAGGCAGGGGAACATCATACTGGGGCCTGTCAGCAGGCGGGGTGCAAGGGAAGGAATAGCATTAGGAGAAATATTTAATGTAGATGTTGGATTGGTGAATGCAGTAAACTACCATGCCATGTGTATACCTGTGTAATAAGCCTGCATTTTCTACACATGTATCCCAGAACTTAAAGTAAAATCAAAACCAAATAAAGTCAAATAAATAAAATAAAATGTGTTTAATACAAACAGCAATTTTTTGTCTGGGAATTAATCAAATATGACTCAACATATAAAATATAACATGTGTGCATCCTGCTGCTGATGATATGGCTTTATCTCCTCTCCTTTCTGTTTTTGTTTTTTGCTTGGTCTTACTTCTGAAATAATAGCTTACATGTATTTTACTTTGCTTTCTTCTTTATTGTCTCACCTTCTTTCTCATTGCCCTCTCGTATTCTATTGAAAGACAAATTCAAGCCACGTGTTTCAAAACAATAATCATACAACACTTTAGCTCCTTTTACTATGAGAATTAATCTAAATTCTGAAGATTACAAAAGTGGTAAGAAGTTAATAGGTGCTGAAATTTTCATCAAATGTTGACTTGCTATCCTTGTAGTCAACAAAAGAAAGAAAAGAGAGAGAAGGAAAAGAATCTGAAGGAGTGATTTTTTTTGCAAGAACTAGGGTATTCGATTTAAATTCCGGGCTTAAGAAGAAAGTTCAGATAAGCACAGAGTAGTAAGGGAAAGTGGAGACCTCATATGCACACTCACTTCCAGAACCTCTACATAGCACATAGAATTTGGAATTTTTACATATAGGAAAAAGAACAACAAAAAAATAACATTTGTTTGTTTGTTTTTAACTTAAATAATTTAAGTTCAGGGGTACATGTGCAGGTTTGTTCTATAGGTGCACTCGTGTCATGGGGTTTGTAGTATAGATTAGTTTGTCACCCATGTATCAAGTCCTCTCGTATTCTATTAGTTGGTACCCATTAGTTATTTTTCCTGATTCTCTCTTTCTGCTCACCCTCCACCCTCAGGTAGGTCCCAGTGTCTGTTGTTCCCTCTGTGTGTCTATGTGTTCTCATCATTTAGCTCCTATGTATAAGTAAGAACATGTGGTATTTGGTTTTCTGTCCCTGCGTCAGTTTGCTAAGGATAATAGCCTCCAGCTCCATGCATGTTCCTGCAAAGGCATGATCTCGTTCTTTTTTAAGGCTGCATGTTCGTTGGTGTATATGTACCACATTTTCTTCATCTAGCCTACAACTGACGGACCTCTAAGTTGAGGTATTACGATTAGCGCTATCATGAACATATACATATGCATGTGTCTTTTTGATAGAGTGACTTATAAAGCTTATATACTCAGTAATGGGGTTGGTGGGTTAAACAGTAGTTCTGTTTTCAGCTCTTTGAGGAGTGGATTCTGTTTTCCACAAAGGTTGAACTGTTTTATACTCCGATCAAGAGTGTGTAAGCATTTCTTTTTCTCAACAACCTCACCAGCATCTGTTATTTTTTTGACTACAAGAAAAGAATATTTGAACCACCTCCTTCTTGGATTGAAATAATGAATAATTGTCAGTAACATATTCATTTGATCACAGAATTAAGTGGTATCAATCAAGAATAATCTGGGAAAATTCTCCAAGATTTTCTTTTTTCAAAATTTCCTGAGAAATAAGAAGATTTATGAATGATCTATGTATGGCAAGTTAGATGCCCACTAATATTGATTGCCAAAAGAATATCACTTAAAATTAGAGCATGTAGGATAAACATAAATGTCTGTAATGAATTTGGATAATATTTTTTCTGTTAATTTTGGGTCAGATGAAAATTGTTTGCTTAGCATAGTCATTAGAGAAGCATGGGTATTTTTCATAAGAAGTGAAATATTGGTTCTATTCCTTCAATGCTAAGATGGGCCACTAGATAGCAACTAAAAATGTGTTTTATCTCCCATAATATAAATGTATCACTCGAGGGAGATTTCTAACCAGGAATTGCATTCCCTGGCTTCCCTTTAATTCTGGCCAGATAATTTTTCACCAATGGAATGTGAACAAAAAATCTGTATTATTTTTCAATTTTTTAAGAGCAGACAGGCTTTTACTACTTTTTCTCTCATTTACTATTGAATTTTGTGGATTCCAAGGCCTTCAGGAGTAGTGGAGTTACAAGGTGAAACAAAGTGCTTTATGACATTTCGTGCAGAGCAGACTCCCGGAAAATTTGCACTGACAAGTTATCTGAGCAAGAAATAAATTCTATTTGTTAAGCCACTTAAAATTTAAGGTTTACTAGTTATAGCTGCAAACATCAACCTAAAAATACAATCACCATTTTTTTTCAGTAACAAATTATCAGCAAAAGAAAATTGCTAAGATGTTTTATTCCTACCTCTAGTAAATAAGAAAGTTGTAGGAATCTGAATATTTATTTAGAAAGTAGAATATGTGGGGAGTTTTCTAGATTCCCCTCGCTTATTCACAATCTGCTATCCACATCTCAAATAATTCTTCATAGAGTTATGATGAAAAAATTATCAAAGAATGTCATAAACCTATACTCTCTGAAATGTCATAATTTTATAAGACTAGTTTAGCACTATATATACGGAATTTAAATGTAAAAGAAATGCCTACTAGAAAGAAAAACTTTTACGTAAGATATGAATAATTTAAAATATTTTGCTATTTGCTTTTCCTATGAAATTTACTTTTTCAGATATAAAGAATAATCTTTAAAATAAGCTTCTATAATAGTGTTTTTGTTTAATCAAACAATTACAGAAGAGTATTCTAAGACCTCTTCTTGAAAAAAACAGTTGGTTAGCTTTTATGTCTAAACATTTTCAAACAATTTGCTAAAAAACAAGAAAAAAATGTAGCTACTCAAAATGTAGTATCTCATTTTGTTCACTGAAGCTTATTATAATTCAGTTCATTAATTTATATATGCAAACATATCATGAGTCAAATCACATTTCCCAAAACATAACTTCAAACAATAAAAAGCAGTTATGAAGAAGTCCTTTCTAATGAAATTATCCAATTCATCATCAATAAAATCATCAAAGAATCATTGTAATTTGATTCAAAATTTCTACAATTTACAATCTTTTGTCCCTCAAATGAAAATATATCATAATATTTTTATTACTAGCATCTAAAAATACTAGCAGAATGATATCGTTTGTCAGATGCTTTAGTTTGCCAGACGGTTAGGACCAAATGATGTATTTTTGATTAACTCAAAATATTGAGATTAGTCTCTGGACTCTCTACTTGCCAGTAGATGGACTCAGAATAGATAAACATAAGAGAAAAATAAAAGCTTTTATAAGGAACTGATAACATGCAACTACCAGTCAGTAGAAATTTTTTATAAAATGATATGAGAGGAAATTTTTAAAAATAATATAAGAAGAATTATTTTATAAAATAAAATAATATAAGAAGAGAGGAAAATCTAATTATTTGATATTCTTAAAATACTAGAGAAGGAAAATAGATGAATATTGAAAAGAAAAGTCAATAAATGAAAACTCCCAAAACTTTAAACAAAATTATATTCCCTTTAGCTCTTCTATTTCTCATAAGTCATACTATGAACTAAGGACTTGCTATGCAAGTGGTGTTAAGATTATGGTTTTTAAAAAAATATGTAAAAATGACTAGGCACTGTGGCTCACACCTGTAATCCCAGCACTTTGGGAGGCCAAGGCAGGCATATCACAAGGTCAGAAGATCGAGGAGAGCCTGGCCAACATGGAGAAACTCTGTCACTACTAAAATGCAAAAAATTAGCTGGGCTTGGTGACACTCACCTGTAGTCCCAGCTACTCAGGAGTCTGAGGCAGAGGAATCACTTGAAGCTGAGAGGGGGAGGTTGCAGTAAGCGGAGATAGCACCACTGCATTCCAGCCTGGTGACAGAGTAAGAATGCATCTCAAAAAAATTTTTTTTTAAGTAATATTTGATAAAGATCACTAAGATCTATTTATCATCTTGCCTAATGCCACCATTAAAATAGAAAATTTATTTGATGGCTTAGCTTAATCAAGTTTTAAAAAGACTGGCAAGTTCTATTCAAAGATTAGAAATGAAGGATGACCAGACTGATTCTGGTGCCAATTTTCCCATCACTTTACCATGGGGAAAAGAGGTGTCAAAGTGCTTCCTTCCAGCAGAACTTCCTGAAACCCCATTTTTCCTACATGTCTGATTATGGCTAAACATTGAGATTCTGGTTTGCATCAGTTATTAAACAACATGAATGTTTTTGCCATATGCATCTTAGTTATTGGCTAAAGGTTTTGGGGTTAAATTTTAGTCCCTAAACAAGGAGTACCATTATCATTGTATGCTGTGTGAATTTTTCTCTCTAGAGTTGGGTGATGAAATTACCATGACCAAGACTGTAGTTTTTTTATATGTCTGTATAACTTTTACCCTCAGACTATGCTTGTTAAAGGCCTTCTGTGGCTTCCTGTTGTCATTGTCACCATGGATCTACTGATAAGATTATATGTTTTCACATATACCTAGGTGCATCTTTTTTATTTTTTTATTTTTTATTTTTTTGAGTCTCTGTGTGTTGCCCAGGCTGGAGCGCAATGGCATGATCTCGGCTCACCACAACCTCCAGCTCCCAAGTTCAAGGCACTCCTCCCTGTCTCAGGCGTCCGAGTACCTGAGATTACAGGTGCCCACCACCATGCCCAGCTGATTTTTGTATTTTTCGTAGAGATGGGGTTTTGCCATTTGGCCAGGTTGGTTTCAAACTTCTGACCTCAGATGATTCACATGCCTCAGCCTCCCAAACTATTGAGATTACAGGTGTGAACCACCACACTTGACCAGGTGCATCTGTGAATGAGAAACTTGCCAGTAAAAGAGTGAGTGTGAATGCAAAGCATTCTCACACATAATATACAATTTGGCCTGAAAGAAAATCTGTCCTGTTACTTAGATTTGGGATACCGTGTCCCATTACTTAGGCTACTCAATGTCATTTTTTACCTTTTGTCTTTCTTGCTCTTGAATCTAATAGGTATGTACTAAGACCATTACATCGATTATATTATTACTATTATATTATTTTCTCTTTTTGGTGAAATTATATTGAATTCAGAAAGTTTGATAATGCATATTTAATTAGAATTTATGTCTAAGTTATCTTCTTTTTTCCCCCTCTCAAGAATATGGAATTGGGAAACAAAATCTTCTAAGTATTTTCCAAAGTTTTACTTTAATCATAAACCAGCTTTACAGAATTTGTTAGATTAAGCAGATACACTGCTGGATACCTTTTTTGTTTTTCCTTTCTGAGTAAATGTCCACAGGATTCCTTCATATTATACATTCATTCAACAAAGTTTTAGTGAGCATCTTTTTTTTGTAAGACATACTATGGAGTATTGTCACCTATGTTTTCCAGTGGGAGCAGTGGTGAGGTTTTCTTAGCTCATGCCAGTTTATGAAACCTGATTCTGCATATATCTTCCCAATTCCATGTTCAGGGAAATCATACTGATACCTTGAAATTGACCTCGGTGGGAATATTTACTCACAGCAAATTGACAACTGGTATAGATCAAGGCTTTTTTATTTTTATTTGCCTGGGGAAATGGTTGTTACACATTGACCAGAACACTATTAAATTGAAACCTTGCAACAACTGTGTGAGGAAGGCACAGTAATCTGAATTTTACGATGGAGACATCTAACATTGCAAAATTGTAGTTGTTATGCCCCTAGTCACATTACTGTCTTATGTACAACTAGATCTAAATGTTGGCATTCAGACTAATTTAATCACTTTTAACATCCTTCAACGCAGATACTCCATGTCACTAAACAATTGCCTTTCAATATAGTTTCTCTCTCTGATAAAGTTATATATATGTGTGTAGGTGGGTATTTATATAATGCTCTATTTTGTCATATTTAACATAATTAAATTATAGTGATATTTCTGAAGAAATTATGTGAGTGACAAGGACAGAGATCTGTTTATTTCAATTCTCATGAGATTTTTCAGCAAAGTTCTTTATTTCCATTTAATGCAGAATTCTGCTTTGAGAGCTGGAGTACTGATGCAAAGTGAACACTGGTAAATTTATGTGAATGTTATCAACATGTTACCCACTGACTTGAAGCTGTTATTTCTCAGCATGGGAGTATCTGTATAGGACAGACTATTACCAATATATTTTAAATCTCTACCTTTAATATTAAAGTAAAATGGGGAAGGAAAACGTGAATTTGGAGTAAAGGGTTGAATTTTTTATCGACTTTTCCAGAAATGTCGTGGCTGACTCTAAAGCTAGTGTTTCCACGGCTAATGAATACCCAACAAGGATAATTCATTGATTCTGACACTAATGTTGTCCTCAGAAGTTTCTCCCTTTTCATTTATTTAAATCATCAGTCTCTGATCCAGTCAACACCTGTAACTGAAGAGAGATTTATCTGGCAGCTTTCAATCGATATAATAGATATTGCTAGTACACCAGTGGATCAAAATCCTATATGCTATTCTTTCAAAACATGATATTCTAAATGCAATGATTAAATTATGAAATGCAATTGTTAGCACCTGAGACTAGCATTAGTAAAAAATTCTAAAAAAAATTAATAAGCACTTCTCTCTTTTTACATAACTCAATTCTATTTACCTTTTTAAAAATTACTCTTGGAAGATAAATATATAAAATGTGATTCTTACAGCATTGCTAAAAAAATCTACCTCTGTAGGGAAGTAGCTATTTGTATGACAGTGGGAGAATAAAAATACGCCTATTTTTGGACAGAGAAACACAGTTGTAAGATGTAGTAACAGGCAAGTTATACCATAGAAGAAGGGGATAGAATAAAACTTTATTGTTTCAGAAATAGAAACAGTTTTATTGATTGTTTGGAAACAAGTTTTATTAAGTACTCACTGATTTTTTTGATATGAAATTCAGATGAAAGGAATTAATGGCTTTTCACGTATTTTTTTAAAATGTGCTATTTAGATATATTTATTATTACCATGACTTACTACCATATTCATTATTCTCTATCTTAATGGGTAATGCTTGTCCATGAAAAAATAGGATGTGAGGAATTGAATATTAATATGTCTCAAATGATTTTTCTTTATGAACTTCAACCAACTGTGTGACAGTTTATAATTTCAAATTAATTTCCTTAAAATATTTTCCTCTCTTTTGTGTGTATACATACAAGTGCATATGTATATATACAGAGTACATGCATGTCTATGAATATATAGACACATTCATATACATAACATTTAATTATATATATGAAAATATATAGAAAATATTTAAGAAATATCTAGGAAATATTTTTCTATTTATAAGAATAAAACATAGGTTGAGAGTACAGAAGAGACCAAATTCCAAACTGGATACAGACGAAGGTCATGCCCTCTTCTTTGTATGATGAGATTTTTTTTTGTACTCACACTCCTAACTTGCACTCACATTCCTTTCTCATAATTTACTCCACTGGCCAAACATTGCTGTGACAAAGATAGCAGAATGCCTTTTTTATAGGTAGCTGTGTACATATCATAATGCATACACGTTGGGGATTATGCTACTAGGGCAAAGAAAGAGACAAAGAGTTACTGGTGGGGGACAATACCTGTCTCTCAATACTTGGTGCTTTGACCACTCAAATAATGGTAGAACATTTTTTGGCACACATAAATAAATTTTCCCCCTCCATAATAACTAAACCCATCAGCTTAAAGTCTAGCTACTAGGGACATGATCACATCTGGATATGATGCTCCGTGGCTCAAGATAAGTTTCTCTGCCTTAGCCAATAAACAGCACAAAAGAGGAACAGGATGTACACAATGAAATTCACATTAAAAAAGCAGAAGATGGGAGCAACACAGTAGTTATTTATTGGAGTCATCAATTCACAGGTTAAAGTAACTGGAGCCAATATCTTGTGGAAATACATTTTTTGAGTCTTGAAACACTGTTTTTACTTAGCAGCCTCCCTGTTCTGCCCATACTTCTTTCTCTAAACTTAATGCACTCTATCATAATGTTGAAATTATTAGTAGGAATTTTTAGGGGCTATAATTAATCACAACTCCCTTCCTGAATAGTTTTGGATCATGTGAAGGTAAAACTAGGGTATGGTTGGTAGCAAAATATCAGCTTTATGCTGGTAAACCTGGACAGAAAAAAAGTGCATTGGAACTGAGGGCCAAATGAATTTTTATACTTTTCTTCTTTAAACCAAGACCTTATGTTCCATCGATAAAGTCAGTTAGATCCATAGAGAACATGTGTACCCAGCCAGGCAATTGGATTTCATCCATCCAACTTTGAGGGTAGGGAAGAATTGTTCTCATCAGTAGGAGGACAACTGGGAGGCATTGAGTGATGAAAGCAGTGGAGAGAGAGAGAGAGTGTATGCAGGCACATTATGGGCACAGCAGGGAGCCTTGTGGCACAATCAGGAATAAAGGAAGGCCTTGTGAGAAAGATCAAGGAAGGCAGTATAACCAAAGGCCAAAGCAGACGTTAGAAAAGGAGAAGGCAATGGCTTCTCCTTCCCTGTTTTACTTTATTTCACATAATGTTGATAGCCATGAGTATTTTTGCTAAGATGCATTAATATATGCTCACATTTCTCTTAAAAATTGTCCAGAATGTAAATAACCACTTCTGTTTAATAAGTTCCTTGTTTATTTGATGGAAATTGGATATATCAACATATTAGCATTAGTTTTGACTTGATAGAACAGTAAATGTGTCTCCTATTGAAATTTTATTACCGTATGGTCTTTTCTTTTTCAATTATTTTTTTCTAGCTTTTTTCTCTTTGCTTTTGTTCCATTATCCCGTAGGCTTTTGCTTGCATAGGTAAGATAACTACCATAAAAAAAAGTTCAAACAAAAGTCAAATACCTCGAAAATTGTACAAGGTCTATGAGCTTCAGACAATGCTGACACAGTTTTATAAATATCACTAGGATTGGAGAGAAATATTCTTTTTGGATCATAGAAAATGATTTGGCTACCATTTAGAAAATTATAAATAATATAATTCACTATAATTTAGTTGTAAACAGTCTTTCATAATTTTTTGAGAATTTTAAATTTTTTCTCATTTATTCATCATTGTACCTCCTAGGTGGTTTTAATAATTATTTATCATTATTTTACAGATTAGGAGGTTAAGATCAGGAAGGACACATCACTTTATCTGTTGAGGAAAGTAATCCAGGCTTCTAACTCTGGCCCACTGAGTCCACATCCATTGCTCCTTCCACTACAGCAGGCGGAAGTCAATAGTGAAAAAGCACTCCATATGTCACACAACATGCTGTAAGGCTGTCCAACTATTTTGAAGAAAATCTCCCAGAGAAATCAATGACCAAGAGAGAATTGCAGAAAGCAGATGGTGCCATCAGCACACTTCTGCTGTGGCATCTGCGGTTACTTCTGTGCCTCTAGGTTGGATTGTACTTACATCAAAAGAGCCAATATGTGCAAAAGGAAGAAAATAATAATAAAATAAGAACAAAACCCACAGCACAGACACATTTACTAATTACAGAACTGCTGATGGATATTAACAATATCGCGGGTATGTGTGCACGCATGTATGCACACGTACCTGAGCATCATGAGACTTAGCTAATGCTCAGTGAATGCTGTAAAACTTGGAGGCCCAGAGGCCAAAGGGCCCCCAAGAGACTTACCTAGAAATCACAGTAATAGAGTTGCAGTGGTAACCCCCTACCTAATTACAGATGGTGCTCAAGGCAAAATCCCATTAAGACAAGTTTTATGGGTTTGTTGTGGATTGGCTGTTAGAAATTACACCATTAGTACACAGAGCCTGAAATTGATACAGTACTGATCTCCAATCTTTCTGTAGGTAAATAATAAATGAAAAAAAAAACAAAACCCAGGAATAGTTTTTCCAACTGGATTTCATTCTAAGAAAGTATTCTATAAATTAAATTTAAAACACATATACACAAAAAGTCTAATTGCAATTAGGACATTTTCAGAATTTTAGTAGAAAATGTATTCACCTACTTTTAAAAATATTTACATTCTAAAAACATGCCACAATGGTAGGATAGATGAGGTCTCTGATTTTTCTCTTTGAAACGATATTTGTTAATCAGATCACTGCTGCTAAGGTATGTGGTTTGGTGGTGGCAATGCCAGGTAAACACTCACTTTATTATACAGGAAGGGCTTTGTCATAATCCTGTAAAGTCTGCAGCCCTGGGGAATTATGCTGGACTATATGTGTAGCCCAAGGACTTCGCCTGTTAAACTTAAAGAAACATGTCTACTTTCTCACTTGTTCTTAAGTCTATAGTAGGATATTTAGACTTTCTCCCCTGAAGCACAAAGGAAGTCTCAGAGGAAAACAGAAGTTAAAAAAGCTAAGTGCAACAGCAGAGCAGGTCTAAAATTATCAGTTTACACTCTTTCTTGAACCCAATTCTGATGAGTGGACAAATATTCTCTGCAAATGTCCAGATAGCATTGTCGGCCGTAAAATCTCTGTTGAAACTTCTCAATTTTGCCATCATAACATGAAACCAGACATGGCCATCATAGAGGTAAATGGGCACAAATGTATTACTGCACATTAGGCTAGATGTGGCTTATGGGTGTTAGTTTGTGAAACACGTAGGTGTTTAACATCACCCCGCAAAGAAACAAAACAAAGAAAATTTATTCTTCCCTTCTAGTGATATCTCTGGCCCTAAACTCTGTCAACTAATTTAATTATATTTCCTTGAAGCACTCCAGAGCTCCTCCAAAGAGGCTGAGTTTGTAGGCTTGAGATTGAGTTAAAATATGTAGTCAACATGATTATAGTAAGGTTGTAGTAAGATAACTACAGTAGTAGTAAGTTAAGCCTATGTTTTAGTCATCTGCTCACCTTCGTAACAGGAGTGCTTACAAAAACCATATTTAAATCACTCCTCAAGTAAGAACATACTATATTACATAGAACTTTGTAATGTTCATTAAAATCAAATATAGTAACATAGAAACAATCATAGGAAATATATTTAATATGATTTTATATTAAAGTTGGCTACATCACTTTTTTTGTATTCTTTGCTTTCCTTAATGTTTTTTCACAGTGTAAATCAATAAAGAAAATTCTCACAAATTATGTAGCAAACATGACAAGGATTTCTTATATTACGAACTGATTAAAAGCCATTCTGTTACCTTGAAAACACTGAGAACTCGGTATTCTGGGCTATAGCTTTATTTTCCTATTCATGTAAAAAGAAGTTAAGTTGGTTTCCTTGAATGCCCATCTCACCAGCACCAGCAGCTTCATCCTGTGCCCTATTAAAGGCATGGCTGCTTTTAAAATGCATGAACCCATATTTGCCCTCCATGTTCCAGCCTTTGATCTTTCACCACTGATTGTTCTACATCATCAAAAATCCTCAAAGCTCCTCCGTGGATAGTGGTCAGGCCCATAGGCACACTGCAGAATTTGATCTTAAAATCACAAAATTGAAAGTCTTTACATCTCAGCCTCTAGTCCTGCACTTGTTTAAACATATTCATAACACTTTGGAATGGCTTTCACTGTTATTCAGTAAATTATACATGATACCACTTTTAATGTTTTAAATGAGAGAACTGACAGTCAAAATAGAGAACTCCAATTAACACTGAATTTTTATTTTATCAATATTTTAAAGGATTTTAAACATCGGATATGAGATGTGATTCTAAAGTGTGACTTTTGTTGCAAACCTAAATTTCCACATCCACATGGCTCCTGTCCTTCCGTTAAATTCAACAAACATTTATTATGCATCTATTATATGCCTCATGTAAAGCCACATAAAAATTGGAAAGACATATTCTCTGCCTTACAGGAGCATTAAATTTAGAAAGGCAATTGGAGCATGTATTTCACAAAATTATTCCGCGTACTTGAACCATTTCAGTGTAAGTGCCCTTTAAGAACAAGGCTTCTGAAGTAATAAGTCACATAAAAAAAAATACATCTTATTGCTTCCTAGTTAGAAAAGGGCTTGATTTAACCTTTGACCTGACATCATTTTTACCTCTTTTTACCTGCTTAACCTCATTGTCCCTTGTCTCAATGTTGAGAAGCTTACACAGAGCCCTATACAGAGATATCAGTACTTTTAAATGGAAAGTTTATTAAGGAGGATACCAAACATCAGATTGAATTTTTAAACTGAGGACATATAATACACAATCAAGGATGCTAAATAATATATATTCATTTATTTTCTACCTCTTAGTTTGTTAATTAGGATTCTGTTGCTTTCAAGAGACAGAAACCCAAGTAAATTAGTGTATGGGAATAGAGAAATGTATTGGCTTTTAACGTACATGAGTATTGGAAAACCAAACAATAGGAAAGGCAGTAGCTCCAAGAACCAACATCTACCCTGAAGCCTTTCCAATTCCATCCTTTCCTTATGTATGGTATCTGCTTTACTATCTCTCACACTTGACCTGTGAGAATCGTGGCTATCAGGAAGAATGAAAGTTTATATCATAGAGGCCATACATTATACAGGCAAGGCCTCTACAGACTTCTGAATGTCCTCAAGTTCTAAAAATCATAAGGAAGGCACTAAATTGTATCATTTTGGGACAAGTTTCCATCTCAATCCAAATCAACAATGCGGATACATATGGTAATTCCTAGTGTGGTCATGTAGGAATATAGTAATTCCTAAGATGGTACTATGTAGGTTTAGCAAAAGGAGAATTCCCAGGGAAAAGATTAGATAATCACTTATAAAGATCTTTATAGAGAACCACTCCAAACACATGAACGGAAGTGTTGCAAATGGCTAATAACCATAAATGCTAATGCTATAAGTAACATCACAATAAATAGTTGCCTATTTGCAATTTGTATGCAAAAAAAATCAAGCAGATATGAAATATTAAGTCCTCATACACCATCTTGACACATTTTCATATATCTTTGCTTTGGTCCTAGTGAAACCGGGAGGATGTTTCATGTTTACATGACCTTTTCTGATGTAGGTTTTAGGGAACTTTACAGTAAGGAATAGTATGTGCATGCAGACAGTCTTAGTCCATTTTGTGCTCTATAACAGACTACCACAGACTGGAATTTATAAGGAATATAATTTTATTTGCTTACATTTCTAGAGGCTGGGAACTCCAAGAATGAGTGGCTGGCATCTGGTAGTATCATTTCATAGCAGAAGGACAAATACAGGGCAAGAGAGAACAAGAAGGGGCCAAACCCATCCTTTTATAAGGAAACCACTAACACCATAACACACCATTCCTGTAATACCAGCTTTAATTTATGAAAGCAGAGCCCTCCTGGCCTAATCACTGCTTATAAAGCACCTACCACCAAACACTGTTGCATTAGGAATTAAGTTTCCAATATGTGCTTTTTGGGAGACACATTCAAACCATAGCATTTCACCTCTGGCCCAAAATGTATGTCCTTCTCATATACAAGATACATTAATTTCATCCCAATACAGCTAGTGCTTGACTTACGACCACGATTGGTTCTGACAGATCGGTCATAACATGATTTGGTCGTAAGTTGAGTAGGCTATATGTACAGTATGGCCTTTCTTTCCTTCTTGACAGGCTGAGGTGTAGACAAAGACAATTTCCTCTTGGTAGACATCTTGGGAGGGATTTGATGAAAAATATCCAAGACACAAAACACAAATTGCTGTATCGAGTCTGGGATAACAGTTGAAATGGTGCACACGGAGATGGTAGTGCTGCTGGAAGCTGGTCCGCACTGTCGTACGCCCAGCTGGGCAATGTTTGCGCTGCCAGACGCGGAGCAGTCGTGGCTAGCGATTGTGGTCATAAAGTTCAATGGCCATAAGTTGCATAGGTCGTAAGTCAATCAATACCTGTAGTCCTCAAAGTCTTAACTTGGTCCAGCAACAAATCAAAATTCCAAAGTTTCATTTTACTCAGACATGAGTGAAACTTAAAAGAAGATGGATACTGAGTCAAATTTATCTGCAGCTGTAAGCCCCTGAAATCAAAACAAGTAATCTACTTAACAAAATACAGTGATGGCACAAGCATTGGATAGACATAGATGAAGGATAATTTCTTTTATCTTGATGAAAGTACCATTATCATAATAGTTATACTAATCCATGAAAATGATAACTGTAGCTCAGTTCTACTTAATGAAAGTACTTCTTAATAATAAACAATAGTAGACTTTCATGAGAGAGAGAGACCCAGAGAATCCATTTATTATGTAATAAAATTTACTGGATCCGATATAGAGTGATTTGGTACTATTGTTGATTGGCAATGGTGTATCCTTATTTAAACTGTTTTTCTTTGTAAGATAATTTATTGTAGTCTTATTTTCTCTATATTTAAGAAGCAAATATTTTAAAGATCTTTGTTAATCATTTATGAAAGTACTCTTAGACACATTCTATATTTCATCAATCCCTCTACATATTGAATGAAAAACATTATAACCCCGGTTATAATGTTTGTTACTTAGAGTAACAAACTCGTAAACAAACTGTCAGACTGGCCATGTGTCATTTATTAGCATAGCAGTGGGAAAAAAAAGGCTTGTAACAACCTGGTATTATCCTTAAAGGACTTACAAGCTGTATATTTCTTTTAAAAGAGGAAAGGAGAGCAACTATGACAACTATATTGAATACCATTTTTAAAAATTTTTTTAGAATGCTTGCATCATAAATACTGTGTAAGGCTTTCTCCTTAAATCTCGGGAGTACAGCTAGTTCTAACATATTATGACATGCATATTCCTAAATCACCACTTTGCTGTGCAAAATTGCACAGTAAAAACCACAAGTCCTATGGAGTAGTTGGGATTGGGTCATAACACTCAAAAATTGTGTTAGTGAGACATTTAAGAAAAGATAGGAACCTAATAAAAAAGGGTAGCACACTTACATGTAGTGAATGGCTAAAAAAATGCATAAATATGACCAAAAATTGCACTTCATCTAGAAAATGGCCCGAAGTTTGTTTGTGGATATGGGCATCAGCAGGCCTATTAGTCTTCTGTTACTGCTTAACAAGTAACCACAAGCTTAATGGCCTAAATCAACACTCATTATTCATCTTGAAGTTCTACAGGTCAGAAAGCCAGACAGAGCTTAACTGGATGCTGTGCAAAGAGCCTCAGCTGCTGAAATCAAGGTGTCAACTGAGGCTGTGATTTTTGTTAAAGCCTTGGTCCTCTTTCAGGCTCATGCAGGTTGTTGGCAAAATAGACTCTGCAGGTTGAGGCTCTCATCTCCTAGAAGCCAACCTGCTCCATAGGCAGTTCACAGTATGGCAGTTGCTTCTTCATGGAGAGTAAGAAAGCATCGCTAACTTCTTCTTCCTCTTCTTCTGCTTTCTTTTAAAGGGCTCACCTGGTTGGGTAAGGCCCACTCAGAATAATCTCCCTACTAACATAAAGCCAGCTGGTTAAAGAACTAAATTACATCTTTACATTTTTTTTTACATTTGTCATACAATGTATTATAATCATGGGAGAGACAGCCCTTTGCCCTGCCATGTTTAATGTTTAGATACAAGTTACAAGTCTCTCTCAAGAACAGGGGATAAGACAAGGGCATGAGTCAATGGAGGTCATCCTGGAACTGTGCTTAAGACAGAAGAGTTCCAGCTTTTAAATTACTGTGAAGAGGTAGAAGGAAAGCTATGTGAAATTGGATTGAACGTTTAACACAACACATGCAGTGAACTAAGGCAGGTGGTAGATATTTGAGGGGTGCTTGTGTTTGTGTGTGTGCGTGTGCGTGTGTGTGTGTGTGTGTGTGTGTTATTTTTCCTATGTGGTGGCTCAGTTCAGCGGGATGCAATTTTCTTCATTCAGTTAGTGTTTCTCACAGATGAAATCATGCATAAGCCAATGCAAAATTTGTATTATGCTCAAATTGTTCCATAATATATCAGTAGTGTTGAGACTAATGTGCATTTTTAAAAGAAGCGTTATACCAGAGTGAACTATATGTATTTATTCTTCTACCACCTTCAGTATTTAGAATGTTGCCACACAGTGGAAGTTTAGTCACTTCTTTTAAATAAAATAGAATTGAAATAGACTGTGGAATTGGGATAAATGCACGGATGGGGCTTTAACTACATCTATCAAGTTCTTCCTAAATTGTACTCCTGGCTCTAATGAGCCAAAGAAAAAGAGAAATGGAATGAATATTTGGTTTATCTACATAATCACATAGAACTGATAAATAACAAAAAGAGGAGAGTTGAAGAAAATAGTTTGTAAAGGCAGGATGGTACAATGTTGGTACCCTAGTTCTAGTTTAAAGATTATCATTATGATATCCATTATATGTATTTTGCTTTAGTTTTAAAAATACGTGTTTAGGATAAGTGAATTTTTGAAAGGAGATGAATTTCTGCAATAGAACTTTTCAGAAATATATAAATAAGTTTGTCTTCATTTCACACATTAACTATTTGTGAAACGCTGGCCAGGTAATTAAAAGCCAGTATATTTAAGAAAGGTCACTCCAGATGGATTAAAGACTTAAAAATAAGACCTAACACCATAAAAACCCTAGAAGAAAACCGAGGCAAAACCATTGAGGACATAGGCATATGCAAAGACTTCATGACTGAAACACCAAAAGCATTGGCAACAAAAGCCAAAATAGACAAATATGACCTAATTAAACTCCAGAGTTTCTATACAGCAAAAGAAACAATCATTAGAGTGAACTGGCAACCAACAGAATGGGAAAAAGTTTTGCAATCTGCCCATCTGACAAAGGGCTAATATCCATAATCTACAAAGAACTAAAACAGATTTACAAGAAAAAAAACAAACAAACCCATCCAAGAGTGGGAGAAGGATACGAACAGGCACTTTTCATAAGAAGACATATATGAGGCCAACAAACATATGAAAAAATGCTCATCATCACTGATTATTAGAGAAGTACAAATCAAAAGCACATTGAGATACAATCTCACGCCAGTTAGGATGGCGATCATTAAAAAATCAGGAGAGAACAGATGCTGGAGAGGATATGGAGAAATAGGAACACTTTTACACTGTTGGTGGGAGTGTAAATTAGGTCAACCATTGTGGAAGACAGTGTGGCAATTCCTCAAGGACCTAGAAATAGAAATTCCATTTGACCCAGCAATCCCATTACTGGGTATATACCCAAAGGATTATAAATCATTCTATTATAAAGGCACATGCACACGTATATTCATAGTGGCACTGTTTACAATAGCAAAGACCTGGAACCAACCCAAATGCCCATCGACGATAGACTGGACAAGGAAACTGTAGCACGTATACACCATGGAATACTACGCAGCCATAAAAAATCATGAGTTTGTGTCCTTTGTAGGGACATGGATGAATCTGGAAACCATCATTCTCAACAAACTGCCACAAAAACAGGAAATCAAACACTGCATGTTCTCACTCATTAGGTGGGTGTTCAATAATGACAACACATGGCCACAGAGATGGGAGCATCACACACTGGGTCTGTCAGAGGGGGGAAGGCAAGGGAGGGACTGCAGGTGGGTGCGGAGATTTGGGAGGGATAACATTGGGAGAAATGCCAGGTGTAGGTGTCTGGGGGATGGAGGCAACAAACCACATTGCCACGTGTGTACCTATGCAACAAACCTGCATGATCTGGACGTGTACCCCAGAACCTAAAGTACAATAATAAAAAAAGACATGTCAGCACATATTCCCAGTAGAGCTTCCTTCACAAAGTAACCTAAGTGAAAAAAACTGTTGAAAAATCCTTGTAAGAAACACTCCATACTTAACCACAGTAATACAGTAATATTAAGGATGCCTCATATAGAGAGCAATTTAAGCTACTATTTCAGGCATGTATAAAAAGGCAATAAGATATTGTCCTTGAAGATAATGATTTATTACCATATACTTAATTCAAGTTTTACTTCCCAGTTTACCACTGAAATAGCTAAAGAAACGTAAAATACAAATATTCTTATTTGCCTTTGTGAAATACATTAAGGAAATAGCATCAAAGAAAAACAAAATCTGAGATTTTTTTTTGCAAAGTACTAGTATAGTGGGATTTGACTAAAGGAAATGGCCAAGAAAATATAATTTCATAAAATGTTCAGGAAGAGCTTTCCTATAATAGATGGGATATATGTGGAGGTAAGAAGAAAAAGTATGTGATAAATGAAAAATTAATGTAGAAAAACAAAATAAACTCCATGGCAAAGGAACATAATAGTAATCATGAAAATAAGTTCCTGATAAACAGTTATTATAATCAAGGTAATTTATTTAAAGCTATCTCAGTGGAAGTCAGTAAATTCCAAACTGGTTCAAAAACAAATGAAAACGAAATGTTTGCCAAAAAATGTATCTAAGATCAAATGCCATTAAAAGATAATAAAGAAATAGATAAAGTTGTCATCGGCAAATGTAAACAGAAAAACATAATGCCAGTGACAAATAGTTTAGGAAAAACACAATTCTGACAAAAATTATTTATGATGTATTCAGCAAATATTTATATAATTTCTACTGGAACAGGGTTGAGTGTCTAATCTACCAAGTGCAGACAAAATACTGGTTTTACCAGTCCCCCAGGCAGGTCTTACATAGAGGCCTGGTAGTTGAACTTTATCATTTCTGTCTTTTCTCAAAAAATCCTAAGTATGTTTTTGCCATATTGGCTACAAAGTTATACCATAAGCTCTCCAGAAGAAGCAACTATAATTATAGAGACATGTAATATGTGGATCTAGAAATTACAAGTAATTATTATTTTTGATAGTCACTAAGGAAGTGGACTCATGGCTGTAGAGCTTAAGCAACTGACTGGCAATATAATACTCTGTTGTCTCATACCTAAGCCTTCTGTGAAATTCCTGGATTTTTAAAAGATGCTTAGGAAGTGTATTAGAGTTCTCTAGAGGGACAGAACTAATGGAATAGATATATATACAAAGGGGAGTTTATTAAGTATTAATTCACAGGATCACAAGGTCCCACAATTGGCCATCTGCAGGCTGAGGAGCAAGGAGATCCTGTCTAAGTTCCAAATCTGAAGAACAGAGTCTGATATTCTAGGGCAGGAAGCAACCAGCACAGGAGAAAGATGTAGACTGGGAGTCTAGGCCCATCTCTCTTTTCACATTTTTCTGCCTACCTATCTTCTAGCTGTGCTGGCAGCTGATTAAGTTGTGCCCACCCAGATTAAGGGTGGATCTGCCTTTCCTAGCCCAGTGACTCAAATGTTAATCTCCTTTGGTAACACCCTCACAGACACATCCAAGATCAATACTTTGTATCCTTCAATCCAATCAAGTTAACAGTATTAACCACCACAGGAAGGGAACAAAGCAACTCTAAAAATATGAGACAATCAAAATTATTTTAAAGCCAACTGGTATTTGGATGCTTTTACACCAGAATTAATTTTTTCGAGTTTGACAGTGGCATTGTAGTTATGTTATATATATATATATATATATATATATATATACTTGGAGACTCTATAGATGCAGTGATAATGGCACAAGGGGAGTTTGTGGAACTCAAGGGTAGAGGAGTAGATGAAAATAGATTTTCTTGTGTTGATAGTGTTAAAATTGAGGGAATCAATTTGAGTGATTCAATAATTTTGTTATATTTTTGTATATCTTTGAAATTTTATACAACAATAATAAAAAAGGACCCAGTAGCAATGAGCATATTTAACACCCTTTCTTTTTTTGCTCAATTTTGAGTATTATCTTTGTTTATTAATATAACTTATTTAATTATAAATTTATATAATTTTATTTTTAATAATTGCTCTGTTTAACAACCAGCTCACCAACTTTCTACAAATTTAATAACTGAATCTTCCAAGCTGATAGAAATCAGATACACCATACTACTGGTTACAAGAGGTTTCATGAAGTTTAGACAAATATTTAACACAAAAGAAAAAACAAAACTAAAGACTTAAAAATAGAAATATAGTTAAAACCTATTTCTTTTTAATTTCATTAACAAGAAAGTATACAAAGACATTGACAGAAGTTTAATTCATTAACAAGTCAATATATTCATTTTTCTGAATTTATCAAATCATTCTTAGTACTTTTGTGTTTCTTCCCAATAAGACATAATGCTTAATACATAACTCTATTGTATTTGCCTGCAAATGAGCTAATTTATAGTAAATTAGTAGTACCAAGTAGTTTTGTATTAATATTTTCCAAAATTTATCATTTTGGTTTTGATATTTCCATTTTTTTAGCAGTTTTCTCTGTCTAGGAGATGAAGATTACTCTAGCCTTGTCTCTGCTTGTTATCCTGCTGGTTTCCTGTACAGTTACAATCATGGCTGCAGCATATGTTGGTTACCATTTGTGTGTGTGGTGAGACTACTTAAGGTTCACTTTCTTTTTATTTTTATTTTTTTGAGACTGAGTTTAGCTCTGTCATCCAGGCTGGAGTACAGTGGCACTATCTCAGCTCACTGCAACCTCCACCTCCCAGGTTCAAGTGATTCTCCTGCCTTGGCCTCCAAAGTAGCTGGCACTACAGACATGAGACACCATGCCCAGCTAATTTTTGTATTTTTTAGTAGAGACAGGGTTTCACCATGCTGGCCAATCTGGCCTCGAACTCCTGACCTCTTGATCAACCTGCCTTGGGCTCCCAAAGTGCTGGGATTACAGGTGTGTGCCACTGCACCCAGCCAAGGTTCACTTTCTTCAGCAAACTTGGAGTATACCTTTTTATTAGTTGTAGCACCCATGTAGTACATTAGGTCTCCAGAACTTATTTATCTTATAACTAAAAGTTTACCATTTGACCAACATCTCTTAACTTCCTTTACTTCCCAGCCTTCGGCACCTACCAATCCACTATCTGCTTCTATGAATTCAATTTTTTTAGGTTCTGCAATGATGTGGTTTGGCTCTGTGTCCCCCTGGAAATTTCATCTTGAATTGTTATCCTCTTCTGTCGGGGAAAGGGCCTGGTGTGGGGTGATTGAATCATGGAGACGTACTTCCCCCTTGCTGTTCTCCTGGTAGTGAGTGAGTTCTCATAGGAGCTGGTTGTTTGAAAGTGTGTAACACCTCTCAGTTTGTGCGCTTCCCTCTCTCCTGCTCTGTCATGGTAAGATATGCTTGCTTCCCCTTCTGCTTCTGCCATGATTGTAAGTTTCCTGAGGCCTCTCAGTGATACTTCTTAGTAAGCCTGAAGAATTGTGTATCAATTAAACCTATATTTTCTTCATAAATTACCCAATCTCAGGTAGTTCTTTATATCGGTGTGAAAACAGACTAATATACATGTATAAGTGAGATAATACATTGTTTGCTTTTTGTATCTAGCTTATTTCACATAGAAAAATATCTTCTAGGTTCACCCATGTTGTTGCCGATAGCAAAATTTCTTTTTTAAGGCTAAATGATACTGTATTTATGTATATGCCACAATTCATTTTTCATTCATCTATCAGCAGACAGTAAGATTATTTCCACAACTTGTTTATTGTGAATAATGCTGCAGTGAAATGCAAATCTCTCTTCAGATACTGATTTTATTTACCTTGGATATACACACAGAACCCCAGATCTTAGTTTCTTATGCCACTCTAAATCAAAGTACCCAGGGCTCCATTAAAAATGCCTGGTTCTAGAGTTTATGCAGGGAATACACAAAATGAGCCTAGAATATCTTATAGTTCCAGAAAGTCAAATCAAAACACTGGGTATATATTAAAAGGATATAGGAGCCAACATAAAAGATAGCTAACTGCCAAAACTAAAACAATTTGAGGAGAAAATTTGAAAGCGTATACTTATTGTATAATGTCCTTAAAGATATTAAAAGATTAGATAAATAAATGAGAAAGAAAAACAAATACTCGATATAGAAGACTTCTAAATAATTTATATAGATACTAGCTGCTATATTAGGTGGGTCTTAACTCCTTAAATCTTGAGTGTGGACCGTGCTTAATTATTTGCTTTCAAAGAATAGAGCATGAAAAAAGGGGGAAAGATAACTTCACAGTAGAGGAATCTGTCAAACATTACCTCTACCAGGTGATGAAACTATTAACACTATTAACGCCATTGGCGATGAGTCATCTTAATAGCATGTACATTTTATATGATAGCTGAGAAGGGTACTTCTCCTTTGCGGTCTTCCTACTAAAATCACAACCCCAGCCTAATCATCAGAAAAACATTCAAATCCAAAATGAGCAACATGCTGCAAAAAACTTGAGCAGTGCTTCTTAAAATTGTCAAGTCATCTAAAAAAGTAAAGGCTGAGAAACTGTCATAGCCAAGAAGCACCTGAAGATGCTTGATGAATAATTGCATGATTGTATCTTGGATAGAATCCTGAAACAGAAAAAGGACATTAGGTGAAATTTAGTGAAATGAATAAAGTCTAAAGTTAAGTTCATAATAATGTACCAAGGCTTGCTTTTTAGTTTTGACAAAACTAATTCTAATGAAAGATGATAAAAATGGGAGAAACAGGGTAAGGGGTACATGGAAACTCAGTATAATCTTTGCAAATTTCCATTAACCCGAGACTGTTCTAAAAAATTTTAAGTGTGTTTAAATTGAAGAAAACAGAGACAGAGAGACACCCGGAATAAAATGTTTTCAGTAAATTATTTAATTAAAATAGAGTAGAGATAGGGCGTAGACTAATGGTGCTTTAGCGAATGAAGAGGAAAGCAAAGAACATTTGGTGAGAATCTACCATGCACTACAAGTTCTGGGTGCTTTGTTTTATACACTACATTTTATTTATTGCTGTAGCATTATTCTATATTTAGACACACAAGAAAACACCTCTAAACAAACAAACCAGCTCCAAATATCTACCAGCCGAGTCTCCCAAATTATAAAGAAATCAAGTTGACAACCTTTGAATGTCATTAAGCCCTACATATCACCGAGTGTGACAGGTATGAAAATGAAGTCTTCTCCCGGTTCCAAAATAAATCACTAACACCTCAATGTCAGTCTTTCACAAAAGTGAAAGCCCTTCAGAATTCTATAGGAAATTACACCTTTATTTCAAAACCAAACATTCAAGCCTGGAGATTATAAAAGGTATCCAATAATATAAAACTGTGCTGAAGGATTCAAAGTATTATGGAAGGAACTACTGGAAAGCTAGGGTTTAAAGTAGCTTATCTGAGGCTAACAGAGGTTTACATCAGTGTTTATACTTTTTGGTGAAAATATTTTTATTTCTATAGAAAAAGAAAAATAGAAAAATATGGAATGCCTACAAATTACTATTTCCATCAAGATTACAAAGACATAAATATCTCCTTCAAAGTGATTTTTATCACCCATAGATGCCAGGCAAGGATCTCATATTACTGTTTGAAAAAATTATATCACAAAATCTCATTGGAAAACTAACTGAAGTTCAAATAGAACATTCAATACATTTATTGAAAGTTTATTATGTAAAACACCGGGCTAACTTAATGGAGGTAAATAGCATTTCAAAAAGAGCAAAAATAAGTAAAATATTATGAAAATGTCTTAGAATAGTTAAAAGTAGCAACAAAAATATTGCAGCTGTTGCATCTTTTTAACGTTGGAGAGAGGACCAGAAAATAATAGAATAAGAAGATAGATCTTCTGCCATATGTAAGACTTAATTCTGCCAGAATATATATTTTTCAACCTTCAATATTTATTTATATGCCATAATGTGCATTGGATACTGTGTCAGTTAAAATTCTTTTTCCTGAATTAAAGAGAATAACCAAGTAAAATGGCTGTAAAAATAGAATTTATTAATATATTTCACATAAAGGCAAATTCATGGGAATTTGGTTCAGAAGTGGTAAATTATAAGTTCAAAAATGTCGGCCTCTTATCTAATTGTAGCTTCTACAATTCTCCCAAGTACCCTGATAGTCACAGGATGAAGACTGCAGCTTAACACTTCATGTCTTCACATAGTCAGGTTCAAAGTTTGCAGGAAAGGTATAACCAAATGGGCTAGATTGCTCAAACCCCACTTATTCTCAAGAAAAGTTTGTCTTCAGTAATGGCCCTTGACTACCTCCTAGAAGATGAAATCTGAGCCCTTGGAATATTGTGTCTCTTTTTTTTTTTTTTCTAATTGTAACTTAGGTTCTGGGGTATATGTGCAGATCATGCAGGATTGTTGCATAGGTACATACATGGCAAGGTGATTTGCTGCCTTCATCCCTCCATCACCTATATCTGATATTGCTCCCCTCGTTATCTCTTCCCATCCTCCCCACCCCCCTCTGTCCCTCCCCAGCCCCCCCACAACTGACCACAGTATGTGATGTGCCCCTCCCTGTGTCCAATGTTCTAATTGTTCAACACCCACCTATGAGTGATAACATTCAGTGTTTGGTTTTCTGTTCTTGTGTCAGTTTGCTGAGAATGATGGTTTCCAGATTCATCCATGTCCCTATGAAGGACACAAACTCATCGTTTTTTATGGCTGCATAGTATTCCATGGTTTATATGTGCCCCATTCTCCTTATCCAGTCTATTGTTGATGAACATTTGTGTTGGTTCCAGGTCTGTCCTATTGTAGACAGTGCCTCTATGAACATATGTGTGCATGTGTCTTTATAATAGAGCAATTTAAAATTCTTTGGGTATATACCCAGTAATGGAATTGCTGGGTCAAATAGTATTTCTATTTCTAGGTCCTTGAGGAATTGCCACACTGTCTTCCACAATGATTGCACTAATTTGCACTCCCATCAACAGTGTAAAAGTGTTCCTATTTCTCCATATCCTCTCCAGCATCTGTTGCCTCCAGAATTTTTAATGATCACCATTCTAACTGGTGTGAGATGGTATCTCATTGTGGTTTTGATTTGCATTTCTCTAATGACCAGTGTTGATGAGCATTTTTTTATATGTTTGTTGGCCTCATAGATGTCTTCTTTTGTAAAGTATCTGTTCATATACTTTGCCCACTTTTGAATGGGTTTGTTTGTTTTTTTCTTGTAAATCTGATTTAGTTCTTTGTAGATTCTGGATATTAGCCCTTTGTCAAATGGGTAGATTGCAAAAATTTTTTCCCATTCTGTTGGTTGTTGGTTCACTCTAATGATTGTTTCCATTGCTGTACAGAAGCTCTGGAGTTCAATTAGATCCCATTTGTCTATTTTGGCTTTTGTTGCCATTGCTTTTGGTGTTTTAGCCATGAAGTCCTTGCCTATGCCTATGCCCTGAATGGTTTTACCTAGGTTTTCTTCTAGGGTTTTAATGGTGTTAGGTCTTATGTTTAAGTCTTTAATCCATCTGGAGTTAATTTTAGTGTAAGGTGTCAGGAAAGGGTCCCATTTCTGCTTTCTGCATACTGCTGGCCAGTTTTCCCAACACCATTTATTAAACAGGGAATCCTTTCCCCATTGCTGGTTTTTCTCAGGCTTGTCAAAGATCAGATGATTGTAGATGTGTGGTGTTGCCTCTGAGGCCTCTATTCTATTCCATTGGTCTATGTCTCTGTTTTGGTACCAGTAACATGCTGTTTTGATTACTTTGGCCTTGTAGTATAGCATGAAGTCAGGCAGCATGATGCCTCCAGCTTTGGTCTTTTCACTTAGGATTGTTTTGGCTCTACAGGCTCTCTTTTGGTTCCATATGAAATTTGAAGTGGTTTTTTTCCACTTCTGTGAAAAAGGTCATTGGTAGCTTGATGGGGATAGCATTGAATCTATAAATTACTTTGGCAGTATGGCCATTTTCACAATACTGATTCTTCCCAACCATGAGCATGGAATGTTTCTCCATCAGTTTGTGTCCTCTCTTATTTCATTGAGCAGTGGTTTGTAGTTCTCCTTGAAGAGGTCCTTTATATCCTTAGTTAGTTGTATTCCTAGGTATTTTATTCTCTGTAGCAATTGTGAATGGGAGTTTGCTCATGATTTGGCTCTCTGTTAATCTGTTATTGGTGTACAGAAATGCCTGTGATTTCTGCACATTGATTTTGTATCCTGAGACTTTGCTGAAGTTGCTTATCAGTTGCAGGAGACTTTGGGCTGAGACAATGGGGTCTTGTAAATATACAATCATGTAATCTGCAAATAGAGACAATTTGGCTTCCTCTTTTCCTAATTGCATACTCTTTATTTCTTTTTCTGGCCTGATTTCTCTGGCTAGAACTTACAATATTGTATTGAATTAGGAGTGGTGAGACAGGGCATCCTTGTCTAGTGCTGGATTACAAAGGGAATGCTTCTAGGTTTTCCCATTCAGTATGATATTGGCTGTGAGTTTCTCATAAATAGCTTTTATTATTTTGTGATATGTTCCATCGATACATAGTTTATTGAGGGTTTTTAGCATAAAGGGCTGTTGAATTTTGTGGAAGGCCTTCTCTGCATCTATTGAAATAATCATGTCATTTTTGTCTTTGGTTCTGTTTATGTGATGGATTACATTTATAGACTTGCATATGTTGAACCGGCCTTGCATCCCCGGGATGAAGCCTACTTGTTCATGATGAATAAGCTTTTTGTTTTGCTCTTGCATTCTGTTTGCCAGTATTTTATTGAAGATTTTTGCATCTATGTTCATCATGGATATTGCCCTGAAGTTTTCATTTTTTGTTGCATCTCTGCAGGTTTTGGTATTAGGATGATGTTGGTCTCAGAAAATTAGTTGGAAGGATTCCCTCTTTTTGTATTATTTGGAATAGTTTCAGAAGGAATGGTACTAGCTCTTCTTTGTACATCTGGTAGAATTGGGCTGTAAACCCATCTAGAGCTTGGCTTTTTTTAGTTGGTAGGCTATTAATTGCTGCCTCAACTTCAGCCCTTGTTATTGGTCTATTCAGGGTTTCAGCTTCTTCCTGGTTTAGTCTTGGGAGAGTGCAAGTGTCCAGGAATTTATCTATTTCTTCCAGATTTCCTGGTTTGTGTGCATAGAGTAGTTTGTAGTAATCTCTGATGGTAGTTTGTATTTCTGTGGAATCGGTGGTGATTTCCCCTTTATCATTTTTTATTGCATCTATTTGATTCTTCTCTTTTTTCTTTTTTATTCATCTGGCTAGCAGTCTATCTATTTTGTTGATCTTTTCAAAAAACCAACTCCTGGATTTGTTGATTTTTTGAAGGTTTTTTTATGTCGTTATCTCCTTCAGTTCTGCTCTGATCTTAGTTATTTCTTGTCCTCTGCTAGGTTTTGAGATTTTTTTTTACCTCGATCCTCTAACTCTTTCAATTTTGATGACAGGGTGTCAATTTTTAACCTTTCCTTACTCCTCATGTGGGCATTTATTGCTATGAATTTCCCTCCAGGCACTGCTTTAAATGTGTCCCAGAGATTCTGATATGTTGTATCTTCATTCTCATTGGTTTTGAAGAACATCTTTATTTCTGCCTTCATTTCATTGTTTATCCAGTCTACATTCAGGAGCCAGTTGTTCATTTTCCATGAAGTTGTGTGGTGTTGAGTTAGTTTCTTAATCCAGAGGTCTAACTTGATTGCACTGTGGTCTGAGAGACTGTTTGTTATGATTTCCGTTCTTTTGCATTTGCTGAGAAGTGATTTACTTCCAATTATGTGGTCGATTTTAGAGTAAGTGTGATATGGTGCTGAGAAAAATGTATATTCTGTGAATTTGGGGTTGAGAGTTCTGCAAATGTCTATTAAGTTTACTTGGTCCAGATCTGCATTCAAGTCCTGGATTTCCTTGTTGATTTTCTGTCTCGTTGATCTGTCTAATATTGCTTATGAAGTATTAAAGCCTCCTACTATTATTGTGTGGGAGTCTAAGTCTTTTTGTAGGTCATTAAGGACTTGCTTTATGTATCTGGGTGCTCCTGTATTGGGTGCCTATATATTTAGAATAATTAGCTCTTCTTGTTGTATTGATCCTTTTACCATTATGTAATGCCCTTCTTTGTCTCTTTTGATTTTTGTTGGTTTAAAGACCGTTTTATCAAAGACTAGGATTGCCACCCCTGATTTTTTTTTTCTCTCCATTTGCTTGGTAAATTTCTTCCATCCCTTTATTTTCTGTCTATGTGTATCTTTGCACATGAGATGGGTCTTCTGAATACAGGACACCGATAGTTCTTGGCTTTTTATCCAATTTTCCAGTCTGTGTCTTTTGATTGGGGCATTTAGTCCATTTACACTTAATGTTAATATTGTTATGTGTGAATTTGATCCTGCCATTTTATTACTGGTTGGTTGTTTTGCCCTTTGGTAGGCATACTTTCTTCATTTCATCATTGGTCTTTACTATTTTATTCTTTTTTTGCAGTGGCCAGTACTGATTTTTCCTTTCTGTGTTTAGTGCTTCATTCAGGAGCTCTTATAGAGCAGGTCTGATAGTGACAAAAATCTCTCAGCAATTGTTTGTCCATAAAGGATTTTATTTCTCCATCACTTATGAAGCTTAGTTTGGCTGAATATTAAATTCTGGGTTGAAAGTTCTTTCCTATAAGGATGTTGAATATTGGCCCCCACTCTATTCTGGCTTGTAGGGTTTCTGCCGAGAGATCCGCTGTGAGTCTGATGTGCTTCACTTTGTGGGTGACCCAACCTTTCTCTCTGGCTGCCCTTAGCATTTTTTCCTTCATTTCAACCCTGGTGAATCTGACAATTATGTGCCTTGAGGTTGCTTTTCTAGAGGAGTATTGTTGTGGTGTTCTCTGCATTTCCTGTGTTTGAATGTTGGCCTGCCTTGCTAGGTCGGTAAAGTTCTCCTGGATAATATCCTGAAGAGTGTTTTCCAGCTTGAATTCATTCTTCCTGTTATCTTCCAGTACACCTATCAAGCATAGATTAGGTCTTTTCACATAATCCCATATTCCTTGAAGGCTTTGTTCATTTCATTTCACTCTTTGTTCTCTTTTCTTGCCTTCTCATTTTATTTCATTGAGTTGATCTTCAATCTCTGATATCCTTTCTTCTACTTGATCTATTTGGCTATTGAAACTTGTCTATGCATCTCAAAGTTCTTGTGCTGTGTTTTTCAACTCCATCAAGTTGTTTATGTTTTCTCTAAGCTTGTTATTCTAGTTAGCATTTCTTCTAACCTTTTCTCAAGGTTTTTACTTTCTTTGCATTGGGAACATGTTCCTTTAACTCAGAGAAATTTGTTATTACCTAACTTCTGAAGCCTACTTCTGTCAATTTGTCAAATTTGTTCCCTGTCCAGCTTTGTTCACTTGCTAGTGAGGAGTTGTGATCTTGTGGTGGGGGAGAGGCATTCTGGTTTTTGACGGTTTCATTCTTCTTGCACTGGTTTCTTCCCTTCTCCTTGGATTTATGTAGTTTTGAGCTCAGGTAGCTGTTTGGGGAGGTGGCCTTTCCTTTGTCTGCCTGCAGAGGTGCAACTAGGCTGCCGCGGAGTCAGTGGAGCTGCTGTTTGTTTTATTTACTTAGGAAAATTAGGCCGACTTCTGCAATGGCGGCTGCCATTCCCCCAGCCAAGCTCAATAGTTCCTGGTCACTCTCTAAGTGATCTTCTGGGTGTGAAACTCTGGAGTGAGAGTTTTTTAGCCTGCTGGGCTTTATGCTGTGAGGGGGGGGACCCCTTTTGCTGTATGGGCTGTTTTCCTGTTTTCAGTTCCCCTTCTTTCTTGGGGGTGGGTGGCTCCATCCAGATGGCTTTCTGGTTTTCACGTCGGCCAGTGCTTCCACCTGGATCTATGCTGACAGTCCTGGCACCAGCCGAAGTTGTTGTTCTGCCCTGTTCAGGCAGCTTGCTGAGGCTTGTCAGTCCGGTGACAATCTCCTGTTCTGTGGGTTGTAGAGGGCTTGGGTGGAGCACTGTATCCGAACTGAAGTCCCAGAGGGGGAGATCCCCTGGTTCTCCGGTTGGTTGCAAGAACCTACTGGGTGACCCACAAAATGAACTTCGTACCTCGTTTGGAATTGTGGAGACCACTCAGCTTCTGCATCTCTCTCTCTCTCTCTCTCTCGGAGTTACTTTCCGGAGCTGCCTCTTATTCAGCCATCTTGGGATACCCCCTCATTTTTCTTTTAATTTTGTTGTTTTTGTTTCACAATTCTGAGGTCTTGGGCCATGAGGTACCAGTTTGATCACTTAGTTTATACTAGAAACGTGATTTATAGTAAATATCTGTTTTTACCTCTGGGAAATGAAATCTTAAGAACTGAGTTTACTCACAAAGATGCTAGGTGCCTACATTATTGAATCCCCACTGCCAACCTCCCACCACCAAAACTACCCCTGCACATTTAGGGCCTGGTGAACTTCCCTGGTTTGCAACACTTTGCTTGTGTGTCATCCATATTTTCTAGGAGAATTAAGCATGTCTGTGTGCCTCTCCTAGGAAAGATTACCTAAAATCTGGTACCTAGTTTCTCCTGAATTTTGTCCTTTGCATCCTTTCTCTGCTGATTTTAATGTATATCATTTTGTTGTAATAAACTGTAACCAGGAGCATAACAGCTTTTCTGACTCCTGTGTGTTTTTCTGATAAATGGTTGAGTCAAAGGGTGGTCTTGAGCAGTTAGTGTGAGATGTGGAATACATCATGGATGCCATTCTTACTCATGCTCTTCTTGTCACAGAGGGAAATCTTTCTAAGGATTTCTTCTAAAGACTTCTTAATTTCCATTGGTCAGATCCTGGGCCACACTTAGCTGCAACTGAGGCTAAATTGAGAATGTGGCAGTTTTAGCTTCTATCATGTGAGGTAGGCTGTTATTAAGGAAAATAGGGAAAGAAAATGGCTCTTAACTAGGCCACCAAGAGTGATTACACAGATGCTTTCGGGTTCCTCTATATTTTTAAATCACCCCCCACCCTGCGTTTATGTGAAATGCTTCTTATTTTAAACACTTTTGCATGGGGACAAGTCTCATGTTCCTCATTAATATGGCCTATGTGATGAGCCAGATATATTTCTAGACAAAATTTAAAACTATTGGACAAATGTGTCTTGATGGTAAAACTCTACATTATATCAAAGAACTTAATCCAAGTTGGTAAACAGCTGTACATGCGAGACTTGATCTAAATCTGAATTGACAGAAAGTAAATTAATATTATCATTCAGTTGCATCTCAAGTAAAAACTTAAACATTAAATAAAATTCCTAAACTGGATATTTATTTGCTACAAGTTTGTTGCTATTCTGTGATTTCAATCCTTTGTTAGCAACTAAAGAATTTTCATAAAAGGATTATGAAGGCAGACGTTTTTCATGAAAGTGTATGTCTTATATATTGGCATATTGTTATAATTTTTAGCATTTAGTTTTGTTAATATAATTGTTATTGTTTTGTGAAAAGACAATATGTGAATTATTCATACTGGAAAAGCAACAAATACACTGAAATATCAAATGGGGTGTCTTCAGCCCTCTTCTCTGCCCCAATAGGGAAAGGGTGACAGATTTTTCCTGTTATAGTCAGGATTGCCGGGTAAGTTCCAGATAGAAGACATTTAGAAGCATGTTTCTCTTCTGAGCATACCCATACCACTATAAAAAGGAGGGGAATAGGAAATACTAGCTAACATAGTGGAGCCAGCATAAAAAATAGAGGAAAAACAAGAAATTAAAAGTGAGATATAACTTACATCTACCTCGTCCCACAGGGACATGAATGTCTTACTTGTATCAGGGACACAAGAGTGGGGAGGACAGTTAGGGGCATGACTGTCCTTTGTGGGACAGGGAAAATGGTATGTCCCTTGTGGGACATAATTGCTTCTCATTTCTTCTTTTCCCTCTACCTTTTACTGTACTTTACTTTCATTATCTTAACTAACTCCCTCTCCTTCCATTATCCTTTTTATTATACTTCCATTATCTTAACTAACTTCCTCTCTCCCTCATGTGTGCGGTAGTATGGGAAGAATAAATTTGGAGCTTAATTTTAACATCTTGATTTACAGTACTCAGTGACCTTGCAGGGATGGGGAAATTGTGATATACACACAGTAAGGAACCCCAAACACCTCCTTGAGTTTTCTATGTAGGCAAGTAGCCTGGAAGAAGATTCAACAGTTTGTGATGACTCTGAGTGAAACACAGACCTTAATAGAGGGAATTAACTCGTCCAATGGAGATGGACAATACATATACTTTTGTTTTGAGCACAAGGGACTGTTTTTGAGAATGACTGTGCTAGGAAACCCAGTATCTAAAAAAATACTTAAAGGATTTTAGAGAGAGTTCTTTGAACTTTGTGTATCAAAGATTATGAAACTACAGCCCACAGATCAAACCAAACCTGCCTCCTGGTTTTGTAAACGAAGATTTAAGACAATGTAGCCACGTCTATTCATTTATGTGTCCTTCATGGCCACGTTCATGCTAGAATGGTAGAGTTGGGTTGCTGCAATAAAGACTATACAGCTCACAATGCCTAAAATACTTACTATCTGGCCCTTTACAGAGAAAGGTAACCAACCCCTCATCTACACCAGAAAGGATATATTAACAAAGGGGACATGTGAACAGCACGTCCTCCTTGAAAATAATATGGACACAATTCCTCAGATGCTGTAAATTTCTTACTGTAGAGTTAGACTCAAGGAAGAGAGAAAAAGAACTCAAATACGAAGCTGTTATTTGCAATGTGGTGGTTTTATAAATATCTTAGCTGGAATTAGCTGGACTTAAATTAGCTGGAAATAACTAGAGGAATTTGCCTGCTAAGAAGCAAGCTGGGGTTCCAAGTGAGATATTAAAGATAGTTCTAAATATATAATTATATTTTTGCACATCTGAGTTTTGTGGATCTAATATTTTAGGTCACAATATTTTTACCTCAAAATGCCATGAAATTAGTAAGGACACAGTCACTTTTAACTTTCACTTATTTGTTTGAAGCTTGAATTTGCTTTTGTTTTTTTTTCCCTCCATTCTTATTTTCTAACTAGGGTCACAAAACAGGAAATAATGAATATTTTTAATTGCAAATTGCTTATTTGATTTATTTTCGCTTGACACCAGTGCCTCCCAAGTATTTTGGGGATTTCAACATAAAAAAAATTATATGACTTCAAAAGTGTGGATATGATCAGATGCTGGTAATTTTAGGTTAACTTTTCTTGACCATGAGTAATTTTTAAACCTGTGATCATGTTATTCTACCACTACTTTGGTTAAAGCACTGTAATCTCTCCCTTAGTTTTTTTTCTCTCCTCTGGAATTTATATTCTGTGTATACTTTATCTCCTGCATCTGTTCTATGTGTCATTTTTTGTTCTTCTGTCTCATCACTTCCATTTTTATTCTTAATGTCTGATTATTAAGAACATTTCTCTGTTTATCCTCAAATGCACTGACTGAGCTTTTCCGGTAACTAATCTTTGGCTCACTAACAGATTGTCTTTTAAAAGGCAGAGATTACCTTTTTGTTCTCCAATACATATTTTCTCACTAAAGTTTATTACTCATTATTTAATAATTGCACTGCTTTCATAGAGATAGTATGCTATTGCATCTTGATAAGGATATTCAAAAGATATTTTATAATTTTCTTCACTTTATTATAACTATTTTATACAAAAATAAATTCTCCAAATGTTTCTTTACTTGAAATTTCTTTCATATTTTAATTTGTAACTTATATTCTCAGAAAGAATACTTTTCTTATCTACTATGTCCTAGAAAAGTTGAGATGGTTAAGATAGTTTCCATCAGATATGGCATAAGGGTGACTCTTGTGTGTCTTGGTAAGGGGATAATAATAATTTTTAAAAAATTCAGATTCACTTAAGTAACAAAGGTAGAACCAAGAACATGGGATAGATCCAAGAACATTCAGCTTAACCATTAACTCTAGTAATATGTCAGAAACCTTAGCTTTGGTGGCAAAGGATGTCACAGTAGCCTGAGGTGGATGAAGAAAACAATCTTTGCCTACTACTAAAAGTAAATATTGCAAATATGTCAGAGGCAATGTCCCCACACTGCCACAACTTTACCAGAACGATCCTCAAGGCATGTGCTTATCATAATTGGTAGGACTAAATCCTGTTTTGATATCATTTTCACTTACCTGATGAACTTTCCAGAATGATTCTCCTGATACATATTCTCCCACAGACTCCATCCCATTAGCCCACCTGCTCATCCTTCTCACTACTCTCACTCCAATCAGGTGGATTTTATCCAGCTTGCTCCCAGGGTTCACTCTTATTCCCAAAATGAATATTCTCTTGCATACAGCAAGTATTCTACTGATTGTTTCTTCCTATCTTTTTGTCTTATTTTAAACATTTTCAGAGATTTCTAAAATTTTCTGATGTTTGGATGGTACTTTTTTCCCTATCTACCATCAGTTCACATTTCTGTCTGTATACCTAAGTGGATTTCAACAACAATGAAAAAAGAGTACTGTTTAATTTAAATTAATGCATAAGACACCTGAAATTTTCTTTCTACTCTTAGTAAATTCAAGTTATTCTGTGATCTATATAGTCTTTGCTCTTTATTAATAATTTAACTGTAGCCAGACTATAATAGAGAAGTAAATATGATGGTGAAAAAAAAATTAGGTAAACTTGAAAATTAATCTAAGACTTGTGATCAGACAAAAGTTTAGGTTAAATAAATTTGAGAAATATAATTATATGAAAGGAAACACCAATTTAAATATTCCATGTAAGATAATTTTAAAACAGAATTTCTTTGAGTCAGATAAGAAAGAGGAAAGATATTCACACATGCCATTCTTTACCTTTTACTAACACATTGCTCAGTTTTTTAAGTTGATATGACAATATCTTTAATAATATATTTATAATACTGATTTTATAAACACATAATTTTATTTTATTACATAAGCAAAATATGCACTCATTCAAATAATCTTTGAAGCTTTACAAAAAAATATATATAATCCAGATCAGGAAGTGAAAATGAACCCCAAATATAAAGAAAAAGTGAAGGAATGCAGTTTATATTATTTACTGACAATGCAAGTCAGAAAAAAGTAGAATATTAAACAGAAATAATCCAAACCTCTTGCAAATGAAATAAATTTTAAAATGACATAGCCACAGTTATAAAATATATTAAATTAACTATTCATTTATAGTTATTCTTTAATAATATGAAATTATTGAAATGATGGATGGAGCTTCAGAGGGATATCGATTAAATTTAACAAGAACAACAAAAAGCCAGAAAGCAGGAGTAGACTACAAAGCTCAGTTTAAAGGTTTAAAGTTATCTGAGAATAATCCCACTAAAATATATTTCTATGAATAATACTTTCAAACTTTGCTCTATAAAATATTATTTTATATAATCTTGCCATTTAATTTCATACCCTTAAGTTTAATTGTACATTATACTTTTTAATATTAAAGAGATAATGTGTTTCTAAACAATATTCAAACTGCAAAAGTCTAGAATATGCTCTAAAAGAAAAGGAAAGTTTCTTATCACTATGATTATCTTATGCATTTTCTAATAATTCTAACAAATATAAAGAATAATTGAAATAGCAGCTGGGCAGGGTGGTTCACACCTGTAATCCCAGCACTTTGGGAGGACAAGACGGAGGCACCACTTGAGACCAGGAATTTTAGACCAGCCTGGCCAACATGGCAAAATCCTAATGAAAATAAAAAATGTAGCTGGTGTGGTGATGCACGCCTGTAGTGCCAGCTACTCATGGGGCTGAGGCACGAGAATCACTTTAGCCCTGGAGGCACAGGTTACAGTGAGCTGAGATAGCACTACTGCCGCCTGGGCAATAAAGTAGGACTCTGTCTCAAACAAACAAACCAAAAATCAAACAAAAAAATAATTGAAAGAGGATCTATAAATATTTGGAAGCAGGTGACAAAATCTAACCTTATTTGCAGGTGTTAAAAATATCCACCTGAAGAAAAAACGTTTTCAATGTAAAGGTTTCTAATCAACAAGAAGACTCATTAATATATTTAGCTAAATAAATGAACAAATATTAATCATCCTATATCAGCAATAATCAGCGAAACACACACAATCATAAGAAAAACATACCATTCACTTTACAAAATAAACATAGCCAACAATAAGCTTAACAGTAAAACATATGAGACACAGAAAAAATATATTGCTAAATTTTCATGTTTCTAATATATAATCTCTGTTATAGATCTATAAATATAATAATATATTAAACAAATGAGTCAAGATCATGAACAAGCAAAGCAGGAAAGATATAGATGTAAAGATATATTCAATACAAATAGCAATAATGCTAAAAAAGTAAATTACAAGATTTTAATTTGCAAAGATTAAATCATAGGATGATAACCAGTGTTGTCTAAGGTAGGAAAATGGGGCCCTGTATTAGTCCATTTTCACACTGCTACAAAGAAATCCTTGAGACCAGGTAATTGATGAAGCAAAGAGGTTAATTGGCTGATAGTTCTGCAGGCTGTACAGGAAGCATAATGGCTTCTGCTTGTGAAGAGGCCTCAGGAAGCTTCCAGTCATGGTGGAAGGTAAAGAGTGAGGTAGGCACCTCACATTGCCAGAGCAAGAGGATGAGAGTAGGGAGGTCCACACACTTTTAAATAGCCAGATCTCACAAGAACTTACTGTCCCAAGGACAGCACCAAGGGGAGAGAGTATTAAACCATAGGAAACCACCCTCATAATCCAAAAACCTTCCACCAGTTTAGCCCTCAACAATGGGGATTACAATTCTTCATGAGATTCGGGTGAGGACACAGATCTAAATCATATCAGGCCCTATGACATCAATCTTTTTGGTTACATGTACATTACCATGAGTTTCATAAATGACATTGTCTCTAATTGTTTATATAATCTTGGAATTCTGCATTATCAGTTGCTTGTGGTTTTGATTCTAAGAATTTATTCTAAGAAAAGAATTAAAGTGCATCAAATTTTATAGCAAAAAACTTATCTAAGCACTATTTCTAAGAGCTAAATATTTGTGAGAAATCTCACTGAAAATAGTATTGAAGAGAGACATACCCTAAAATGGAATATTACATCATTTTTACAGGAGTACATTTATTAATATGAAATGAGTCTTGGTAAAGAAAACGGTTTATAAAATTTGTATATAATATTTTATTATATGCACATACCTAATTTAAAAAGCACATAGCACAACTCACTCTTTCTAGTTCATGTTGGTAGGGCTATGGAGAATTTCAAGCCACGTGCACACACACACCCACACACACACACATACACACACACACAGGCTTACACACACACATCATTATGTTTTCATTCTTTTTTCAGCTCTTCCCTGAGTATGTATGTTACACGTCATCAGAAAAATTAGCCTATTCCATTTCTACTGACATTCCTACCTCTCTCTCCCTTTCTTTTCTTCTACACCCTTCCTTCTCTTTCTTTCTCATTACCTCTCCTGTTTCTGGCTCTTTCTTTTCTCTGTCTCCCATATTTGATTTCTCCACTTTGAATGAGCATATCATAGTCCTACAATGATCCATTCAAGGACACAGTAATTCACATCCCATTGCCATTATCGTGAGCCTTATGGAAAAAGCTGTAACTCTGATGTACTGGATTTAAAACTTTTGACATTCTTGATAGGAATACAAAAACAAATAGATGTATACCAGATCGGATGTAATTATTTTTTAGAAGCTTTGGGTTCTGTGATAGTAATTGTTCTTGGTTGTCAAGGGAATATTTTCACTTTTTTTTTTTTTTTTTTAAGAAGTCCTTGTAGTATAGTTTGAAGTCCGGTAGTGTGATGCCTCCCGCTTTGTGTTCTCACTCATAGGCGGGTGTTGAACAATGAGAACACATGGACACAGGGAGGGGAGCACTACACACTGGGGTCAGGTGGGGGGAAATAGGGGAGGGATGGTGGGGGGTGGGGAGCTGGGGAGAGATAGCAAGGGGAGAAATGTCAGATGTAGGTGATGGGGAGGAAGGCAGCAAATCACACTGCCACATGTGTACCTATGCAACAATTTTTCATGTTCTTCACATGTACCCCAAAACCTAAAATGCAATAAAATAAATAAATGGGGGAAAAAAAAGAAATCCTTAGTGAACTTAAATAATCATGAAAGTTCTAACAACAGTGATTGCATTAACAAATGGTGTGATGAGGTTATCATCTTTTTACTCTACTGACTTCACAGCACATCTATCTGTGATAATTCTTACCTAAGGTTTCTTTTTCAAATGCAGTACCTGATTGACCCTTATTCCATGCTTTAATTGTTAAACTAAAAGACATGTTTCTGTCTTTTAGTTTCTGTTTCATATTATTCCCTAAGTAAAATGTGTAAATATTATGAATCAAAATGGAATTCCTTGTGTTCAGCAAAGTTGTGCCACTTTAGATTGCTTCATTGCATTATTCAGCAATCCACATCTTCTTCTGAGTAAAGACATTTTACATAATGAATGTATTTCTCAGTACCATTAAGCACATCAGCATCCTTTCTACTGCTCTTTAGTGCAGACTCAGAATGCACAAGAATGATCAGAAAAGACAGATAGGCTCTAATGACATAATCAAGATATACTTCTATGTCAAAATAAAAATAAACAGGGAGAGAAAATGATATGAGATCAATTAGCATTTTACACCATGGTTGTTTTTATTTAATAGAGTGTTTCTGAATGAATGACCCTCTAGCCTTTTTGTTACTATTTTTATTGCAATACCTCCCCAAAGCCACAAAATTATTATTTATATTGGTAAATAGAAAAATAATATTAGCTCTATTTTGGTGTACATACATTGTTTATGGGAAAGATTCCATCAATCCCTGACATAATGAGAAACAAATATTTGTTCATAATAATGGGGTTATAAGAATGATGCCTCTTCAAAGCACTTTTGACAAGTGAATGGCTCATGTTAATTTTCTCCATAACACTGTGTGGTAGTTTATTCTTATACATTATACCACCCTCTAAATATGTTACATTTGATGTTGCCCTGGCATACAACACTCGACAATAGTATATGGAGTTTGAATGTGAGTTTGCTAACTTCAAAGCCAATGTTCTTTCCACTGTGCCAACACCCTTCTAAAACATTGATGCAGATTCCCTAGTGCTTGGTTATATAAAAATGGCTCCTTTAAGAGTTGTAAAGATCTTCTATACTCCCATGAAGATTTAGATTAACACTGCCAGAGATACATAATGTTTCATTCAGTTACATTTCTCAAGCTTTCTAAGAAGGGGCACGGAATATTTTCCATTACAAAGATATTCCTATAATAATATATGGAATTCTAAAGCGTAAGGTCAGTATATAAGACATCTGTAAGGAAGATGGAAGGATTTCATGTTCACTCTATCTGTGATTGTTTCTTCCTCAAATAAAAATCTCTGAATCAAATCGGGAGTGGTCAGCAAAGGTTGTTCATTTTATATTCTTTAAAAGCATGGTTACTGAAATAATAAACTGTTATTCTTCTCATAAGTTGGTTAGTTATATAACAGAAATGCATAACTTCTTCTTCCATCATGGCCTATGAAAATGGGTAAAAAGAGTATTTGGCAACTGAAATAGTTGCCAAACTATTTCAGTTGCCAAATACCTAAATACATAGGTATATCCATGTTGATATTCCTCATGGTGAAATAAAATTATAATTATTATTGGAAGAGACTTACAGATATCCACTCAATTCCTTCTTTACTGCATCAATTCTGTGTACAACATCCCAAACAAATGACTACCTAGCCCTACCATTAAAACCTCCAACTATGGTTAGTTCATTGATCTCATTAGATTGCCCACTTCATTTGTGTATATAATTTACTTCTGGAAATTCCTGCCTTCTGTTGAGAAAAGTACCTCCTTATAAATTTTACCCAAAGACTTAAAACTTCCTTCATGCAATAGGGTTTTACATCATTGAAGAGACTCTTGAGTATCTCTGAAATCTGCAGCATTATTTTATTTTATTTTTATTATTTGAGTCATGTCTTCTAAGGGTCACTCAATAATGTCTCAGTCTTTTTACTTTTTAATGTAAAGTTAGTTGTTGTTGTTGTTTTTTGAAACAGAGTTTCACTTTTGTGGCCCATGCTGGAGGGCAGTGGCAGGATCTCAGCTCACTGCAACCTCTTCCTCCCTGGTTCATGTGATTCTCCTGTCTCAGCCTCCAGAGTAGCTGGGCTTACAGGTACATGCTATCACACCCGGCTGTTTGTATTTTTAGTAGATACAGGGTTTCATCATATTGGTCAGGCTGGTCTCCAACTCCTGACCTCAGGTGATCCACCCACCTTGGCCTCCCAAATTGCCGAGATTACAGGCATGAGCTACCGTGCCCTGCTGTAAGCTTAGTTTTAATAAGTTTTTAGCTGTACATTTTTCTTGAATTTTTGTAAAGTTCTATTAACAGTAAATTGATGTATGAATTATTTCTAACACCAAACATTTCCAATAGCCATCTCATTATTGTTATTAACACTCTGAGCCTAGACACAGGTTTTTATTTACAATTTCATAAGATTGTAAATATATTTACTTAAGACTCCCATAACAGTGACATTATATTATTTTGAGAAAATAATAATTTATTCATTTTTATTTAATAACTCATTCTAGAATATTGTTTGACAGGATGCCAAATGCTGAGCAGTTGACACTGTATGCTCCCTTTTTTTTTATCTCAATCTTATTTGTTCATGTCTAATGAATCTGGGCCAGTATTTTAAGCCATAAGTTTTATATTGTTTTCATATGTATTATGTGGATTATGAAAACAACCTTGTAGCATAATCAGGATATAAAATACATGAAATGCTTGGCATTCATTGATATAAAATAAAAGCTTATTTCTTCTCTTATTCTGCTCTTTCATAAAGGTAGTATTTTTCCTTTTGTTCCTTTCTTGTTTTTGTTTTTTCATTAAAAGGGCATCTATTCTATCTTTCCTATAAACAAATACTTTTCCCTCTCTCTTATAATTTCCCCCCAGATAGTTTCTCCGAAAACACTAATTTTACTGTCAATAAATAGTAAAAATTTCATCAGGCAATTGGCTGAGAGTACATAATTGGAAAGTAAGAACATCTGCAAAGCATACTTCAATCACTCAAAAAGAGACATTCTACGAGGTTGTCACATGCTACTTTGTTCCAGGACAATTGTAATAGAGCAGAAGAAGCACTGAACTTGAAGTCTTGGGTCTGAATGTCAATTATACCACGGTGCATGAACCCTGGGAAGTAACTTCTTTCCTGGATTTCAGTTGTTCTAAGTAGGTGGGAATCAGAGCTATCACCAGTGTTGTTTCAAATGTAAATGAGATTGAATGTAAAACACCTGGCTTTCAATGTTTTCACTAAATTGGATTCCTAAAGTTGAATAGTCACTATCTTGTTGCTCATTCATGTGAAGGATTTTCTTTAATTTCTTAAACACTTAAGTTGTTCATGAAAAATCTGTCCATTAAGGGTTTCTATTGTAGTAAAAAAAATACATAGTTGAGAAAAGAAGCATAACACCTTTTCTGGATACAACCTTCCTATGATAAGCTTATTAGTAACTGGATCTAGAAATATTATTTATAATCCAGAGAAAGTATAATTTTCATTATTTGTTTGTAATAAAAATGCTTTATAGATGGATGTATTCCAGTTACAAGAATATCATCTTATTGACTACTGCTCAAAATCCTAATTTCTCTAGATAACAATGTCACCAACAAACACTATCAAACTTAGATAAAATAAGCTTTTGTAGTTTTAATGAAATCTGATTGAAAGATAAGTGAAACAGTTCAACATATATTAATGAGCTGAGAAATTGTGGAATTTGATTGACAGTTTAAAATTACATTAACCTTGACCCACCCAATTTATTCGTTTATTATAGAAAAAGTTACTCAGAGTCCCTGGAAATAGAGCTAATTAAGACACACCAAGAAATAGTAAGAACTCAAATGAACATGAAAACATTGTCAAAAACTTCATTCAAATGCGCTGGGGAAATCTATCAATTTGGGGCTAATGTACAGCTCAATAGAATATTTTAAAACTAGGGCAGTTTGATTCTAGATAAGTGCTCAGTGAAAAATAAAATGGTGATGCATAGCAGAACTTAGGGAGCAAGTCCAGGTAAAATTCAAAATAGGCAAAGTTTACTAATGGACACAATACCTCATGCAGGAACAGTCTGTTTATATTGTCTTTAGCCCCTCACCCTCCCCATTACAGCCTCTGGTCTTATGAGGCTTCCATTTTTGGCTACCATCTTCTTGTTCCATCACCTAAATTTCTAACTTTCCAGATTCAGATCCATGATCAAGGTCATCAAAATCCACATGCTGCACATTCTTTTCTCCAGGAATCTCTGGTCATTATAAGGTGGCCTGACACACAAACTCTTGCTAAAGCATAAATGAAGATAATTGCTGAAAATATGTTACAAAGTTTCAAGTATAACTGGATAGGGGCTAATTAATTTATTTAAATCACGGTTATTTAATTTTTAAAAAGTTTGATTAAAAAGGGAAAAACAAATGACTTCTGACCTGTTCATAATGTGGCAGGTTGGAATAGGAGTATCTGAGTGTAGCCAGAGGGCCAGGGTGCCTTAGAAAATAGTATATTTTCAAAAAGACTTGGAGAAGGACTGTTAATTTTGAGTCACTTAGAAACAGTTAAGTGGGCTTCTGTTGTATTTTTTTCTCATCCATAAATTTCACATTTTTACTACTTTTCTCTATTCCTTAGCCAGAGGAAGTAAATCTAAACATCTCTTGCATTCTGAGAAAACTTTCTTGCTGTTTTTCATAGGAAGAATAATGATATCCCAAAGAGGCACTTATGTTAATTTCTGGACTATGAACACTTAGGCCATGGAGCAAAGGAATTAAGATTATATGTGGAATTTAGGTTGCTAATCATCAGAAGTTAAAATGACAGTCTTCAAATGCAGAGAGCATACCTACTTATTCTATGTAAATGGTGCCAACTTATATCAGATCCAGTGTGCATGTAAGGACGAGTGAATTTTGGTGACCTGGCAGCCCCCACTCAACAAGGAGAAGAGATAGTAAAAGCGTATTCAGTTGGAATCAAATGAGTTGTTTTCTGGTCTCAGACACATATCTACAGACAGTGACATGTCATTCTGGGCTTCCGTATCATTTTCCGGATTTCTATTAAACAGAAAAGCCTTAAAAGAATTTTTTACAGTGTTCAGAGATAGCCTAAAAGCACTAAGAGGCTTTCTCTGAGCCTTCCATGGTCAGCAAAAAGGGCAGAAATGAAGACACTGGGGTTAACACTGCCCTCCCTCTTTTCTCTGTCTGAATCACAATGGCTCCATTTAAAATGATAGATTAGATAAAGAAAATGTGAACCATACAAACCATGGAATACTATGCAGCCATAATAAGAAATGAGATCATGTCCTTTGCAGGGACATGGATGGAGCTGGAAGTCATCATCCTAAGCACACTAACACTGGAACAGAAAAACTAAACACTGCATGTGCTCATAAGTCGGAGGTGAACAATGTGAACACATGGACACAGGAAGGGGAACACCACACACTGGGTGGGTCCTCTAGTGGATTGGTGTGGGGTAGGGAGAGCATTAGTAAAAATACCTACTGCATGCTGGGCTTAATACTTAGGTGATGGCTTGATAGGTGCAGCAAATCACCATGGCATATGTTTACCAATATCACAAAACTGCACATCCTGCACATTTATCCCGGAACTTAAAATTAAAATTAAAAAAATATTTTTTTCATTGGGCTTTTGTTTAAAATTTTCCTTGAATAGGGTAATTTACTTATCTAAATAAAGAAAGAAAGGAAATGTTAGAAAATGCCTGCATTGGTGTATTTTTAGTTCTTTCAGAATTCAAAATTTTGGTACTTCTAATCAACATTATTCAATTCAATGAGTATTAATTAATGTCAGAGGGCTTAGAATTGTACTGTTTTTTCTTAGCATATTGTGAACATTTTCCCATATTAAATGTTCTTGGTGAAGATGATTAATTCCAGTGATATTCCATTAAATAGATATGCCATTATTTTTAACCATTACCTCAATTTTTATAAAAGTAAAATGTTCCATTTTTTTGGTTACTTTGAATGATGCTTAAATGAACATACTTGTACATGAAGCTTTATCTGCATTTCTTATTTCAATTAGATTATTTGGTAGGGGGTAATTATTCATTTATTTATTTAAGAAATCTTTATGGAAATCCATAATATACCAGGAACTATTTTATGCTTTGGCACACAAGAAAGTACAAAACAAACCCATTGCCCTATTGGATATATTATAACAAAATAAATATATAATTTAATGTGAGTAATGACTATCACTTTGAAAATAAACATGATAAAGTAATAGAAATAACAATGAAATAATATGAAGTTTTGAAAACTGTGATACATATTGCAAACTAATAATTTAAAAGAAATTCACATTTATATCTCTGAAAAAACAATGTATGTCAGTATCCCACACCCTATATTTCTACTAGCATATATTTCTTTTGTTTGCTTTTGTTTTTTGGTTATTTTTTTGAGACAGAGTCTCACTCTGTCACCCAGGCTGAAGTGCAGTGCCATAATCTGGGCTCACTGTAAACTCTGCTTACCAAGTTTAAGCCAACCTCTCACCTCAGCCTCCCAAGCAGCTGGGACTAGAGGTGTGCGCCATCATGCCGGGCTAATTTTTGTATTTTTAGAAGAGGCTGGGTTTTACTATGTTGGTAAGGCTGGTCTCAAACTCCTATCCTCAAGTGATCCACCTACCTTGACCTCCCAAAGTGCTAAGATTATAGGTATGAGCCACACTGTACCTGGTCTCTACTAGCATATATTAAGCTATTAAATAATATTAATATTGTTTTGTTGATATAAGTATGGATTCATTGATTGATATAAGTATGGTTGTCATGCAAGAGGCAATGTTGTAAGCTTTGGGAATTCCATAACGAACAAAGAACCTGTTCTAGCTCTCATAGATCTATCTAGTGAATTACTTTTTGTTATAGTTGTTACTAATATTTCATCTGTTCGTTTTTACCTTTTAATTTATTTTTGAATTTAATATTCAGAAGTTGTAATTGCATATGTAATAAAATCTATCAATATTCCTAGTAATTCCGTCCATACTTTTAATTTTCTATTACTTTTCCCTTCCTTTTCTCCCTTTCAGCTACAATACCTCCCTTATTCCTTCTACATGTCAGACATAAATTCATGTTAGGTCCTTTGCATTAGCTATTGCCTTCGTGTGAAATGTCTTCTCCCAGGCATCTGCAGGGTTTGTCACCTCTTTCTATTCTTTGTTTAAGTATCACTGTCTCCATAAAGCTTAACATGGGTAGTCAACTCTGAAATTATTCACCTCCTACACTTTTTGCCCTACCTCTCAATAATATTTATGTACTATTATAAAATATAGTTCACACATGTATGTAGTTTATTAGTCTTTATCTCCCTCCAATAGAATTTAAGCTTCACGAGAGCAGGTGTTTGTGTAGTTTGTTCACATCAGTGTCCCAGCATCTCTCTCTATATATATATATATTTGTTGAATAAATTGTTAAAGCTTTTTCTTTTTTTTTCCCCATTTATTTATTTTATTGCATTTTAGGTTTTGGGGTACATGTGAAGAACGTGCAAAATTGTTGCATAGGAACACACGTGGCAGTGTGATTTGCTGCCTTCCTCCCCATCACCTACATCTGGCATTTCTCCCCTTGCTGTCTCTCCCCAGCTCCCCACACCCCACCGTGCCTCCCCTATTTCCCCCCACCTGGCCCCAGTGTGTAGTGCTCCCCTCCCTGTGTCCATGTGTTCTCATTGTTCAACACCCGCCTATGAGTGAGAACATGCGGTGTTTGATCTTTTGCTCTTCTGTCAGTTTGCTGAGAATGGTGGTTTCCAGGTTCATCCATGTCCCTACAAAGGACCCAAACCCATTGTTTTTGATGGCTGCATAATATTTCATGGTGTATATGTGCATCTCGAGGTATATACATACTCATATATATTTCATTTCAATATTTAGTTTGATCTTTTAATCAATTATTCATTTTGATATAAGGAGTTACATAAGAGTCTCATATTTCTTCAACTGTGTAGTTTGCCAATTTTACAACACCCTTTGCTCATAAACCTTCCTTTCTCTACTGATTCGTGAATGCAAATTAATCAAAGAGAACATTCTTGTGTAAACTAGGTTCTGTTTCTGGGAAAATCAACCTTTCGAAATATTGAACTGCTAAACGAAAAAGCAGAAATTTACAATTGGTATACAATGTAAGCAAAAATTAAAACTATACATATATAGTTTGATATTCTATATACTCCCTATATATATAATATAAACAATAGATAAAAATATATAATATATAGTGACTGTATTTTATATATCTTCTATACTTTTCTTAACATATATTATAGCTTTTTGGATATAGTAGATTTTTCCATAAAATTTAACGTGTACAGATGCTCAGGAAACTCTATGTGACTGTGAAAAATAAAAACATTAATGCATATTTGAATGGAGGACATTAATTAAATTAATTTGCATTACCACCCAATGTTGTATTAACTTCTATGAATGTCTTTAGGTTACTCTTTTCTATAGACATGAAATTTTGATTGAAGTATGCAAAAGAAATTATTCTAGTGGCTCTTTTTTACATGTCAAATAAGCTGTCATCTGCCGATTTCCAAAAATTTGATAGGATGAGCAAAAATTCCATTTAAAATTTCTAATTGTTAAGATATTAAGAGAAAAAAAGTGATTTGCTGAAGCATTTCTATGTATTTAAAACCAAATACATAGTCCCTAGATAATGAGCATGTATTTCATTTTTATACAGAGTTTAAAGGCAGAAAAAATAACAAGATGTGTATAACTATCAGCAGACAGTTTACCATTCACTTGTGCTCTCCCCCTCTTCAGTTCTAAAGAGAAATTCTAAAGGAAACTGAACAAACGGGCCAATGTGGGCCATTCTGTTAGCTTACATTTGGAAAAATAAAAAGATTAAATTATTTTTCATGTAAAGTCTTTCCTATTTACATTGTATTCTCTTTGATGGCTTAATTCTACCAACATGGAAAGTGTCTTGTGCTTCTGCCCTCCATGGATTGAGTGGTACTGCTGTTATTAATTGGCCAGGCAGAATGGAGGTGGGGCTCAAGGAAAGGAGACTACATAGCCAATAACAATCCTAATTCTGAGCAATGGGAATTAACCTGCCTCCAAGTTTAGGTCACTGAAGGATATTGGATTTGGAATGTCATAGCCCAACCAGTGATTAAAAAATAGTATTTGCCTAAATGTACTACCTTCTAGTTGTATTAGTGGGAAATGCAAATTGATATAGGCATGACAACAGCTATAATGGCTACCTTTAACAAAGATTGAAGGATTTGAGACTCTCTCTTACTCCTTTTCTGTTTTCATTCATCACATCTAATATTATGCCTATTTACCAGAGATTAATAATAGGCACATTTGTCATAACATTATGTAGTTTATAGAGCATACCAGAGTGTAAACTGTGCATGAGAAATTTTAGAACACTGAAGTTGATTCATTTTTTGTTTTATTTATGCTCAATAGAGTTGGTAATAAAAAAATAGCTATTCCTTACACACAAGCTCTTAATTTTATTTTAGACATGAATATAAAATTCAAGATGTCACAGGTGTTATATGACCGTATTTCTTTCCTCTATTCACTCATGAGTTTAATTTCTAGAGAGCTAAGTTTTCTCTAAATGCAGCATGGAAGGTGATTGCATTGTTGACACTGCCTACTCTGCATGGGGTAAACATGTAAAATTCAGCGGAAAGCTTGCCTTCTCATCGCAAGTTCTCAGAGTACGTGGACTGCTTTCAAACTCATTGGAGCAATACAGCAGAGTTGTCTAAACAATCACCTTCTTTCTGAAATTTAAATAACCTACAAGTGTCCATATTACAGAATATGCTGGGCATCCTCATCAGAAATTTCTTGTCTCCAAATTCAGAACTATTCAAGGTAGAGGTTCCTGATTTCTTCTAATTTCCCTATTTCAAAAATTCATAACTCACACTTCTGGCATAATTTCAATTAGTTTGATAGAAGTTGTGTTACATGATTATTTAAATCTGTCTTTTAGATAATATCTACTGTTACCAAACAATGTGTTCCTGGTACAAGGAAACATCACATAAATCTCATACAGCCTTCACAGCCCTTAAAACAGTGCAATCAAAACATGTCCGATAAACTCTGTCTTACTTGAAACAAAAAGATTTAAAAATAAGTCTGACCCTTAAATATTTAATTAGATAACACCTTCATTAACTAAGTGAAAATATAAAAAGACCATAGTTTTAAATAAAGTTATTTCTTCTGAGAAAACTCTCTAAACAACTGAAAAGTAGCCTGTAACTTTGAACCATATAAACTTTTGTCTATTCTAGCATATTTAATCTTGGAAACTTTGCCATATAATGAAAAGTTGCTTCTGACATAAGCCACATGGATTGTTAAGTTTGATTACTTTTTTTTTTCATAGAAGAGGACAAAATTTGCAATGCTCTAGTTCAGGGTCAAGTAGAAATTAAAATATGTCTATATCTGATGGAAATAGCCATTTTTGTACTCAAGCTGATGCACTTTTTTATCCTATTTTATTTTTTGGCCTTGACTGCACAGTTTAAGTGTTTATTATCTGAATTATTTTTCAAGTGATCATTTGGACACAATATGTGGGAAACATAACCAAGAGACTAAAGTGTGTGTGTGTGTGTGTGTGTGTGTGTGTGTGTGTGTGTGTGTGTGTATGTGTGTAGGAGATGGAGAAAAACTCTAACCAGTGTAGACACTTTAAATACTTACATTTAGTTTTTGAAATTTTCCCGTAAGGAGTATTTTGTATGGTTCATCTATGTAACAAATAATGATCTTTAACATCTATGGGATAATACTAAAGTATTTTTCCAAGGACATAGACTTTACTTGGCACAAATTTGCCCTGTGTTCATACACACAGTAGCACACAAACCTGCTGCGTGCTTTTATTCACCCTGTAAACCTGACAGATGTGATCCCAGTGAGGTTCCACCATCTTCCACAGCTGAGTAGAAGCCCATATGTTATTGAAAAGAGAAAAAGAAAAGAAGAAGATTAATTCAGTTGTCAATGTAAGTAATTGGGGTTGTGTTACCACACTCCACAGACTGTGTGGAAGTTAGCCATTTTCTTAATTATTTATAAAAAACAGAATTGGGCTCACCACCACCAATGTATTTTTCATGGTATGTTTATCCCTGTGGCTCTTCACATTCCATTCAAATGGAATGTTGAAGGCACAGATTGTTGTCTTAATTGCACAACCTGAAAAGTCTGCTGGATTTATGGGCAGATAATGGACAGATCTAGAGTTCAAGGTAAAAGCAGAGAAATACTTAAATCTCTAGCAGTCTGCCTGTTTCCTTTTACCAGAAGCCACAACTGGGAGAGATGAGCAATTCTGAGGCTGCATTTGAAGTTCTATGCCTATTGGGGTAGAGGACGAATGATTTTAGTTTAGTATGTCACATTAGTCTGCCTTTGTCCTGAGAATCTATATCAAAATCAGATGATATTTGTGAGCTTGCTTTACAAAATTTACAGGCTACACAGATAAGTATGAGACCTCATTGTTATTATAACTACATTTTCGTTCTCATGGATAAAGAGTACAGCAATTGGAAAGTACACTCATTAGTAAAGAACTTAGAGATAATCTATTTATGAAGCTTATTTGAATGTGAAGCATTTTTATTCATGGCAAATCAGTCTACCATATTCCACAAGTTTTATATAAATAGAATTGGAAATTAACAGAGGATGCTATAAATAGTAGATAAGTTACAAATAGAAATGCAAATGAAGTGTCAAAATTTTATAATGGAAAAATACCTACTTGGAATGATTCTACTAAGTCTGTCTTTTAAATTGTAGACAATTGAAATGTTTCCCAAATTATTTCCCTTTATTTTATTTTAAAATACAATATAATTTTCTAATATTTATTAAATTTTCTAATAAAGTGAATGCTACTATAATTTATTGTGAAGATATAATGCAGCCAGGTGGGGTGGCTCACGTCTGTAATCCCAGCACTTTGGGAAGCCAAGGTGGGGGATCACTTAAGGTCAGGAGTTTGAGACTAGCCTGACCAACATGGAGAAACCCTCTCTCTCCAAAAAAAAAAAAACAAATGAAAATTAGCCGGGCATGGTGGCTTCTGCCTGTAATCCCAACTTCTGGGGAGGCTGAGGCAGGAGAATCGCTTGAACCGAGGAAGTGGAGGATGTGGTGAGTTGAGATTGCACCATTGCACACCAGTCAGGGCAACAAGAGAGAAACTCCATCTCAAAAAAAAAGATATTATATAACACATGAATATCTAGCGTAGCTATGTGCAGGTATGTGACTATACATTATAAATAACAATGTGTGCATGTGTATGTATCTATACCAACACATGCGTTTTATATATATATATAGATATATATATATATGTGTGTGTGTGTGTGTGTATGTGTGTGTGTATATATATACTATAAACATTCAAATTATATATTTATATGCAAATGTATAATATGTAATAAATATACAAATACAAATATTTGGTGAGCAAATTTATAATCAAGTGAGTTTTCCAGGGTTGAATAGCCAGGTAACCAAAGAAAAAGTTATTCCCAGTTACTCTCAAAAGATTTCTAATGGTGATTTTATTTATAATACCTTCACCAGATGTAATTCAGTGCCTTTGCCCATCCTAAAAACAGAAACATTAAAATGACTTTTCAAAGTACTGCCATGTGATTAAAAGAATCATAAGTATAATCAGATTATATGTTGTTTTTGGCTATTACAGCAACCTAACAGCGTGAAAGTTCCAACTGATTACAAACAAATTTATGAAATGATTTAGACATATCCTCAAAAGTGGTCAATTTAGAAACCATAAGTAGAAAACACCTTATAGCTAGATATAGTGTATTATATGAGTCAGTATTTTTACAAACAGCATCCTGGCATCTCAGGTCCAAGAGGACCTAATATGCCATATTGTCAAATTACACATTAGCTCTTGCATTCTCATGAATGCATAAGTATCATAAGGTTTCCTAGCATGTGCAGGAATGCCTTAAGTAATGGACTGCCAACTGCTTTCTGAGGAAACCTACCGAATTTTAAAAGAGATTTAATTTTACAGAATAAACATTTTGAATAGCTGAAGGATATCTTTGTGTGAATTCATTCCACTTGTACTCTGTATATATTTAGCAATATATCGTGGTAAAGATCATGACTACATACAATTAATTAACTGATATTTTTCAGTATAATGTGCACATTTGACTTTAATTGGGAATGTTATGGAATGTTGCTTTAACTCTGTCAAACTTATCCTCACATGATATATCTGCTCATATTTGTCAGGAAAAACTTGTATGCTATGAAAAGTGACTTTTTTCCTAATATTAAACATATGAGACATGTAAAAATAGAGTGCACCCAAAAATGTATTGAATTTTGAGTTTTTGGATTTTATTCAGAGCTCTTTTTATCCTTGGGACACATAAATGAGTCTCTGATTTTTGTAAAAAATAAGAAAGCCAGGATGCATTGAGAAAGCTGAAATTTTTTCTACCTTTGACCTTGAGATTTAATTATTAGGTCAAGCTTACCAGGCAATATTCTCATGTCCTTAAGATGAGTTCTCTTTAAGGAAGTTCCCAAGTTTTCCATTAGATCCTTGGAGGATGCATCCCTTAACTTAAGCAGAGGACTCAATTTAGTCTTACAGAATTATTTAGAAACCATAAGTAGAAAACACCTTTTAGCTAGGACTATCTGTATTTTAGCTAGAATTATCTGTACCAGGAATTATCTGTATTTAGAGCCATTTGGTTGTTAGTTATTATTTATAATTTAATTATTATTTTTAACTTTTAAAATTAATGTTATCAGAAGTTATCAGAGATTACTAAGTTGTTAGAAACATGTCCACTTCTACTAAAATTAATAATGGCTTTTTACAAAATGCCCTTCTTGGAAAATTACCAATTTTATTTGGATATAGCTTTTGAAAATTATGATTTTCTTGTCAGCAACATACATTAAATTTATTTTAAAGATCAAGTGTGAAAACCTTTTTCTTTAATACAAAATGTAACTAATGGATGTTTGTGATGAAATTAGAGAATAATTTTACTTTTTTAACTTTATTTGATGGTTGATTTATGAATTCAAATTATATGGTCAGTTTTCCTTTAACTTTTGTATATTGATTTTTTTGCTTGTTTTCTGCTAATAATGATTATGCTTGTTTCTCTGAGGTTCAAATTAGGTAATAGTCCTCAAATTATGATTTCCATCTTTTCACACTTTGGGATTTTGACTCCATTAGTAGGAAAGACTTAAAAATTCCCAAAGCATTACATGGAGTGCTGTTTCAATGTTTCTTACCACATTTTCATCTAAGTCAATATTTCCCAAATAAATTTTTGAGGAGCCCTGGTCCTTGAAAAGTGGCTCAGGGAATAAGGGTGTTTGGGAAATGATACATACTTCATTTCCCTTTTGGAGTGCTATGATGAATATTAAAATTGCGGTGACTTTCTGAATTTAAAATACACATTAATCACCCAACTTTTCCTAAGTATATTTTACTTTGAATCTTCCTTTCCCCCACTGATTATTATTTTCTTGAAAAATTAAATCTATTAACATACATTCTATGGCTCCTTGGAACATGTTTTGGGAATTCCTGATATATATAACTGTCTTTGGATTTGCCAAAAAAATTTTTGCAATTTACACTTAAATAAGTTTTCAGAAGGTATAAATTAGGAGAAACTATGCCTTATGGGCCTATTCTTCCCAGAATCTGTTCCAGAAGCAATAAATACATGGAAAGCATATAAAATGGTGCAGGGCACATATTTCTAAAATAATAGTAATTATTTTTGTTGTTCATATTATTACCAGTATTATGAGAGTTTAAAGATATGTAAGTTCTTTTTCAAATAACCATATAGCCAATACCTTGTAAAAAAATTTCTAATGGATGCAGCTTCTTACTGTTGGAAATTGACCAGCAAGAGATTGAGTTGTAATTTAACTGTCTTAGGAAAGTTTTAAACCATTTCCATTTTCAGAGATGAATGAATTTTTTTATATAATAATTATATGAATTCTTCATATAATAACTAAGACTGGACATAAATTTAGTTTTTGTGTGTTTAAAATCAGTATTAGTAATATAACAACACTATTAAAATTATTTTGTACACAGTATACTAGATAGAGGCTATTCTGCAATTATTTTTATTTTTAATTTGCCAATCTCATTTTTTATTTCCTTACATATTACAGAAATTAATTTATCATCTGTGACTTATACAGCAATTACTTTCCTCTTAATTGTATTTTGACTTTTGCCATTTTTTGTGGTTGAAGTATTTTGTGAAAGTAATGAATCTTGTACCTATTTGCATCTGAATTTTGGGTTGTAATTAGAAAGACTTCATCTATTATCATTTATAAATTAATTCAACCATGTTTTCTTCTAGTACTTATATGGATTTATTTGTTATGTCTAGATATCTTATTAATTTGGAGTTAATACTAATATGAGGTATGAATCCAATTTTTTTCCCCACAGGGATGTCTAATTGTCTAATACCTTTCATGTAAAAAGTCTGTTGAAATGCCACTTTTATCATATGCTAAGTTTTCATTAATATTTAGATTTGTTTTTTCTTGTATCAATGTTAAACTATTTTATTAAGGATTTTACTTTTTTTCTGTGATATTACAAATTTGGCTTTCTTTTCCAATATTCTAACTGGATCTTGTCCATGAATAGTTCTTTGAAAATTTTCTCAATTCCAACATCCAATTGCTAACATACTTAATTTTTTTCTTCCAATATGTTTTTAAGGACTTTACCTAGTTCTTTATTTACTTTGAAATTCCCTATATTATTCCAGATTAGCAATAACAACAAGTGATTCTTTTTAGGAGGAGTGAGTGATTGAGTTGGTTAGCTACATTTCCTTGAGAACCTCACGTCTTATTATATTTGAGTAAAGATTTTTTTGTTTTGTTTTTTTGTTGAGCAAACATCTTGGGAGGAAGAATATTGGGAAGGGTTTGATGTGTCTTTTTACTTTGTGTTTCTCTTTAGTTTCTGTAGATTCTTCAATTTTCTTCTTTTTCTCCTTTAACTCTATTCTTTCTCTTTTTTGGAAGTGGAACCTTAAACTGGCTATTTTCATTCCAGTGAAATGTCAAGACCTTATTTGCCGTGTCAGTAATCATTCCTCTGACCCACCAATCTCAAATCTCCTCTAATTTTCCCCATTAGGCTGTCCTTCTCTTTTTGTGGGTGTGCTTTTCCCCCAATTTCTGCCACTGTTAGGCCTCTTTTATTCCTAAACCATCTCTATCTAACCCTCTATTTTGGCATACAAGTAAGCATTGACTTTGCTAGTTTGAAGACTTATTCTCCTAGGTCTATATGAATTAAACTTTGCAGCATTATCTTTCTACCAATTATGCTTTGGGTATAGATGTTGTCAGTTATGTTAGTTCTTTTTGTTGATATGCATACTTTTTGGAAAGTTTAGTTGGCTGCCATTATTTTAGAGAAACATGAGTATTTACTGTTTATACAGTTTATTATAATACAGTTGATATATAAAAAAGCCATTTTCTGTTTTTTCCTTATCAGATGTTTATTTTGTTAAATTATAAATTTCAATGTGCACAAGTATATTAAAACATGTTACCTGAGTCTGAGAAAATATGGACCCTGAACAATCTGGGAAAATGTAATCAGCATTTACAGGATCCTACATCCTCTTTTGGCCTCTGAAGCAACTTTTGATAATTACATATATCATTCTTATCCATGCTTGTAGAACTTGTAGAGCAGAATATTAAGATGGTCAGGACATACTGTCATTTGTTCTCAGCTTTGGCACATCCCTCTTTGCATTTTTTAATTTGTAGGAATAATAGTCTATGAACCGAAAATACACTTGAATCTGGAATCATAAGACCTGGATTCTAATTCACATTCAGTGCTAGACCACTAGCTGTCTGGTTTTTCGTGATCATGAATCTTTGCACTCTCAGCATAAAATTATTCGGCTGCTGTGCAGGGGTGACGAAATCCAACTCCAAGAATCCCAGATTCCGTCTTGCTTTTGATTGTATCTGTGCTACAGTTTTTTTTTTTTTTTCATTGATCTTAGATGGGACATTCACCTGCAAATGAGCTCAAATCATTTTTCTAGTTACAGATTGACAGAACTCTATGTATATCCCTGCAATGCACTCATCCATCTACAACTAGGTAACAGAACAGAATGTCCTGAAGTAAGCAGTGGTTCAATACCTGTGGCCAAGGCTTGCATTCTTAACTGCTTGCTTTGGCAATCATTCTTTCTATCTCAATCTTATCTCTCTTTCTTTCTCTATTTCACTCTCTCTCTTTCTTTTTTCTCTGTTATTTGCCTCTTTTCCTCTCCTATATGAAAAAAATGATAAAAGAAGATAAAAGCAAGTAAAATTTTACTGCTATATTATTTAAGCATCTACTAAAAATTTGTTGGGGGCCACTGCTCAGATTAAAGCACAATCATTTGGTCCTCCTACTTCTTACGAATTGGATCATCAGTTAACTTGATCTTCCCTTTACTTCAGTCAGTACCCTTGGATGTTTGAAGCCAAATTATTTATATGTATCTGTTGCCAGGTTTCTATTCTGTCATCTTCCTCTTCATTTTAAAACTCATATAAATCAAATACTGAACAGTAATAATCTTGAAGAGTCATGAAATATTGAAGGAAGCCATAGTTGATTTTCCACTTTAATCCCATTGAAAACCAGACATATTTCAAGAAGAGACTGTTCTCATTCGTTTTCTATAAGACTATATGGACAAAGAGGAATATTTTGAAGTCTATATAAAAATACGTGTAACTTACAATTAATATCTGGCTTCTCAATCTAAGCTGCCTCTAGTTTAGAGGTTTGTGGTAAAGCATTTTCAAAACAAAAATCAAAACCTCAGTGTACAAACAGATGAGTAAAATGGTAATTTAGATAACATCATTAATCTTACATTAATTGCACAGTTAATCTAATCAAGTCAAAGATCAGCTCTTTCTACCTTTCCTCCATTAAAAAATACAAAAATAAGTGAAACAAAGTGGTACATTTGAAATTCAATTTTGATTAAGATTTTTCACCTGTGTGATATTGTCATTCTATTCAGAGTTTAAATGAAAATATTGCCCTGAGATGTTTAAGTACATAGGCTTAAGCAAAAAGTTATTGTTGAAATATGTCTGTTTTATATAGAAACATTAGATTTATAACATGTCTTAATTGAATAATTTAGTCTCACAGCTTTGTCTTAAAAGGGCAAAAGAAGAATGTGTCAAATAAGATATAGGTAGGCACCAAATATTTTATAAGTACTAACTTGGCTTAATTAACAGTTCATAAAAAATTATTCTTTTGGACAGGACAGCCAGGTGTTAGTCACAAAAAACTTAAGCATTATGTCTACATAGGGGCAAAAATGCTGAACAAAATAGGTAGTACTAAAAGAAAAATGTAAAAAGGCAAGGAAAGCAGTGGTCCAAACTAAAATCTAGAAAGAAACTACTGAATAATTAAAATGAATTTTGAATATAATTTGAAACTGTGGTGATGATTCTCACTGATAATATTAATTACAAACTATCTATATTAATTATTTCTTTTTTACTTGTTTAGCTACATTTTTAGCTTTAAGTGTATTTTTATTAATCCTGAGGGATATGTATACATATTGTATTTTAAAAAGAAAAACTTATTAGTACATATAAAAAAATAAGTTGCTGTAAATAGAGAATGACTGTTAAACTTTTGAATATGACTTTTCAGATGTCTATGTATGTGTTCCAGGAAGAATACAATGTTTATTCTCTTTATACACTATATATTATATTCTGTACCTATATATGTACAATTCTGTTTTATAAAAACATAAATACACTTCTATAATTTAATCTTATTACTTGTATGCTATTATAGAAATTATCATTAGCTAGCCCCTGATATTGAACCTCAGGGCTATTTTCTACATTTCATTGTTATTCCAAGGATACACTCACAGCTAAAGTATTTCTTCTTTAAAATCATGTACATATATATACACAGACATACACACAGTGTGTGCATAAGAGATGGGCACACCATTTACAGATAGAAAGAGTATACATAAATATATAGAGAGACATATAAAAGATTCAGTTCAAAGTGCATATTCTTTTATCCATTCACAAGGATAGTAGGACTTTCACTTGATAATTTAGGCATTATCTTTTATCCTTAAAAGACAATGTCTTGACGATTTGACAACCAGTAAATAGTAAATTATAATTTTAGGTAAAATTCCACTGGCTAGTAGAAAATTAAGAGATTTTGTTTTCTTATGTTTTCTCAGCCATTTGGATTTTTAAACTTTTAATGCATACTAATTTTTAAATTTTTATTTCCCATTGAATTCCATTTTGACATATGTGCACATATATGTATATATACACAAACATCTATAACATACACACATGTACCATATATCACATATGTACCATATCATATATGTGCATATCATATATCATATGTGTGTATTGTATACCATAAATGTTTGTATACATTATATGTGTTTGTATATATACATATATATGCACAAATGTCAAAATGAAATTCAATGGGAGATTAAAAATATCACATATATACAATATATATGTGTGTATATGTAAATGTAAAATAAAGGTATTATATGTTACAAGTTTTGTCAATCTATTGCTGATGTTGATTGGTGGTGGTGTTTGTGATATATTTATATCAGTCATGGTTTATTTTTGGTTTTGGCTTTGGTGCAGGGTTAGAAAAAAAATTATTTCATACACTTTTAGGAAAGGTCAAATAAAATTAAAGGTTGCTTTACAAATTCTGAATACTTTATACTTTGACTTTCTCATTATAAAGCTATACCCTCTTAAATTTATTTCAGTATATAATACTAGATAATTTTTCGCTGTTTAACGGGTTAAAAAGTTCATTCAATATATTTTTGAATATTTTTTGCTTTCCCTATGGTAAGGTATTTTCTCATCTGTATGTGTTTTATTTTTTCATTTACACTTTATTTCATACATCTTTCTATGCATTCTGATATTAGCATCACAGTTTTAAAAATTAATAATTGTGAAGCAATAACAGCAATGCACATTTTCTTAATTTTCATTCTTCAAAATATTGTGAACTACACATTTAAAACTCATAGACAAATAAGAAAACCAATGAATTACGTTCAAAAAAGTTCATTAAACTATACATTAATTTTGGTAGAGCAAATACCCTTCTTGTGCTCAATATTTCATTTAGAGACATAGTCTCTCAGAGTAAGATATGAGATTTTCATTTATTTTATTCTTTTAAACCTACCAGGAACAATTCTCAGGTTGCAGTGTAAAGATCCTACACATAAATTGCTAAAATTTTTATGAGGCATTTAATATTTGTCTTTGTTAATTTTTTTCAGCCACTTCACTTTCTAATTGGTTATTCTAAATAATATCTAGGAGAGTTATGTTAGCATTTGTATTTTTGTAACCAGCCATTTTAACAAATGCTCTTATTAAGTCTACTGGTTTTTCAATTTCTTCCCTTTGGTTTTCAGGTAGTAAACTATGCTATCTTTAAGTAAATATATATATATATCTTTTTTTCTGTCATACTAACTCATATTATCTTATTTATTGGTTTTATTACATTGGATACAATAGTTTTATGAAGGTCATAATCATGGAAATCCTCACTTATTTTCAGCTCTCAAGGGAACATCTTAAAGCAGAGAAACTTAACTGAAGTTTGATGAGTAAGAAAATTTATGCACCAACAGATATCACATAAAACTGTTGTGTGTATATGCAAATTTAAGATTGTCTAATTATGATTAATGACAAATTCTCAAAATGTTTTAGACCCAAATAATCAATGACTATTGCTCATGGTTAAATAAAACACTGCATTTATTTGAGATAGGTATCCTTTATTATATGAAGAGAAAAATGTTATATACCTTTTAAATTTTGTAATGCTTTTAGCCACTCAGTTTTGTCAATTTTTCTTTTCTTTGCCTTGCTTTTTTCTCAAATACCTTTCAGCTTAACATTTGCTGTGATAAAATGTTGAACAATTTTTTAAATTTTAGAAATGAGTTATATTTCTTATAGTATACCATTCTACTTGTAGCTTTTCTGGAAGCCTGCTATTTTTGTCATATTTATTCTTCTGAGCCATTTGTAGTTTCCTCAAATGAGTTGAAAAGGTTCATTTTTTTATGATTTTGAAAACTTGATGTACAAAAGTAGCATTTATTAATTGCAAGCTTATATGTATTTTTCATAAAATTTCCACAGGCTGGTGACAATTTTTAGCTTTTTTTAAAAAAGTATGTTTTGGTCAAAACTGTCTTCCTGTTTATTAGACAACTGAAATCCTGCAAATATTTTTGTTGATCATTCAGTTAGCATATATTTAGCACATACTAGCAGGCAATAGGAAAACAAAGATAAATAAGATAGGATCCCAGCCTTTTACTGTTTACAGTCTAATGTCTCTAAAAAAAAGTAATCTAAAAAAGGATCACGCTTTTTAAGTCACCATTCAAATGTCTTTTAAAATGTGTTTACTATTTGTAGAAGTAATCATATTTATTAGAGTAAGTTTGGAAGTTAGAGTGGTTTTTAAAATATTTAAAGTAAAAATAACATATGAGAATGTAAAAATAATAGAAGAGAATCTTACAAAGAAGAAAATCAGTCATAATTCTACTACCCAACCAGAAGCACTATTAAATTTTCGAATATTTATTATAAGTATTTTTATCTAGGCTTATAGACTACGATTATACCATATATATACTTTATATAATACAATTCTGCTAGCCATCCTATTGCAAGCTTTTTTTTCTGATCATTAAAAACATTTTGAAGGCATAATGACTATACAACTTTATATCTTGTATGTGTACAATAATTTCCTTGAAAGCACCCTCTTGGTCATTTAAGTTGTTTACATTTTTTCACTGGTGAATATTTTTATTCACAAGTATTTATCCACTGTTTACTTTTTTAGAACAGATGTTAAGAAATAGAAGAACTAGGTTAAAAGTCACAACATTTTAAAAGCTTTTGACATAACACATTGCAAAAGAGCAGAAAGATTGTACTGGTTCTGCTTCTTTTTTTTCCATTGTGCCCAAGTTGGCTTTGTTTTTGTTGTTTTAAACCAGGTTATTTATATATACACATTAATGTATGTAATAACACTTTATATATGATTTTACATGCAATATTCTATTTCTTGGCCTAACAATTTTTTTATGTGTTTATACAGTACATGCAAATGTTTTAATAGGTAAATAAAAATATTTATATGTAATTTCAGTTTGTTAAACATCTGCCTGTCATTATAATTTAGTCATTTTCCAATGTTTAAAATTATATACAATATATATTTTTTGTATCAAAACAGACTGCATAGTAGTTATTTTCTGAGCTTTGAAAACTATCTTTGAATTTCCTGCCCATTTCTATTAATAATTAGCTCCATGATTTGGGCAAGTTACTTCACTTATTTTAGACACTTTTTTCTACCTGAATATGATTATAGTTTTGGAAGTATCTCCATAGGCTTTTGTGAAAATTCACTGAGAAAATATCTCAAGAAATCTAGCACGATGCTTGTTACAAAATGCTTAACAATAGAATTCAAAGGCACTTTAAAAGTCACATTTCCTGGCTGCACATGGTGGTTCAACAATTTGGAAGGTCGAGATGGGTAGATTGCTTGAAGCCAGAAGTGGAGACCAGCCTGAACAACACAGTGACATCCCAGCTCTACCAAATTAAAAAAAAAAAAAAAAAAAAGCCGGGTGTGGTAGCATGTACCTGTAGTTTAGCTTCTAGGGAGGCTAAGACAGGAGTATCATTTGAACCCATAAACTTGAGATTACAGTGAGCTAATTTAAATCAGGTACCAATAAAATTCCCAAATCTTCATTAGGTTAAAATCTTGATAAGTATAAAAGACCTTTCTTCCAGCCAATTCACAATCGTTTAGCACTTTTCTCCAGTGCTCAATTTTAATTCTTCCAGATCATGAAAGCTGAGATTGCTGAAGCTTTTTTCAGCAAAATTTTCAGTGACCGTGACTCTGCTCCAAGTTTTCCAATTCCTGGGGTGAGGATTTGTGAGAAACAGTTGGGGTCAGGAGAACAGTGGGATATAATGAGAAGCTTTTAACATTTTTGTTGGCTATCAGAGTTCTCCTCTTGTCCCAGTTCCCCTGTGCTAGCTTTACATATCACATTGGGTAGTTTGGTTAACTTTCCAGTGGGGCACATGTAAATTACATTCTTAAACCATAGCTTGGTCTGACTACAAAACTGAGAAATTCCTCTGAGGTTTAAAGAGAGAGGGAGGGCCTGGGGCTGGGAAAGTGCTGATGGTGAAGTATAGGACTCAGATCCCCAATTATGCATCTGTCATTCAACAAACGTTAATTGGGCATTTACTATTTGCTAAGCATACTGCTACATGATACTGCTACATGCTAGATGTGAATATAAATAGGATGCAGCCTTTCATCTTTAGGTGCTCGTACTATCACAGACTGATTAAGCATACAATACAAGTGGGTTGGCTTGACGGAAGAGGAAAGAGACTGGTAGAAAGCTTCACCGGAGAGGTGATGCTGGGGTTCGTAGTGTTCTTGTTGAAGATGAGTTTCACATATTGAAGCACAGACCTGGATACATATCTGCTCACTGGCACCAAGAGTGTGGAGTGTCTATGGCCATGGTAAAGAGTTGAGACTTTATCTGGCAGGCAGAGGGGAGCCAGCTTGTCTGGTAGCAGCACAGATTGAAAGGATGACATTGGAAACATAAATGACTGTAGCAAGCAATCCAAACAAGAGAAGAAATAGGCTGAAATTAGGATTGAGGGCTTGGAGAGCAGGCCCAAGGAAGACAGGAGGGACAGGACTCCTGATTGTAGCTCTGGAGTGAGGATTCTTCCCTGCTTTCTCCTTCGTGAGACTTGATGGATGGTGGAGACAATAACCTGAATGGAAAAAGTAAACTCTCTCCTGGAATGTTTCATTTGGAACCCTCCGTTTGTTGCAACTGGTGCTGTCCCAGTCAGGAGTCTCTTCTCCATAAACCACTGTTAGATTTCTGGCCTTACCCTTCTAACAATTGACTAGTTGGCCACTAGTAGAATCCTCCTACCTCAGCCTCCCAAGTAGCTGGAACCAGAGGCATGCACCACCATGCCCAGCTAATATATATTTTTAATTATTTATAGAGATGAGGCCTCACTTGGTTGCTCAGACTCATCTCAAACTCCTGAGCTCAAGCAATCTGCCCACTTCAGCCTTCCAAAATACGAGGGTTACGGGTGTGAGGGTTACGGGTGTGAGCCACCATGCCTGGCCTTTCTTATACATTTCTCATCTGAAGTAGGAACAAAGTGATATGGAGGAAATGAGAGCACACTCTTGCTCTCACCTCATCTGAAACGAGAGCAACAGTGTGCTCTCATTCCCTCCGTATCATTTTGTTATTAAAATAAAGTAATAAGTTATGTTTCATTAACGATTAAGTAAAATGTTATTAGAACCCTGCTCACTCCTACACAAAAAGTACTTTATACATAAGCCATAAACCATACACCTTCACAATACCAAGCAGAAAATATTAATTTCTTATATAGACTTTGCTTAGTAGAAAATATTAATTTCTTTTATAGACAAAGTTAGCGTGAAGTTCTCTGGTGAGAAGCCTGAGGTACAGACTTCTCTAACTCAGACCCTAAGTCATAGCACTTCATGCTGTGTTGTGGAGGAAGGATTTTATACTAGGAATTAATTCAATTTTAGACCAGGTTGTGGCTTATGGGTATTGTTTATCAAAAAATATGCAACGGATATATATGAGTTTAACTGAAGACCCCTGTCACCAATCAGGGGATTAGTAAAGAGATTCATAGCATATTTCTGACACAAAAATAGAGTTGGTAAAACTTTCAACCATTTGCAATTAGAATTCTATATAAATTTCAGTGTTAGAATAGAATGGAGTATATAATTCAAATATTATAATACTTTAAAGAAGAATAGAAAAAATAATTTAACAATATATGCTGGAACAAAAATGGGAAAAAAATCTGTTACATAAAAGGAAGTGTTTGGTACTTTTTTCATCTTAGATAACAGGGACTAAAGAAGCTCTATTTTACTTTTCATGATTTTATTAGAAAAAAAGAAGTAGGTTCAATTTTTTCTCCTAAAACACAATACAAGGAGAATTTAAAACAGACTGCTAAGATTACCAAAACAATCACATGAACATAAATTCAGTACCTGTGAAGAAAAACTGGAAACATAAAGCACAAGAGATTGTAAGAGCACATTTAAAAGCAAAAAAAAAAAAAAAAAAAAAGGCTCTAGCAAGCCTCTCACTTCAAAAATGTCTTATTCTTAGATAATAGCAAAGATTTCACACATATATTATTATCATGAATGTAAGTGAAATAAATGCCACCTTAAAAGAGATAAAAGAAAAGCTTGGTAGGCCACATGTGAATAGTGAATCCTATGAATTGTTGAGTGTCTAAAATCATTTCATTTTGCCCTCAAACTTGATTGCTAATTAGACTGTACAGAATTCCGTGTTTGAGCTGATGCTTTTTAAAATTTGACACGCGTTAACTATGTATATTTATGAGGGGATGTTTCTATATACACAATTTATAGTGATCTGGTCAAATAAATTAGCAATCTATCATCTCAAACATTTATCATTTCTTTGTGTTGGGAACATTCTTTCTTACTGTTTGAAGCAGTATGATAAATTATTGTCAACTATAGCCATCCTACAGTACTATAGAATACTAGAATTTAATTCTCCTATCTAGCTGTAATTTTATTGCCCTTCAACAAACTCTCCCTGTCCCCCACTCCCTGTACCCTTCCCAGACTCTTGTATCTTCTACTCGACTTTTAAAACTGATTCTTTTGAGGATTATAAAAACGTTCTTCATGTCTTCATGGTCACTAATGAAAAATCAAAAACCAATTGGATTCTTGTTCCTCTATTAATAAGTCATTGCTGATATTGTTGTAGTTGTAGTTGTAACTGTGTTTTCTCACTCTGCAAAGTTCATTTAATTACCTCTCTAGTCATAAGCTTGTTTTTATGTACCAGACCCCAGGGCCTAAAGATCAAATCAATTTGAAACACCTGGCTTCTCCTGGCCCCACATAAGCTTTTTTTTTTTTTTTTTCCAATACTTTGTTGCATACCTTGAAGTACTGTGGGTTGGGTTCCATATCATCTCAGTAATGTTAATAACACAGTAAAACAAGTCACATGATTTTGTTTGTTTGTGTCCTAGTTCATGTAAAAGTTATGTTAAACTCTAGTTTACCAAGTACATAATAGTAGTATGTGTAAAAAGGTGAAAATATCTAAAGTAAAAATGCTTATTGCTAAAAAATTATAAGGGTAATCTGAGCCTTCAGTGATTCATAATCTTTTAGCTGGTGAAGGGTCTTGACTCAATGTCCATGGCTGCTGACTGATTAGAATGGTGGTTGCTGAAGTCCAGGGTGGCTGTGGCAATTTTTAAAAATAGACAATAAAGTTTTCCTTTGTGTTTGGCTTTTCCTTTCACTAAAAATCTCTCTCTGACATGTGATGCTGTACACATTTTACCCATAGTAGAATTTTCTTTCAAAACTGGAGTCAATCCTCTCAAACCCTATCCCTGCTTTGTCAACAAAATTTGTGTGATATTGCATGTCCTTTGTATGATTTCAATAATTATCATAGCATCTTCACCAAGAGTAGATTCCATCTCAAGATTCCACTTTCTTAGCTCCATTAGGAGCAACTCTTCATTCAATGAAGTTTTCTTCAATGATTGCAGCAATTCATTCACATTTTTGGGTTCCACTTCTAACTCTAGTTCTTTGCTGTTTCCACCACATTTGCAGTTACTTCCTCCATTGAAATGCTGAACCCCTCAGAGTCACCCATTAGGGTTGAAATAAACTTCTTTTAGAATCCTATTAATATTGATATTTTGACTGCCTTTCATAAATCAAGAATGTTCTTAACAGCATCTAGAATGGTGAATCCTTCCCAGAAGGTTTTCAATTTACTTTGCCCAGATCAATTAGGGAAATCACTATGGTAGCTACAGTCTTAAATATATATATATATATATATATGTATATAGATAGAGATAGATAGAGTCTTTCGCTGTCACCAGGCTGGAGTACAGTGATGCGGCCTTGACACACTGCAACCTCCACCTCCCAGATTCAAGTGATTCTCCTGTCTCTGCCTCCCAAATGCAAATGCTGAGACTACAGGCACGTGCCACCATGTCGGGCTAGTTTTTTTTTTGTGTTAGTAGAGACAGGGTTTCACCATGTTGGTTAGGATGGTCTTGATCTCTTGACCTTCGGATCCACTCACTTTGGCCTCCCAAAGTGCTGGGATTACAGGCATGAGCCACTACCCCCACCACAAAATATATTTCTTAAGCAGTATGACCTCAAGTCAAAATTATTTTGATTCATGGGCTGCAGGAAGGGTATTGAGTTAAGAGGCATGAAAGCAAGGCTAATTTCTTGCAGACCTCCATCAGAGCTCTTGGATGACTAGTTCATTGCCAATGAGTGGTAATATTTTGAAAGCAATGTCTTATTACTAAGCAGTAAGTCTCATTAGCAGGCTTAAAATATTCAGGAAACCATGCTATAAACAAACATTAGGCCTTCTAGGCTTTGTTGTTCCATTTACAGAGCATAGGCAGAGTAGTTTTAGTATAATTCTTAATGGCCCTAAAATTTTAGGAATGGAAAATAAGCATTGGCTTCAACTTACAGTCATCAGCTACATTAGCCCCTAGCAAGAGAGTCATCCTGTCTGTAAAGCTTTGAAGCCAGGCATTGACTTCTCTCTAGCTATCAAAGTCCTAGATGGCACCTTTTTCCAATAGAAGACTGTTGTCTACACTGAAAACCTATTGTTTGGTGTTAGCTGGTTTTACTAATGATCTTAGCTAGATCTGCTGTATAACTTGCTGCAGAGTTCTACATTAGCACCTGTTGCTTCACCTGGCACTTTTATGGAGATGTCTTTCCCTTTAGCCTTTTGAACCAGCCTCTGCTAGCTTCAAACTTTTCTTCTGCAGCTTCCTTACCTCCCTCAGCCTTGAAAAAACTGAAGAGAGTTAGGGACTTGCTGGGAATGTTCTAGATGATTTGACTTTCTACCCAGACCACTAAAGCATATCCAGACCACTAAAGCATATCATCAGTAAGGCTGTTTCTTTTTTTTTTTTTTTTTTGAGATGGAGTCTTGCTCTGTCACCTAGGCTAGAGTGCAGTGGTACGATCTTGGTTCACTGCGAGCTCCACCTCCCTGGTTCAAGCAACTCTCCTGCCTTGGCCTGACGCTTGTCACCATGCCTTGCTAATTTTTGTAATTTTAGTAGAGACAGGTGGTATTTCGCCATGTTGGTCAGACTGATCTTGAACTCAAGACCTCGAATGATCCGCCTACCTGGGACTACCAAAGTGCTGGGATTACAGGCGTGAGCTGCTGCGCCTAGCAAGTTTCACTTTCTCATCATTGATGTCTTCACTGGACTAAACTAATTTTCTTCAATAACTTTTTTTTTTTTTTTTCCATTTGCAGCTTGGCTACTGGGCACAAGAGGCCTACCTTTTGATCTGTCCTGACTTTCAATATGCATTTCTCACTAAGCTTAAACATTTTGTTTCAAAGTTAGAAATATTAGACTCTTCCTTTCACTTGCAAACTTAGAGGACATTATAGGGTAATTAATTTGCCTAATTTAAATATTGTTACCTCTCAGGGAATAAGGAGACCCAATGAGGGGAGAGAGATGGAGGGGTGGCTGGTCAGTGGAACAGTCAGAACATATATGTAACATTTATCAATTAAATTTACCATGTTTCATATGGATACAGTTTGCAGTGCCCAAAACAGTTACAACAGTAACATCAAAGGTCACTGATCACAGGTCATCATAACAGATGTAGTAACAATGAAAAATTGAAATATTTCAAGAATTACCAAAATGTGACACAGAGACATGAAGTGAACACATGCTGTTGGAAAAATGGGTTGCTCAATGCAGGGTTATCAACAATCTACAATTTATTAAAAACAAAATATCTGGGAATCACAATAAAGTGAAGCATAATAAGACAAGGTATGCATCTGTGACCTTTTCTCCTTCTTCTTTCTTTCTTTTTTCTTTTTCTTTTTCTTTTTTTTTTTTTTTTGGTCTCTGTTTCTGAAATACATGTTATACAGATTTGAGATTTGCTTCACTGATACACCATGTCTTTTAAAAGTTTTTCCTCTGACTTTTCCATCCCTGTAGCTTTTTACTCCATACTCTGGAAAGTTAAGCTGACCTCAGGGCTTGAGCCTCAGTTGTTTCCTTTTTATTATGAGACTTTATATTGAATTTATATCTTGGTGTCACTGGTAAAGTTTTTATCATAAGAAAAACAGAATTTCTAGAAGTAATAAATGAACAGTCAATTTTCTGGTTATATATTCCTGAAATAAACATAAATAATTAAATTCTAGTTTAATATTAGAATGCAAAACAATGAGGTAAGATATTTTTAACCGTTGTACCTTGATTTAAAATTCCAATAATCATAGGCATTATTTTATACTTCACCCTAGGTACATTAAATACTATGCAATTACAAAGTGCTGATCCATTCGTTGATTAACTATTGTTCATAAAAGCAAAATAGTCATTAATTACTGAAAAGAAAATAAACCTCAGAAATTTTGCTACCAAAATCTTTTGAAAGTGGACTAATTGTTTTTAAAATATATATGCTCTTGTTTTTAAGTTTCTGAGAATTTGCACAAAAATTATGGAAATATGAACTAATAAAGTAACATTTTCAACCAACTTTTTTTTTGACTATTCACTTAAAACTGAAGAAAACGAATAAAGCAATTGAAAGAACTTGCTGAAGTGACATAACAGAGGCTGCTCAAAATAAGATGAAATGTACTTCTAGCTCTTACAAAAAGATTTGAGGCTAGAATTTATAGGATCCATCTATATTTATCAAAAACCCTAGTAAATTCTAGATGAGAAAAAATGTTCACATTCATAAAATCATCTAAGCTCAAAGTATACTCTCTAGAGTGCAAACTGTGAGACACTAATATTTTAACATTTGGAAAACCAGATATCTGAAACCTTTATTTCAACCAATTAAACAGTGTGTCTCTTGCTTCATCATCATCTCTCTTCTATTGCATGGCTATTAATATTTACCAAGTTACAGAGTGATTTCTCTTTTTCTAAGCAAAACAAATTGCCAGAGATAAAGTTAAAATGTGTAAATAAAAATATTATATACTGTTGTTAGTGGCACATATAAGCTGTTCTATATATAAAAAATAAAATGGACCAGATGTCTCTAAAAGTCATTGATTTAGTGCCTGTCATTTATAAAGAAAGGAAGTAAGATGGGAAGAAATGAGAAAACAGTAGAGCATAAAGAATTATGCTCAACTTTCTATAAAAATCTGTTAACAGAAAGACCCAAGGCATATATGAAAACTCATAGATATTGTATGTTAACCTTGTGTATCAAATACATTATTATTCATTATGTTGTCCTTTTTTTCTGTTTTTATTGGGAGAAAGAAAATTAAATTTGTTTTATAATATAATACCTTAATAGAGATATTCAGTAAAAACAATATTCATTTCAACACATTTGCCAGGTTTTATAACTAACAAAAATTATATAATAAGTTTCTAATTTTCATGTAATAATGTAAGGTTGTAGGCAATTTTATGCTTCTGTAATTTGGCATTATGTCTGGTACTTCATTTCCTTGAGTATCTTTTAAATTCAGATATTGTAAAAGAACATTATTTTAAAGTAAGTAATAGATATATCAGTATTTAATAGGAATTAATCCAAATCTTATTCAATGCTCTTAAGAAAACACCTCTCTTTCCCTCTAAAATTGTTAGGCATACTATGTTCTTTACTGTGTATATGTAAGTCTTACCTCAAGGGAAAACACCAATTAGACTTGATTAGAGAGTAGATTCCTTGGAGACAACTAGAGAAAACCTCATTAAATTCAATGATTATGAAGATGGCAACAAGTTAAAAGATGGATTCTCCTATCAGTGGTATTCCAAGTCAGTAAATACGCTGGCTCAGTAGGTGTTCCCAGGTTGGTGCTTCTCTATGAAAGACACATTTTTATAGGAAAATCTCGGCTGAAGTTGAGTCTGCCTGTGGCAGTTGCCCCCAGTCCCACAACACATTGATGCCTTTGAAAGAATAGTTTTAATTGAAGATATAAACAGACTAGCAAGATCTGGCCTGCCATGGGGTAGAAACCAATCTCAACATAGGTAGATCAAACTTTTCTATATTAAGAATGACTCCTCAATGGCAGTGGGTGATTAGGTGTTAAGATAGTTCTAGAAAATATATAGAAACAGGCAAAAGCCAGAGACTGTTGTTGTTGTTGTTGTTGTTGTTGTTGTTGTTTTTGCTAATGTTTGCCAGTCATCAAAACGCAACTGTCCTATTCCCTTATATCCTCACTCCCTGCAATGGCAAAATGGGTAGACATGGATCTTAATGACTTAACTGATGTAGTTCATTCACTTATAACTCATTCATTTTTCTAACAACTTTATATCAGATATGAGCTATATATAAAACCATAAAGGTGACCTCCTGGGAATTTAGAGGGCTAAAAAAAATCAGCCTATGGTATAAAAGCAATGTGTGGAATCAATATATGAAGCTTTTGTAAACCATAGAGAAGTATTAAGGAAGGAGAAATTATTGAGACGTTTAAAGAGGAAAGGTCCTTGAAGTCAGGGTGTGGTAGAAATTAGCTGATAAGTACAACAGACACATATTTTACTGTCTGTTAAATCTTGACCACAGAAATGGTTATCTACCTTATCTGAGTCAAATGCAGACTCTTTCTATGTGCATTATTAAAAAGTAAATCTTTGTCCTTTAGTGAACCTGTGGCTATTTGATCTATGTGCTACTTTGCCTCATACAGAAGCTTCCAGTGAAGTAGAATCTATAGGCATAAAAATGACTGCAAAAACTAAATGCCACTCCCATAGTAAAATAGACTAGGGATATTGGCAGCCATGTAAGCTGGAGACAAGAAATGCAAATCCTTATAACAATTAAAGAGATGTAAATATTATAATAAATATCCAAGGAATACCCGAAAAGAATATTCAACATTTATAACTGTAACATGAGAGCCGAGGCTACACATCGACTTCAAAATATGCAAAATTTAAGAAGTAAACAATGCGCACTGTTAATAACGTAAAACACTAATCTTTCCAAGAAATAACCAGTATCTAGTATCAAGAACCTGAAAGCTATTCTATTTCTAGGAATTATTCTGAAGAAATCATTAGAAATAGTGATTAGAATTTTGTTACAAAGCTGACTACTGAATCACTGTCTAAAATAGCAAAATATTAGAAATAACATCAATGATCAATGTGTAAAAAAACCTTTCTAAATAAACAATGGTCCCTTCATTATTAGGACATTTACACAACTTTTCAAAATTATACTTTCAATATTTAATCAGCATAAAATATACTCATAATTTAGTTGAAGCATATAAAATCAGACCACTCATTCATACCAGTTATTCAATTACCAAATATTTATTTCTGTTTTATTACATTGCTAGCTCTGTGCTTATTGTAGGAATACAGTGGTAAGACATTTGCCTTGCCCTCAAGAAGATTATAGTATATTATAGCCATATAAGTAAACAAAGAAAAGATTGAGACAAATTAAATGTGGTGTTGAGTGTGTCTAGTGAAATCAAAGTGCTAGGAGAACAAATGTAAATTTTCACAAGGCTAAGCTTGGAGAGTCAAAGTCAGACTACCTTGACTGTTGTCTCAGATGAGACATGACTGATGAGCAGCATTTAGGCAGACACTGAGTGACTGGAAGAATGCTCCAGCCAGAAGAAAAATCATATGCAAATGTTCTGAGAATAAAAAAGTAGACATTGCCTTTATGGTATCATCTGAATTTTCTATAAATGACACTAACATACTAACAGTGATCCTCTGTGGGGGGTAAATGTTTGACTGATATCAAGAACGTTTTCCTAGACTCTAAACATTTTATTAAATCTTATTTACAATAAATATGATTTGTTCTTAAGGTTGGAAAAATTAACTTTATAAATTTTCAAGAGAGTCAAATAATCAGAGGAGACTGACCTTCAAAGAAATAGTCAATAGTTAAATGTATTCCTTACACTGTTCATGAGTGTTCTTGCGTTTAAGTACATTAATATCAGGATTGGAATATCGATCTATCCAACTGTTTCATGTGCCTCACCTATTCAAATTTCTGACTTCAAGCAGTCGAACTTGTTGATTAACAATAAGGCCATATTGGTAAAATGATACCCAGAAGCACATGTTTATCTCATTCATGTCAGGGTTACAAGGCTATCATATAATTTAAAAATTAATCTGATGACCTGCATAAATGGCAAAAAAAAATAATAATCAATAATTGCCTGGAGGATCTAGCGTATTTTTTTTCCAAAGTTGGTTTTATCACAGATAGGTGATTGACCAGGTGATTAGAAATCAAGGTGTGCCACAGAGGGCTCTGGGCCTGAAAATGCTAGCCACACTGCTTAATTTTCTACCACTATATTGCAAATGGGTTTCCTCTTGTCTTGAAAATTTTTGATAATTTCCTTCTTAAATAGGAGGGACACAAATTTTTTCTATAGTCAACATTAGCACTATCTACAAAGACAGATTTTTGTGTACCGTTTATATCATAAATTACTGTATAATATGCTGGCAGTAGAGTGTCTTAATTCATTTGTGGTGTTATAAAGAAATAAGCTGAGTAATTTATAAAGGTAAAAGATTTATTTGGCTCATCATTCTACAGGCTGTACAAGAAGCATGGCACCAATATCTGCTTCTGCTGAGGGCCTCGAAATTTCCAATCATCGTGGAAGGTGAAGAGGAGTCAGTGAATGCAGATTGTTTGGCAAGAGAGGGAGCAAGGAAGAGTGGGAAAGTTCCAGGCTGCTTTTAGTAAGGAGTTGTCAGAGGAATTCTCACAGGAATTGGTCGAGCAAGAACTCATTATTACTGCAAGGACAGCACCAAGCTATTCAGGAGAGTTCTGGCCCCATGACCAAAACACCTCCCCTTAGGTTTCACCTCTAACATTAGGAACCAAATTTAAACATGAGGTTTGGAGGGTCAAATAGCCAAACTATAGAATAGAGAGAGATAAAAGGGAAACAAGATATGTCTGCAGTATTAATAAAGTATATTAAGTACTATGTAAGTGCTGAAAACAGCAAGCCATCTCCAGCCTCCAGAACCCATGTATAGTTTTGTGATGAGAACAAAGCCATACATGGGTTCTGGAGGTCAGAGATGGCTTTCTGGAGGTGTTAATCTAAGCACATCAAAAAGGTAGCAATATAGTCAAGTAGGGAGTAGCACTCAGAGAACCACTTCATACTGTGTAAAAATATTTTGCAAAGTAATTGTAATTTTCTTATTAACTCCGTTTGATTAATGTTCCTACCAGTTCACTGTTGCAATATTGTTTTATTGTAATCTTAATACAGATTTCATTGTTTCATTGATTTCAATATTTCCTTAAGATCAGAAAAATTTTAATGTTCCTATATAGAAATTATATTTGCTTGATTTATGTCTTTTAAACATTAAGCACTGCTGTTTTAATCAGAAGCAAATTGTATCAGCTATCTACTGGTGCATAACTAATTACCACAAATTTAGCAGCTTAGAATAGCACATATTCATTACCCTCCTGCTGCTGTGGGTTAGAAGTCCACACATGGCTTAGCTAGGTCTTCTGCCCCAGGTTCTCCACAAGGCTTCAGTCAAGTTGTTGACTTGTGCTAACACTTTATCCGAAGATCTGACTGTGAAAGAATCCTGTTTCAAGCTCACTTAAGGAGTTCTTGAAAGGATTCACTTCCTTGCAGGCCATGTGAGTTGGGGGCTGAATTTTTTGCTGGCTGTCAGAGGTTTTCTTCAGTTCCTTGCCATGTGGGCTCTTCCATAGGGCAGTTGGTTTCATAAAACCAGTAAAGGAAATAGTCTACCAGAAAAACAAAAGTCACAATTGTATGGAATACACAATGGTATGTAATATAGCAACATAGAAGGGAAAGGGACATTCCATCATTCTGTATTCTATTAGAAACAAATGACAGTTCCTGCCCATTTATGGGGAAAGCGTTACACAGAAGTCTGAATACCAAAAAAGAGATCATAGGATATCATTTCAGAGCCTGAATGTCACACAAATTCACAGATTTTGTATGCTTGGGATGCATAGATTATGGCAGAAAAACAAGATTTTCAATTCAATGCAGGTGATTCCCAATGATAGTCTTACTGGAAAGTGTGGTAAGGGTATTTAGATTTCTATACTAGTTACTACTTGAATGTAGGCTGTAGTCTATACTTTAGATTCTTTGCTAACTACTAGGCAGTGATGATCAAATCCTCAACCCCATTTATGCTCATTTCCATTATCTGTAATATCAGAAGGTTGGGCTAGAAATCTTCTAATACTAATATTTTATTAATATACATCAGATACAGTAGTTTGAAGATTTAAGTATGGTAAAAGGTTTTTATATTTCTTTTAAATAGTAGTTATTTTTCCTACTTTAGCATCTCTATATGTATGGAAGTTGGGACAATGTTTGTTCTCTACAGTAAAGAACATGCCATTTTATAATATGAGTGACCATACTGATGCTGCATTGATATTGATTTTTTCCCAAAGATTTTATAATAGACATCATACTGTTTTGCAACCTAATTGTGTTGTCTGTAAGATGTAGAACTCTGTAAGCATAGTCAGGGGTAGTGGACTTATCCTGGATTCATTCAGAGATCAAAGCTTAGTACAAAGACAGGGCGATTAAAGTGTGGATTATTGGGGATTGGCTGAGTTGAAGAATTTCTATGTGTGTTTTCCTAACATCTCACTATTTAACTGTTCCTGTTCATCTGAGCTTTGTGTATAGTGATTGCATATATATGATAAATATAGGGTTGTACCACAGTATCCACTTTGTATGGCATTGCAAATAATATTGACCCACCCTTCCCCCAGTGAGTTTTTGTGACTTTTCCTACTGAAGAAAATCACTTGAGAAGGAGAAATATTTAATTTTTCATGAGCTTGACACATGCAGGCGAAGAGAAAAATGAAAGCTCTACCGAGATTAGGAAATGTACAGGCCTGCTGTTCTGTGTAACAGTAGAATCAAAGACACTATACAGAACTGGCTGGAAAAAAAGTTTATTGGCATGCTATATACCTAAGCTCACCGTATTGCTTCATTTCTCAACAATTTCCTTTAAAATAAAGTTTTCCCTCCCCCAAATACTTCAGCTTATTCTTTTGGGAAATCCTCAAGGTGGAGTTGGTATTTGGGGTGTTACGACTACGCCCATGTAATTGTTATTCAACCATACAAGATTTGGCAAGAGATGCCAAGGAGAGTTGTAGTATTTATTATATACAGCACACAACCTTTTACAAAAGGACCTTGTCACACTACTCAGCAACTTCACAGATCCAAATGCAAACTATATATTCTTCCAGGAGAAGGCAGTAAAAGGCACTGGTATGCAAAAAAGCTGAGCAAGCAGGAAACAGTGGAGGACTTTAGTAAGATAAAAGATCATCTGTCTTTCTGGTGAGAAATAAAAGAAGAATCCTGGCTCCTCGTAAGCATTAAAGATCCCAAGATACCCCTCAAAGGACAAGACTGTTAATCCGTATGTTTTGGCAATATTCCAATTTGGGTAATTATTTTGTGTCTTCCTAAATCTCGTTTTCCTTTATATTTATGTTGTAGTGTCTTACATTCTGTCCTAAATGACTTACACTATCATTCACATAGAAGGGCATATTTCAAGAAAGCAAATGCATTTTATTGTTAAAAATTAAAAATAATATTCAAGTTTATAATACTATTATTGTCACTACTATTTTAAATTTATATGTAGTTATCACGTACAATATTTTCTTGTCATTGGGTATTATTTTCTTTTGTAGCTTTCTTTAAACTTCTCTTAAAATCTTATCATACAAACTCTGAATCCTATTTTTGAGGTTAAGTAAATGTATTTTGCCTCCGGTTATATTGTATTTGGATTTTAATAGCATAAGTTAACTTACATCACACATAATAACAGCCATGTTTTTAGGTATATATCTGGAGTTGGCAGACGTTTTTTAAAGTTCTCCCTAAAGGTTTGACCTTTTTAAAAAAAATCAATCATCTACCATTTCCCATCTCCCATTCATTTTTCAAATCAGCCTCAGAAGAAGCCAAACAATATCTCATAAAACTTCTTAGCTTTGCCAGTCTGCATTTATAAGTTTAAGACAAGCCTAATGGAAGACATATACAAAACTGGTGACTATTCCTGCTGTACAGTCTGAAAGGCAGAGAAAAGGCTCAGTCTCTTCACCTTTCACCGGAAGTTGCCTGCCTTACCTTACATTTTTATTAGCTTTTGAAACACAAAACCCCAGAGAAGTAAAATAAAGCTGTTAACTATTGGACATCCTATCATGTTAAGTAAATTCCCTGTCTTTCCACAAAGCAATTTTAATAGGGTGGCCAGGAAAGGTATAATAATATAGACGCTTGAGAAGAGGAAGGGACAAAGGGTGATTTTATGGGGTATAAAAAAAGACTGCCCAGAAAAGTTCTCAGAATGATCATAGACTTACTTTGCACTCTTTCATCTGGGTCTGACTCAGGTTAAGTTTTAATACTTCTCTTTATTTAAGTGACCAGGCTCCCTCCTACATGTCACCTATTGCAAATCCACTGAGTATTTTTTATTACATTCTTTGCAATATTTCCACATAGAACTACACAATATAAAAATAGCATGAACTTCCTTAAGTTGAGGGAAAGCTACACAAGCCTTTTATATTCTGCTAAATCCTTTTTCTAATATGATCTTAAAATAGCCCCATTAAATTGCTGATATATCCGTGGGAGTTTAACATGTGTATTCAAGGGGAAAAATTAACCATGGACAGTGTACAAAGAACATTCTGATTGAAAGGTGCTGTATAAATGAGAGATATTTTTTCCTATTTTGTTCACACTAAAAGAAAATTTGTTGAAAACTCACCGTAACATATGTCTGTAGATAGACATTATTAAAATAGATTCTGGGTCCTATACGACACTTTCATAAACTATTAATTTTACAGACAAGAAAAATTAATATTTAAAAAAATCTACCTTTGTTTTGAGATTTTTGGATGAAAATCCTCTTCTAAAATCTTACTATGGTCTCACAGAGTTCAGTTGAAAGAAAATATTCTTAATGCTGTCAGATGACTTTACATTCTTTTTCTGACTCAGTTTATGATACTCACATTAGCCAGGTTCCTAATATCCTGTGTAGGATGGAACTCTGAGTCAACAGGAAATGTCTCTACAGTTGACTTGATTCAATAGGGCTTTCTGGGTTAACTTGGCAGTAAGAACCAGTAAGAAGTTCTCATAGAGATGATCTCTCTAGAACATTCCAAAGGCTATTTAAACCAGCAAAACCGCAGTACTATGTTTCCTGGGACTTAGGTGGACTTTCTTTTCCTAATTAAAATGAGAAGAAATGTAAATACATGTGTATACATGAGTGTATTACAGGGAAAGGGTGTATCTGATAGAAAAATATATTCTATTCCAGACAACTCATAAATCAGTGAGCTAAACACCATGAATAAATAATAAAAACCACTATCTTACCAGGTTAAGTTAGTGATTATATATTAAGATGGCCTCATCAAATAAGGGAAATATATTCACTGTGGTGGAGTATATTGCTTTTGGATTTAGGAACACTGTAGCATCAGTTTCACATTAAGCTAATGGAAAATATCTCTTCAACTGAAAAGTCCCTGAAAGATTTATTATAGCAGCTAACTTCTAACATTCATAAAAAGAAACTAACAAAAAATTAAAACATACTCAATTAGGATCCACACTAAATATGCCCAGAGGAAATAAACAGCAAAGATATTTTCATGGTTTTGGCCACAACCCAGGTATTTTGTCTTTAAATCTTTTATAACTGGACTCATTTGTGTCCAATTTGGTTTACAAACATGACCTAGAAGCTTTATATTTGTATTTGTGGCAGAGTTTGTTGTAAAGCTTCAAAGTAACCTGTCCAACAGGAACCACACCACATCCAAATGCTTCTTTTATTAAGTTCTGAGATACATGTGCTAGACGTGCAGGTTTGTTACATAGGTATACATATGCCATGGTGGTTTGATGCACCCATCAACCCGTCATCTAGGTTTTAAGCCCTGCATGCATTAGATGTTTGTCCTAATGCTCTCCATCCCCTTGCCCCACCATCCCCCAATAGGCCCTAGTGTATGATATTTTCCTCCCTGTGTTCATGTGTTCTCCTTGTTCAATTCCCACTATTAAGTGAGAACATGCAGTGTTTGGTTTTCTGTTCCTGTGTTAGTCTGCTGAGGATGATGGTTTACAGCTTCATCCATGTCCAGGCAAAGGACATGAATTCATTTTTTTTTATGGCTGCTTGACCCAGCAATCCCATTACTGGCTATATACCCAAATGATTATAAATCATTCTACTATAAAGACACATGCACAGGTATGTTTATTGCAGCACTGGTTACAATAGCAAAGACTTGGAATCAACCCAAATGCCCACCAATGATAGACTGGATGAATAAAATGTGGCACATATACACCACGGAACCCTAATGCTGCTTCTTCAGTTCAGCCCATCATTCTCACTTGTTTGTTGATTGGTACAATGCAAAGAGACAGAGTTACCTAAAGTGATGTGATACAGCATGACACATCAATCAAGGATTATTTGTAAAAGGATATAGTTCAGAGTTTTAAAAGTTTCACCTTTTGTAAGGAAAAGGTTTTAAATTAGTATTAGGAAATTGAAGAGCCAATCCAAACCTGAAAGAAGAAAAAAAATACAATATTGATCCAAATGCTCCTTGCTGAGTCATAAGGAAATTGAAATTGCTCTAAGGAAAGAAAGGTAACCAGCAGAGCTGATGAAAACCCTGAGGAGAATGTTCAAAATGAGATCACTGCATCATAATTGTTTCATGCTGGCGAGCTCTACAAGGCTTCAAAGAGAAGGATGGTGGAAACTGAGATTGTTCCCCAATAAAAGTGCATATAGATAGGTTTAAATTTGCTTCTGAAATGTTTCATAACTCTCAAAGGGATTCAGTTATTTAACTTAGGATGGATCTGGCAGGACAGTAGTTAATTGGCATTTTTCTGTGGGAAGAGAATCATCCTACTCTGGAAGGAATAGTACCAAGTTACTCTACTTTGTTTACATTTAGATATGGGGAAAGGAAAAGGCCCATCCCCACCTTCTCCTTTCATGCTGGCTACTGAGTAAATCTTACATGGGGTTTTGACTAATCACCCTGATAGTAACATGTGTTTTCTTAAAAATAATTTAGATTATTTCAACAAAATAATTTTGATATTCAAAACATTTTTCATAATGTAAAGTGATCTTCAGAGGTCTAGAGATAAGTGTGCTTTAGTTTTTTACTTGAAACATGCAAAGTGCCAGTCCTAATACACCTTTCATTTCTATATTAAATAGGGCCATCAGATGATAACAATCCTCTCTTATTTAAATGTGTAGTCTTTACCTTTTAGTCAGTATCTATAAGTATATTGCTCTCTGATTTATTCCTTTGAAGTAGGCAAGAATCTTAGAGATTCTTTTGATTCTAAATATCATTTATATCTTATGAATAATAGGAAGGAGCTCAAAATAATTATGAGTTAGATGTTCAATGAGAAATTATGTGAACATCTAGGAAATGTCTCCAAATTAAGAATCAACATTTGATAAAAGTCTAATATTTTCTCCGATAAAATGATGAGTATAGACAAAACCTGGATAAGAAATTGTTTCTTTAGCTAGGACTTCTCTAATTTTATAAACCTTATTCAAAATAACCATTGAGCGAGGTAGGCCACGTAAATCCAATGGTGTTGTCGGTATCAATTCTATGTTGTCTTTTTCACTCCTCGAGATCATCCAAACGTGACTTCTGAAAAGGGAATCCTAATATGTCATTAGGCATCGATACATATTTTTTGACTAAATAAATCATATCATATGTGAAGTGAATATCAGGAGGGACATGATCTCTGCCTATGGAGCCCACAGGGAGCAAAAAGAAAGAAAAGCAAACACACAATGATAAATTACTTCTTAAAACAATGTGTATGCAAAGTGCTACATAAGTGTTTATTGTGGTATGGGACAATCTAACCTAGACAGAAATGAAGATGGGGAATGTTTTCAGATTGATATTAATGATTTTCCCCCTCAGTAATGGGAAGAATGTAATTAAGAATCAAGATTTTGGAAGCTGAGGCAGGAGGATAGCTTGAGCCTGAGACCAGCCTGGGCAACATAGAAGTACCCTGTCTCTACAAAAAAAAAAAGTAAAATAAAATTAGCTGAAGTGGTAGCATTCACCTGCAGTGAGCCTTGGTCACCCCACTGCACTCCAGTCTGGGCAACAGAAAAGAGTCCTTGTCTCAAAAAAGAAAAAATTAAAAATAAGATTTGAATGGGATTCTAAGAACCAACTGATGCTAAAATCACTTCACTTCTTTAAAATCCCCAACAAATGGTTTTTAAATATTTTTATAATCAATCTCAGAGGTGTGGAAATGGCTAATCTACCTCCTGGGTATTTCATTCCATCTTTGGATAGCTTTGGTTTCACATTGGGAGGAAATTGCTCTGTTCCATGTTCTACCTTTTGATCTGAATCCCGCCACTTTAAAAAAATTGAGTTAGCGTAATTCTTGTTCCATATGGTCATATTAAAATACTTTTCTTCTCTTAGCAAATGTCTCTAGTTCATTTGATGAAATATTCCCAATTTATTTAGTAACCCTGATCATTATCCTCCAAGTAGGATGTATTTCGTTTGATTTTCCCATGTTAAAATATGATGAGCTACTTACAGTCTGAATCTTTTTAGGTCTTGTAGATTTTTTTAAAACAGTGTATAAGATTAACATTTATTCTTATTAAATGAGATGAAAGCTTTTTGAATCTCATGCAGCCACCACTGTATTTCAGGTCCCTGGGTATTAATGATATGAGACAATATGATTTCTTTGCCTTCTATGTCATGAGAAGAATTGTTAAAAATCAAACATAACAAATATGTAAAAAACATTTAATTTCCCTTCCTCTCCATTTTCTATTAATAAGGAGGTATGCGGCTTTTTGGGTTCATAAAAAGCATGTATTGAATAGTATTATTTGAAAAACTTTGCACTTAGCTTCAGACAAGGAAAGGGGAGACTAAAAGATAAATAAACATGAAATTCTTTCACCTGCAAAGTATAGTGAAAATCATGTCAAATTTAGTGTCAGAGAGTTCAGGATTTGTACGTTGTACCTACTACACTAGCTGTGTGACCTTGAGGACATTCCTGACCTCTGAATCCAGATTTTCTGATGTGGAAGCACATATACCCCAGCCTACGTTTTTTTACTCAAATACTCATCCCATACTCCAGTTTGGAATTATAAGCACTGAAAGGCTGTATTACTCTTGCTGGGTCTGGGTCATTCTCTTATATTAAAAATCCTGAAAAGAAAAAAAGTGAGAAAATACTTTTCTTAAGTAAGCAGGTGAGTATTCTGTCAGCTTGGTGAATTTCAAGACAGTTATACGAATATTACTTGGACATCCTTATGAGGACTGAATTATTATATGCATGTACCTGGCTCTTAGTAGCTAGATTTTCTTTCTTCCTAAAATTTTACAATAGCCTGGGGGAAGTGGACAAGTCCACAAAGAGTTTAAAAGAAAGCTGTGGGTAGCTGGGAGGAAAAAGTGTGCAGTGTCAGGTGTGTTTAAGTTGCCAGCTAAATGCTTCCAATTTTGAATTCTGATGTGTTGACATATGTTTTTAAATTCCATCCTAGCAAAAATAGATAATAGAAGGGTAGAAAAATAAGATCTGCTTTGGATTACAAGACAATATACAGATGATGCTACCCTTAACAAAGAGATTTTTTTATGGTACTTTAAGTTCTGGGGTACATGTGCAGATCATGCAGGATTGTTGTGTAGGTACACACATGGCAATGTGGTTTGCTGCCTCCATCCCCCTGTCACCTACATCTGACATTTCTCCCCATGTAATCCCTCCCCAACCTCCCCACCCCCCTGATATCCCTCTCTTGTTCCCCCAAACAGACCCCAGTGTGTGATACTCCCCTCCCTGTGTCCATGTGTTATTGTTCAACACCGGCCTATGAGTGAGAACAAACGGTGTTTGATTTTCTGTTCTTATGTCAATTTGCTGAGAATGATTGTTTCCAGATTCATCCATGTCCCTACAAAGGACATGAACTCATCACTTTTTATAGCTGCATAGTATTCCGTGGTGTATATGTGCCACATTTACCTTGTCCAGTCTATCGTTGATGGGCATTTGGGTTGGTTCCAGGTCTTTGCTGTTGTAAACAGTGCACTATAAACATACCAGTGCATGTGTCTTTAGAGTGGAATGATTTATAATCCTTTGGGTATATACCCAGTAATGGGATTGCTGGGTCAAATGAAATTTCTATTTCTAGGTCCTTGAGGAAGCATCACACTGTCTTCCACAATGGCTGAACTAGTTCACATTCCCACCAACAGTGTAAAAGTGTTCCTGTTTCTCCACATTCTCTCGAGCATCTATTGTCTCCCGATTTTTTAATCATCACTATTCTAACTGGCTTGAGGTGTTATCTCAATGTGGTTTTGCTTTGCGTTTCTCTAATAATCAGTGATGATGAACATTTTTTCACATGTTTGTTGGCCTCATACATGTCTTCTTTTGAAAAATGTCTGCTCATACCCTCCCACTTTTGGATGGGTTTGTTTTTTTCTTGTAAATCTGATTTAGTTCTTTGTAGATTCTGGATATTAGCCCTTTGTCAGATGGGTAGATTGCAGAAGTTTTTTCCCATTCTGTTCGTTGCCAGTTCACTCTAATTATTGTTTCTTTTGCTGCACAGAAGCAGAAGCTTTGGAGTTTAATTAGATCCCATTTGTCTATTTTGGCTTTTGTTGCCAATGCATTTGGTGATTTAGTCATGAAGTCCTTGCCTATGCCTATGTTCTGAATGGTTTTGCCTAGGTTTTCTTCTAGGGTTTTTATGGTGTTATGTCTTATGTTTAAGTCTTTAATCCATCTGGAGTTAATTTTAGTGTAAGGTGTCAGGAAAGGGTCCCGTTTCTGCTTTCTGCATACTGCTGGCCAGTTTTCCCAACACCATTTATTAAACAGGGAATCCTTTCCCTATTGCTTGTTTTTGTCAGGTTTGTCAAAGAGCAGATGGTTGTAGATGTGTGGCATTGCCTGCAAGGCCTCTGTTCTGTTCCATTGGTCTATATCTCTGTTTTGGTACCAGTATCATGCTGTTTTGATTACTGTAGCTCTGTAGTACAGTTTGAAATCAGATAGCGTTATGCCTCCGGGTTTGTTCTTTTTGCTTAGGATTGTCTTGGCTATGTGGACTCTCTTTTGGTTCCATATGAAGTTTAAGGTGGATTTTTCCAGTTCTGTGTAGAAAGTCATTGGTAGCTTGATGACGATAGCATTGAATCTATAAATTACTTTGGGTAGTATGGCCATTTTCATGATATAGATTCTTCCTAACCATGAGCATGTAATGTTTCTCCATTTGTTTGTGTCCTCTCTTATTTCTTTGAGCAGTGGTTTGTAGTTCTCCTTGAAGAGGTCCTTTATGTCCTTTGTTAGTTGTATTCCTAGGTATTTTATTCTCTTTGTAGCAATTGTGAATTGGAGTTCGCTCATGATTTGGCTCTCTGTTAGTCTGTTATTGGTGTATAGAAATTCTTGTGATTTCTGCACATTGATTTTGTATCCTGAGCCTTTGCTAAAGATGCTTATAAGTTTCAGAAGATTTTGGGCTGAGATGATAGGGTCTTCTAAATATACAATCATGTTATCTGCAAATAGACACAATTTGACTTCCTCTTTCCCTAACTGAATACCCTTTATTTATTTATTTTTTATTGCCTAATTGCTCTAGCTACAACTTCCAATACTATATTGAATAGGAGTGGTGACAGAGGGCATCCTTGTCTAGTGCCAGATTTCAAAGGGATTGCTTCCAGTTATTGCCCATTCACTACGATATTGACTGTAGGTTTGTCATAAATGGCTTTTAGTTTTTTGAGATATATTTCTTTGATACCTAGTTTATTGAGAGTTTTTGGCATAAAGGCTGTTGAATTTTGTCGAAGGCCTTCTCTGCATCTACTGAGAAAATCACGTGGTTTTTTTCTTTCATTCTGTTTATTTGGTGGATCACATTTATAGACTTGTGTATATTGAACCAGGCTTGCATCCCTGGGATGAAGCCTACTTGTTTGTGATGGATACACTTTTTGATGTGCCCTTGTATTCAGTTTGCCGTATTTTATTGAAGATTTTTACATCTATGTTCATCATGGATATTGGCCTGAAGTTTTCTTTTTTTGTTAAGCCTGTGCCAGGTTTTGGTATCAGGATGATGTTGGTCTCATAAAATGATTTGGGAAGGATTCCCTCTTTTTCTACTGTTTGGAATTGTTTCAGAAGGATTGGTACCAGCTCCTCTTTGTACATCTGGTAGAATTTGGCTGTGAGCCCATCTGGATCTGGATGTTTTTTGATTGGTAGGCTATAAATTGCTGCCTCAACTTCAGCCCTTGTTATTTGTCTGTTCAGGGTTTCAACTTCTTCCTGGTTTAGGCTTGGGAGGATGCAGTTGTCTAGGAATTTATCCATTTCTTCCACGTTTACTCGTTTATGTGCATAGAGTTGTTTGTAGTAATCTCTGATTGTAGTTTGTATTTCTGTGGAATCAGTGGTGATATCCCCTTTATGGTTTTTTATTGCATCTATTTGATTCTTATCCCTTTTCTTTTTTATAATCTGGCTAGCAGTCTGTCTATTTTATTGATCTTTTCAAAAAACCAGTTCCTGGATTTATTGATTTTTTGAAGGGTTTTTTGTGTGTCTCTATCTCCTTCAGTTCTGCTCTGATCTTAGTTATTTCTTGTCTTCTGCTAGCTTTTGAGTTTTTTTTTATCTTGCTCCTCCCTTTCAATTTTGATGACAGGGTGTCGATTTTATACCTTTCCTTGCTCCTCATGTGGCCATTTATTGCTATGAATTTCCCTCTAGACACTGTTTTAAATATGTCCCAGAGATTCTGGTACATTGTGTCTTCAATCTCATTGGTTTCAAAGAACGTCTTTATTTCTGCCTTCATTTCATTGTTTATCCAGTTGACATTCAGGAGCCAGTTGTTCAATTTCCATGAATTTGTGTGGTTTTGAGTTAGTTTCTTAATGCTGAGTTCTAATTTGATTGCCCTGTGGTCTGAGAGACTGTTTGTTATGATTTCTGTTCTTTTGCTTTGCAGAGGAGTGATTTACTTCCAATTATGCAGTCAGTTTTTTAGTAGGTGCAATGCGGTGCTGAGAAGAATGTATAATCTGTAGATTTGGGGTGGAGAATTCTGTAGATGTCTATTAGGTCCATTTGGTCGAGACCTGAGTTCAAGTCTTGGATATCCTTGTTAATTTCCTGTCTCATTGATCTGTCTAATATTGACAATGGAGTGTTAAAGTCTCCCACTATTATTGTGTGGGAGTCTAAGTCTCTTTTTAGGTCATTAAGAACTTACTTTATGTACCTAGGTGCTCCGGTATTGGGTGCATATATATTTAGGATCATTAGTTCTTCTTGATGCATTGATCCTTTTACCATTATGTAATTCCCTTCTTTGTCTCTTTTGATTTTTGTTGATTTAAAGTCCATTTTATCATAGAGTAGGATTGCAACTCCTGCTTTTTAAAATTTTTTGCTCTCCATTTGCTTGATTCCTCCATCCCTTTATTTTTATTCTATGTGTGTCTTTGCATGTGAGATGGGTTTCCTGAATACAGTACACTGATTGGTTTTGACTTTTTATCCAATTTTCCAGTCTGTGTCTTTTGATTGGGGCATTTAGTCCATTTACATTTAAGGTTAATATTGTTATGTGTTAATTTGATCCTGCCATATTAATACTACCTGGTTGTTTTGCCCGTTAGTTGACACATTTTCTTCATTGTGTCGATGGTCTTTACCATTTGGTGCTTTTTTGGATTGGCTGGTACTGGTTGTTCCTTTCCTTGTTTAGTGCTTCTTTCAGGAGCTCTTGTAAGGTAAGCCTGGTGGTGATGAAATCTCTCAGCAATTGCTTGTCCATAAAGGATTTTTTTTCTCCTTCACTTTTGAAGCTTAGTTTGGCTGGATATGACATTCTAGGTTGAAAATTCTTTTCTTGAACATTCGTGTACACGTGTCCTTATAGTAGAACGATTTGTAATCCTTTGGATATATACCCAGTAATGGGATTGCTGGGTCAAATGGAATTTCTATTTCTAGGTCCTTGAGGAATCGCCACACTGTCTTCCACAATGGTTGAACTAATTTACACTCCCACCAACAGTGCAAACAATAGCAAAGACCTGGAACCAACCCAAATGCCCATCGACGATAGACTGGATAGGGAAAATGTGGCACATATACACCATGGAATATTATGCAGCCATAAAAAACGATGAGTTTGGGTCCTTTGTAGGGACATGGATGAATCTGGAAACCATCATTCTCAGCAAACTGACAGAAGAGCAGAAGATCAAACACCACATGTTCTCACTCATAGGCGGGTGTTGAACAATGAGAACACATGGACACAGGGAGGGGAGCACTACACACTGGGGTCAGTTGGGGGGAAATAGGGGAGGGACGGTGGGGGGTGGGAAGCTGGGGAGAGATAGCAAGGGGAGAAATGCCAGATGTAGGTGATGGGGAGGAAGGCAGCAAATCACACTGCCACGTGTGTTCCTATGCAACAATTTTGCATGTTCTTCACATGTACCCCAAAACCTAAAATGCAATAAAATAAATAAATGGGAAAAAAAAAAAGAAAGTAAAACTGCTAATTAATCTCATTTACATGTGGATAAGGTTAATTGCTAAAACCAGTTTTTATTTTCTCTTGGTAAGCTGTAACAAATGTTGTCATACTTATTAAGATATAACATAAATATTATACTATGTATCAAATTGAATAAATTTATGTAGTATCTTTAAAAAAAAAAAGAAAATTCTTTTCTTTAAGGATGTTGAATATCAGCTCCCACTCTCTTCTGGCTTGTAGGGTTTCTGCCGAGAGATCTGCTGTGAGTCTGATGGGCTTCTTTTTGTCAGTAACTCAACCTTTCTCTCTTCCTGCCCTTAGCATTTTTTCCTTCATTTCAACCCTGGTGAATCTGATGTTTATGTTCCTTGGGGTTGCTCTTCTTGAGGAATATCTTTGTATTGTTCTCTGTATTTCTTGGACTTGACTTGAAGGTTGGCCTGCCTTGATAGGTTGGGGAAGTTCTCCTGGATAATATCCTGAGGAGTGTTTTCCAGCTTGGATTCATTCTCTTTGTCACATTCAGGTATACCTATCAAGCATAGATTAGGTCTTTTCACATAATCCCATATTTTTTGGAGGCTTTGTTCATTTCTTTTTATTCTTTGCTCGCTAGTGTTGCCTTTTCATTTTATTTCATTGAGCTGATCTTCAATCTCTGATATCCTTTCTTCTGCTTGGTCGATTTGGCTATTGAAACTTGTGTATGCTTTGCGAAGTTCTCGTGCTGTGTTTTCCATCTCCCTCAAGTCATTTATATTCTTCTTAAGCTGTTTATTCTAGTTAGCATCTCATCTAACCTTTTCTCTAGGTTCTTAGTTTCTTTGCATTGGGTTAGCACATGTTCTTTTAGCTCTGAGAAGTTTGTTATTACCCACTTCTGAAGCCTGTTTCTGTCAATTCATCAGATTCATTCTCCATCCATCTTTGATCCCCAGCTGGTGAGGAGTTGTGATCCCTTGGAAAAGGAGAGGCATTCAGGTTTTTGGTGTTTTATCCTTTGTGTGCCGATTTCTTCCCATCTTAGTGGCTTTATCTACCTGTGTGTGGTCTTTGTAGTTGGTGACTTTTGCATTGGGTCTCTGTGGACATCCTTTTTGTTGATGTTGAAGCTATTTCTTTCTGCTTCTTAGTTTTCCTTCCCACAGTCAGGCCCCCCTGCTGCAGGACCATGGAAGTCCACTCCAGCCCCTGCTCACCTGGGGATCACCCACGGGCTCTGCAAAACAGCAAGGGTTGCCACTGGCTTCTTCCTCTGCTACCCTCATCCCAGAAGGGTACCTGCCAGATGTCGGCCTGAGCTCTCCTTTATCAGGTGGCTCTTTGGGTATACAGGGATTGGGGAGTTGCTTGAGCTCCCTTATAGGAGCTCAAGTGCTGTGCTGGGAGCTCTGTTGTTCCTTGCAGAGCTGCTGAGCAGGTACCTTTAAGTCTACTGCAGCTGAACTCATAATCGTGTCTTTTGCCAGGTGCTCCGACCTAGGAAAGTCGGCTTGATTTATAAGTTCTTGTTGTGCTACTGCTCTTTTACATAGATGCCCTGCCCTGCACAGAATAGTCTAGTCACAGTCTGCCGGCAGAGGCATTGCTGAGCTGCCCTCTGCACAGCTGCTTGTGAACTGCCTCGGTAATGGCGGACTGCCTCCATAGTGGGGGACGTCATTCCCTGAAATGAGCTGGACCATCCTGGATCCAGCTGCTCTTGCTGCAAAACTCTCAATCCAGAGTGTTTCAGATTGCTTGTTTTGTGGAGGTGGTACCCTCCAAGTCAGGTCACCTGGCTCCCTGTCTCAGCCCCTTCCCTTTCAGTTGAATGGGCATCTCTGTCTCCCAGGCCTTCCGGGCACTGCCCAGACTTGTGTGAGTTTCTGTGCGCTGCCCAGGGCACCAGCTGAAACTGCTGCGCTGAAAACTTGTGGCGCTTTTTGGCCTCGGAATCTCCTGGTCTGTGGGCAGTGAAAACTTGTTTGGAAATGCGGTGAGCGCTCACCCTCTGCACTGTTCTCACTGGGAACTGCGCTCTGGAGCTGTTCCTATTTGGCCATCATGGATCTTTCCCCCAACAAAGAGACTTTCTGCAAACATAAGACTACATCTTGTCAGTGAGGTGCTTTCATTTGTTAAAATTGAAGTTCTGTCTCTTTAGCTCAAATTTTTCTTTAAAATCAACGAATATATGTGAATAAGATACGCATCTTCAGTTCTTAGATGGTTCAAACTTGATTCAACAAAATTCAGTTTAACAGAGAAATTGCATTTACAGAGCATCCTTTGCTATTATCATTGCCTTATTTTATGCATATCACTCTATGTGTTTGTGTTTGTGTGTGTGTGTGTGTTGTGTGCGAGCGCGTGCACACGCACAATAATTTCCCTCCCTCTCCTCAAAGTGCAACCTTCTTTTTCTTTCAGTCAGAAAGGTCTTGCTGCTACTCTCTATTGCTATTGTGTCTAGTCCAGAGCAATGACCTTCAGGGTGATCTTTTCAAGACAATAGCATTTCTCAGCATTTGATTCTCACCTCAGGAGTGACAGCTGGCTTTAGCACTGTTTTCATGCACCTTTCTGAAAAAAGAACAAAGTTCACAGCAATTGTAGGTAAAAATAGCAAATAAAAAGTGATTGCTGGGTCTTGAAGATAGCATTTTCTGAGCGATACTGTGAATTTTCATTTAATTCAAGCCTATCTCACCTTAGAACAGGCTCTCACCTGAGAGGAACTATGCACCAGGAGTACCAACACGCACTACCAGCAGAACATTAAAGCACAGGAATCAAAATCAAATGGTATCAAACATTGCGGAAATTAGAGGTGATAGTTCTGTTTTCCTTGATTTTAACAGAGTTGAAATAATGCAACAAACAGGTGTTATAATTTATTGCAATATGAAAATAAAACCCTTGCTTTATTTTTTAAAAATAGCCTAAATTAGCCAGCACCTAATATTGTGGCTCTATATAAATACACTTGTACTAAGCATACAAACCTGAGAATTCCCACTAAGAATAGTTTAGGCAACAAATGACTTATTTGTTACAACATTGATTTAGTTGCTTTGGGCCCTACAAAGACCACAAAACCACAGGGAGTGTTTATGTATTTTATATTTCCATATATGTCTGTGTTACTTCAGATAAGTGTCATTATATGTTTAACGATAAAGCAGACATTCCTTTATGTCACGGGAAATTCAATGCTTCTTTACTCAAATCCTCATGCCATGCTCTGGTTTGAAGTTATAAGCACTAAAACGCTTTCTTGCTACTGATGAGTCTAGATCATTGCATTATATTTAGATTCCTAAAAAGAAAAAGATGAGAAAGTACTTTTCTCAAATAAGCAAGTGAGTATTCTATCAGCTTGGCATATTTCAATGCCTATGTCAAGATTAAGGAGCAGTAAAGACCAAGGCAAATTTTTCAGGAAAGGACAGAGATTATGGCTATTGAAAAGACTGCACTAATACTTGAGCTCAGAAACCAAAGTACTACCCACAATAGGCCTCTGCAAGAAATTGAAACTGTGAATTAGCCAGATGACTTTGATGGAGAAGTGGAACAATTCTGTGCCTCTTGGAGGTAAGTGGTGTAGTTAGATATGTGAAGAAAAAGCAAATTAATCGGTGATGTGGAGAAAGATTCTTAGTAACTCAATTAAAAAAAAAAAAAAAACTAAAAAGAATGCCGTCTTTTAGCCTGATATGTCATGTGGTTTATAGTCTTCTGCATTCCTGGAATTTTAAGATACAAGAATGACTATAAATAACATAAATTTGATCAAAACATTGGATTATTAAGATTGGTAGGGATGAAATAACTTTACTCCCTAAGTAATGGAACTTGTCTGAATTTAGACATAAGTAAATTGAAACCGAAAGAGGTAAAATCATTTATCAAAAAACACTTACTGGTAAATACTAAGATCTTTCTATTTTGATTCTAAAAAGGAAAAAAAAACCATAAAAACTATTTCCTCTAGAAAAACTAGATTAACCACTATCTTAGTCAACCACCTTGATTTTTCTTTTATATGTTCTTAGTATTTCCGTACTATGATGTATTAACACCAGGCCTTTCCTTTTATACCATGCTTTCATTTTTAAATTTTACAATATATTTTACAAGTTTTTACTCACTCTTGATTCATACCAACTCAATATCTCTTTCCTTCTGTTCTCTAATTCTCCCTTTTTAATCACAGTATTCTAAATTGGGGGAATTGTATTTATATTTCTGGAGTTTGTAGAAAGATGTGTTGTATTTAAGTCACTGTTTAAATCTCCCTTTTATCAATTTACAGTCTTGTTTCTCTTGTACAGAAATTAAGAAGTACAAACAGAACAGTCCTAAACTCCAAAAACTAAGCTAACTTCTGTTCCTATAGGGGTCTGCTAAGAGAGCCTATAGCAATACACACACACACACACATGCACACGCACACACACACACGCACACACACACGCCAAAATTCTTTAAGTGAAGGACAAACTTTCATCTAAACTATGGTACAAGGGGTGGAATATCATAGTATGCATAACTGTAACCAAGAAGGGTATTTTCTAAGATAATCTGTACAAGGTTTAATAGTAATATCTTGTTTTTGTATCCAACTATGTAGGTCTGCTCCACATGTAAACATGCTAATTTGTCATCATAAATGACTCTTAGATATTGTCTAATATCAAATTAATAATATGGAGTGTCCTGACTTCTTTTTGTGGCCCAACTAAACTCTAAATATCTTCCAGGAGCTAGCCAAACTATCATGTCTTTGCAATCTTCTACAAATCATGAGATCCATAGTAATGTAATAGTTTAGCCTGACTGAGAACAGTATACTTTCATGATGTCATTAGAATATATTGTATGTTTGGCAAATATTATTCAACTCTTGAAGACAGTCCTATTTTCTGTGTGTGTTTCCTTAAGGCATTATGTTAAGATTAATTCCCAGGCCTTTCTGTATTGAGTGGGAAAGACCCCCATGGATGATAAGTGATATCCCATAATGAAAAGAAATGGTACTTTTGATGCCACATATTTTGCATTCTAGGGGCTATAACTCTGTTACAGAGTTAGTTGAAACTCAACAACTTAGTCTGGTCAATTTACAAATAAGAAGCCATATATTAATTTATATTCAAAGATGAACTGTATACAAGACTGGAATATTTATGTCCACTAAGACCAAATAAGTCCAGGTCAAAACCAGGGGTATACATTTTATATTGTCTGATTTTTCTGATAGATAACGAAATATTTCTATCTAGTAAACAGGTTTTAGAGCTAAGAAACTTCAAGTAAAATTTAGAATTATTATTGGTTCTCGAAGGTAGAATACATGAAATATATGATTGTCCATGCCATGCAAACTTTTATGTAACTTTTATTGTCTATATATTTTGCACTTAATCACATACTGCTATAGGTTAGAGAAATATTGTTTGTTAGGTATACAGGGATTAAAATAGAGTGACTTCTAAATTCAACTATGCTATTAACCAGCTTTTGGCTTTTTTCCCATCAATTTAACTTCTCTGTGTATCATTTTTTTATTCAAAAGCAATACTATTAATATAAATGACAATTTTCATTTGTTGAATATATAATACATCTGGCATTATCCAACGTGTTTAACAGGTGTCATATACTGTATTTCTCAAAACAAACTTATGAGTAGGTGGTACCATTTTTTCTATTTTATAAATAGGGAACTGGGGAAAAAGAGAATATATTACTTACCGAAAAAAAAAAAAAACAAAAAAAAAACAGTAAATGATAAAGCTGGGATTCAGACTCACTCTCTCCTACTCCAACACCCTTGTATTTAACCAGTATCCTCCACACACTCCTAAGTTAAAGATGATACTTTTCAGTCCTTTCTGCTTTGTGGTATTTTTAGGAAGTACAAATAAGATGGTAATATGGAAAACTGATTTGGAAAATATTGCTATGTTTTAAATGTGAATTCAATAGCAGTTACTCTTCTGTGTGTTGGGTTTTTAAGGGTCCCCTGAGAAGCGCTGCCAATGGCCCACTGCAGAAGAGATACAAACTGTCCATCCAGACACCTGGATGGAGATATTTTCTTGGTGAATGTACCAGAGTTTGAAGTTCCAGACTTCTGAACTATTTAGCATCCCATAGTGATTTGGGGATGTAAAATGTTGACTCATGTAAATTAAATTAGAAATAAACTAAGGTCAAAATAATACAATAAAGGTTTATAAAATTGCAACAATAAAATATTTAAGGTACTAGAGATCCATATTCTCTGGCTAGCACAATCTCCCTGTGATTCAAAGTTGTCAGAGAATACCAGTTTGCAATTACAGAGCACTTCACAAAGTAAAATGTTGATGTATTATTTGGTACATCTATCATCACTAAAGGAATAATCCTCTACAGTTAACAAGCTGTGTCCCCTACTGCAAAATAATACAGTACCCTACCAAATTCGATAGACGGTACATATTTCAGTTCCCCATAGAAACAAATCATACACACACACACACATATACACACACACGAACTGACAAGTCCCAGGATCTTCAGGGTGTATTGACAAACTGAGCACCTAGGAGAGCTGATGTTATAGTTCTAGTCTGAATCCAAAGGCCTGAAAAGGAAGCAGGAGAACCTGTGATGTAGTTTCAACTGGAAGGCTGGCAGGCTGCATCCAGAAGAGCTAATGTTTCAGTTTGACTTCAGGTGGGAAAAAGTCAATGTCTCAGTTTGAAAGCAGTCAGGTGGGAGAAATGCTCCCTTACTTGTGGGAGGGTCAGCCTTTTGGTTTTTCAGGCCTTCACCTGGTTGGATGAGGCCTAGCTGTCTTAGGCTGGGCACCTCTGTTCACAGATTGAATTGTTATTGTCATTCAAAAACACCCTCATAGAAACACTCAGAATTATGTTTAACTAAATATTTGGGCACCCTGTCACTCAGTCGAATTGAAACACAAAATTAACCATTATCGGTATTGATTGCCCATTTTCTTTTCCTTGCAAATAAGCCATTATTTATACTGTTTCAAGATTATATAAAAATTGCCCTTTGATAAAATCTTAGGATTGCTAATAGTGACAAGAGTTACCTAAGGCTGCACTTTAGTACCCATTGGAGGAAACTTCCCAGTTGCTCATTTAGATCTTATCTTTTTTGCATTTTATTCTTAAAGTAAGTATTTTTTTTTTTTTAATGTTGGGGCATTTTGCTAGTTTGTAATGCCTATAGTAAATGTCTATTTGCCTATTAGAAAAGATCAATATAATATTATGGAATTAAAAGGAATCAATTAAAACATGTTTACAAAAGCAGACTTTCATAAAAGCCAAAAAACAGGCGCAACTGCTGACACAAAATTGTGTTGCCAAAACAGTAATAATCACCACTATCAATTTAAACAATTATGCAGGACATTTATTTTGTAACTAAAATACAAAAAAAAAAAAACCCTATAATGCTGTAGCATATTTTCAGTCTTAAAACCCAAATTTCCATTTATAATACAATCGACTCTTGAACAATGAGGGGGTTAGTATTGTCAACTCCCTGCACAGTCAAAAATCCATATGTAACTTTTGACTCCCCAGAAACTTAATGCTGCGGTATGTCTTTGGTCTTAAAATGCACATTTCCATTTATAATACAGTTGACTCTTGAACAATGATGTTAGTGTTGTCAATTCCCTGAACAGTCAAAAATCCATGTATAACTTTTGATTCCCCAAAATCTTAACTACTAAAAGCATACTCTTGACTAAATCCTTTCTGAATAACATAATCAGTCAAATAACACACATTTGAATCTTCTATGTAATATATACTGTGTATTTACAACAAAATAAGCTAAAGAAAAGGAAATGTTATTAAGAAAATCATAAGAAAGAGAATATATCTTTACTATACATTAACTGGAAGTACATCATCATAAAGGTCTTCATCCTTGTCATCTTCATGTTGAGTTGGTAATGCTGTCTCAAGGATGGCAGTCATGGAAGAAAATCGGGGTAGTTCAAAGCTATGTTTGTTCAAGAGTCAACTGTATTTTTGAACGTGTTTCAAAAAATAATGAAAATATTTAAATACTAGAACATTAAGAGGGAAATTTATTTTGTTAACAAGTTGATAAACCATTGCTATAAATTTTTCTTTTGTTTTATTTTTTTTTCCCAACAGTGGAAATACATGTTTATTTTTGAAAACTTAGAGGGGAAGAAAGAGAAAAGGAAGAAAACAAGTAAAAGTCACTCAAAATATTACCAATATTCAAAACCTCGTTGCATATCTTTTTTTAAGTGAGTTTTTGTTTTGTTTTGTTTTTTACAAAAACAATATACAGGTTCATAGCACATATTTAAGTTAATAATATACAAGAGAAAGGAAATATTTTCAAGTTATTGAATATATGCTATTTTTAATGGGAATAAAATATTTTATTGATGAGTAATTTATTGTAAGCATTAACTTAAATATCAGTTAAACATTTAGATTGTTTTCTTTTTCCAATTAAAGTGACCCTTATAGAGAAAATTTTAAACACAAAGCAGAATTAAATACTTTAATTGAGATTCCTAGAAATCAAATATCTGAGATTAAGGTCTATGTGTATATTTAATGTTTATACATGTAGGCTAATATTCCTTAGCAATACATGGCCTGTTTTGGTTTTCATATTCACGTATATGAGAGATCTTCTTAACATGTACTTCGACCATATTGGATATTATATCCAACATACAATTAACTGAAAATATATAAACTGATAAAAATACCCTCGTCTTTTTTCAAAATTTATACTTTTATTTTTTTTTGAAATAGAGTCTCACTCTGTCACCCAGTATGGAGTACAATGCATGATCTCGGCTCACTGCAACCTCTGCCTCCTGGGTTCAAGGGATTCTTCTGCCTCAGCCTCCCGAGTAGCTGGGATTACAGGCATCAGTCACCACACCCAGCTAATTTTTGTATTTTTAGTAGAGACAGGGTTTCACCATGTTGCCCAGGCTGGTCTCAAATTCCTGACCTCAGGTGATCTGCCAGCCTTGGCCTCCCAAAGTGCTGGGATTACAGGCATGAACCACCGCTCCCAGCCAATTTATACTTCTTTGTATACCAGAGTGACTGACTTGCAATCTGCTTCTAATTTTTCTGTAAATTGCTTATTTTAATTCCCCATTTAAAAAACTTCCAGAGTAGGCTTTATCTAAGTGAGTTGTACTGTTGCTTTGTATCCTTCAAGTAACAGCATTATTTGTGCTTCCTATAGATACAACCCCACCCTACACCCAAATGGAGGTCTTGTTATTAAGCTCTCATAGTCCCATACAATAGAGAAATATGCCCAAAGGACAGTGATTTCTCTTCCTCTAAATTAATCCCCTCAGACTCACTCTCTAGACTCATCTGTATTATATGCTTTCAGAAAATATTTTTACATTTTTAGCATGTTGATATTTATTTTAATTTTTATTAAAAATCATTTCACTTTGTACACACTTTTGGTGGTTTCATTTAATACAATGTGGAAGGCAAGGAAAGAGACTGGGTAAGTGAAGTCTATTTTCTCCAGCACTAATCTATTCCCAGAGTGTTTTGCAGTTTGGTTTTAACAGAAATTTTATGAAGTATTTTATACGATTCTATTATTTATCAAATAAAGCAAAAATGTAGAATGGAGGTTTTCTTTTATAATAAAGTAGAGATTTATAAAATTTTTAATAACTCACGTTCTAGATTTCATGTTGAAGGATTTTCAGTAAGGCAGGGCATTCATAATTATTCGTCTTTGTCCTAGATAGGAATCAGTAACTTTTCTTTACTTGTCTTATCAATAGTGTTCACTGCTTTAACAACTGATGGCTTACACGGGTCCCATGATCTTTTACCAGTTACCTTTCCTCCTTTTCCTTGCTAACGTTGTCTCCACAAGAAGGCTGTGGGGGCTCCTGAGCAACAGCCTTTGCTCTTGCAGTCCTTTCTGCCTGGAATGCTCCCCTCCCAGATATCCAATTAGTGAAACATTTCTTTTCTTTCAAATTTGTGGTCAACTGTCACTGACTGAATGTGTCCTATCTGAAGCTTCTTATTTATTACTACAATCTGCCTCCTCTGGCCACTTGATTCTCATTCTCTTCCTTCCTCTGCTCTGCTGTTTCCTTCTTTTTTTTAATAACACTATCAACTTTTAAAATATTACATAATATAGTTATGTGTTATGTTGATTGTTGATGGTCTTTCTTGCCCTTTGTCCAATGATGTATCTCAAAGGCCTGGAGAGCTCCTGGCATATAGTAGATGTTCAGTAAATATTCTGAAAAATAAGTGAATAGTGACATCTAAGGTGGATAGTCTAGAGCAAGCCCAGTATCTCATTTATGTCATGAGGGACCCAAGCAATGGTGTGCTGGATGTTCTGTGAATGGTAATTTAAATTCAACTATAGTTACACTATTTACACATTAAAATTGCCAAATGCTACAAATCAGGTTTTTCTGTTTGTTTGTTTGCTTGTTTTTTGCCCCCGGAGAGTAATTTAAGTTCACACCACAGAACTCAGGTTTTTATTCCATTTGTTCCACCATCCTCATTGTTTTGGATTTTGGTCATTGTGCCTGTTACTTCTAATTGGAAGATGACTACTACTTCAGTGGGTATCATGACTCTATTTAAAGATTTATACATTTGTTCAGAGGAAAGTAAAAGCAGATTCTCGGCATACTAGCTATATTATCAGACAGCCAAAAATCATTCCAGAAGGCTTTTAAAATAATACTACTACTAACTTCTCTTTGGCCCATACTTGCCATATGACTATGTGTTAGTTGCCCAGAAGACTACAAAAGTAAGTTTCCAGCAGTGGATAATGTTCTACCACTACTGTGTTACAGTCATCATAGTTCTGAAAACCAAGACTTAGTTGCCAGGAAAGAAGGGAAGTATAAATTCTGTAAGATGATTGCCAACTCAGAGTGGCTGCTACTGAAGGAAGAGATCATGATAAAATGATTTCTTAAGTATTAAAAACCTTTAAGGAACAGAAAAATGAGCATCTGAAATTTTGAGAAGAGGCAGATGCATATGAATTTTAAACAATATCCACAACTAGGAGGAAAAGGCAACAAACATTCTGGCGTTGAGAGAACAAATTCCCTTAGATACTACACATGGTAGGCTAAGATGTGGGATCTACTGTAGTATTGCAATTGCATTTGTTCTTACAGAAAAATAACACAATTCTCTATGTTTTCTTCCTTTGCCCTCTGGAAAATGACAATCTGGAATGTACCTTTACGCCTTTTGTGATATATTGTATGCCTAATATATACTGTGAAAGAGAGTTTATAATACAATTTTCAAGATCTTTCTTCTGGAATTGGCACTTTTTTTTTCTAGCCACATATTTGCCATTTAGCCCATTTTAAGTAGTACCATAGAGAGGTAACTTTTAAATACCTCTATGGGCATCATTTTCCAGACAAATATTCCACAACTAAGCAGTATTCTCATTTAATGATAACTCTAACATCTAAAGGGCAAGGACTGGAGTTCGATTTGTTCTTAAAAAAAAAGTCAGCAAGAAAGCAATTGAGTTCTACTTAGATGGCGGCAGGTGCTCTCAACAATTTCGATCTTGAAATAAAGGCAGGCTTGTATTAAAAAAGAAAAGAAAAAGAAAGGAAAAACAATCTAGAGGGACCAGGAGCCTATTTCAATTCAATTCACTTCTGTTGATTGTATTTTGTGAACATCTCTTGAATCAATTTTTACCTCTTCTTCTTCACCACACCTGTATTAGAGACAATAGACCCTCCCCAATTTATTCTCCACATTGTACCCAGCGTTATCTAACACCAAATGTGATTTTATCAAACCTCTAACCAAAAAACAAAGCTGAAAAATTATGTCTCCCAATATCAAGTCCAAACTTTTCAGCATAGCCTAAAACTTTTGACAGGTACCAAGTTACAAAGCCAGTCTCATCTCTCTCTATTCTACCTGCTCTAGTACACAGAATCATACTCTTTTCCCAGAATAACCCATACTTGTGCATGTTTGAGTATACTGTTTTATTCTAATATTAAAATTCTTTCCTGTCTGAAAGAAAGGTCACATTTTAATTAATTTCCTGCCTCTGCATTAATATGTAATCTAAACCTACCATCCCCAAAACAAGCTATTTTCTACAACTGTTATAATAATATTCAAGTCAAGTTTAATCCTGAATTAGACGATGTAGTTTTTAAATATATTTGTTTTGGGTGTTTGTATATCTCACTCCACACCTTGAGTTCTGAAAATGTTAAGAGTGCTTATCATATTTCCATATTTCAGATCCAGGAAAGTTGAAAATTTTTGTATGAACAGATTGGTAAATAATTATTATGAATGTGAGCCAGAAAAATAATCTTTTATAAAAAGGAGTGTATAAGCAAATGCTAATTTAATAAATAATAACATAAGCGAATAACAAAATGCATCCAAGGGTGATATAGACAAAATTCACTAAAATATTCAGAAAGGTAAATAGATGAAATCTGTTATAAATTTTATTTACAGTTACTGATGCGGATTGGGACTTTATCTGGATCTTCACATAGGCCTAAATTTTGCGTAGTCAGAAGAGATTATAGAATGTCTGAGATAAAAGCAAGACGATGTTAGGAAACAGAAATGGCTTCAAAGATGGAAGGAAGCTCTGGTTATGGCCGGAGTGTAAGCTGAATCACACCTTCACTTTATGCTTGCTGGTAACAAGAGGCATGTTTCCATAAAATACCTTCGTGAAGGACTGCAAGGTTGGAATTTGAAGCTTTGAGTTGGAATCCAACTCCTACTTTCTCACTGTGCAATTTTCAGTGTGGTTGTTGTGATAATCACATTCTCTATAATCCGGGTGAAATTTCCCAGCACATTGGGTAGCAATAGTAAAAGCTCAAAAATCATTAGCTGTATCTAAATAGGATTAGAAAAAAATGAGGCTTCCTTGAGTCTTTAATGCACATGCAATATGATTCAAGCTTATGTAAAAGTGAACTATAAAAACCCAAGAATCGGCCGGGCGCGGTGGCTCACGCCTGTAATCCCAGCACTTTGGGAGGCTGAGGCGGGTGGATCACGAGGTCAAGAGATCGAGACCATCCTGGTCAACATGGTGAAACCCCGTCTCTACTAAAAATACAAAAAATTAGCTGGGCATGGTGGCGCGTGCCTGTAATCCCAGCTACTCAGGAGGCTGAGGCAGGAGAATTGCCTGAACCCGGGAGGCGGAGGTTGCAGTGAGCCCGGAGGTTGCAGTGAGCCGAGATCGCGCCATTGCACTCCAGCCTGGGTAACAAGAGCGAAACTCTGTCTCAAAAAAAAAAAAAAAAAAACAACTCAAGAATCATAAAAGTAGTGCTTTTCCTTCCTCCCCTTTGCTTGTAATTGTTTCCTGTGTGATAAGCAAATAGGGTCAAAATTTTAACATAATTCAGGATCAAAAACCCGTGTTTAATTTACCTCATTTCTGGAAGATAATGCTACTTTGGGAACATGTTCTTAAAGGTGCATAAAGAGAATGTCAAACAAACCAAATATAAGTTAAAAATCTAAGCATGCAAGTTTCCTTAAAAGAGAACATTTCTGGTCTTTAAGAAATATGAAGATCATCCACTCCAACTTTGTCAAATTATTGATAAGAAAATTGAGCCCTGGGGAGATCAAGCAATTATCTAAAGCAACAGTTAGTCTAGCAGATGACTTCTAGAAGAATAGTCTCCATGATTTCTAAGCCTGTGCTTTCTTTTCATTGCATCTAGGTGGGCATCTGTCAGCAACAAGTAAGGTCAAGCCAGGGTCTTTATCTTTAAATCTTTTAGGTAACTCACTTGTGCTCAATGCAAACCCAATTTTAAGGAAAGAAGAGATGCCCAGACAAAAATCCAAATTACATTTGCAGCAAAACCCCTGCTATTTCAGTACATTAGCTACAGATTCAATAAAGGTAAAGTGGTTGTTAAGCTTTTCAGCTTGAATGGCATCATTTTTTTATTGCACTTGGAAGAAAAATGTGGTGGCACCCACCCAAAATCATAAAACCAGAGCATCTAACAAAAGAAGCTGTGAGCCTTAAGCTCCATTATAATTTCAGATTTGGTGTGCTTCCCACTCCGTAAATCACCTGAAATTTACAGCTGCACCTGCAAACTCAAGCACGAAGCTGAACTCTTAGATAAATAAAATTGCTCACAGTGTTCCCTGAATGTGCACTGTTAGCAAAACTGGGCCCTTAGCCCAAGTGGGGCTTCGGACTTACCCAAACTGGCTGCTCCTATTTGGCCAAAATCAATTGGAGCTTTGGAGATTAAATATATTTAGACATAGTGTCAATCTTTTATATGTTCTAAAAGAGTCTACAATAAGACATATGGAGAAATAAATGAATATGCCACAAATCTTAGGATATTTTATCCATTTCTAACTTTCTCTAGTTTTTATATTTTCCCTATCATTTTTAAGGGTTAACAAATTTTTTTTTTTTTTGAGACCAAGTCTTGCTCTGTTTTCCAGGCTGGAGTGCAATGGCATGATCTTGGCTCACTGCAACCTCTGCCTCACAGGTTCAAGCAATTCTCTGCCTCAGCCTCCCAAATAGCTGGGATTACAGGTGCCTACCACCACACCAGGCTAATTTTTTTGTATTTTTAGTAGAGATAGGGTTTCACCATCTTGGCCAGGCTGGTCTTGAACTCCTGACCTTGTAATCCAGCCTCCTGGGCCTCCCCAAAGTGCGAGGATTACAGGTGTGAGCCACCGCGCCTGGCTGAACAAATCTTATTTTGAGAATCAGTCAAACATTAACAGTATATTTATAGAGAAAATTTTGTATATAATATTGGGTCAGGTGCTATCAAGCATGGGTGTGAACACACACACATACATATCAGATGACATTGTGACATGGTCCCTTCAGATTAACAGAAGTGGGGAAAGGAGAATTACACTTGTTAAGTTCCTACTGTTTGCCAAGTACCTAACAGATAGTGGAGAAATATGCATAATAACATTCATTTCTTAGTCACTCTTATATCCTTTGTTTAAACATATAATTTCATCTCTACAGGAACAGTGGATAATGTACTAGTTATTTGCATCCCCAATTATCAAATGGCAAAATTGAGGATCAGAACTAATCATTTCTTTGCTCAACATCACTGAATTGCACACAGAAACAAGATTTGAATCCACTTTTTATAGTTCTAATGCAGTGTTCTCATGTGGCCAGGCTCTGATATGCCCACCACACAAATGCTCCTTTTTTTTCTGGGCTTCTAGAATATGCATCTCTTTATGGAGAATTTTAAACTTTAGGTAGGTCTCAGAAGACAGAGAAAAAAATGTGAATAATTGAGAAGGGGAAAAAGACATAGCATGAAAGTGCAAATGGGCAGAAAGGGCAAACAAAAACAAAAAACAGCCTAGTTTGAAGAAAGTAGTGGGTTTAACTTGAAGAATTCTGAGACACAAAATGTAAAAACTGAAGTTCAGTTGAGAAGGGTCTAAAACGGTAGAGGGTTCAAAATTCAAAGACAAGTCTGGGCTCTATGGCTCATGCCTGTAATCTTAGCACTTGGGAGCCACAGGAAGGTGGATTGCCTGACCTCAGGAGTTCAAGACCACCCTGGGCAACATGGTGAAACCCTGTCTCTACTAAAATACGCACACACAAAAATAGCCAGTTGTGGTGGTGGGTGACTACAGTCCCAGCTACTCCAGAGGCTGAGGCACAAGAATTGCTTGAACCCAGGAGTGTTGCAGTGAGCCCAGATCACGCCACTGTACTCCAGCCTGAGCAAAAGAGCAAGAGGCTGTAAAAAAAAAAAAAAAAAAAAGAAAAAAAAAATTCAAGGAAAAATAATTATCTGTCAGTACCAAACAATGAACCACTTATGGGCATGAAGACGTATTTCTCTTCACCATCAGTACCTATGTCCTGGAAGTTAACTCCTTTCACTCCACTCCACCAGTCAACTACCAATCACCTTCCTTTTCATGTGGATAACAAGGAGTAATAGAATTATAAATCAGTTCACTGTATGTAAAAATGGAATGTATTATTAGCACTTACTTTTTTTTGTCTTCAACTTCTAAGAGATTGCTTACTATTATATTAAATACTATGAGAGACCATTAATTATAAAATACAGATTCAAATAAAAAAGACTATAATGTATTTGCAAGGATTTGTTATAAATGAATTTTGAGTTGGTATAAAAATTATAAATTTTTTTGGAACTTATTTGCTAAGGAAGAATTTGATAGAGACTGTTGATGAGCAGAACTTTTTTTTTTTTTAATTAAGCACGCTTTATTTTTAAGTTGCCTGTTACAGAAGTATAATTAGCAGTATGTTTATTTTATGAAGGCTTTTTCCCCATCATTATTCTTATAGTTATTTAATATATAAAATTTATTTTTGACAATTTGTTCTGTGGAACTATATTTTATATAATTTTCCCCCACAATACATCTGGGAAATATTCCAGCTTTGTATTTTCAGCCTTCCTTCATTTGCACAAATATGTTACATGGCAGCAGAGAAATTTTCATTTTTCAAAAAGTGAGATTGTGCTGTCCCATGGAAAGGTGGAGGAGGACCACACTGATAATACTGAATTTCTTGAGCACAAAAACAGAAAGCCTGGGATAAGAGAAATAAGCCTACAAATGATTGCCTTTCTTTAGCTCAACCTACTTTCTCTTCTCTGTACTATCACCCCCCACATTACTCTCAAAGCACAGCAACTATCAGCTATTATTAATACTGTGTGCTCTCATTTAATCCAGAAAAAAAAATCTTATTTCCATGCTACTTCTTGGGATACTTAACATAAAAAGAATACCTGAAGGAAGGATCGGGGAGAGAAAGAAAAAGAGAAGAGAGAGAAATCTGGTATAACAGAGAGTATAGAGCTGGCTGTGTGACCTGTTATCAATGGATATTTGGTCATTAGGATTCCTCAAAGTGTTTGGTGTAGGGTATGCCCATCAATAAGAGTTCTTTTATGAAATAAATTTCCAGAATCCTTCACTGCCCCACAATAACAAAAAGCATCTATTAACATGTACATTCCTGTTCCAAATATTCTTCAGAAAATAAATGTTATACTTGGATCAAGCACAGGTTTCCCAAATATTTGTTAATCAGAGAAACTGTATTTTTTTTTGGTACCTGCTTAACATTCACACATTACAATAGTTTAGAAATACTTGTTATAAATTATACATAGATAATATCCATTTTCCAAATAGAATAAAATAACAGTAATAAATTATAAAATAATAATGAACTGGAATGTTTTCATTTCTTGAGTCAATTTTTGAATTAATTCAGAATTAAGTTAGAAACCTGAACAGGAAGTGAACCAAGTAAGCATCTGAAAAATGTCAAAATATTTTGGGGGATACCCCAAAAGGCAGTTGGTTTAGAAAGTTTTGTGGATGAATGACTTAAAATATGAGAGAAGTATATAATTTTGGAGTCTTTAATTAGTGCCAAGAAATAAGAAAAGGCCAAATTTGAACTATCTGCTGATGGTAGATAAAGCTATTGTTTTCAGATATTATGCTGATCTTTATAACAGAATGGAATCAATTGGGAAAATTATTGGAGTGAATAACAGTGTTTAGTGGCAAATTCCAACATTAAATTCATGAACAACTATTGCTTACATATAACATCGATATACAGTAATAAACAGGAAAATACATTAGGGAAAGAGGTTATTTTCTACCCTTTCACGCCACAACCCCAAACACACACAAAGATTCTAAAGGAAAAAAAAAATAAAAACTTTGGGAAAAGAGGAAAGAACAAAGAATGAGCTCTCTCGATAGAAAAAAGACAACATGGAATTTCTTCCAAGCTCTGTTAAGATTCAGCCCTACCTTGACTCTTGCTACTTCTTTATTATTGGCTAATACATATTCCATTTCTTACCAGAGTGCCCCATAGGGAGCTCTCAAAAATGTTTATTGAATGAATAGGCAAAGTGTTGCCTGTATATGAAAGTAACAAGTTTCGGCATGTCACTTCTTATGTAAATTAACATAAATGTTTATAAAATTTCATTAAACATTCAAATGTGATCTATTTTGAAACCTTAAAAATGGTTAATATACATAATCAAAAATTTTAAGTAGATAATAAAAATAAATAAAAGTGGGCATATATGGAATGTTTACAAATAAGTAACAGAATATCAATATAAACCAAAATGCTCACTCAAAATCAAACAAATGTGATTTATTTCCTTTCTTCTTTTACAAATAGAACTTCTTCTAATTATAAAAATAATTCAAAATGTAAGAAAAACTAAAGTAAGTGTTCAAAGAAACGTAGACCATCCTCTTGGCCATATGTCTTTTATTAAGACAGAAATTAATTTAGTAAACTAATAGGACAAAACCTATAAAGAAAAGGGATTGGAGGAAGAAGAGATGATGACAAATAGCAAAGTCATTAGCTCATGCAAAAGTGGTACGCTGCAAAGAATTATTTTGGAATTTTCAAAATTCTCTTCAAAATCTTTTAAGTACTATATTCATAATTATTGTTATAGAAAGCATCTTTTCTATTAGAAAGTAAGTTACAAACATAAAATTAAGTCTAGCAGAATTTTCAGCCTAACCTGTGTGTGTTAGGAGTGGGTTGCAAATATGTCGAGAATGGGAACAAGAGATGAAAAACCAAAAGATATTATTTTACACAACTTGCAAGCTTTCCCTGATAACAGCCGTTATAAAAAATAATTACTTCTTTGTATTTTTTGAAGGACTCCACTTAAAATAGACTGTTCCTTGTTGGTTCTTGATATCTAATCTATCTGGAGAGCACTGGTCTAATAAATACTTACCTGTTGTCTTCCAAAATCTATCTCAAATATTATTTTCCTCATAAGATCTTCTCTGAACCTCTCAGCTAGAAGAACGTGTTTTTAGTTACTCTCAACTCTATTACAAACTATTCATTAGTATTTATCATATGATCTTTTTACTTTCTAACATCAATTTATAGTTAATTACGCACACTTTATCTTTCCCTTACCAGGTAGTGGGCTGTATCCAGGAAAATTTCTAGGAAACCCACCTTTGCCATTTCTAAATACAAAGAGTGTTCTTAGTATGTAGTTGGTAAAATAAATGTGTATCTAAAGCAGGCAAACCAACCAGATGTTCTAACTATCCAGACATGTTTTTAATTAAATGAGTGAAGCAGGCAAACTGAGTCCTGCACTTGGGCCCACTTAACCCACATATATGAAAAGCAGGCCCTCCATGACATGGGTTTTGTATCCTACAAATAATGTATTTGCCGTGTTCTAACTATCCATGTATATTTTTGATTAAATGAGTGTTTCTCTTTATTTCTGTGATGAACTGATATAACATTATTAGATTTTCTTATAGATAAAAGATAGATTTATAGATGATAGGTGATAGGTAGATATTGATTCTATCAGATATAATGCACATGTATGTGTAAAATGATATAAATGGAATAAAATCTGAATTTAGATCCATTTTAATGGTATGTTTGTGATTACTCGGAATACTAGCATTAGTACTGAGCAAATTATCCCAGGTTAAATTTGTTTATGGCACCTGGACCAGGTCAACTTGATGAAAGTGAGGAGACCTGGGACACATTCTGAGGATATTATTTCCAGGTGCAAGTGCAGGGCAGCTCTTAAGTGAGAGTGTAGCCTTAAATTTTGAAGCTTAGGTGTCTCACTTACATCACCCTGGTCTCTGCAGCACCCCTTTTTGGAATTACCAGTCATCCCTTGGTATTAGGGATCCCATAAGAACAGCAGGCCATTAGTTCTAGTATCCCCCACATACACTCAAATCTGCACATACTCAAGCCCCGCACTTGGCCCCACTGAATCTGCCTATATGAAAAGCAGGCCCTCCAATTACATGGGCTTTATATCCTGCAAATACTGTGTTTCCCATCTGCATTTGGTTGAAAAAAATCTGTGTGGAAGTGAACCTACGCAGTTCAAATCTGTGTTGTTCCAAGACCAACTGTATTTCCTGTTTTATCAGCTTTGTTCCAGACTTTCAGAGCTTTCCCACCACCCCTAGCTTCTGAAACTTCCCCTCTCCACAGGGCATTGAACCAGAGTTGTGTTTAGGAGCTACCCTCTCCCTATTCCTTGTCAAAGCTCTGGTCATTTTTGCACCAATCATATGAAGAACACTGTCATGCTGTAGACACGTTTATAAATAGCCATTTTATTTTTGAGTTTAAAAAGACTGAAAAATATTTCATGTTAGCTCTCCTGGTGGTACTTGCATGTTATAGAAAAATGCCATAATACAGAACAATATATTTTTAGTGTTCTCGGTGCTCACCTCTACCTGGGAACTCACACAATAAGATTCCATCACTCTGCAGCCTCCAGGTCAGGCCTGCCTCCCTCCCTGGGGTTTTCTTCCCCCAGGGTTCTAGCAAGGTGCCACCACTCACATTACTGTACCTTGTTTCCAGCCAGTGGTGCAACCTTGGCTCACTTCAACCTCTGACTCCCAGATTCAACCAACTTTTGTGCCTCAGCCTCCCAAGTAGCTGGGACTACAGGTGTGCCCCACCATGCCTGGCTAATTTTTGTGATTTTTAGTAGAGACTAGTTTCACCGTGTTTGCCAGACTAGTCTCCAACTCCTGGCTTCAAGTGATGCTCCTGCCTCAATTCCCAAAGTGTTGGAATTACAGACATGAGCCAACTTGCCTGGCCACACTTTTACTTTCTTATTTATTGTTGTGTTTCGCAGTTGTATAATATGCATTGGTATTATTATTCTGATTGTCTCTCAGTTTATTTACAGTCAGGTTCTACCTTTAGACTTGTTATAAATCACAAAAAGTCCATTCTCCAGTATCAAAGCAACCTGAAATAAGATAAAGAAAGCTTTAGGCCGGGTGCGGTGGCTCACGCCTGTAATCCCAGCATTTTGGGAGGCCGAGGCGGGTGGATCACGAGGTCAAGAGATCGAGACCATCCTGGTCAACACGGTGAAACCCTGTCTATACTAAAAATACAAAAAATTAGCTGGGCATGGTGGCGCGTGCCTGTAATCCCAGCTACTCAGGAGGCTGAGGCAGGAGAATTGCCTGAACCCAGGAGGCGGAGGTTGCGATGAGCCGAGTTCGCGCCATTGCACTCCAGCCTGGGTAACAAGAGCGAAACTCCGCCTCAAGAAAAAAAAAAAAAAAAAAAAAAGAAAGCTTTAGTTGTTTGTGGTGGGGATTGGCTTGCATCACTAAATGAATTCCTATTTGAAACTATGCCATTCTTGTACCTAAAGCAGGCTCCACGAGTATGCTTTTCAAACTGTTACATTATCGCCTTTTGATTGGTTAATAATCCTGTTTTTATTTCTCAAAATGAAGAGAACATATTCTGTTTTTTAAAAAGACTAATCAATCTCTAAGCTGAAATGCAGCTACACAATATGTCTGAGTTTGGTCACATTAAACCACCTTTCCTCATTAAAAACCTCTATGCAACATCCATCCGTCATTAAGTATGATGTTTAATGACTTCAGAAGAGGGAATTAAGAGACATAATTGTCAATAGAAAGTATGGTAACATGCTTTTATAATGAGACTCAGTAACTTTAAATTACATTTTTGGAAATGGTACATTGTTTGCTTCTTGGCTTGTTTAATAAACTTCTGTTAAAAACTATATTATATACTAGTAAAAAAGTTTCATTTAACTTTTGCTGATACAGATATGGAAACTGAAAAACAGAAAAGATGATTCAGTCTCTAAAAAACAGAAATGGTGACTCTCCTGAGTAAATATTAATAAAGAAATTATCATGAGTGTTTTAAAGCATAGGCTTTGGAGACAAAAAGGCCTAGTGTTGATGTTGCTTTAACTTTTCATAATGAGAAAGTTTGGAGATAAATATAAGAAGTATTATAGAATACCCTCCCCCACTACATGGACTCAGCTACCATCAGCCTTGCCCAGTCCTGGCCCATCCACAACCTGCTCCAACACCCCTCTAAATTATTTTGAACATATCCCAGAAATCATATTAGTTCATTTGTCTATTGTCCATTATATAAATTCTAAAAATGGGAATTAATTTTATTAACGTGGTCACACTATTACCAGATGTAGAAAAAAATTATTATTATTAAATATTCAGTTATCATTGACATTTCCAATTGTTCATGAATGAGAACTGGGATTTAGGCCCGACTTTTCCACTTCTGTGTAAACTCTTGCTCATCTGTTAAATGAAGTTGAAAAGCCACCTGAAAGGTTTGTGATGAGAATTAAGTTAGATATATGTTATCTGTGAGTGAATCTAGGATTATAACTCTGATGTATGTTTTTATAAAAGGAAACTTTAAATATTTTTGTAATATATATTTAACATAAGCCCTAAAATTTTTAGGCTCAAGTACAAAAGAATAGACCCTGGACAAACTGCAAGCCATCCTCTGACCATCTTCTCCTTTCGCCTTGTTTCCTGTCTTCTCTCTTCTCTGGCCTTTGTAGATTGTTTCTCTACTTCCCCTTAGTCAAATTTACCTAACCGTGAACAAAAGAGGATGGTTATCATCCTTTTATCACCTGGAAATGAAACCAAGCAAAGCCACAATCTAATGTTGAAGGTATTGATTTACAAAAAAGAGCCACAATATGTAAACCTTACCATTTATTTCAAAGCATAACATTGACCATTTTTTTCAAGAAACATAAATTTCTCCTTGACTCTGAACCCATAGAAGGGACAAATGATTCCAGCTACATATTTACAAAAAGTAGATATTCTCTCCTACTATATAGGTGGAGCTCAGAAATATATATCCTAATAACTTGCCACTCATAAGAAAATTGGAGGTTATAAATACTGGTTTGATAAGTGTCACAAACCACTATGGCATGTGTATACCTATATAATAAACCTGTACATTCTGCACATGTATTCTAGAACTTAAAGTTTAAAAACAAAATTGAAGGTTAATTCTCTCTTCTACAAACCCATGCAACCATTCTGTTTTTCACTTTCATTACAATATTTAACAAATTATATGAGAGATTCAACACTTTCATCTTAATATATAGGCTTTCTGTTAGATGATTCTGCCCAACAGTAGGCTAATGTCCTGAGTATGTTTAAAGTAGGCTAGGCTAAGCTATGCTGTTTCACCGGTTTAGGGGTGCTAGATGCATTTTCGACTTACAGTATTTTCAGTATACAATGGAAGTCAAAGAATGTCATATGTATGTTTATATATGTGTGTGTGCATGCATGTGTGCATGACACGCATGTGTATTAAAAAATTAGTATAAGCTGTTGACTTACACAATTACAGAGGCTAAATTCCACAATCTGTCTTCTGCCAACTGAAGAATCAGGGAAGCCAGGGGTGTAGTATAAAGGCCTGAGAACCAGAGAGCCAATGGATAGAATAGATTCTAATCCAAGCCTGAGGAGCAGGGAACCAGAAGCACCAACGACTGGAGAAGATTGATAAACCACCAGTTCAAGCAATCAGGCAGAGTTAATTCAACCTTTTGTTCTATCCAGGCCCACAGTTGATTGGATGTTGCCTACTCTGACTGAGGAGGACCATCTGCTTTACTCAGTTCACTGTATTCAAATGTCAATCACTCCTAGTAACACCCTCATAGACACAGGCAGAAATTATGTTTAACCAGCTCTCTGGACATCCTGTAGCCCAGTTGAGTGGATACATGAAATCAGTCATCACAAGAAATGTCCAAATTTTGCCCTCTATGAGTAGTGCATGTGTCAGCCCATAGACTGACTAACATCTTCCATTCTAAGTTTTTAGATTTGATATGTGAAATTAATACCTCCTTTTTAAAAAGGCTTTAGTTCTTTGGTGCCTAGTACTGTTGAATATTTGATATTTTATTGGTTATTTATCTTGCCTTTTTTATTTTTATAGTATTTGTTTCATCTTGAATGCTTTTATATATATACACAGTACAGTTTTTTTTTTTTCAGGTTACCAAATTGATTCTGAACCTCCTATATTTTTAACTGGCATTGTGGGCCTTGAATACTAATAACCAGTGAAATTATCTTGCATTTAAAAGTTAAGGATTTGGAAGTATTTTAGAGTAATCAATTTCCTTCCCACCCCAGTGTAACAAAGGACTTTTAATGACAGTAAATTGAAAGTGACATTTTCCTGGATATATGGTCAGAGAAATGATAAATGTATAATGAGAAACAAGAATTCAGATATCAATACTAATTCCACTCTCTGTCTCTGTCTCTCTTTTTTGTTTTCTTACCTTTTTTTATACAAAGTGGAGAAACTATTACACATGTAGTCAGGGTGGCTGTGAAGCTCAAGCAGTTGGTTATTCCTGTTTTTTTTTAAAGTCTTTTTGGCTTTGTTTGTTTTTTTGATGATCCTGTCATTTACATGTGAAGATTAACCTTTTACATGTACTGCATGTGAAGATTAACCTTTTATATTTACTGGTATTTGCTCCATGACCTTGTCAGATGATTGCTGACCCTTCCATCAAGGATATTTAAACACCTATTGGGTGCCAAGAAATATGTTCTCAGAAATACAAGAGAAGGAAAAGAACAGCTCTGTTATTGCTCTCAATTGGCTTGGTTTGTAGAAGACAGCTTCTGACGGGATGCTTTTACCCTAACAATTTTGGAGGTACATTTGAAAGTTCCTTCAGAATCTGTTTGCATTTTCATTGTATTTTAGTTAAACTATGGTTTTGAAAAAAAACAATAATAAATTCAACTTGATCATTACACATTTCACTAAAACAAATTTAAAATTAAGCTCCCCCATCTTCATGTTATATTTCTTCATAAGAAAATTCATTTTTCAAAGGGAAAACAATAATATTCAAAAGCATGCTGTGATTGGGATCCACAAAACAAAGCTAAAGGGAGACTTTTCCTGAAGTAGAACAGTATTTAGGGAGCAGGTGGGTCTGCCTTATTCATCATTGTGTCCTCAGGGCCAAATTGAGTGTGTGGCACATAGTAGACAGCCAATAATTCTTACTAAGTGAACAAAAGAATTCCAGGATCTTTTGATAAAGCAAGAATTTCCCAATAGGACACTGACCTTGCTATTCTTCCTCATATCCAACGAAGAAAAACCTTCTTTTTTGTGCATTTTTACAAGATTTAGCATTTTAAAAAATAAAATTGTATTTAGGTGTTACCTAAATTCCTTAAAAATACTATATAATCATAAATAAACTATTATCTGATAAGGAAATCTACTCATTATGATATATAAAAATATATGCTTTCAAATAAGATAATTGATTTCATTATGTAGGAAAAGTTATGTTTGAATAATAATATTTTCAGGACACTTTTTCTGAATAACCATCTCCAGCAAACATGAATGATTAATTAGAAATGACAGGATCAAAATGAGCTAGGAGGATGGCTTGATATGCAACTGAGGCTTAATAGATTTTAAAATGTTATTAAATATTTAATTACAAAAAACATATTGTTTGTAAATTGTCAAGTTATTACATCGCATTTATTTCTTATTTCTTTAAGATCACCATTTGAGAACTTAAGTGTGGTAAAATGTTTTCAGTTATAAAACAATTGAGCATTTTCTCCTTTCTACTGTGAGCCTTGCTGGTCTGACACCTGACTAGAACTGTTAACACAACCTTGTGTTGGTGCTTTCAGAGCTTCGCTTTCAGAAACTGTTGTCATTTGAGGATAAAATGTCTGTATCTCTCTACCTCATTGACTCCCCATCTGTTGTCAACAACCATTGGAGAGCACTTCTTATTTTCGTCATGTCATCCCTTAATTTCTTTGTCTCTTTTGAACAGTTTCATAATTAATACTACATTGTGGTAAATATCGTTGGGAGAAATGCTACAAAAATATTTCAGTGCAGAATAGATACAGAGGTCTTGAGGTAATCTGGCTCCTATAATGGTACCCACGTTCCCTTTTTTTCTTCATTGAGAAATAGACATATGCATTTCATTGCCAGTATTGTTGTTAGTAAATACAAAATTATTATGCAAACAAATTGGAAGGATAGGTTTGTTCTCTGAACAAAATTGTCCTTAAATAACAAATTATGAACTCTATGGTAAATATCTAAAATTTTCTGAGATCAAATTCAGAATTTTATCTAGCTCTTGCATCCATCCATGAGCTCTTATTAACATCTATCATGTTCATTGTCAAAATCACGAGCATCATTTCATTCAAATAATAACACCAATTTCTTAAAAATACATTTTTACATATTTCTGGATGTTATTCGAGGAGAGATTCAGAAAAGAAACTGGCTGAATTTCAGAATACAGTAAGTGTTAATAGCAGCTTCTTTAGGTATTAAATAGAAGTGGTATGGGGGAATGGAAAATGAATTCCAAACGGAATTTGCAAAGACATTTGAGATAACAAAACCAGAATAAGTTTCCGCAAGTTGAAATTCTTTTACACTATTATTAATAATAGTAGGCTAGAATCTGAATTTTTTAATATTATTTGTCCCTACTCAACAATTTCTAGTTCTTGATTTAGGGATACACATTAAACTCATTGCAGGAAGCCTTCTTATATGAACTAATTATAGTCTTAAAAGTAGGAAAACAGCTATTGTGAATATTTCATGGAGTAAATGATTTGAAAATGTGCTTCATTATAAGTCAGCCAAAATTATTTCTTATGGTGATGTAAATTGAATGATAAATGTGATTAGGCACCTCTTGTATATTAATTTCTTGACTTTTATGAGAGTTTTGAAACTGTTGATATAAATAGTACTAAAACAGCTTGAACATCACCCAATTTTTTCTTTTTCTTCCATTCTTATTAGTGTCTAACTTATGATGAATCCAAAGGTGACAGAATGATTCCAACTTAATATTTGAGTGACTTACACACAACCTGAGGATTTTAGAATATCATAAATTATTTTGATTAACTGTAATAATCAGTGTTTTGTTAAAATATTCTTGTAACATAAGGGAAAATGCAAACCAATTTCTTTTAGACCAGCCTAAAAAACTCATAGTCATACATAAGCCCTAGCCCCAAGTTACATTCTTCTCTTTGCCTTTTTAGGCTTTAAGAAATATATTCTCTTCTGGATTGGCAATATTGGGGTTCTGAAAATGTGAATAGGAATCCCAGCTGTATTACTTACTAGCTGTGTGAATTTGGAGAAAATAATTAACATCCCTGAACCTTTATTCCCTCGTAGATCTTACTACTGGAAACTGTTCTTAGAATTAATTGATATTTATATAAAGCATGTAGCAGTCTTTGTTGTACAACTGTTCATTAACTGTTAATTATCATCAATATTATTATTATTGCTTTTACAACTAAAAATGGGGGGGGTCAAAAAGGACAAGAAAAGAGAGATATATGAAAGAAAACAGAGGTGAGAAATAACAGGAAAATAAGAAGAATGCCCTGGAGTGGGCATTTGCAAATATTGGCATAGATATGACCAAAGAGAAAATAAGAAAGAAGAAAGATGGGATGTATTGAGCAAAGACAGTAAGCCAAGAAATAACTTGTCTCAAGCTTGAAAAACCTGATTAGGTCCTGCCTGTCTGTTTACGATGAAATCAAGGTTCAGAAAAGTTATGTGGTTGGACAGAAGTCCAACTAATATACTAAGATTCTACCGACAGTGAGGAATTAATATTCAGATATTTTTCCTTCACTTTTAAAGTTTTGTTTTTGTTTTTTTTTTACCGCACACTATTATATCTCAAGACTAGAAAATTATCTCCAAATATACCTTAGAAAATGTGGGCAAAGGAGAGAGTCATTGGTATTCTGATTATTTTAACTTCTCTCAACTTCTTCCCCACATTGTGATATCTACCCTTCTACTCAGTACCAAGGGAGAAAAAGTAGTGTCCCCTGGAATTTCAGAGCTTCTATTATGATTTAGAAATTCAAGAACATTGCTAAGCTCCAATCTTTAAATAGTCCTGTGGATTTCACATGATTATTCAATCCAAAATATTTGGAACAATTTTCTCACCAATGTTCATAATCTATTTTCTGATAGGTCGTACTGAAACTTATTTTTCTAGTATGTTAGGTTACACATAGTTGTAAATAAAATGCTGGTCTATTGAGGTAACCTTCCTTAAGTGACCTTGCCACAGACATATGGATATATAAAGTAATATATACCTAAATAAATGTGCAAATTGTCAAGTTGCCAAACACGCTCCTGACTGCTTGTCTCACTGAGCTCTCTTTCTAGAAGACACTCCCATAATCTGAGACCAATCCTGACAGAGGCTTTACTTATGATCAGAGCATTTATTTTGATTCAAATGATTAAAGCTGAATATATTATTACAAATCTAAAATAATATAAATGACATTTCTTAGAAAGTTCTCTCCCTTTCTGTATATTCAAGGAGAAATCAGAAATCTTCACAAGTAAGTCACATGTATTCCTCTATTTGCCATTGATTTTAGAATTTAAGATAAACTAAAATTGTATTTATTTTCCTTTTTTAAACAGAAATATGATGTTTCTCACCTTTTAAATCTATGCACGTTAGGAGACAGACCCTCACATTTGTCTTCACTTAGTGTTTTTCGTCTCAGGGCTCTTTTTTTTTTTTTTTAACTTTATTGAGCTGTAATTGAGGGATGCATACTTAACTTGTGCAATTTAATAAGTTTTATTCAGTATACTTTAAAGAAAAAGCTGTATAGGGCCTGTCGGGGGTTGAGGGACTAGGGAAGGGATGGGGGGGTCAAGATTAGGGAGGGATAGCATTAGGAGAAATACCTAATGTAGATGACGGAGTGATGGATGCAGCAAACCACCATGGCACATATGTAGCAAACCTGCAGATTCTGCACATGTACCCCAGAACTTAAAGTATAATAAATAAATAAATTTTTTTTAAAAAGTAAAACCTCTGTCTAGGAATTTAGGCAACTTGCCAAATACACATCAAGTTCTGAATTTGAGGATATATTATTATACACAAAGGATAAATTAGAAACGAAAGAGGCCGGGCATGATGACTCACACCTGTAATCCCAGCACTTTGGGAGGCCGAGGCCAGCAGATCACCTGAGGTCGGGAGTTCAAGACCAGTCTGACCAACATGGAGAAATCCCATCTCTACTAAAATAAAATACAAAATTAACCAGGCATGGTGGTGCATTCCTGTAAACCCAGTTACTAGGAAGGCTGAGGGAGGAGAATTGCTTGAACCTGGGAGGCGGAGATTGTGGTAAGCCAAGAGTAATGCCAGCCTGGGCAACAAGAGTGAAACTCCATCTCCAAAAAAAAAAAAAAAAAAAAAAAAAGAATGATTCTTTCAAATTTTTGAATGTTATTGGTCTTATATCTTGCTTATGATGTTACCATGGGGATGATCTCTCTTGATGGAACATATCCTGGAAACCAGAGTTAGGCTGCATGGATTTTGATGTATCGTCTTATTATTTATTAACTTTTTTACAGACAATTGGAAGGTCAGGCTTCTCTGGTCTTCTAAAAAACTCTTCTTGGTCATGTTCTATAAAATTTCATGGGGCGTTTATTCAAGTACTGTTGCATAACATAATATGCACTGGCATTTCTTCAATTTTCATTGAGTGAATTTTATGTAGGAATAATCTTTCCAAAGAGATCTATAAATTTAATATATGTATCATTTCTACCAGAAAAGTATAAGCTAACAAACTAGGTATTTTTATATTCCCACAAATCTTAGCTCAGAGATAAGAAGTAATCTTTGAATAAGAGTTTGAGCCAATGATTAGAGAAAGCATTTGTATCCCAAATGGCATATCATCTAAAAGACGTTGCAAATATGATTATAATTAGAAAATATATATATGTTATCAAACAAAACATAAATGATGGGATGGAGACACTTTTAATTGTACTTTGATCTTAAACCTACTTAATTACAAATATGAAGGAATTATTCTCATTGAAGAATAATTCAGAGTAAGAGATATTTTGAAATCACCTCTAAATAAAATAAGGGCTTGCTCAACTAGGCCATGGTTATCTATTCAATAGGACAATATACATCCTTTTAAAAAATTACTTATATGAAGGATATTTAATGGTATTGGGGAAAAGGGAAAAATTAAAATAGAAAATACATATTTTTCTTCATTATTTAGGATTAAATAGCACAGTATATAAGGTACATGCATATAAAAATATGGTTTTATTATTTTATCTAAGAAAAAAATTTTGTTTTACTAATTTAAAATTGTCTCTATTTTCTCATATTTTACAATGAGCATGTCAAACATTTTATAATTGTAAGATTTCTTTAGGAAGTCATAATTTTAAAGAATAAATATTTAGAACTTTACAAATACGTATTTACTAATGCCATATCTTAAAGTATTTATTATGTTATTTACTGGTAATATATTATGAATATAAATTTATAAGTGGATATTCCAATATGTAGTTAGTTAAACTGATGAACCATCAAAATTCTACTGGTTTTTAAAACCCAAGCCTCATGCATTTGAAAACTGTTGTATATCAGGATAGTGTATGTATTTTTTAACTTTCTTTATATCTACTTTCTCTAGAGCTGAGATAAAATATGTTTGGTGTAGATAAATTTATGGATTCAGGTACTGTGACCCTCTCAGAACATCCATACAAAGTTGAAGAACAAATGGCATATTTACAATCAGAGTTCACTGCAAGGATGTGAATGGATAAGTCACGGAGGATTCTTTTAAAGGAAAATAAGAGCTTTAAAATAAAATTCCTCACCCTTTATGATCACTCCCTTGCAGAGGTCATTTACTTTTATGGTTTCAACCATTATTTCTATGTCAAACAACTCCCAAATCTATATTTCCAACCATAATCACTCACCCAAGTTCCAGATCTGTATTTCACACATAGTTCCATGTATATATCTAATAGTCACTGCAAACTTTCAACAACTCATCATCACTTTTCCCACCAAAGTAGCATGTTCTACTTTCTAACTTTCCAATTTTGCTAATAGCATAAAAGTGTGTCTAGTGTGCCATACTCTCCTTCTCAACATTGACAATTTATTAGCATAATTCCTCTGGATCCTATAGTTACTGGGTTTCATGAGTCAGCATGTTCCATTCACTGACTCTTTTCTTAATCCTCCATAGCTTTCCACTGCAACTCTTACACCCTAATCTAGCTTTCGTCATTCATATCTAGAAACTTGTATTTGTCCTTGTTTTAGAAGTTTTTAGGTTCACTGGAAATGTCATCACTGGTTTTTAATTAACATTACTGCCTCCACCCAAAGCTATAGTTCACATAACAAGATATGGAAATTCGAAGGTTATTTAGATTCAATCTCTAGGTATGGAGATAAGTTCATTTTAACAATTTTTTTAATAAACTGGATATGTATTGAGAAACTATAAACTCTAATAAGAAAGATAAAAATATTCATTCATCCTCAATAAATATTTATCTAGGACCTAAAGAATATTAGTCATCTCTAGCCTATTAAGCAGTGTAGACCAAAAAAAAAAAAAAAATCACTTTGAGGATGCACTGAAACTGTGTGTTAGAAAATGGACTTCTGGAAATCACACCATGTGCAATCCAGTTGGTGGCCACAGAGGTAATTGTGTTTGTGTGTCTGTGTTTATGTGTATATGATCTTTTAATCAATCTGAGTACATGTGAAAGGCACCTGCTTTATATTCAACATATTCTAGGCTCACTAAGGATTCAAAGAAGCCTACGACAAACTTCCAAATTGCTGAGAATCAAATTGGTGATAGGAAACTCAGACATGCTAAACAAGGCAAATAAGATAAAATAAAATACAGACATCTCTAAGTATCAAAACTAATTTCTTCCTTCCAGTATATTATGGAGCAAGTGATCAGAAAGTAGGAGCCTACATTAAATTATTTTACATTGAAAAAAAAATCTCATGGGTTTCCAGTGTACCCAAACCTACAACATCTTCATACAAATTGCTAAAATATTTTAAACAATCAGTTTAACAATTTATTGATGATTTCTGGAAAACATATTGCTTTTAAGATACCAATTATCAAATTATTTTACATTTAGTAATACAAAAGGGTATGTTGGTTTGCAGAACACAAAGATACTACATTGTTTCAAATATAGACTATGTTTCCTTTCTGCACTGAAAAAAGCAAATATAAATTAACATATTTTTAAAAGCTAAATTTTGGGGCCAGGCACAGTGGCTCACACCTGTAATTCCAGCACTTTGGGAGGCCGAGGTGGGCATATTACCATGTTAAGAGATGGAGACCATCCTGGCCAACAGGTGAAACCCTGTCTCTGCTAAAAATACAAATGTTAGCTGGGTGTGGTGGTACATGCCTGTAGGCCCAGCTACTCGGGAGGCTGAGGCAGGAAAATCACTTGAACCCAGGAGATGGAGGTTGGAGTGAGCCGAGATCGTGCCACTGCACTGGAGCCTGGGCCACAGAGTTGAGACTCCATCTCAAAAAAATTAAATTTAAAATAAAAAAGCTAAATTTTCATTAAGGATGGGAAAGAGGTTAGTGACAACAGTGGAACCATATAAGAGGAGTTGATTTGATTAGAATATTAGCATTCTAATATTCTTTCTCCCTGATACCAACATTTTCACTGGTATGTGAACATATTCATTACTCCATGGTTTCAATTTAGTTTATGGCTTTGGAGTAAACCATTTCAAGTCATTATAGCAAATGTTGAAATATTGACTAATCAGGTATCTAGGGATACATCTTTTTATGGGCTGATGATTGGGTGTTTGGAATTATATATGCTATAGAATTAAAGGGAGAATGAACAAAAAGCTAGAGTAATCAGGAAATATTAGGGAGAAGCCATTTAAGTGAGCATCTATATTAGATAAAGCACCAAAGTAATACCAGGTGGTGTACAACGGAGAGTCAACAGTATGATGACCATGAAGAGAGGTTATTTTCAAAAAGCAAATTCGAGTGTGTGCACATGCACACACACTAGTGAAAGTACAGAGGCAGAAATATCAAATTTACAAATACTATCCTGTAGTTGCAAACCACCAGAAAATCAATATGTATTTATTATATTCACTATATATGTTTGTGTCTTTGTTCATTTCATATACACACACATGCAAATGCACACATACATTCACATATACTGATACACACACAATTCATTATATTGTTAGCCATGACTTACTTAGTATTTTGAAATTACGAATAAAATTAAAAACAATCTCTACTAGGAGCCTCACCTTTAAACAAGACAGGTGGTAAATCATCATTAGGTTATAAGAGCAAATAAAAATATTCTTAACAGTAAATAATTGATTAGTAATTCAAATTCAATTATGCTAAATTATAATCACAGAAAACCTTTATAATTTTGAAGGATGACCATAATTAGAAGCATGCCATTGTTTGTATTATCATATTTTATTTATTAGGCCAGAGATAGATAAAAACATCTATCTTTGGATCTAAAAGACAAACTGGAATTAACATTGTGTGCATTTTACCAATGTCTTGCCTGCTCTACTTTAAATGTAAGTTGTTTAATATAGAAATTTTTACCTTTTTAAAATAAGCACAATCTCCCTATTTCTTGTTTTTGCAATTTAATTTATAACACTATTGTTTTAAAGGCATTTTGATGATAATAAACAGTAATTTAAAATTTTGAGACAAAGGTTTTAATGTTACTATAAACACAAAATCTTAAAACTAAATTCCAGAATCTAAAAGATACAAATATTCTACTTCCATTCCACTATTATGCTCCCTTGGTCACTAGTACCAAAATACACACACACACACACACACACACACACACACACCACCACCACTTATAGACAACTTATTTTATACAACAGAAAAGTAGGCAGGGATAAAATGTCTTTCTAGTCTTATTCTTCCACTACTTTACAGGAATTCAAAAAAACAAAATATCGGAAGATAAAAATTAAAGGCTAAAAACTATTCTGTTGGTGCTAATAACCAGAATAAAAGGTGTAGATATTTAAAGAAAAGGTACATAGCTATTAAGGATAAAAGTAGATACAAATTGCTGGCTTAAAGATAGGATTTTATAGTTTTATAGAACTGTGAATACTTTGATGATGGTAAGGAAAATGTAACATATCTTACACTATGGATATGGAATAATTTGGAGTTGCTAAGATTCTCCCATGAGAAAATAGTAGCCCTGGTAATCAGATTATGGTTACTTCTGACAGGTAAAATGATAAGGTTTTTTTTTTTTTTCTGTTCTGGAAGGTTTATATTGTAAATAAGTCACGTTAAACTGCTCAGAGTTCTGTAATACACGCTGTTAGCAGCCTAAGGTTAATTGGATGGACAATTAGTCTTTGATCATCTGTCAAAGATACTGTGGTATTCTGCCAAAAAGAAAAAGGTGGATCAAAGCAAATGACCATGCATGTTTCTTCACTCTCCATAATTCTATTATTCCAAGAATAAATTTGGTCAAAATGTGTAAGTGATGGTTATGAATTCTACAACAATGATGAATTAAAATGCAAGGCAAAGGTCTCATACTTTAGGGGAGGGAAGAGCAAGAAGCTTCTAAAACACCAGAATGCATTGTTTATACTTTCTGAAGGCACATAAATAAAATCAACAACCCAAAGAAAATTTAAGAGGGAAGCATATTAATTTAAATATAAACCTTGTCCTCTACATACATTAATAAAAATGTACCGAGTAATTAATCTATGCACAGCAATGTATTAAGCAGTAAAAAAAAAAATCAATTTTACATGTTATTACAGAGAGTGAGAGGAGGTCCTAACCAATCCAAGAGCAATTACATGACAGTATATAATTAAAGATTAGATTGTAGTGCAGATTATAACAGTTCTAGGGTCATAAGTGAGCAGCTTCTCTATGAAATAAAATGATCAATAAAGATAGCTAACAGTAGGATTAAACTGAATCCTATTTCTAGTTCTTCCTGCACTCAAGGAGCCTTATACACATGTGTATGGATACCCTCAACTAAGATTAAGCTCTGCCTATAATTATCTCATCATCCAGCCAATAGTTGCTTTTGAGTTATGTCTTAAGTCTGTGCTGCCAATCTCCAGCGTGGCCAGTCTCCAGTGGAAGCAGACGTTGGGATCTTTTGAGCAGAAAATTCAGATTCTAATGTCTAAGACTGCGGACTTGAAGCACAGCACAGGTTTTGAATATGGACATTCCCCTGGCTCTATACCCCTGGTCACATGGGACCAGGTTTACAGCTAGAATAATGTCAGAGCTGGGCTATTCAAAGCAGAGGATCTAGGGAAGAATATAAGAGTGCTTCATGGTATAAAATTACAGAAGGATGTCAAGGCCTAATTTCTGATTAGTTATTATGGATCAGAGAATAAAGAAAAATTTACAGGCAGGATTAAAGATGGGAATGGCTGAGGAAGACTGTAAAGGTGGGTTGGGGTAATTAATGAGTTTAGTACTAGGCATGTGTTTCAATTTTCTGCAACCACGGAGTGAAAAGAAGCTGGGAGGCAAGATAAATTTGCTTTAAGCTACTATGAGAAGGCACACTGTGCTCATATGAACTCACATTAATTAAAGTGCCTTTTCAAGTAAAGAAGCAAAGGTCTAATTGTTTTTAAAAACACAAAGAAAAATTTAGTTGTACCTAGCATTCATGTCATCCTCAATGTAATAGCTGTAGTAAGAAATCTTTAACTCTCTGATGGACCTATACACATTTCTCTATCCTTTCTCAAAGGGCAGCATTACACTAACACTTGAAAAGGAATTTTTTGCTTTCTTTGTAAGTGTCATCATTTCATCCTCTGAACACTTCGAAGCGTATGAAGTCAAGAGAATTAGCACTGAGTCTCTTTGAAATGTGCATTACAATGATATTGCTTCCACTTCATATTATTGCTCCATTTTTAGACACTACACATATAGGATTTGGGCCCAAATAAGATACAATTATGGAGGAAGCCTTTTCCTCTTGAAGTTTTAAGAGCTTTTCTACTTCACTGCAATTTTAGAGGAAGCAGAAACTCTTTAGAGAACTCAGTAGTGCCCTAAATGGCATGCTCAGGCAATCAGGCAATCACTTACCATCACATCATTCAATGTTAAAGAAAAATTCACAGGAGTTAATGCTATTTCAAAAATTGATAGTAATAAGGAAGTGACCAAATAAATGATTCTTTCTTTCATTAAATGCATAATCAGTGTGTAAACACTTAAGCTAAGCAAGACTTTTTCAACATAGGCAATACATCTTTTATTCTGTCACTATTTCCCAAGAGTAAAAGCAAATGACTTTTCTTGTGGATTTTGAAAATTAACATTGCATTTTTCCTATTGTCTTCCCAAACCAGACAATTATTTTTAGAAACAATAACTGTGGAAAATGAAAATTCTGATTCCTAAGAGAAAGTAACAATAGCAATAATATTATTATAACCATCTAGTTCCCATGAAGAAATAGCTTTAAAGTCAGACATTATGGGAAAGAACAAAACAACCATAAGCATGTAGTATTGGTATTGGTATTGCCTCAAACTAGAAGAATATATTTGTAATCTTATCAGTACTCAATATATTGACCTTAAATACAATTTAAGAAATAAGTTCACTGCTTTTATTATCCTCATGTACAACTATACTACATGAACCTGAAAGTTGGTCAATTTAAATTGCACATTCTCAGAATCAAACAAGAAACGTCTCAATGCTATGAAAAACATGGCGATTCATTAAGATATAGGCATCATGATGTGTGATTTCCAGCATCAGTATGGTCCTTAGGTTAAATCTAAGCTGCATTCACAGGAAACAGTGTAGCATGTTGTGCTTTGGTTTTAATGGGGACCCACACTTAGTAACTGTCAGTGCATAGCTCCTGAAAAACATGTTAAACAACTATTAGAAAATTTGTCTGCAAAGGCCCCTGGAATTTGATCCTTCCCTTTAAAGACCCCAAACCTTTCTCTTTATGTGCTCAGAAATAATTAGGTCCTGAGAGATTAACCTTGCTAACTAAACTATCCACAGAGCTGTATCATACACCAATTTTCTGTTTGATTATTTTACAGTGGAAAATTATATCATGGGGTCTGGAAATACCTCAGTGTGACCAGCACATTATTTCCTCTACAGTTTAACACTATGAGAAGCCAAATCAAAATCAGAAACCACGTTATTGATTTACCATGAGAACTAATGGCCTCAGGAGAGAGAAATACTCAAAAGTCCATTACATCAGTACATTCTCTTCACGAGAAGGACGTGCACAAGGGTGGCTTGGTGAGCTTGGAAACAAAACAAAAGAACTGGCTGAATCCAAGCTTAAGGTGCCTATCTGAGAAGGCTAGAAGCCACCCTCATGATTGTGATGAGTTTCCCTCCAACAATGGAAATATCCATTCCTTTGGCTACAGAACTTTGCAATTATTTTTATTCCAGAGATGGGCTTTCCTTAGGAGACAGATATTTTGAGAGGATGGTTAATGTACACTCTGCTGTACAGTACTTGAATCAGTGTGATGAACATATTCCCTGGTGACTTTCCTTTTATTTCTGCTTTTATGGCTGACCAGACCTTTCTTCTGAATGGCACAATGTGTGTGTGTGTGTGTTTTTTTTTTAAGTAGTTTAATGTCATTCATTTAAAGTACTCCTAAATCCTCCTGGCTTTTTAGATATCCTGTCTCTTATAGAAAAATTTTAAAATCCACAATTTGCATATATATGTATTTTTTCTAAGTAGTAATTTATATTTCAAAGACAATTGATTCTCCTACTTTCCAAATCTTTAAATCCTTAGGGAGTACCAGAGTGTTGTCCTTAGCAGTGTCAAGCTTTATTATTTTTTTCCTTTTATGCACAACTAGATGATATATATGACACATCTGGTATGCAATGATGCCTAGCTTCATAACCAGCTGTTTCTTATTCCTAGTCCTAAATTCTTTCCTACTCGATTCAACTATATTTTGGCTTTCCTTTAATCTTTACCTTTAGCTTTGTTAAATTCTTTGTCTCATTAACAATTGTATTTGATAATGACCTGACATATTCATTATTAAGAAAAAAATGTTTCTTTATGATTATCATGACATTTCTGTGGTCCTCTTTATAGCAAATCTTATGGAAAACACTTGCTCATATGCAATCCCACCTTCCTTATTTTTCATTGTCTCCTGAATTATTATTCTATGGCAATTCTATTCATTCAACACCAGTGAAACTATTTGATCAAGGTCATCAGTTACTTTATGTTAGGAAAGCCAATGTTCAGGCTTTTGTGTTTTAAAAAATATATTCAGAAAAATTAAATACGTCTTTTGTAAAATAATTTCTGCTCTTTATGAGATTGCAACTTCATAATCTCTTGGTTTTCCTCCTGTCTTAATGCTTGTTCCTTCTCATTTTTCTTTTCTGGCACTTTCCCTTGACTAACCTGTCAGTGTTTTAGTGCTCCAGGCTCAGTTTCAGACCTACTTCTGCTTAACCTCTGCACTCTCTCCCTACGTAACCTCATTCAGTCTCATGAATTTAAACACAATGTATATGTCCACATGTACATTTTTAGCTCTGCCGTTTCCTTAGCACTCCAGTGTTTTCAATAGTCTACTTAACATCTCTATTTAAATGTCTGTCCATCATCTTACATTTAATTCATACAGCATGGACATTTTACTTGCTTCTATAGCAATCATCCCCAGAAATCCTCACTTCTGCATCTGCCTTAGTCATTTCCGTGTCAGTAAATGACAACTCAGTCCCCACAATTGCTCGAGTCAAGTAGTTAGAAGTCATTTGTAATACCATTTCTTTCTCCATTACATCCAATTCATCAGTCTATCAATTCCCTCTCTATTCAGAATATATCCTGAATCACACCATTTCCCTGCATTCTGACTACTGTCCGAATATTTCAACCAGCCATTATGTCTAGCTTAAGCTATTGGAGTAGCCTCTTAACTATCCTCTCTGCTTTAACACGTACCCTTGGCAGCCCAATTCTTCACCCAGCATATAGAAAACTATTTTAGAAATGTAAAGCAGATTATGTTTCTTTCCTTTTTAATCCTCTTTATTCCCTTCCATTCTAACTTTAATCACATTTAGCATTAAATGCAAATATTTTACCCCTTATCTCTCTTACTAGAGCATGAACTATGAGAGCCGAGCTCTAGTTCTTTAGGTTCTATCACCACATCCCAGCACTTGAAAAAGTTGCCCAGTACATCATAAATGCTTAGTAAAATTTAAAAATAAAGTAAGTAATAAATAAGCAGTACCCCAGTTGGAAGAATTTGGTACATTTGAAGTATCATTTGAGGTTCACTAGATGTGAAATGTGTCCTGGTTACTTTTGTTCCCATTGCTTCCCTAACTGGAAAGCGCTCCATCCTGTGCTTTCACTTAAACTCTATTCATTCTTGATGGACTATCAAATGTATTCCCAACTACTGTCCTACCATTAGAAACTTCCTATGACCAATCATCTTTTTCTGCCTCTGAAATGCTGTGAAAGAAACACTGCTAACACTCCTTTGCAGTGTTTTCAATCAGCATTAACAGGTTGCTTATTAAACAAATTTCCACAAACTGCCAATATGTATAAATAATACATAGATAATATATGGCTAAGGCCCTAATAAGATTCTCTCTTCTGCTAGAACAGGTATCATGCCTTGTTCTTGTCTGCCTACTCGTAGTGTTATAAACATAAACAACACTCAAAGCAGCCTGATGATTCATTTGATAAACTCAGTATATAGGTGCTACTCAGAATAAGAATTTATCAAATCACTGCAATTCATTGGTTGAACATAAAAACACCTGAAGGAGAACATATTTATATGCATTCTATCACAGTTATGCAGATATAAACACAAGTTAAAAATTGTATTCTATTCATGCATTTTTGAGTTAACCAAGCAAATGATACAACCAGTCAAAAGAGAATGCAAAACACACACATATTTATATATCAGGAATACTGAAAGATTATACAAATGGAGGCAAACATGCTTTCCATTGGAGATATTAATAGATTACTGAAAAATATCTATTGAACCTCTACCAGGCAAGACACAATTTGCATGTCTATACATAAGAATTATTTTTGTGTTACTATGAGATATCTACAACTCACAGAGTTTTCAAATATCTCAAATACAATGAAACATAAGAATCTGATAACTCGGGGCTATCCTGTGGACAATACATAGTTTACCACTGGAGCACAGATTTTTCTCTATTGTTAACTCAGCCTTTCTGTATAGGTTAAATGAGTTGAAGCTGAATGGTTTATAATGTATTTATTAAAATGACAAGACATGTATTGTGTATTATAGGAGATATGCATGATCATGTTTTATTTTTAAGTACTATTTTATACACATTTAACAATATTTTGAACATGTACATGGCAAACATTCTCCAATATTTTCTCTGCTCTTTGATATCTAGAAGACTTAATGTGTATATTGTTAAAACAATCAGTGAATCCCCTTTCTTATGCTTTTATTTTTCTTATTGTTATTAAAGAACTTGACTCCCATTCTCAGTTAACATAAGAACACTAACAAGTAATTATTATGGTTTATTAAATTTTTTATTCTATTACATATAATGCTATGATTCACGTGGAAATTATTTTGATATAAGAAATTATCAGGATAGAACTGAATATTTTCTTGATACTTAACCAAGCGCTCTCCAACAAATTACTTATCTCATCCTTACTGCATTAAGAAAAAAGTAATTTTGTTTATATACGCAATAGGAATAGCTCACTGTTTTAGTGTATTTCTGTGTGTATAAATAATAAGCAGCAAAGGTTTGTCTCGTATGTTTTCATGATTTCTACATCATTATGTATTCATACCTGTTTGCTTTTCATGCGAATTCATTTTTACTAATTATTGAAAGTACATTGGATATAAGGTAATCTGTACTGTTTATTTTATTTTTTGTAATAGCAACCTTCAATTTTTACGCAAAATATTAGTTGAATTTGAACATATACTCAACTGATATTAACATGTTCCTATATGTAATCATGGGATCAAGATAATATGTGATCTTTTCATTCTGTTCAATGTAAAATGATAAAATTAACCCTTTTTATTTTGTCTAATTTCTGCTTCTTTCACTTTCTGTGTTATTAGTTTTACCTGTAGTGTTTTTTGACATAATACATTATTTTTAAATGCTACCTTAAAATATATTATCTTTTCACCATTTTAGAAAGGTTTTGTGGGCATTGTTTTTTATTGCCTCATAGATAACTGAAATAAGTTTATTATTTTTATATGGGTAAAGTCTTGACATGGAGAAAAAGTTCAAGAATACTGACAATCTTATTTAAAATCTCTTTAGGCCAGTGGGCAGGTATATAATAATTAAAACTCAACCTCTGAAGTTAGTCAGACTTAGAAGTACAAACTTCTTTCACCACATAATTTGTCTCTTACTTCTGAGTGGCTTGATCTTATTTATATTTTCTGCAAAGTATTAACTAATTTCTCCTTTATCCTTGATTTCTACATTTGCTAAACCAGCTCTAGTTAGTGCATTTCATTTTTTGTTCCTCAGAGTGACAGTTGTTTCTTTACATGTTGGTTTAATTCACTTGGAATATAATGAGCTTTTTGCCTCTGAAAGTTCAGGGATTTTTTCATCTAAATAAAGTTTATCTTATTAGTTTTCTACTATTTCTTTTATTGTGATTCACTATATCACTACTAGTTTATTCTTTAGGAAACACAACTTTCTCTTTTTAATCTTGTCCTCTTTTTGATAGCTAATAAATTCTTAGTTCGAATATTCTGTTATGTTCATTTCTATTTTCACTAGAATATTTTCATTGGCTTATCTTTCTTTATTACAATATTTAGCTGACTTTGTATTTCTCCTTTTTTCTTAGTCAACATACTTTCTCTTTAATTTCAGGTCTTAGCATCTCTTGTTTTCAGCTTTAATTTTATTAAGTCCATGATTTATATGACTGATTTTGAGAGCACAAGGCACGTGCTGTTAAAAAAAAGAAATGAGTTTTCTTGAGTAAATTTTTTTCAGAGATATGATCTCTGTTTGCCTCTGGAATATCATAATTTTTTGCAATAAAATTTTACATGGGCCCAAATTTGTTTTATTTTTATTCATTCAGTAAGAATTTATTTAGTTCTACTATTTTCCAAAATGAACATAGATTAATTGTCTTGGTATCCCCTCAAAAGAAGCCACTGGACTCTGTTCCAACATATGTTGGGTACTATATGATGCAATGAGGATGCCCCATGAGGAATGGAGGAACAGGGAGAGGGAAGTATCTCATGGGTGAGTTTCTGTTTGCCTTCCAGTTTGGTAAATCTGTTGTATTCTCTTTATGGCTCACCTTAATAAGGTGGAAATGTTGACATTTGAGGAACAAAACCCAACTCTTCATTTCCCCTGCTGGGATAAGCATTTGCTGAGCATATCGATGCACCATTTTCTGCCATACAGTTAATACCAAGGCATTTAATAAGGAGGTCAGGGAGGGATAACATGGGGAGAAATGCCAGATGTAGGTGACGGGGTGATGGAGGCAGCAGATCACATTGCCCTGTGTGTACCTATGCAACAATCCTACATGATCTTCAATGTATTCCAGAACCTAAAGTACGATAATAGTAATAATAAAACAAGAAGCCAGAGAAGTCAAAGGAAATGCTCCATGCCAGGCATTGCAAGTGGTGTCAGTATTGATTATCTTTACTTTACTCTGTTTCCCGATTTCCCTTGAAATGAATTTGGTCTCTGGGGTTTTCATTCAAGATGGTTCTATACATTTTACACCTAGGAGTATGCCTTTAAATTTCTTGTGATGTTTTAGATGATGGCTTTTCTCTTTTAAAAATATAGTAATTATATTAGAACTCAGGAGGAAAATAAACTAGACATCTATCCTCAACTGTACACAATACCCAGAGATGTACTCAATCTTCTATTTTAATTCAATTCCACTGGGAGTGGAGGGAGCAGACATATGCATTGTTAAATCACTTTTTATGAGTTTTCTCAAGTTGCTGAAGCTAGGTTTTGGGATACATTTAAAAACATCACCATCTCTTCGTAAATATGTGCATCCATAAAAGTTTTGGGGTTTTTTTGCAATATCACACATTATATGACACATTTTGCTGTAGGAGTAACTCTCTTTTTCTTAACCTGATCACAGACTGCTCAAAAGAACTCTCCCTCAGTATCTCCTGTTTATTTTTTATACTTGTAGGGACAGTGGAATATAGACCCTTGCACAGTATTCTGACATCACTGATAATTTTACATCAAAACATGTAACCAATCAGGTTAATTTTAATGCAAAACAAAAGAATATCAGATGCATTAGGTGATGTCCTACCAGTGTGCTCTATTTTTCACAGCCTCCAGAGAACTGGTGAAATGAAATGGCGAATTCAGGTGCTATAACTGCTTCTACCTCCTTTTGTACCTCAATGATTTTGGATTTTATTAGTATAATAACACCATTCACAGTTTTATATAGTATGAAATTATAAATGCATATCAGTATTACCAGCTTGATGCTTAAGCATACTTTTCTATTATTTTTAAAGGAAAGAGAGTTTCAGTCTCTTAATTAATTTTAATGATCATTGATGATATATTGTAAGCAATTCTCTACAGGCAAAACTCACTAAAACAATCATGCATAGTTAAGTAGTGATATCAGTCTAATTCCTTCAAGATTAACAACATATCTAAAACTGAATCCATTTTTTTAATCACGAATTTCTTCTAGTGATACAGCCTCTCAGAAATTATAACCAAAAGGAAAACTGTGATTTATCCTAGATTTTTGTTATGCCTTCACTTTTATTTCCAAAGTGTACTGGCACAATTTTTAAACTCTCTATTCTTCTCTAATACCATTAATGTTGCTTTAGTCCAGCACCTAAACTAGCTTTGAGTCTTATTCTTGTAATATGACATAGTGAAAAGTCAGAAAGCCTAAGAACAGAATGTAAATGAGAAGAAAGTAATTCCCAAGATGGAGACCTGAGGAATGACAATATAAAGCAGCCAGATAGTGAAAGTAGATTATCCAACAGAGATTGAGAGAACAGCCATGCAAGATGAGAACTTAGAAAACATCAATTAAATTTCATAATAAATAACAATTTCATCATAGTTGCATGATCAAAAGCTTGGATTAAACAGAATGGGAGTTGAGGAATTAGAATATATTTAGTTTCCTCTTCAATTTTTATTTAAGAAATTTCACTAAAGGAAAAGAGAACTGGGGGGTGAATATCTGTAAGAACATGTGGGATCCAATACAGGAGCATCTAGTTTCATAAAGCAAGCTCTTAACAACCTACAAAGAGACTTAGACTCCCACACATTAATAGTGGGAGACTTTAACACTCCCCTGTCAATATTAGTCAGATCAATGAAACAGAAAATTAGCAAGGATATCCAGGACTTGCACTCAGATCTGGACCAAGCAGACCTAACAGACATCTACAGAAATCTCCACACCAAATCCACAGAATATACATTCTTCTCAGCACCGCATGGCACCTACTCTAAAACTGACCACATAATTGGGAGTAAATCACTCCTCAGCAAATGCAAAAGAATGGAAATCATTACAGTCTGTCAGACCACAGTGCAATCAAATTAGAACTCAGAATTAAGAAACTAACTCAGAACCACACAACTTCATGGAGACTGAACAACTGGCTCCTGAACGTCAACTGGATAAACAATGAAATGAAGGCAGAAATAAAGATGTTCTTCAAAACCAATGAGAATGAAGACACAATGTACCAGAATCTCTGGGACACATTTAAAGCAGTGCCTAGAGGGAATTTTATAGCAATAAATGCCCACAACAGAAGTGAGGAAAGACCTAAAATCGACACCCTATCATCAAAATTCAAAGAGCTAGAGGAGCAAGATCAAAAAAACTCAAAAGCTAGCAGAAGACAAGAAATAACTAAGATCAGAGCAGAATTGAAGGAGATAGCAACACAAAAGAACCCGTCAAAAAATCAATAAATCCAGGAGCTGGTTTTTTGAAAAGATCAACAAAATAGACAGACTGCTAGCCAGATTAATAAAAAAGAAAAGGGAGAAGAATTGAATAGATGCAATAAAAAACCATAAAGGGGATATCACTACTGACTCCACAGAATACAAACTACAATCAGAATTACTACAAACAACTCTATGCACATCAGTAAACTTGGAAGAAATGGATAAATTCCTGGACACTTGCACCCTCCCAAGCCTAAACCAGGAAGAAGTTGAAACCTTGAACAGACTAATAACAAGGGCTGAAGTTGAGGCAGCAATTAATAGCTTACCAACCAAAAAAAGTTGAGGTCCATATGGGTTCACAGCAGAATTCTACTAGAGGTACAAAGAATAGCTGGTACCATTCCTTCTGAAACTGTTCCAAACAATACAAAAAGAGAGAATCCTTCCCAAATCATTTTATGAGACCAACATCATCCTGACACCGAAACCCGGCAGAGACTCAACAAAAAAAGAAAACTTCAGGCCAATATCCATGATGAACATAGAAGCAAAAATCTTCAATAAAATATTGGAAATGATTGCAACAGCACATCAAAAAGCTTATCCATCACAATCAAGTAGGCTTCATCCTGGGATGCAAGACTGGTTCAACATATGCAAGTCTATAAATGTAATCCACCACATAAACAGGACCAAAGACAAAAAGCACATGATTATCTCAATAGATGTGGAGAAGGCCTTCAACAGAATTCCACAGCGATTTATGCTAAAAACTCTCAATAAACTAGGTATTGAAGGAACATATCACAAAATAATAAAAGTTATTTATGACACACCTACAGCCTATATCACACTGGAAGCATTCCCTTTGAAATCCGGCACTACACAAGGATGCCCTCTGTCACCACTCCTATTCAATGTAATATTGGAAGTTCTAGCCAGAGCAGTTAGGCAAGAAAAAAAATAATAAAGGATATTCAATTAGGGAAAGAGGAAGTCAAATCGTCTTTGTTTGCTGATGACCTGATTGTATATTTAGAAGACCCTATCATCTCAGCCCAAAATCTCCTTAAACTAATAAACATCTTCAGCAAAGTTTCAGGACACAAAATCAGTGTGCAGAAATCACAATAATTTCTTTTTTTTTTTTTTTGACTTTTTTTTTCTTTTTTCCATTTATTTTATTGCATTTTAGGTTTTGGGGTACATGTGGAGAACATGCAAGATTGTTGCATAGGTACACACATGGCAGTGTGATTTGCTGCCTTCCTCCCCATCACCTACATCTGGCATCTCTCCCCTTGCTATCTCTCCCCAACTCCCCATTCCCCACCATCCCTCCCCTATTTCCCTTCAACTGATCCCAGTGTGTAGTGCTCCCCTCCCTGTGTCCATGTGTTCTCATTGTTCAACACCCACCTATGAGTGAGAACATGTGGTGTTTGATTTTCTGTTGTTGGTCAGTTTGCTGAGAATGATGGTTTCCAGGTTCATCCATGTCCCTACAAAGGACACAAACTCATCATTTGGGAAATCACAAGAATTTCAATACACCAATAACAGACTAACAAAGAGCTAAATCAAGAGCAAACTGCCATTCACAATTGCTACAAAGAGACTAGAATACCTAGGAATACAACTAAAAAAAGATGTAAAGGACTTCTTCAAAAAGAACTACAAACCACTGCTCAAGGAAGTAAGAGAGGACACAAACAGATGGAGAAACATTCCATGCTCATGGTTAGGAAGAATCAATATCGTGAAAATGACCATACTGCACAAGGTAATTTATAGATTCAATGCTATCCCCATCAAGCTACCCATGACCTTCTTCACAGAGCTGGAAGAAAACACCTCATATGGAACCAAAAGAGAGCCCATATAGACAAGACAATCCTAAGCAAAAAGAACAAAGCTGGAGGCATCACACTACCTGATTTCAAGCTATACTACAAGGCTACAGTAATCAAAACAGCATGGTACTGGTACCAATACAGAGATATGGACCAATGGAACAGAACAGAGGCCTTAGAGGAAATGCCACACATCTACAACCATCTGCTCTTTGACAAACCTGACAAACACAAGCAATGGAGAAAGGATTCCCTGTTGAATAAATAGTATTGGGAAAACTGGCTAGCAGTGTGCAGTAAGCAGAAACTGTACCCCTTCCTGACACCTTACACTAAAATTAACTCCAGATGGATTAAAGACTTAAACATAAGACATAACGCCATAAAAACCCTAGAAGAAAACCTAGGCAAAACCCTTCAGAACATAGGCATAGTCAAGGACTTCGTGACTAAAACACCAAAAGCATTGGCAACAGAAGCCAAAATAGACAAATGGGACCTACTTAAACTCAAGAGCTTCTGTACAGCTAAAGAAACAATCATTAGAGTGAACTGGCAACCAACAGAATGGGAAAAAATTTTTGCAATCTACCATCTGACAAAGGGCTAACATCCAGAATCTACAAAGAGTTAAAACAGATTTACAAGAAAAAATAAATAAATAAAACTCCATTCAAAAGTGAGAGAAGGATTTGAACCGACACTTTTCAAAAGAAGACATATATGAGGCCAACAAACATATGAATAAATGCTTATCATCACTGGTCCTTAGAGAAATACAAATCAAAACCACAGTGAAATACCACTTCATGCCAGTTAGAATGGCAATCATTAAAAAATCTGGAGACAACAGATACTGGAGAGGATGTGGAGAAACAGGAACACTTCTACCCTGTTGGTGGAAGTGTAAATTAGTTCAACCATTGTGGAAGACAGTGTGGCACTTCCTCAAGGACCTAGATATAGAAATTCCATTTGACCCAGCTTCCCATTACTGGGTATATACCCACAGGATTATAAATCATTCTATTATAAAGACACATGCACATGTATGTTCATTGTGGCACTGATTACAATATAAAAGACCTGGAACCAACCCATATGCCCATCGATGATGTGGCACATATACACCATGGAATACTATGCTGCCATAAAAAGTGATGAGTTTGTGTCCTTTGTAGGGATGTGGATCAATCTAGAAACCGTCACTCTCAGCAAACTGACACAGGAGCAGAAAATCAAACACTGCATGTTCTCACTCAGAAGTAGGTGTTGAGCAATGAGAACCCATGGACACAGGAAGGGGAGCATCACACACTGGGGTCTGTTGGCGGTGGCTGGGGGGGACAGCGGGGGAGTGGGGAGGGCAGGGAGGCAGAACATGGGGAGAAGTGCCAGATGTAGGTGACTGGGGGATGGAGGCAGCAAACCACATTGCCATGTGTATCTATACAACAATCCTGCATGATCTGCACATGTACCCCAGAACCTAAAGTACAATTAAAAAAGAAAAAAAGAACTTGCAGGATCTAGCAAGTTTTCTTGCAGCTGTCATTTTTGCTATGATGGGCTTTGTTAGAACATGGCAGCATGCCAAGGAGGTACAGTGGCTGAAGACTCAGATCACACAGTAGTGTACAGATGGGCTCAGATTCCTGAAAAAGCAAAAAGTAGATGGTGTCACCTTTCCCGATAGGACTATTAAATCTTGAGGAAGAAAGGATGAGTGCACATGACCAGAGAATTTTAGATATACTGCTGAAATTTGAGCAAATTCCCTATGGTGTTACCTATTTTCTCAATGGAAGATCTAATTGCACTGGTAGGCTGACAGTAACAATCTAGAAGATGAATCTTCATTTTAAGAAGACTAGAGAAAGTAAGCAAGTATTATTGTTGTGTGTTACAATGTCTTTGATTTCCAAGTTTATTCAAAATTTTATTGAAATATTTTCAAAAATATTATGAAGTAAAAAACTATTAGTACATTAAGTACTTTACCTACCAACAGCATGTTAAAATATGGTATGTTAGTCTATTTTCCAGAACCAAATGGTCAGTCTTTAATTATAGAATGTTTCCTTGCTCTTTTTTGGTTTCTTAGTTTCTTTTACTATGTTTTGACTGCATTTTACTTCCTACTTATGTCTTCTGATTGGTAAGTATGCATACTATTTTTATGACTGTAGACAAATAATGTAACTTTTCCTTTTCTCATCTGTATAGTGAGAAAAATATTAACATCTACCTCCAATATTTTTAAAAAAGATTCTATGATATAATATGTGTAAGGCACATGATAACTTGGCAATAAATACTGGCTATTTTTGTGATTGTTTACCTTTACCTTATTCCTAATTGTAGGGGGATAGATTTAATTTCATTTTAGTTATTTTATTTTAATCAAACCTTGATTGTTGGGAAAATAACATGGAGTTTTAGCCACAGAATATTACTTGCTGCATTATTCTTATTTCAATAATTGTTCTGCTCTTTTCTTTGTCCATATCACATCGACAATTATTTAGAGCAAGATACAAACCAGTAAAACTAGTAAAACTTTATTAGTAGAAACTTTGCTAGTAAAACTAATGAAACTGATTTTACCAGTTTTACTAGTTTTACTAGTATTTAATATACTTCAACTTTTAACCTTTTAAGTTTAGGTAGTTTATGTGGTTATTTCAGTTTGTAACTTTAGGAATTTTATTTTTAGGATTAACAGGTTTCTGAATAATATTATGAAACATGACTGCTTGTATGTTTATGTGCATGGATGTCTGCATGTGCGGCTGGGGTGATATATGAGCATGATCAAGGCATGACTGTAAATATTAATTGGATTGGATAAACAATTGGTCAATTAACATTGACCTTAAATATTAATTAGACATAGAGTGAGAATTTGCAAAGCATCAGTATTCTATTTGCGAGGAATTGAAAAAAAGAAGACTGGCAACCACAGTCCTTTCAATGTGCAATACTTTTTATCCAAGCATTTGCAGACTCCAGGAGGAATTTTAGGAGTTTCAGAGACCATTTTAGTTGAGACTTTGAGTTTAGTAATGTGATCAGTCCAAGTTGTGGGAAGAGCATAGCTTTCATTCATTTTATTACTTTTTTCCACTTGCATTTCTGTTGAATAGAAATTTATTATTATGAGAGATTATGTCGTATTAGGTAAATTCCACCATATTATTCACCCACTAAGGTAACACAGCAAATCAATAAAACACCACGTATTTCAAAATAGGTATACAGAAAACATTTAAATTAAACAATAGTCAATTTATTCTGTCTTATTATTTATTAAATAATAAGTATCATTAAGGGAGAATAAATACGTCACCAGCTTAAATGTATATTACAGTGAGTAATTCAATGTAGCTTTTGTTTTTCTTTTTTTCTTATTAAAAGCTAAAAACTACAACTGCCTCGCTTCTATTGCCATGTGTATCCTCATTAGCTTTTTAAAGAACTAGAAGTAGAATTTTATTCATTCAGAGTTTAAGAGAGCATGAAATCCCTTAGTGTTATGTCCAACATGATTACGTTATATGAATTATGATATGCTGTATGCTAAATAACACAACTCCTCTTCCCTGGAGAAGAAAACCAATCTTTTCACATAAAAGGTACTACCATGGCATATTTTAAGCAAGAAGATGTTACTCTGCAGCCCAGATTCGTTAACACAAATTTGATAGGATCATTAAAAATATCTCTTGTTCAAAGACCATTTAAGCATATTTTAAAACACTTTTCATTTTAAAATGATACTAAAGGAAGTTTCCAAGGCAGTTTCAGGGAAGTTGAGTAGTCATATATGGCATAGCCTCATTCTCAGGCTGCAATTCTGACTGCTCCCAGAACTTCTGGTGCCAAGAATACCAATTTACTAGCTGTGTGACCTTGAGTAAGTTTCTGAACCTTTCCGAAGTTATTATTTCATTTAAAAATAACTGGTATTTTTGTGAGGACTTAATGAGGTACCACTCAGTTTCCAGCCTCAAAACTCGAAAATGTTAATTGCTCTATCTACTACATCCTAACCCCAACTTCACTTTGCACAAGTTTCATTCTTCTGTTATTTCTTTAGTAATCATACCAACTTGAAAATACCAGTGAAAGCTCCAACTCAGCAACAACCTAAATCAAATTTTGAATCTTATATCACCCATGACTTATCACTTCCTGCTATCTATTAAAATTGATTATCAAGCATCCAATTACTTGACTCGTTGATACTAGAAACAATTACATGCACTCCTGGCATGCATCATGGTTTTCGGGCTGTTCTCTCCATGTGGAATTATCTTTCTTTCTCCCTCCTCTCAGTTTGAATCCATGCATTGTTCAAAGAGTAAGGCAACTTCATTTTTTAATTTCTTCTGACCCTGCAGATGCATCTATTATTCATATCAAAATTTTGAGACTCAATAGAAAAATGTGGTTTAACCCGAACATACAGGACACATTTACAGGACTGTATCCTTTCTTCTACAGACTGCAATCCTCTGCATGTACACTTCCACCAAACATGAAAAACCTTTTTTTTTCTTATTTGGCATTTATATGAAAGAGAATGTTCTTAAGAACCAAAAACTCTTTACCTCTAAGTAAAAGCAGTGTTCAGGTCATCCACTTGCAAATAGGCTGGAGGAGCTTGCTGATCAGTGTCATCAGCTGAAGTTTATAAGATTCAATAAAGTTGATCTAGCTTGTGAAACAGCTGGGAACTAATTATTAAGAAAATATTTAATAGTGGCTGATTATTAAAGTTATGTTGGAGTCCTTTTTAAAAATACAGAGTCCATGTTCCAATGATGATTCTAACATAGTAGATTGTTGTATATATCTGTTTTCCTGGACTGTGAGTAAAATATACCTTTCATGACTATTATTTTTTTCCGCTTTCAGTTCTATTGAGTAGATATTTGGACACTTGTGATGAGCAGCCATCTCAAGATCATTTGTTAGGACAGGGGTCAATAATTACACTTCGGATGTCGGTGGATACATAGTCAAAGCAGCCAGTAGGCACTAGAAGACACTAGTTCTGAAAGTTTCCTGCACCCTCTCAGACAGGGTCTTCGATGATCTATGCTAAAACACTTGTCTCTAAGTCTCTTTAACTAACTCCTTTGCATGTAAACAATCTTTCTATATGAGATTCTGTCTGATACCAGCAAGATCACCTTCTTCAGGCAAACACAGGAAAGCAGGGAAGGACACAGTACAGACTTGTGAATTTGATTTCTCCCAGGTTGTGTCTGCTAATCTGGGAGGATTAAACAGAGACATGAGTCTAAGGAATTCTAACACCTCCCCACCTCAAAGTTAATAAGAATAACCGAGAAACCTGGTAAAATTAAAATGTGTATTTTTAAGAGACAGAAAAGGGGAAAATAATAAAACCAATTTCAGAAATTTTTAGAAGAGACCCCCAGTTATTGGTGGAAGCTAAAATATTCAAAATATAGGAATTCATTTCTCAATATTTTGAGTATTTATGTTTCATCTTACATCATTCCATGTCATTTGACTCATCATGATACATATTTACTTTATGTGTGCCTGCAAAATCAGTTTTTTTCTGCTACCTTTAATGCTTGCCTTCAGAAAGCAGTCTCTGATGTTGCCAATCTCAATCTTTTTGTGGGAGTCAAACTTTTTGCAGTCTTCAAAACAATCCATTCACACAAATCAGTTAATAATAAAAGCTTGTATTATTACAATTATGACTTTGCTTTCAATTACTAACAGTAACTTTGCATAGCACTATCTGTCAGATCCTGCTTTGAGCCATTCCAGATATTAAATCATTCAAATTGATAGATATTAATTAATTTCATTATCTTTTTCATCTGGCATCAACTTTACTTCCAGCCCTACGAATTTGCAAAGAGCAACACAGCTGAGAGTCAAATGCAGGACATTCTGATTAAACTTGATTATCTGCGTTCTGGCAGGCTTGGAGCCAGGCCTCTCCCTATCACATGAGCAACACAGTTTAACCTAACTAAACTCTTTCAGTTAGTTTTATGGCCGTGGCAAGCAAAAAACATCTACCTGATTCATGGATTCAAGTTTCAGTGGACACACCAGCTATAATCTTTTTGTGTGAAGAGTCATTGACTCATTCAAATAATATCTTTCACTAATTTTCTTTTCTCATTTTTAATAGATAAAAATATCTTGTGTTTCAAAAGGCAGATCACTTTGAGAACAAGCACAGTGAAGCTCTCTCCCACGCATGTCTCCTCTTCCCCTCATCTGTACCCGGCCACACGTTCCCACCAGCAGGGATCCTCGTCCTTCCAAAATGCATACAATTGCAAATGCATACATCCTTTTTTGTTTTATTTTATTTTTAGTTCAGTGTATTACAGTTAATAATTATTACAGTTAATAACTTTACATATTTATGGGGTACACAGTGACGTTTTGATTCATGTATATGCATAATGATCAGATAAGAGTAATTAGCATATCCATCACCTTAAACATTTATTATTTCTTTGTGTTAGGAACATTCAGTATTTTCTTTCTAGCCTTTGAAAACAGTATTATTAACTGCAGGAACACATATTCTTATGTTTCCAACTTTCTTATAAAAATAGCATACTAAACTAGCATACTAAACTCACAGTTTGCATCTTGATTTTTTTTTCCACTTAACATTATATCTTGGATTTTTTTATTAGTTCATAGAAAGCTTTATTATTTAAAAAAAAAACTTTGTACTTAATTCATTTTATGGAAATAGCATAATTTATCTAGCTCAATTTCTATTGTGGAGATTTAGGCATCTAACATCTTTTGCTAATATAAAAAATACTACAGTGAATAATCCTTTGCATTTGTTATTTTGCACATATGGGAATATCTTGGGGACTTAAATCCTAGAAGCAAAATTTCTGATTCAAAAGGTGTATTGATTCTAGAGTGGGGCAGATTGTGCACATGTAAGGACAAGAGGTATATGGAAAATTTCTCTAACTCAGTGTTTCTTTAAATTTAAAATTGCTCTAAATATAAAATCTATAGGTTTTTAAGCATAATATAAAACAAGAAAGTACCTAAATAAGAAATATTTAACAAGCACTTACTGTATACTATGTTATCAGGCTCTGTGTCCAGTACCAGGGTTATAATTATGAACATACATGTATGTGTGAGGGTGTCAAGAAGCATTTAGAAGACTGATTCCATGGAACTAAAGCCATACCAAATGATTAGTTCTCTATGTTTCATTTATGCTATTAAGGGGAAGGCGTTTTTAATTTCCTATTATTATACCCTCTAGCTCAGATCTAAAATTCTCCAATTAATGACTCATTCAAAGTAAGCCTTTTATTCTTTGTAGCCTTATTAAAAAAACATAAATACTGTTGGGAAAAATAAAACCCTAAGGAATACACCTACACCACTACTCTAATCACACTGAATCATAATTACTTATTTGTCTATCCCCACTGTAGACGGCACTGATTTCCAGGATGTCCATGTTTAGCACAGAATTGCTGCTCCATAAATGTCTGCCAAAAGGAATTATGTTAAGTAACAAGTCAAAAATTAGGTGATTTACTGTGTGCTGTTATGTAGTTTATAAAATGCTTTCCCCTATGACAGATGGGATCAAATTTGTAGTCAGATATCAGTGAGTGCCCTGGGGTGAAGAGATTTCTGCTGAAATGGAAGAAAAAGGAAGTAGGAAAGAAGATGAGGTGTTTTCAAGACCCATTTGACCCACTTCACCATTCTATCTGCCACTAACTCACACCGTGGAAACCATTTACCTTGTGATATGAAGGCCAGGAATTTTTTACATCTGACCCAGAAACTGTATACTTTAGAAGTTGCTTTTCCTAATTTGTGTTTTATTTATTTACATGGAAAATTTAGTATCTTTTTTTCAATCTAAGATCTACTCACAGATACTAGAAGTGTTCTCCTAAATGTGAGATAATATTTTCTGTTAGGATTTTCATTATTTGTGGAGAAACACATTATGAAGTAATTGGATATTGAGTGGAGATGTTTAATTCTTTGATGATTAATACTTGATTATTTTAATACCAGTAGGAAGGTTGATGTAAAAAAGAAGTAGGATTTGAGATACTCTCTTCACTAAAACTTCTCTCTGACCTTTGACCAGAGGCCTTGTAACTGTACTAAGATGCTTGTGTTTCTCTCTCTCTCTCTCTCTCTCTCTCTCTCTCTCTCTGTGTGTGTGTGTGTGTGTGTGTGTGTGTATCCTGAAGCCTTTTTAGTATTGCATTGTTATTTCAGTCATCCCTTTGTATCTGTGGGGAATTGTCTCCAAAACCTCTGAGAATACCAAAATTCAGGGATACTCAACTCCCTTATATAAAATGGGGTAGTATTTGCATGAAACCTACACCCATCCTCTCATAAACTTCAAATAACCTCTAGTTACTTGTAATACCTAATACAATGTAAATTCTATGTAAAAAGTTCTCACATTGTGTTTTTCTGCTGTTATTTTTTATTCTTGTCTTTTTATTTATTATTTATTTATTAATATTTTTGATCCATGGTTGGTTGAATCAGCAGATGCAGAACCATGGATGAGGAGGGTCAAGTGTACATTATTAAAGAGTAGATACTCATGTTACAGAATACAAGCAACCAATAGTTTTTTTCCTTCAATAATAAATTAACCTTAGCTTATTACAACTTTTACTTTATAAACTTCTTTAAGCTTTTTAACCCTTTTGCTGTAACATTTAGCTTAACACACATTCTTATTTCACAGCTGTAAAAAAATTTCTTTCTTTATGTCTTATTCTGTAAGCTTTATTCTATTTTTAAAATTTAAAATAAAAAAAATTGAAAAAAATAAATAAATTGTATGAAAATGGTATTTTACCAAAAACTGTAATCTCAGTATAGTCATGTAAAAACACCAGAAGTAATCCCAATTTAAGGCATACTGCAAAGTACTTGACCAGTACTCCTCAAAACTTCAAAGTCACCAAAATTAAGAAAAGTCTGAGACATAAGTCAGAGCCCAGAGAGAGATAAGGAGATATAAAGACTAAACGTAATGTGAGATCCAGGAACAGGAAAATAATATTAGATAAAGACTAAGGAAATATAAACGAACTTTACTTAATAATACTTGCTAATTTGGTTCATTAGTTGTGGCAATGTAATACCAATGCAATAGTAATGTAAGATGGTACGAGTAGGTGAAGTTGAGTGTGCAGTATGGGAACTCTATGTACTATCTTCACAATCTTTGTGTGAATCTAAAACTATTCTTACAAAGGTTTATTGAAACGATAACATCCTTTGAATGTGCCTCATCCCATTTCTTCAGAGATAATAAAACCTAAAGCCTATCAATCAGTTCCAATACAAAACTCAAAAGAAAAAAAAATGTACCACAAGTTAACTTGGTCTATTTCACCATTTTGAACTGTCTGAGATAATTTTTTTACTGTTCCCATAAATTTAGATTGGCTTCAAAATACATAAATTATATATATTTTAAAAAATAAAATCAAAACAGAGACAATGTAAGACATAAGAACAAAGTAGCAATAGATATTTTTGTACTCCGTATCTTGGGGATCTCTTGCCATGAAAGTGTCTTCAGACCTGGGCTGTTGTATTTCTCTGACATTAGAGAAAGTCAAGCAAGTGCAGGGCTGATAAAAGACATCTAATGAGACATCTGATGAGAGATGGTCCTTGTCTGACAGAAGCAAGATTATACCACTCCCGATGATTTAAGTAAAGGAAAATCATTCCTATAAACAATTCCCCAGTGGGGTGATTTCCTGTGTATACCTTTCCAAATGAAATATATACACATATATGTGTATTCCTCTTTTATTGGAGCTGAGGAATTTTTTTTAGCAAAAATGGGCAAACTTTTTCACAATCTGAGCTTGGAAAATCCTATTTTAATGTATAAATTCAGTGTAATCATCAATTATAATTAAATATTAATTTCATCTTCAGCTAAGGTAAATAAACCTACCTTAATGAAAAAAAAAAAAAGAAGAAGAAGGAAAGAAAGTAAAAAAACCAAAGGCTTATTTGTAAGTGTCCTTTATAGGGAAGTGTTGGGACTGGAAGCAACCCATCTATAAACTAAAGCCAATAATTATACTGAATTAAGTGTCTCTTGGTGATACAGGCTCTTACCAAACTCATGCTGAGCCTATTAAATCTCATTTCAATCTTAACAAGTATTCCCAGTCAATTGAAACCACAGTTTAGCAAACTGTCACTCTCAGGCCTTCCCAACAGTCTCTTAAGAATGGAGAATTTACTACCAGGGCCATTACACCTATCAGCATTTGTTAACCGCTATTCCTTCTCAGAGAGCATTTCATTGGTTAGCGGCCAGAAAAACACTCAATGAAGTTTTCATTCTGTCAGTTCTTCTACAGTACCAGGCATATACATAATATAATTAAATGTCAAAGAAGTTTATGTGGTGTTTAAGTGACTAGAATGGATTCTAGATCTGAAAATTGGATTAGATATATGAGTTAGGAGGAAGCATACATTGTTTCACTCCTCCTTCCAGACCTCAAAGGCTTCCACTAGCTGTGTTTATTATTCAGTTACCCTATAAATTTTTCTTGGTGCTTTATGAAGTTCAAATAACTCCATTTATCAAAAGAAGTATAAGTTATTTTAAAGTTTTACTACTACAGGAAAAAAAATAAACTCGGTGTTTGAAATACAATTCTTTGAAAACATATTTGGTAAAATGGGAGTATGGAAAAGGGGCTTAACATAAGAAAAATAAATTAGAAAACATATTATATAATAAAAGCAATGAGTAAGACCTAGGAAAGAAATTCAGTTTCCCATGTTTTTTCATCCTTCAAACCTGCAAATTTCTAATCTTCCTAGTCAAATGAAGGCTTGCTTTCAGCTCTTGAGAATTTGAATTCTAATTGGCTGCCTCCTGTTGTTCAAGACAGGTAAAATAAAAATGAGTTGCCTTTGTTCAAAAATTATATTATAGAGCAAGCAGGGAGCCCTTCTCAAGATGCGTGCACAGGTCATACATACACGATGTCAGTCCTGTTGGTGTTTACAACTCTCTTATGTTACTGGTTGCATTCTACATAAACACACTCACCTGCTAGACATGTGCATGGCAGAAACAAAGGTTGAGAGCCAAAGAGAATAGATCTTTCCATCATATAATGGCCTTAGCTAAGCTTGCAATGTAGAGTAGAGGCAGATGGCCTGGCTGCTACCTCTGAATTCTCAGACAGCTTGCTTTCCTCCCAAGAGTGCCCAAGCAATGTTGTTTTGTCCTTGCCCACCTTTTCCTCTTCAAAATGCCTATTCATCCATCTTGGGCCTTCAAGCCTCTGCAAGCTGCTTTGTAACAACTACAAAATTGGATAAAATACAAAGGTGAAAGAAAGAATTACAGGATGCTAATGTTTATTTTCTCTCTGGTAAGATTATTTCATGCACACTTGAAAACATATTCATTCAGGGCCTATAAGATGTCAGGAACTCTATATTTAAGTATGTTAGTACTAACTTTTTGCAGCAAAGTCTTAACAGAAAGAAATTAACTATAGAAATTCCAGGGTTCATGGCTGGTACAAGGTAAAGAAGAGGCTAAACTGTGGTACGAGACAGGGTGGGGTGGGGGGACTTGGTTACAATACAGACTTCTAATTTTCCTTTCTGTATTTCAAATGAGTCACATCCAAACATCTGATTTATTTTCAGTGAATGTAGTTATCAACTTTTTTGTATCAGTGGTTACAATATTACCAGATGCACTGTTGAATAGTGTGGTATTTCTCAGAATAACCCACAACAGGTGTAAATGGTAAGAGAGAGTGTGTAATGTTGTGTAATAACTAGAACTAAACCTCTTGAATTTTAATTCCTTGAGAAAGCACATTCACAGGTAATCTGCATGCTTTTGTGGTTTATCCATTGATTTCAAAGCACCTTTTACATTAAGAGGCCAATAATCCTACTGAAGCAGGAACTTTAATATTTTAGTAAAATAAATAGAAACTAAGTAAGAAAGTTAAATTAAAGCAGGTTGCAAACCAAAGACTTTTATATTTGGAATATAATTTCTATAGATTTTAAGACTTCTTGGCAAAAGCAACATGTTTAGACATTTTTTATTTATTCATTAACCTGTATTAATACCTCACTATGTAGCAGGGTGTTTACATAAATGACAAAGCAGTTTTATCAATAATAGCTAAAATGCTAAAGCAAGCATCTATTCTTACAAGAAAATCAAAAATATAAGAGCAAAATGACAAAACTCACTGCTGATAAGATTATAAGGAAATACTTATTCTATTTTATATCCTTTTGATGAAATTTGGCTATGTAATTTTGGTAGAAGCATAAATTAGGAAAATCTGTTATTGAGGATAATCTTACAAAATGTTTAATTTTTAAAAATAATTTACTTCTTAGAATTTACCCTTAAGACATAATCAAGGATGAGAATTGTCACAAGACAAACCAAAAACTCTTCATTTAAAGGAGAATTGCTCGTCAATTAGCGAGTGAGTGTGGTGTGCCACTCACTTTCAAGGTGTTGGATAGTGATTTTAAAAAACTGACAATGTCTTTGTCTTCATTCCATTATATTCTAGTGGGGGTGTAGAAAATAAAATGAGTAAATCAATATGAAACATAATATCAGCTGGTGATACATGCTATGAAGAAACGTAAAGCAGTATGGGGAACAAGTCACAGCTGATGAATTTTTTATAGGTTGGTCACAGCAGGAGTCTATGCAGTTTGAGCACGAAATGTATAAAGTGAGGAAAGGAACCATGAGGCTGTCTTGGGAAATGTCTAATATCCAGAGAAAACAGAAAATATAAAGACACTCAGAAGCAAGCTCAGCATGTCCAAGGATTATCAAGGAAGTAACTGTGGCTGGATCCACATGAGAAAGCAAAGAAGAGAAATACATCAGGGAGGCAGCACAGGCCAGTCGTCCAGGTCCTTGTAGGCCAAGGCTTGTATTTGTTTTTTTTATTTTCCAGGTGATGGTATGGCATGGTGGTTACTAAGCAGAGGAGTAAATGGTCTGACTTTCATTCAATCAAAAGTAGGAGTGCCAAAAATGGAAGAAGAGAAATTGCTCTCATAGACAAGAATTAGTGATTGCCTGGCTGAGGAATTAGCAGGAGAAGGGTAGGAAGTATGTAGGTTACAATTTTTTTTCCCCCAATAAGTTACTAGGATTTTCTGAGAATTGCATGTCGCTTGTGAAAATGAAGAGTCATGGAAGAGCCCATGGTTTTAGTCCTGAGCACTTAAAAGATGGAGCTGACCGCCAGTGAAGGTGGCTAACGCCTGTAATCCCAACACTTTGGGACGCCGGGGCGGGTGGATCATGAGGTCAGTAGTTTCAGACCAGCCTGGCCAAGATGGTGAAACCCCTGTCTCTCCTGAAAATACAAAAGTTAGCCTGCTGTGGTGGCATGCACCTGTAATCCCAGCTACTCGGGAGGCTGAGGCGGAAGAATCGCTTGAACCCATGAGGCGAAAGTTGCAGTAAGCCGAGATCGCGCCACTGTACTCCAGCCTGGGTAACAGAGTGAGACTCCTTCTCCAAAAAAAAAAAAAAAAAAAGATAGAGCTGACATAACTAAGAAGAGGACGATAGGGAGGGGCCCAGTGAGGGTGAGAGAGAAGCAATGGACTGCAAATACCAAAGTCCACACATAGAAGTATACTGAATAAAATTGAAAACTATTAAAGCTATTTTATAAGGTGTAAAGCTTGTAAAACAAAATATACAATAGGATTGCATCTATATATATGTATAGGAGACTGACCACTGATAAAAGCATGTTAATGTTATTGATCACTCGTTGGTGTCATTATAGCTGTCTCCTTTCTGATTTTCTTCTTCATTTTCTTCTCTATTTTCTGGAATTTTTTAGACTATAAACATGTGTATTGAATCCGGGGAAAAAAATCATTTGAAATAGCTTTGAACATCATGGAGAAAGATAATTGGGGTAAAATATGGTAGAGAAAACCCAGCTGTTTGAAAATCACTCTAAGCATCTGACAAACACAAAACACAGCTGTTGTGGAGGACAGAGATATTATATAATTTGAATTCTTTACTGTCTCTGCTAAAATGGAAAAGAAATGGAGGAAAACATCTTTTTAAAATGGGAAGATTGCCATCTATTTTCTGAGTTGAACTGAAAAAGAAAAGTCCCGCAGAAAATTCTCAGCAATTCCCATTGTCTGAGTTTCCTGATGGAATGTGTTGCCCGAAAGAGGCCTGGCCAGACAACACTCCACCTTACTTGGGCAAGTAACGGCATATCCCAGAATCATTCTACACCAGTTCTAGGGATGTGTATGGAAGTGGACTTCAGAATACTCATTTCTACCTTTCAAGAAAATAAAAGTGTCTAAAAAATGTTAGCCGTAGTTTTTTGAAAATAGGCTAAATTGTTTGAAAATACGCTAAATTATATATATGCATCAATAAATAAAAGATAACTCCCAAAATGGTGATTGTTTCTTTTGGCATTATTGGATTTCAGGTAATTCCTTTCTCTTTTTTATGGGTATATGTATTCTTATTTTTGTTTTCCAAATTCAATATATATATACATATATATTGAATTTTTATATATGAATTTGGAAAAAGAAAAAATATATATTTTTTCATATCCATAAAGTTATATATATTAATTTATATATGTGAATTTGGAAAAACAAAAAATATATATATATTTTCATATCCATAAAGTTTATTTTATACTTTAAAAGTTTGTTCCCTATGTTGAATGGAACATATATATTAGCAACATCTATACATTATAACATATACATTAGCAACATACTATACATTCCCTATGTTGAAGGGAACACATATACATTAGCAACATCTTCCAGACACCATTTTTATAAAAGTAAAACTTTCTAGATCCTGAAATGTACTACAGTAGAGTCTATAGTTTACACTTTTAATCACAGGATTGGAATTCATTCTCCTTACTCCCCTTATGTTACATTACTCTCATCTTATATATGTATATATAATATATATGTAATTATATATAATATATATGTTGAATATATATAATATATATTGAATTTGGAAATATATGTATAATATATATTCAATATACATATTATGAATATATATATTGAATTTGGAAAAAGAAAACAAGAATATATAGACATATATTATACACATATATATTATATATATTTTTTCAATGTAGTAGGAAAATATTTTCATTATGAAAAAGCAATGAATGAACATTATACATAATTTTTAGGTAAAAGAAAATACATGAATAAGTGAAAAACAGTGAACAAAAAATAAATAAAAAATCATGATTATGGGAAACAGAAGAAATCTCCAAAGTTGATTTCATTTTATAATTTTGTGTGTGTATATATATATATATATACTTTCATATGTATATATATGAAAGTTTATAATGCATATTCTGGGCATGTATTTACTCATAACTATCTGTTTCTTCACTATAAAATATTCAATCTTTGTTCAATGTTAAATAATGAGAGTATACCACAATTCATTTAACTTATCCTTGCAGTTGAAAATTTGTTGTTCGTTATAATATTTCAGTGACCATCCCCATAGTCACAAAGTGTTGATTATTTTCTTTGAATCAATTCCATAAAGTAGAATTGTTAAATGACTAAGTAGGGTCTTTAGTTCCATATAGCAGGTAGGTTTATAATAGTATACACAAACCCATGAATGTAGAGGCAGCCTATTCTATTTTCTCACACTTCACCTACAGTACATTTTATAAAAACATTTTTAAATTTTCTTCACTGATAATTTGTTGATATCTCATTAATTTTTTAATTGGCATTTCTCTGTTTGCCAGTGAATTTTCATATGACCATAAGATTATAAGTCATTTGATATATTTTATTATGAAATTCATTTTTAGGTTATTTGTGTATTTTTCTATTAAGATGTTTATCTTTTCTAAGTATCATTATACCTTAAAAATCCTAATCTGCTATATGTCATTATAATACATATATGATGGTAGATTAATTTTTTTAATTTTTACAATATCACCATTCCAAAATGTAGATTTTAAGTTTTATGTACTTTTTTTAAACTTCCATTTTTAGGAATACTTTGTAATATATTTCTTTATTTCAAGTTTATAAAAATGTTCAACTATGTTATTCATTTATAAATGTGGTTTTCTTTTTTTTTTAAGTGTTTTGAGATAGAGTTTCACTCTTGTTGCCCAGTCTGGAATGCAGTGACATGATCTAAGCTCACTGCAACCTCCACCTCCTGGGTCAAGCAAGGAGGCTTCTTCATCAGCCTGCTTCATCAGCCTTCCTAGTAGCTGGGATTACAGGTATGCGCTACCATGCCAATGCAATTTTGTATTTTTCGTAGAGACAGGGTTTCACCATTTGGTTAGGCTGGTCTCGAACTCCTGATCTCAAGTGATCCACCTGCCTTGACATCCCAAAGTGCTGGGATTACAGGTGTGAGCCACTGTGCCCAGCCAGTTTTATTTTCCGTATATGCGTCTGGTTTTAGATGTTCAAAATGTAGTCTTTTAATTTTACAGGTTAAAGTAGGTTCTACTTTTCTTTTTTCCAAGCGCCTAGTTACTTGTTCAATAAAGCCCTTTCCCACTCATTTGAAATATCAACCTTATTGAAAGCTGAATTCTCACTGTGCTTAAATACGTTTCTAAACTTCATATTCTGCTTTCACTATTTTGCCCTGTTCTGTATGTGCATCTTAGTTTCGTTTATTGTAGCTGTAATAGGCTGAATACTGGTCCCCAACAATAGCAGTTCCCAGCTCCTGGAACTATAATTGACGTCCCTAGGGTTCTATCTCCTTCGAGATAGAAATCAGGTGAGGCCACAATAACAGAGAAAGATTTATTAGAGCTTGTGCATAAGGGAAAACAGCACCTCAAAGGGAAAGTGGAAAGCTACTTCCCAAAGTCAGAGTGTGAGGTGGTTGCTTGTTGGCTTTTGTTTGTTTGTTTGTTTGTTTGTTTGTTTGTTTAATGGTGGTCTGCTGTAAAGGGAACTAAGAGGAGACTAAGTTTAGGGCACTTAGAGGTGGGTTTTTTCCTGGCACATGCATTTTGGTATAACATACTGCTTCATACACGGTATGTGTCATTAGGCTCTTAAATCTCCACCTCTGGGTGCGACTTTTAGTATTAAACTACAGAAAATAGCACTATGAGTTGCCCTAAAAACATTAATTTAAATGTGCATCCAATTAAACATTCTTCCTTGCTGTCACCAGTAGGAGAGTTTATATTTTCAATAAGTTTGATCTACATGATTTATGTCCTAAATGTCTGATTTTACAAACTCTTTTTGTCACTTGGAGCAAATCTTCAATATGTTTAACTGTATATTACTTGAGCCCCTGCATATTTTTGTCACCTTTATATAAAACAATAGTTTAATTAAGTAAACTTTTTTCTTTTAAAACTCAATGGTTTATTCCATTATCTCTTGCTTTTCACTGGCTGTGGCAGATAAATTGATGTCAGCACAATTTTGGTTCCATCCTAAGTAAATGTACCTTTCCCCGTCCATCTCTATTTGTATGTTTGTACACATATTTTAGGGCTTTTCCCCACAAGCAGAATTTAGTTAGAATATTCTCCACTCATTAAAATCATAGAATATCCAACCTCTAAACAAAGAGGTTAAGGGCCTTGATTCCTGTCTCCCATGAGGCTTCAATCTTCTTTGAAAGTTTAAGCAGCTTTTCAAGGGGTTTTGAGAAGAATAGACTTTCTCAGGCCAAAAAATAAAACAAAGGTCATGACAATGGGTGCCAATTCATTTTTATCATAAATGACAGGCAACTCAAATATTTAGAAAAATGTCAAATTCTGCTCCCTAGTGATATGATTTTCTGCATTTACCTAAATTATCTTGTGGCAGGCTTTAAAAAAACTGTTAACAAATCAAACTTCGAGCAGTTTGGGAAGTGTTTGTCTGTTTAATAATTTTGTATAAAACAATGATTATATATATATATATATATATATATATATATATATATGTAATGCATAGTATCTTGAACAGATGTACCAGTGGAAGTGATCAAATATTTCAACAAGGTATAAAAAAGGGCATCGGCCAATTAAAATAGATATACCACAAATCAGGACAGAGTGTGGCTGATACTTAAATGTGTCATAACTTATTTATCCAGTTCTATATTGATAAATAATCTCTAGTGTTTCATATTTATGAATAATATTGAAAAGTGTGTGTGTTCTCATGTTTTTAAAATGAAATTTCAAGCAATGCAATTATCAAATCAAAAGCCAGACACATAACAAGCTTTGATACATAGTGCCAAAGGATTCTCCAGAAATAATGAACTAATTAAAACATCCCTCAATAGGATGCCTGTTTCTACATAATATTGTCAACAAAAGGTATTACCACTTTGTGTTAGGGGTGCCCAAGACCATCTCCAGGTTTACTAGGAAGACTTGGAGGACTCAGCAAGTAGTCACGCTCAAAGGTCCAATTTACTGCAGCAAAATGTTACAAAGCAAAGAAAAACAGCACTTGGGGTAAAGTTGAAGGAAACCAGGTGCAAGTTATCAAGAGCCCTCTCCCAGAGTCACACAGAAAATGCTTAATTCTTCAAGCAATGACTTGTGACAAAACATGGGAAATGTCTACAAGGAAAGCTCACTAGGGACCCAGCCTTCAAGTTTTTGTTGCGGGTTAGTCATGTAGGTACCCTCTATCTAGCACATACTCAAATTTTAGAGTAAAATCAGATTTTTGGCATAGCATAAAACATATTGTTTATACAGATGTTTCAGGGACTGTGAACCACTGTTATCAGTCATGGTGAAGAAAACCTTCACAGTATCCAAGTTCCCAGATGCCAACCAAGTGTTAACCTTGTAACTTATAAGCAGGATCTCATGAGGATAAGATTTTTAGATGTGTCTTGTTAATTCTTTTTTTTTTTTTTTGAATACTCTTTAAAAAGCTTTTCACTGATTTTATTTCCTTTGGATATATACCAGTAGTGGGACTGCCAAATCATCTATTTGTTTTATATTTAATTTTTGAAGAAACCTCTATACTCTTTTTTTAACATTGGCTGTACTGATTTACCTTCCCATCAATGGCGTACAAGGGTTTTCTCTTCTCCACAACCTCAACAAAATGTATTTTTTTTTCTTTTTCTTATAATAGCCATTTGAACAGGTGTAGAGTAATATCTCACTTTGGTTTAAATTTGCATTTCCCTGATGATTACTGATATTGGGTATTTTGCATATATGAATTGGCTATTTGTCTTATTTTGATAAATGTTTATTCAGATACTTTGTCCATTTGTAAAATCAGGTCATTTGTTTCCTTGCTATTGAATGGTTTGAGTTCCTTACATATTTTGGATATTAACTCTTGATGAGATAAATGGTTTGCAAATATTTTCTCTTATCCTGTAGGTTGACCCTTCACTCTGTTCCTAGATATGCAGACGTTTTTTAGATTGATATAATCCCATTTGTCTATTTTTGCTTTAGTTATTTGTACTTTGGGTTTATATGCAAAAAACAAAAATAAAAATAAATCATTGTCCAGACCAAACAGGGAGCTTATCCCATTTTCTACTAGTACATTTATGGTATCAGGCCCTACATTTAAGTTTCCAAACAATTTTTACTTCATTTTTAGGTATAGTATAAGATAAGAATATAATTTCATTTTTCTGCAAATGAATATCCAATAGACCCAACACCATTTATTGATGAGGCTGCTCTTTGTCCATTATGAATTTTTGTCCACTTTGTCAAAAACCAATTGACTGTAAATGTGTGGATATGTTTCTGGGTTTTCTATTCTGTTCCACTTACCTATGTGTCTGTTATTAATACCAGCATTGTGCTGTTTTGGTTAGTATAGCTTTGTGGTATACTTTGAAGGAAGTCAGGTGGCATGATGCTTCCAACTTTGTTCCTTTTGATCAAGATTTATTTGGCTCTTTGGGATCTTTTGTGGTTTCATATAAATTGTAAAATTTTGTTTTCTATTCTGTGAAAAATGCCATTGAACTTTTGATAGGGATTATACTGAATCAATAGATCATTTTGAGCAAAATAGACATTTTCACAGTTTAAATTCTTCCCATCCATAAATACAAGATATGTTTCCACTAATTTGTACCCTTTTCCCCTTATTTCATCAATTACTTTTTGTTTTCACTATACAGATCTTTTATCTCATTGGTTAAGTTTACTCTTAAGACTATTTTGTAGATATTGTCAATGGAATTGTTTTCTTGATTTCTTATTTGTATAGTTTGTTGTTAGTATATATAAATGCCAGAGATTTGTATATATTGTTTTTATATCCTATAACTTTATTTATTTATTCTAACAGGGTTTTTATTTTGGTGAAGTCTTTAGAATTTTCTTCATATAAGATCATGACATCTGACAATAAGAACAATTTAATTTATTCCTCTCCAATTTAGATGTCTTTTATTCTTTTCCCTCGCCTAATTGCTCTGGCTAGGACTTCCAATACTGTATTGAATAAAAGTGGCAGTAGTGGGCATTCTTGTCTTGTTCCTGATTTTAGAAGAAACATTTTCACCTCTTCACCATTTAATATGATGTTACCTATGGGTTTGCCATATATCACCTTTTTTCTGTTAAGGTGCGTGCCTTCTATATCTAATTTCTCGAGAGTTTTTATCATGAAAAGATCTTGAATTTTGTCCAGAGTTTTTTCTGCGTCTATTGAGATGATCCTATGATGTTTGTCCTTCATTGTGTTAATGTGGTATATCACATTTGTAGAGTTTGGTATATTGACACATCATTGCCTCCCAGGCATAAATCCCACTTGATCGTGGAGAATGATTATTTTAATATGCTATTGAATCCAGTTTGCTGGTGTTTTTCTGAGGATTCTTCATACAGGTTCACCAGGGATGTTAACCTGTACTTTTCTTTCATTATAGTGCCCTGATCTGGCTTTGGTATCAGGGTAATGTGGGCCTCACAAAATAAGTATCCAAAGAAAATGAAATCAGTATGTAGAAGGTATATCTACATGCCCATGTTCATTATTCATAATATCCCAAGAGATGGAATATCAGCCTGTGTCCATCAATGGATGAATGGATAAAGAAAATTGATAAAGAATGAGGATAGTATTTTCAGACATGCCATGTTAACTCTTTTTTTCAAATACTCTTTAAAAAGCTTTCATATGAATTATATATGTTATATAATACATATGTATTATATATATAATGCATATGTGTACATATAATACATATATACACACTACATTTTTATATGTATATATACTACATTTTCTTCTATATGTGTGTATAATATATATACACACACACACACCCCACATTTATTAATATATGTGGTATATGCCACATATATATGATATATATAAAATGTGGTTTATATATATATACCATATACATATATATACCACATATAGAGAGAGCACATATATAGATATAGGTATATATGTGGTTCTCTCATACGCTTTAAATCATCACCAGGTTATTCTTAACACCTACACAATGTAAATTCTGTGTATATAGTCATTAAAATGTATTATTTAAGAAATAATGACAGTAAACATTCTGTAAATGTTCAGTATAGATTTTTGGTTAATTTTCTTGGTTAATTTTCCTGGTACAGTTGGTTAAATTCATGGATATAGAACTCACAGCCATGAAGGATGAACTGCATATGTATTTCAAAACAAGACATTGTATACAATAAAAATATGAAATTTGTATTTGTCAATTAAAAATGGTTTTTTAAAGTGCAAAACAAACTTTTCATTAATTTAATTTTTTTTGGTTATTTGCGGATTTGGACACCTTTTTATATCATTGCCTATCCATATATTTTGTCCACAATAATAATGTAAAATATTGTCAGTAAATTCTGTGAGTATGGAGCATATTATCACTATCTCTGCCACTTGTGTTAAAGCTATTTTTACTTTAGTTTACTAACTGCCATATAGAAGTGTCTTTATTTGCATAAAATCTGTCAATTTTTATAGCTTTTAGTGAAGTCACACTCACCCTTAGATTATTAAGCTATTCTTCTTAAATGTCTACACACTATTGTTTAAATTTAGCATTTAAATCTTAATTTTTCTAAAACTGTGGAATAGTTAACCAGGAATAATTTTGGCCCTCCAAGTGGACCTTTGGCAATGTCTAGGGTCAATTTGTTTGTTCAACTTGGGAGATTGATGCTACTGGCTCTGGTGGGTACAGTCTGTGAGGCTGCTACACATCCTACAAAGGTGGAAGACAGCACCCCATAGCAAAGACTTAGCCAGTCAAAAATGTCACTAATGTTGAGTTGGAAAAACTCTTCTCTAAAATAAGAAGAAAATAAACCAAAAATGTAAGTATCAGAGAAACAGATGAAATTATTGCTCTTTAAAAATGGTATAGGTGCCTGGTTAGTAAAATAAATAAAAATCACATAGAATTTAAAAAGCAATTAAATTAAATCTAAATAGAACATAGATGGGTTGCAAATGTTTGCCTATACCATTAATAACTGAATTTTTGAAAGAAAGAAAAGAAAATATTGTTCACAACTAGAACAAAATAACTGGAATATCTGGTAAAACCAACTAGTCATCTGGCAGTATTTAGAGACTGTAGCAGTATACACTATCCTTTGTTTTTCCTTAGGCTCACTTTTCTTCCTCTCTGGCACCTAACTTCCTTTCATATTAATGCAGGTATTTATTATCTCTGATCTAAGGATACAGCTCCTTCTCTTTTTTTAGTATATGAAACAAGCAGGTAATCTAAGAAGGTCTGATTCAATAAGCTATAAGCTTACCTAGTAATCTTTTGTTCCTTTGAAGTGAACTCACCTCTGGCCTAAATATGAACTGCCCATCAATCATTCCATAAAATCAAGTCTTCTCTCCGTATGGGATGTTGCTCAGGAGACTGACAACAGCTTTTACAATTCTTAGTTTCTGGTTGGACTTCCCTAGCCCAGTTTTGGCTTATGCAGATTACTATTAGAGACCCACAGAAAAACCCTCTCTAAAATGTAAGCGGGACATTGTTGTACTAGTATCTTGAAGTCTTAGAAATCTTTTCTGTGTCCCATAGAAACAATTACCATCCCACTAATACTGTATTCCCTAGATCATACAAATTGTATTTGTGACCTTCTTACAGGCTTACAGCAATACAAGTGTTTCTCAGAGATCTGATCAGCAATTTGTCTTTTGGATCTCAACTCACTTTATAAATTCATATTGGTAGGCAAAATGTGCCCAATTCTGCTGAAATGGAAGACACTTTGCAAAGGCTAGTAACCTGTGTATCATGTATCATTGAGTCTTCATCTACTATGTCTTGTGTTTCCTCTTCTGCCCTTATCCCTGACAGCCCCTCAAAGCTTACCAAGAGCACAGTGAAGAAGAGAAAGTTCTACATTATTGCTAGGGGATTTTCCATATCAAAATACAATGTAGCTCCTTGATATCTAGTTATGTCCACAAATAATTCATCAAAATCCAACTTATCTTAAAGTGGATGTTTAGAACAAAGGCAGTCTGAAAAAAAAATACTTGATTACTTTTCTTTAGGAGTTGATAAACTATTTCTGTACTGGGCCAAAGAGTAAATATTTTAGGCTTTGTGGCTAAGAAAACCTATGTCCCATCTACTCAACTCTGTCATTGAGTAGCCAGAAGCATTTGTTTGCTAACCCATGACCCACTTAGTATCTAACCACTCCGATGCAGGAAAGGGTCAAGGAAAAATGAACAATATTGACAACACCAAGAGGTGAGTGTTTTCTCTAAAACCTAGACTAAATAGGTTACGCTATTCATGCCATTCAAGGTGCCCCTGGGTCCTACTTGCCTAAAGACTTGAGTAAAGATATTAACCCATACTTCCAAGTTCTATGTGACATTCAGGAAGTTATCCAATACTGCCAAAACCTCAATTTTTCTCACTGGCAAATGAGTAACATTTTCAGAGTAGTAGTAGTAAAGAATCAGTGAAGACTTCCACTTTCCAGCAAGACAAAGTAGCAGAGACAGGATTCACCCTCCACCCATAACAACCAAAAACCTAGGCAAAATATATGAAACAATGATTTTCAGGACAGTGGACATTAAGCAATGCAGAAATGATTTCCCTCCAGTTTACTGCTTTCAATGTGTTTCCAAGCCACAGTGCAGGAAGAAACCAGAAACAAGCCAATTCTCTAAGCTGAGGAGAGAAGGAATTGAGAGTCCTTAGCTCCTGGCAATTACAGAAAAAAATATACTGAAGGAGGAAGAGCTGCACAAAAAATTCCAGAGGTCTATAATAGGGTCTTCATCAAGTATTCAACAGAGAAATAATCATTAGCAGAAGCAACATTACTACCCATAAAGCAGCTTCTATTGCATGACATACTTGATTCTCTGATTGTTACTAGAAGAAATAACGTAGATGGCACATGATTAAATGTGATATTCACACATACACACAAACACACACACGCCCCTTTCCTAATATACAACAAACTCTGGAGGGATTTATATATGTCCTTCTATCATTGGATCACCATAGTTCCCAGCAGTGTTTTGCATGGAAGATGTGTCAGATAAATGTTTCCTAGAGTAGAACATTAGCCTTCTGTAATCACTTTTCTCCATTTTATTAGATTCCTTATCTCTGGAGGCTGATATTTAATTTAATGTATAAAGTGGCAGCCTATGACTTTCATCTTAAACAGTGAAGGTTTTTGTTTTTATGGTTATGTTGTTGTTTTTAAGCTGACTTAATCTACATTTTAAAAATTCTGAAACATAATTGTACTACAGGTAAAGTATTATACCAAAAGCCATGTACATGATCATCTTTTCTTGCTCTGCAAGCTCTCTTTTTTAGGACTGGAAAAACTCTATTTTTCTAAATATGGGCATTTATATTTTAAGTATTCTGCTTGCCTCCAGGTTTGTATGCTTAGATAAATAAGATCTGATTTTCTTTCTGAAATGGAACAATATAATGGAGAAAACTGGAAAGTAATGAAATTTATGACCCAGATCTGATACAAAAACAGGAGTGGGTGATAGGCTAAGCTAGTTAAGAATTTTTTGTTTGGTTTTTCATTTTCCTTTCCTTAGGAATTCTCTTGGGTTTGAAAGTCTATTTCATATTGGAAACTAGCTTATTATAATGTTTTGACTTGATTTCCTGTGACAAATACTGTTGGCAAAATATACCTGTGAAACCTGCAGCCTATCTGCTGTGTATCTGTAGAATGCAGCTTTGCATGTCTGGTTCTGTCACCAGTTTTCACTGTGGCATTTCTGCATATGAGGTTATAATAAACACTGAAATTGTCTTTAGCTGGTTCTCATAGCTTGAGAGTTTTGTGTACAATTTTGAAGAATGTCCTGTGTTTTCTCTTGTTCTATATATTTAGTAGGATGAGATTTATTGCTCTATGAATATTTTTGCTAAAGTAGAGATCTGCCATTTCTTTCCTAAATACTTGAGTCCCTTGTCTTCCTTCTATACAACATCACTTGGATACTGTTACTCAGTATCCAAGCGATGTCCTTGGATTTTTTTCTCCAAATTATCTAATAAATCATCTGATATTTATCTGTGAAACTTACATTCTAATTTTATAGTCAAAATACCTTTCACTGAGTTTCAAATCTATGAATAAACATGGGAATGTTTGAGCACGTGTCTTTGGATAAATGGTGCTTCCCAGTATTATTGAAATAATCTCAGTAAAGGATGGTAAGTTTCTCTGTGAAGCCTTTTCCACCTGTCTTTGAGACATGTTAGGGTTTTGGCAAGCCACATCTCCAGATCACTTCCAGCTCTAATAGTCTGTGGTTCTATCATTTTCTGTTTCAAGTTGTCACTTAAGAAGAAGTAGCCTTATGGAATAGCAAGTTCAAGAGAATGTCCATTCTGGATCATGTGAAGCCATCAAAGTAGCAGCCAGTGTTATATCCCCAGTAAATTACCTCTTTGTCATTATAACCATCATCCTGGCTTATCATGTAACTGGAAACATACTTTCTTTGGACCATGTTTTCCATGTTTAAAGTGAAATATGGAAACACATTCTTCCATTACAGCAGCTTACTCAGTGGCTGATACAACCTGTTGGGGGGTCCAGTCAGGTAGCGTCACTGCCTAAATCATGTTTTCCATTAGAGAAGCACACCAAGTCTGACACTAGACTGTTTCTATGGCAGAAACAGTGAAATTGTATCAAATATGATCAAAGAGTTGATTTATATCAACTGGGAGATATTAACATTTCAGCCTATTAAATTTCTCTGAGGTTGGGGGTCTATCGAATTAAGCAACATGACAGATACTGTTCCCCAAATTCAGAAGCTCTAATGCTATCCATGAGAAATAACAATGGGAATTATTTTATTAATAGCTAATGCTTATTGAGTGCTACTATGTGTCAGACACTGTTAAGATTTTACATGTTTTTTTCTTATTTAAACCCCATAGTGTTTTCTGAAATAGTTTCTATTTTTTTTCTCATTTTAAAGAGGAAGAAATTGAGGTTGGCCTAAGATCATACTGCTAGGAAGGTACGAAGCTGCGATTCCAACCTAGGCAGTAGGCGTCCAGAGAGAATTAGGTCCTAATCAAGATCTTTCCAACTGAAAAAATATTAGAACTCCTAACATGTCTCTTTCTTTATCCAGAGCCAAAAAAAAAAAAAAAACCCTCAAAAATAGAGGCAATCCATGAAGATCCTACCTCATATCCCCATACCATCATGCTGACAAAGCAGAGCCAATATTATCTTATTATTAGTTTGAACTTCAACTGATAGTCTGGAACCAAAGTATAGTAGACTAGGCTCAGTCTTGTGGTACCCTCTTCATTAACTCTGGAGAAAAAAACTGCTTTGGTACTTCTAAAAGTAAAGCAAGATTTCTGATGCTAGGAAAGATCTCAGACAGTGGTGAGAAGATGGAGGGAATCTAGGAGAATGAAGGAACAAGAGGGAGCATTTATCCAATTCCCACAGTAGAGCTGTCCCATAAGAACACACACCTTAGGCAACTCATCCAAGCAAGCAGCCCTTGGTACTGGGGGCTGCCAGAGAGAACCAACCCATCTAAAAGTGAAATAGAAGAAGAGCTAGAGATAAAAGAGTGTTGATAATTTCCCTAAAGTAAAAATAGACTCAGTTATCTCCCAACCAGGAAACATGGAAAAAAGAATAATAATCTGAAGACACCATACCTTTGTTCTCTGTGACTTCCATCTCTTTGAAACCTTTATCCAGAAGCTTGAAAACCTGTAAGTTGGTTATTCCAGATTAACACTCCTCCTAATGACAGAGAGTCTTTTCATGATTGTGAATCAGACTCAAGAATAAATGGGGATTGGAAACCACAGAGGAGGTTTAACCTGAAGTAACATGTTCACACTAAATAAACAAACAAATACAATATATTATAAAAAGATATGTTGCTGGTGTCACAGGAACTTAAAAACAAAGCCTCGTTATGCTTTTGAATTTTCCTCTTAATTCATGCATTTATTAAGGCAGGAGTCCTCCAAAGAAGTCCTGCCTTACAACTCAGGCTGTTTGAGTTAATCTTTGAAGGTGATTGTTATGGGAAGAGAGGGTCACTAGAGCGGAGGTGGGTGGTGAGGTCAAGAGGTTGTGGGTGACATCAGTGGTATGGAACATGGAAGTGGAGACTTCTGAAGGCAAATATCACTGACTTGACCATCTTTTTTCCTGTGTTCTCCCTGCTGTTTGTATTGCCTTTCATCACTGTTTCTTCTAGCACATACAGTGCCTTGGTGTCAAGAAAACAGTGAGCATCCTTTCCAGGTGGTGGCAACCCCACTCCAGGGTGCTCCCTTTGAGGTAGGGAGTGTGAGTGCAACATAGGCTGGAAGTGAGCATCTCTAAAGTATAGGGTTCCTTTTTTACTAAAAAGCATTTTGTGATTTAAAAAAAAAAGAAAAAAAAAGCACAGAATGCATAACCAGAGAATCAGGATGCCTAGCATTCGCTGTTTAACTCAGTGTAAGACGCTTTATATCTCTAAGACTTAGCTTTCTCATTTGTACAATGTGGAAAATAAAACCTTTTTCCACTACTGGTTAGGGAATTAAAGGAAACACTGTATCTAGAAATTATTTTGGAAACTATAAACTTCATAGACACAAAAACATTTATCGTCATTATCACAGATTTTAATATAAAAACGTCTCCATGTTTGAGCTCTTAACTATAAAATAGTGTTATTACTTCCTTCCCCCTAAAAATTCACAGGGTCTGCTTTCTGAAATTACATGGATAGAATAAATATAAAAGGACATTGAAGAAAGACATACAGTGCTATAAGATTGTGCTATTATTTTTCTCTCTTATGATTATCTTTTAAAAGTCACCATTAAATTTTGATCTAAACTTAACCTTACATTATAAACTTCCTTGCACTTATTTTGAAATTATCTCGCTTGTTTTTCCTTGGCTATCATTAATCTCAGCCTCTACTAAGTCTACACAGGTTAAATAGAGAATATTACACTTTGTATCTTTGCTGACTTCCGAGTACCAGTAAGTGTGACATTGTGTTCAAGCTCATTTTTGTTCTGATTGAGTAAAAGAAAGCTTATTCACTCTCTGCCTTTGTCTTGATTCTGCTCATAATATTGCAATTTCTGATAATAGTTATTCAAGATGGATAGCTAGGGCAAATAATGTGATTGGCTGACTCCTTTTCTTATCTAACTCTCAGATGTTGTCCTCTCTCAACTGTTTTTCTCTTGACACTAAGGCACAGTTAATTGCTGCTCTATTTATGTTTCTGTTGGACCTTGTACTTACCTCAATTACATATGTTAACACATTCTACTGGAACTATTTATTTACTTGATTCTCCTACTGCAAGCTGACCTTCTTCAGTTTTAAGCATGATGGTATCAGAGCACTTAGAATCAAGAATGCTGCCTCCTAACAGCATCAATAACAACAGTAACATTCATTCATCTTTTCCTACACCAAAGAAGGTTCTTGTTGTTTTTACATATATTAACTTTGTTAAATATTTCGAAGTATAAAATCATTAGTATCATACAGACATAAAGAAATTCTTGTTAAATATTTTACTTAATTAAAAATGAAGGTGTCAGGCAGATGTTATAATTGGCTCAGAGAAGTCAAAGAAGCACAAATATGCTGAAGGGAATGGTGAGATGAATTGACAGACAGAAACTGGCTTTTTCCTCAGACAGAAAAGAAAATCAACTGAACCTTTATCTGTCTAGAATATCTATATTGTTTTGAGATAAGAATTTCTTTTCATAGCTGTAAAGTAAGTCCCATGGGATCAGAATCAAATAACCTGAAAAAGTGTGCTTAGACAATGCAAAGTTCTCCACTGAACCACAAAGTTTTCCCTATAGATCTTTAATCCTCACAAAATAGAAAATATTTGTTCAATTTAACCAAAACACTAAATTTTCCTAACTTCATTAAAACGTCCTTTCTTTTTTCCTCTCCCTGTTTTTAATCTCCACTCTCCATTTTCAGCCAAACACCCAGTTATTAAATATTTTGTATTGACCTGAGTAGACAACGGACTTGCCACCTCATAATCTTGACATCTGGAAATGTATAAAGTGTTAGAAGACAATGTATGAGATTATGCAGAGCAGGCTGTATATATCAATAAAAATAAAAGAGATGAAAATAATTATGAGCAGGAAGTTGCCAGTAATAGTAGGCTATATATTTATAATGCAAATTCAAATCTCTTATGCCAATTGTGAATTCTAAATTATTTCTGGAGTAATCTTCTCCCACATAATCAACATGTTTCCCAGATCATTTTTATTTTCCACATCCTTTCTCTTTTTCTTCCATTAGAAATGTCTGTTCTGTCTAACAAATGACTCATTCCTTTACGACATGATCACAGTCCTTTCATTTCCTTTGCCACATGTATTGTCTTTGTCCAGACATTGATAACAAAGTGGGAATTTTCCATAGGGCATCCCTGTGTACTTCCCTTAGATATGCCTTGTGTTCCACAAGTCACCTGGCCATTGCTGGAAATTGAAAACAAACAAACAAACAAAAAATGGTAGTTAAATTTTGTCCCTAACAGCTTTTCATTGTGTTCAGCCAATCAGAGTGTCAAAAACTTGCTGACTAGGGGGCTTTCATTTTGATTCTATTAGCATGAAGAAAAGAAACAGCAAGGAAAGCAATATGAAATTCAAATTCCTTGTGCATTCTTTAAACGAGCTATTTTAGTTTGTCAACCAGGAAAATGATGTCTTCCTTTACTGCAATCTTATAATTTGTTGACACAATATGAAGAAACTGAAAGGGGACCGCTTAGAAAGCAGGAATGAAAGAAGTGGAGGAAGTTGTCTGAATGCATCTGTACCTCCCACAGATATTTTTAAAATCAAATTATCTCTCTGCTCTTAGTTCTGTTTTTGTTTTCTTCATCTGTATGTTAATGTGGATAAAAGGTAGCGAAGATTGAATCAGACAACTCCTTAGGATTAAAAGAGCTTCAAGGCATATATTGTATTCATAATTCTCATTAATTCAGTTATAACTCCTTTTTTTTAAGACTTCTGTGACAATGAAAGAATTGCCATGGATGAATTGAAAAGATACAAATACTGTTAAGTAAATGTTAGGAATATTGGTGGACCAATTTACCTATTCATCATTCGTGGGTTTTTTTGTTTTGTTTGCTTCCTTCTATTTGTTACAAATATTCTTAACTAATACAATCTCTGCCATTTTCAAACGTATAATTTAAAGAAAATTGATCACTTGGAAAATATTGCTTTAAGTTTGGCTTATTTGTAACGGTTCATGGTTCGTTTGGGAAGATAGGCTAGAGACTTTCTTTATAAATTGCTCTATGAATAGAAAAGAATTTGTACTTCTTTTCTTATCAGTTATGGCAAGGTTCCCAGATGAAGTTGAATTTGAGGTGAGGGTTAAAAATGTAGTTTGCCAAGCTACTCATTTAGCTTATGTCTTCTGGACTCACAAACTATTAAAAAGATAGGAGCAGCTAGGTATCATTGAGTTAAATTGCATATTGTTCAGAAGTCAGTCAAGTGCAGTTGATTACCTTTTGCTGCAGATATTTCTACCCATGGCTCATTTTGTTTGTGGTTGGCCTACAGGCAAGGCATTTTCTTTCTTAGGGAACTCTGTAGGTTCTATCTGGCTGATCTTTGTCTTTTAACATCCATCATTATAAATAAAGTCAAGAAGATGATGGCTTAAATCCATGCATTTGTTTAAATATAGATTTGTTAAGCTTTTCATACATGAAAATAAATTTTATTTTCCACTAAGTATTGACATCTTAATTATACAAATATGAGAAGAATGAAAAAGTCTTATTTTAATATTTTAACATGTACTATTTAGCCACTTACCCTACTTATGGCTTTTTATGAAGAAAGCTATTACAAACATATGTTCAGGTGAAATTACTGGTAGAAAATCTAAACACTAGAAACATCTTCTAAGATAAATTTAAGATCCTTCCTGGATTACCACTAAAAAGTTGATTAGAGACTGAGATACCCAAACGATCTAACAGATGATCTGCTTTTCATTCTCAACCAAAATCACTCTCATTAAATATGCTTTTATTAGAAGTGCTCCTGAGCTAATTCAATAAATACACATATTAGATTATAAAGTATATCATTATAAGTTGATGCTCATTGTAGTCCCATATTTGAGAAAATTATTTTCTCATTACAAATACCGTAAATCAATTATTAAAGTCTTCATTCCTAAATTTTATGCAGATTGTTCAATTGTAAATGCCAATGTAAACACAAGAACAGCATTTTCAATTAATTGTTTATACTTCCTTATTCAAGATGAGGGTAGCAAGATATCTTTGGAGGACTGACATCTAAATAGTTTATTCCTACTGCAGACTAGATTGAACGTTGATACAGCCATATTATAAGAGTGACAGCTACAGAAAGTTGTCCATATGAAATTTGGATAAAATAGAATAAAATGAAAGTCCTAAATTGATGTAGTGCATTCTAAAGTGCAATCTGCCACTCATTTTTGTGTGTGTGAATCTATATTTGAACTGAATTAATTTTCTATAAAATGATTGATTCCACAATCAAAGCATTTACTACATGCTGGGCTGAACAGTTATTTTCCTTTAAGGCATATTTACTTAACTGTCTTTGTATTTCATTTTTGTAAAAACAAATAAATTTAAAAAATACAAAAAGATTTCAGTCTTGACAATACTACTAGCCAGCACAGTTATGGTATTTTATAAAGGTGTTCAGATGCAGAAAGATGATATTAATAAGATCTTAGGAAGCTATTCATGCATGAAGTAAAGAGAACATTACATTGATCATTTCAAAATCAGTGGTGTCCCATAGTAAATACAACTTAAATAAGCAATTACATAGAATACTTTATTTTGAAAATATTGCATTTGTTTACTTTACATGGTAACAAAAGAGAAATCTAAATATCAGCTTAATATTATCACCCAGTGAGAAAAACACAGCATTCATATATCTCTGTATATATAGACATGTGCATGTGTGTGTTTGATTTATTTTAATGGGAGCATAATAATTTATTACCTACATTTTCCATTTGACTATATATATGAACATTTTCTCATGACATTAAGTAGGTTCTTCCATAATACAAGTAATTTTCAAAGTCTGCATAGGATTATAAAGCATGTGTTAATGTACTATAATTTATTTATCTGAATAATGTATTTAATAAAAGAAATTGGATTATTTCTCAAAAACATTAATCTAGTGGTACTTATGCTTTCTATTTATGGATGTAATACAACTATAGCCACGACTGAATGTTAAAACAGATGAATAATAATATATTATGAATTTGGGGATTGTTTTGGCTCAAAATACAAAATTTTATTTTTAAAAATCCAAAAATAATTATTTGTATTTTCTCACTTTCACAATAAAACATAAAAAATTCAAGTAGCAACTCTATTTAACATACAGACATTTTGTTGACTCTCCAATTCTACATTTTTACTAATGAATAATCTGGATATTACTAAGCAATTTTATTATGACTCTTTTATACTATCAAGTCATACATATTCTTCTCCCATCTTACTCTGAAATGTTCATAATTAAGCATTGCAATTAAAATATACTGCACTGTTGAATTTATTTTCTACTTGTCTGATCACAGATAGGTGGAGTACTTGCAAGAAATATCCAAGTGGAGCAAAAGGTTTGTATAGGTAATAGGGTTGCCAAATAGTATTGTAAAATTTGTACATTCGATAACCTGAGTTTTAACCCTGGATTAGTTTTAATCCAGGATTAATTTCCATTAATTTTCTAGTTTAGTTTCCAGAGAAACTTTTCACAGTAGCATGTTATTGAAAATTTACACTAAATAGGTGGTTGCCATGGCTGGGGAGGGAGAATACGGGGAGTTACATCTTAATCGGTACAGAGTTTCAGTTTGAGATGAAGAGTTGTGGAGTTAGATAGTCATGATGTTGCACAACAATGTAAATGTATTTCATGCCACAAAACTGTACACTTAAACATGGTTAAAATGGTAAATTTTTTATTATGCGTATTGTACCATTGAAATTAAAAAAAAATACACTAAAACACAAAATACTTTTCCAAACATTATTTGTCTTTAATTTAATTCTGCTTAAAATTAGCATTGTTTTCATGTATGGAATGCTGGATTCCCAAATATCACCAACATAACCCGATGATAACACAACATTTAGCTTATTGCTTAGTATTGGATAAGAGTTATGGTAATGAGAAAAATAATGCCATATATTTATTCATTCAATGTTGGTCGAATATGAAGTCTTCCCAATATTAATTAACTCTGATCATTTTGTAAATAATGCTTGTCTGAACACCCTTGTACTATAAGACTTCCTGCACCTAAGCATGTGTATCTCTAATGTGTGTGTGTGTTCAGCTTTTTATATATATGCGGCTGAATAAGAATAAAGATTAAAAAGGTTTTTTAAGAACTATATAATCTTTGAATAAAAGCTTCAACAATTTACTATATGGTGGTTTATTAATTCTAAAAAAACTTTAAGTTACTTCCCTAATAGCAATTTAAATTTTCTGAAATAAGTTATTTAAAATCAGTGTAATGTATACTTGTATGTGTTAACAGCTGACCCTTGAACAACATAGGTTTAACTGTGGATTCACTTATACAAGGATTTATTTAATAAATATGTTGAAAAATTGGACAGTTATGACAATTTGAAAATGCAAACTGCAAAATATAGAAAAAAATCAGAAAAAATTAGGTATGTCATGAACGCACAAAATATATGTAGATACTAGGCTCTTTTATGATTTATGACTATAAGATGTATACAAATATAAAAAGTTAAAGGTATCAAAATGTAAGCAAAAAAAGTGCAGACTGTACAGGTCATCATTTGCAGTTTAAAAAAATGTTAACAAATGCAGAGATACAATATTAAATCATAACTGCATAAAATTACCTATAGTAATTTATTACTGTACTACTGTAATAATTTCATAGTCATCGCCTGTTGCTGTTGTAGCAAGCTCAAGTGTTGTGAATATCTGCTTAAAACATGTTTAGTGCAATATTGTAAACCTTAAATAACATCATAGGATGCAAAGAAAATGCCACTAGTGATGCTGGAACTTTTCTCAATCATACAAAATCATAAAATTACAAGAAAAAGCTGAATTGCTTGGTATGTACTGTAGGTTTAGATCTGTAGCTGTAGTTGCCTGCCATTTCAAGATAACTGAATCCAGTGTAAGGACCACCGTTAAAAAAAAAAAAAAAAAGGAAAAAGAAATTTGTGAAGCAATCACTGCAACTATATCAGCAGGCCCAAAAACCTTACATGTTTTGCAAAATACTGTTTTATTTCTTATTTAAAATAGAGCTTTTATGTGGGTGCAAGATAGCTATAAGAAAGGCATACATATAGACTTTAATATAATTTGAGAAAAAAATGAAATCATTCTATGACAACTTAAAGCCAAAGGAAGGTGAAAAATCTAAAGCTGGAGTATTTAATGTCAGCAAAGGATGGTTTGATAATTTTAGAAAGAGATTTGGCTTGAGAAAATGTCAATATATTCTAACAGCAGAAGCAGCTTCTGATGTATATATATTTGGTATATTATATGCATTACATACTGTAAGAATATATATTTATTTTGTATATTATATGCATTATATACTGAATTCTTACAGTATATACTGTATTCTTACAGTATATAAGACATATAATATACAAAATATATATACATGATCAAGCGGCAACAGATTAGTTTTCAGATACATTTTTTTAAAACCATTGATGAGAAAAAATATTTAGCTGAACAGATTTTCAATGCAGGAAAAAAAATATGCCCTCTTCAGGAAAAATATAGAAATACCACAAAGGAAATTTATCAATAAAGAAGAGAAATGAGCACCAGAATTTAACATAGAAAGGGATAGACTAACTCTACTGTTTTGTGCAGATGTAGTCAGATTTATGATCAGGACTGCACTTATCTATAAATCTGCTAACACCTGAGCTTTGAAGATATAAGATAAATGCCAGCTGCCAGTTATTTTATTTTAAAAAGGAAGGTCTAGATAATAAGAACTCCTTTTCTAAACTGATTCTATTGATGACTTGTCCCTATAGTAAAAAAAAAAAAAAAAAAAAAAAAAAAAAAAAATTGCCAGTAAAAAATTGCCTCTTAGAGTTTTTTTGATATTGAACAATGCCCCTGGCTGCTCAGAACCTCATGAGTTAAACACCACAGGTATTGAAATGGTCTACTTGCCCTCAAATGCACTTCTAATTTAATCTGTAGATCAGAGGGGATCATAAGGACCTTTAAGACTCATTACACACAGTACTATACAAAAAGGATTGCCAACGTTGTAGAAGAGAACCATGATAGAACATTATGAAAGTCTGGAAGGATTACACCATTGAAGATTCATGCTCCTTACAGAAAAAGCTGCAGAAGCCATCAAGCCCAAAACAATAAATGCCTGCTGGACGAAACTATGTCTAAATGTTGCAAATGAATTAATAAGATTTATGATAGAGCCAATCGAGAAAATCATGAAGAGATTGTGGATATGCAAAAAGCCGGGGAAGGCTTCAAGATATGGATCTTGGAGAAATTCATAATAGACACCACACTAGAGGAAGTAAAAGAAGAGAGCATCACAGAGATGAGTGCTTTTGAACAAGTTCCTCCTAAGAAAGAAGACATGAAAGAAGCAGTGCCAGAAAACAAATTTACATTCGACAGTCTGGCAAAAGGATTCTGATTATTCAAGGCTAACTTTGACTTTGTTTACTACAAGAATTTCTCTATGATACAAGTACTGAAACTTAAGCAAGCAGTGGAAAAAATATTGGTACCATATGGAAATGTTTTTAGAGAATTCAGGGAGAAAAAATGTCAGACAGAAATTATGATGCATTTCCATAAAGTCATATGGAGTGTGCCTGCCTCTCCTGTCTTTCCTGCCTCTCCTTCCACCTCCTCCACCTCTTCTGCCTCTGCCACCCTGAGACAGCAAGACTAATCCTTCAACATGTTCCTCCTCCTCAGCCTACTCAACGTGAAGATAATAATTCACTTTCATAATTCACTTTCACTTAATGAGTACTAAATACATTATATCTTTCTTTTGATTTTCTTAATAATGTTTTTTTAGCTTACATTCTTATAAGAATACAGTATATAATGCATACCATATAGAAAATACATATTAATTGACCATTCTTGGTAAAACCTCCAGTCAAAAGTAGGCAATTAGTAATTAAGTTGGGGGAGTCAAAAGATATACATGGATTTTGACTCTGGTGCCTTTCATCCTTATATTGTTCAAAGATTGGCTATATATTTTTTTCTCAAACAGCTATAATTAAATTGAAGATGTATTTATCATAAATGGAATTTAAGAATTATGGAAATGTGTTATACCAGGTAAATAAAATGTATTGATTCCAGGATTAAACGTCTGCTATCATTATTCATAATTGTGCCCACATGGTCGAAAAAAAAGTCTAAAAGGAGAAATTGTTCAATTTCTCTTTAGATTTCTATTTGTTTACTGTCCCCTAAAATGTTTTTGGTTTTATATATTTCATTAATGTGTTTTGCTGTGTAAAGATTACATCTTAGGGAATTTTTAATTTATTATTTTAATAATTTAGGGAATTTTAATTATATTTTAGTTTTAGTTGTTCCTTTACTTTGAATCACTTTATCTAAAATTAACATTTTTCTTTAAATTCAACTTCTAGAATGAAATCACTTTACTATATGAAATCATAATGGAAAATGTGTGATTTTACTTTTTTGCATATATACCGCCTAATATACTAGCTTTTACTAAAATGATATGAGATTTTTCAAAGAATAATTGTGCTGGATAAAGTTAAATGGCAAGAAAGAGTTTATTTAAGACTATTGCAATAAGAGAGAAAGATTAGATAGAACTTTGTTAGAAACAAAGGCAGAAAAGTGTTTAAGCCCTGGACTGAGCTAGTGGAAAACTACCGGAGGCCATTATGGGGGAGGATGATAAATGTGATTAGGCCATCTGGGTTTGCTAATTGGTACTTATGCAAATTAGGCTCCTGTAATTCCCCAGAGACTGGAAGATAGAGGCACCATTATTCCTGATGATTACATTTCAAAAAGTTGTCTCCCAGGTCCTTGAGAAAGTTATTCCTGGTTTGTAAAATCAGCAAGAATTAAAGAAAAGGCATATAGTAGTTCTCCTTATCCTTGAGGGATACATTCTAAGACCCTCAATGGGTGCCGGAAACCATAGATAGTACCAAACTCCCATCTGAGTACTAACCAGGCCCTACCCTGCTTAACTTCTGAAATCAGATGAGATCAGGTGCAGGCAGGGGGATACGGTCATAGACACAAACTCTATACATACTATGTCCATATTCCATACCTATGATAAAGTTTAATTTATAAATTAGTCACAGTAAGAGATTAAAAAGTTCAGTTTATAAATCAATCACAGTAAGAGAATAACAACAATAATTACTAATAAAAAAACAATTATAACAATCTTGGCATTTGTCTCATACCTACTCCCTACGTTTTGATGTTTATTTTGGTTTGTTATCACTCTCTTTTTGGTAAAAGAAGTACTATACTACAACTTTCCTCAAAAACCACCTGTGTAGGTGTCCCTCAAACTCCTCATCATCACATACAGAGAGTTAAGAGTCCTCCTGGATGTGAGGTTGGTTGAAGGGGCTGCTGAATCAAGAATTCTACAGCATTAGAGGCAAAGGAAGGGACCAGTCCCTTGGGTATGTAAGAAGAAAGATCCTCTGCCTGCTGTTTAGATTCACTTCTGCCTTTTTACTCCATGATGTGCCTTCCAGGCCAGTCTTAAAATGATTTCTTTTGTTGTTGTTGTTCAGCTGGCAAGAATTTGAGGTACAGCAGGCAGCTTTCTTGCTGCTTCAGGCAAGTGTTCTAGCCAAAGCTGCCAGAAGCCAAGGCAGTGCTGAGCCTCAGCTCCTCCTAGTAGCCACTTAATAAAGCTGTGGGAGCGCAGCAGTTAGAGGGATTCTTCCTGGAGCCCTTGCTACTGTCCCACCTCACCTCCATTCCTCATTCTAACAAACAAGGTCATTTTCATGGGATTTTGCTTCAATCTTATCTAAATCAGATGGAGTAGTTCTGAATCAGCCATTGTTTTCTTTTTTCTGTCTCATTCCTGCTGCATTAAATCTCACAGAAATCCTCTAAGGTCATGGCACATGAATGAGACTTGATGCTGTTTCCAAAGAGCTGATACAGCGATTCCAAACCCTGTGGCTCTTCCCTCATCTTTTTCTTCCTTTAATCATTTCTTTGAATTGAAAGTGAGGAATCAGTGATTGTGTCACTGTACCTTCAACAATGTGTCACCTTATAAAAAGGTTTTTTTCAGGATTAAATCTGGATTAGAAGCTAAAGTAGAAGAGGTAAATATTAAATTTTAAGGCTCTAGGAATAACATCATTAACCAGACATCTAACAGCTGTAAGGGCTTGCATTTGACACTCAAATAATCAAATTATTCTTAGGATCTTTTCTAACTATTGTATAAATGAGGAGCATGTGCTAGCATTCTATTTTTTGAGGATTACAGAGAAAAGGCTAACTTGGACTCTTGGAACATGTAGCACAGTGTGAGTACTTAGTTGACCTAGAAAAGCTCTCCAAGGGATCGAGAAACAATTAGAAATTTAAATGCATGAAAATGGAGGCATATTTTATGTTATGTCAAATGTTTCAATTGTACTACTGGGGGGTAAAAGACCTTCTATGACTTTGTTGGTAGTTTTTAAAAAATGCTTAATATGTAAAAGGAGATGTATTTTACATAGCTTTCACTTTTAATCAAAAGATCTCAATATATTTTACAGGTAGTTACTCGTCCTTTAAAAATAATTAAAATGTACTCCAAACCAGGAACAACAACAACAACAAACACTGGCCTTTTTAAAATTAAAACATTAACAAACATTTAGATAGAGAACACGTATTTGATATCAACTGCTTTGCAGATATAGTCCTAGGTGGCTGGGGGTTACATAGCTACAAGTCACAAACCCTACCCTCCGGAACATTAGGCTACCCCAGAAAGCAGTTCCCCTGTGGTCGCTGGTGACAATTATTGAAAAGTAAAAAACACCACATGGTCAATACGGATGATGGAGACAGGAGTTCGGAACAGCAAAATGTTACTCTTGTTAAGAAATCGGTTTCCTGAAGGAACTGATATTTTCTATCAGTTTTGAAAGACAAGGATTTATGACAATGGAGAAAATATAGCAGTCATAGTCTATTTCACATGTATTATCAATCATTTAAAACTTGGTATTTTTCATGAAAAAAGTCCAATTTCCATCTAAGCCCCTTTTTGAAACTTATATTTTCCCCTTATTTGGTAACTCTAGTCAATTGACTTTCAGACTAATTGACTACATCTGGTGAGTCTTCATCTTCCACTCAAGAAGCCACGGTATGCATTAGAGTAATGTCAGGCCTGCTCAAACAGATTCCTGGGCCCAAGCCCAGTGATTTGATCAAGTAGGTCTGGAATGGGGAAAAATGATTTATATTTCTTTCTTTTTTTTAATGCATTTTAGGTTTGGGGGTACACGTGAAGAACATGTAAGATTGTTGCATAGGTATGCACATGGCAATGTGATTTGCTGCCTTCCTCCCCATCACCTATATCTGACATTTCTCCCCATGTTATCCCTCCCCAAATCCCCACCCCCGCTGTCCCTCCCCTATTTCCCCCCAACAAATCCCAGTGTGTGATGCTTCCCTACCTGTGTCCATGTGTTCTCATTATTCAACACCCACCTATGAGTGAGAACATGTGTGTTTGATTTTCCGTTCTTGTGTCAGTTTGCTGAGAATGATGGTTTCCAGGTTCATCCATGTCCCTACAAGGGATACGAGCTCATTGTTTTTTATGGCTGCATAATATTCCATGGTGTATATATGCCACATTTTCCCTGTCCAGTCTATCATTGATGGGCATTTGGGTTGGTTCTAAGTCTTTACTATTGTAAACAGTGCTGCAGTGAACAATCGTGTGCATGTGTCCTTATAACAGAACGATTTATAATCCTTTGGATATATACCCAGTAATGGGATTGCTGGGTCAAATGGAATTTCTATTTCTAGGTCCTTGAGGAATCACAACACTGTCTTCCACCATGGTTGAACTAATTTACATTCCCACCAACAGTGTAAAAATGTTCTTATTTTTCCACATCCTCTCCAGCATCTTTTGTCTTCAGATTTTTTAATGATCGCCATTCTAACTGGCATGAGATGGTATCTCAACGTAGTTTTGATTTGCATTTCTCTAACAATCAGTGATGATGAGCATTTTTTATATGTTTATTGGCCTCGTATATGACTTCTTTTGTAAAGTGTTATCCTTCACCCACCTTTCAATGGGCTTGTTTGTTTTTTTCTTGTAAATCTGTTTTAGTTCTTTGTAAATTCTGGATATCATCCCTTTGTCAGATGGGTAGATTGCAAAAATTTTTTTCCCATTCTGTTGGTTGCCGATTCACTCTAATGACTTTCTTTTGCTGTGCAGAAGCTGTGGAGTTTGATTAGGTCCCATTTGTCTATTTTGGCTTTTGTTACCAATGCTTTTGGTGTTTGGTCATGAAGTCCTTGCCTATGCCTATGTCCTGAATGGTTTTACCTAGATTTTCTTCTAGAGTTTTTATGGTGTTAGGTTTTATGTTTAAGTCTTTAATCCATCTGGAATTAATTTTAGTGTAAGGTGTCAGGAAGGGGTCCAGTTTCTGCTTCCTGCACATGGCTAGCCAGTATTTCTAAGAAGCTTAGAGTTGATGCTATTGCTGCGGTATGGAAGGGCCACTTCTCAGCATTCTGAAAAAATACGTGTTATTTTTTGTTATAAAAATCATGTTATTGTTTTTGTTATTTTTTTCAATTGCAAATGAGGTTTTATTTAGAGACGTCTCAAACCTGAAATTCATCTAATTATTTTCACAGCTTAGCTTATATTATCGCTGTCAACTACTCCCAATAGAGAAGTTTGTGTTCACAGAAAACACAGAATAAGGCAAAAGTAGACTGCAAATATCTTCCAAATTATTTTCTTCATTGTAGTTATCTGGACATTTTTGTAGTTCTACATGTGATTGGGAATAAGAATATAGTGGAATCATTAGAGACCACTTTTTTGTGTGTGTTTTTCAGTCTAAATAAATAGGAGTTCCTTAAATAGTGGTGGCAGTTTATGAAACCAAGGGAGCAGAACATTCCTCCTAGTCCTATGAAGATGTTAATGACCTTCACCTGCCTCTTTTTATGGCCATGAAATGAAATACATTCTTTATAGCCCCACTGTTCCTAAAACTATTTAGTGATTATGAGAAGGCACTCAAAGAAAGATGAGTCATTTCTCAAACTGTGCCACAAGATGCTTCATTTGATATCTTTGTTCAAACCTCTCCATAACACTAACTAGGCTGATGGATATATCAAGAGAAGACATTTCTTCATGTCAGTTTTATGTGAATTTCAATATAGCATGTCCCCAGCATATTCTATACCCTACAAATAATGAAAAAGGCAATTAATCTCTCTGAAACCTTCAGAAATCTTTAACGGTTTCATGCAGTAGGAATCAGATCCTAATTTCAGTGAAGCTTATGCAATGCCAAGTGAGAATATCTTTGTTCTCACACTGCATGAAAGATAGTTAGAGAAAGTTGCCACAAATAATGAGGAATTTTTAATTTTTCTAATTTTTGAGGATATATTTGTGCAAAAGTACAAGGGCAAAGTAGAAGAGCTCTTTGAATTTACAATCATAAACGTCCAGTCCTAAATCTTTCCGTATACAAATTTAGGACACTTATGTTGTGCTTTCTCTCAATTAGCCATAGAAATTGGGGAAAAAATGTTTTCCCCAAGCATGGATAACTTGTATATCTCTAGAAAGAGTATTTAAACCTCTAAAGAAACCGTCAATTCCTAGGTAGTTTTTTTTTGCATGCTTTAAATTCTGAGTTGACCTAATGAAAAGCCAATATTTATTCTAAGAAAAAATCTTATTTCACTCATCCACCAATGCATCAATTCATTATAGTGTTGGCTGAACTCAGCTTTTGATATTAAGTGTTGTGCATATTTGTTGTGAAAAATGGGTGGAAGAAGTTACCATTCTTAGAAGTGTTGCATATAAAGCAACAAATATACTTTTCCCCTACTGTCATAATTCCTTAGAGAAGAAAAGCTATTACTTTCAAATAGCAACATTTTACATTTCAAACCAAAGGCCTTACATAAATTATATCACTTTGTCTTTTTAAAAAGATTCTATCTCTATATAATATGCACATAAATTAAAACCTGCTTTTTCTGTTTCCTAAGTATAGTCTTTAAGAATCAATCGATTATATGTCACAAATTTCTTATGAAATTAGCTTATGTTGTCATTTCAAGGCACCGGCACTTAGAAAATTAATGTTTAAATGATTTTATGCCTAACTTTTCATTAAATCCCAGGAATAGGCTTAATTAATATTTCATAGATTCTTTCTGTTCCTAATGGTTCCAGTGTCATTCTGATTCAAAAGATGGAGTCCAGTCCATTTTAACATTTAGGTGGATTTTTGACAAACCTACATTTTGCAAAAGTAGGCAAGAGGGGACATGAAGAGGCATATAAAAATAAAGGAAAACCAAACAAAGGAAGAGAAAAAGGGAAGCGGGACAACAGGAAAGAATTAAAAGAAAGAGAAAATAAAACAAATACTATGTAGAGTGGGAGCATGGATTGCCATCAAGACTTGCCTTGAATGCCACTATGAAAATCTGGTTTGTGATGCGCATTTGGATGATAAACCAAAGCCAACTGCAGCTTTCTGTGTTGTCGATATCATAGACAGGTTTATTTCTGAAGGCAGTGTACCTACTTGAGATAGTAGTTACGCACAAAGCTTAAGAGCTACTTTCAGTAAGTGATCTTGGGCAAGTCATTTCACACCTGTGCCTCAATTTTACCGTTTTTTAAATGGGAATTATATTGCCACCCAAATCATAGCATTGCTGCAAACACTAAATAAGTTTTCAATTCACATAAAGCAGTCACAAAGATGGGTGGCACAGAGGCATCACTCAATAAATGTTAGCAATGAGTACAGATGGGAGAAATTTGTCATTCCACCTCTAATGTAATAAGCAAATTAAGATGATGTCAAACATCCATATTAATCAGAATCCCAGAAAGAAATACTACGCCTCAAAAGTTTGAATAAAAAGAGAATTAAATAGAGAGAATTTTGCAGAAATAAGGGCAGTGTTAAGGGGAGGATCTGCAAAGGGTGGTGAAGAATTCAAACAGAACCGCAGGAAGCTGTTACCACTCCACTTGACCTGAAGAGGTAAAGATACAGGATTATCAGACCTAAGTAGGAGCTGTAACTGAGAAGGAGGGCTTGTCTAGAGGGCTCATCTAACAAGAGCTATATTTGTAGCTTAGGGTTGCTCAGCAGCTGCATTTTTGACATTTTAGATCAGAGTTCTTTGTTCTTTGGGGATAGAGGGTATTCTGCGCATTGTAGCATGGTTAGAAACACCCCTTGCCTCTACCCATTAGATGCCAGTAGACATCAGTCTCCACAACCAAAAATATTTCCAGACATTGCTAAAAGTTTGCTAGGAGGCAAAATTGTCCCAGGTTGACAACTACCGTTGTAGCAGAAGCCAGCCGCTTCAGAACTGTAGCAAGGCAGAGATGATTGGCAAGAAATAAATACTACCTCTCCTACTGCCCCTGGGTGCCTCTCACTTACAGAAACGAATCGAAGTTAGACAGCAAGGGAACTTGATGAAGGAATCTAGTCATAGAATAAGCCTCCATGGGCACAATGCAGGGAAAAGAAGGGTGGTTAAAAGAACTGAGGGGGCAAAAGGAGGTTAACCAATATGCAGTCCAAAGACATGAATTAAATTAGAGTTGGCTAGACTCCATTTCAGTAGTTGTGGTCCTTTCAGATAACACAGAAAGACAAGGAAAACTGTGCCTTACAGGATCTTAAGAAAATGTATTAATGCCGTGGTCCCCAGTTGGATACCATGAGAAATAGAGCCTAAATATATATAAATGGCTTCAGCTTGGATTTCGATTGGATGTTTAAAGTAAGGAACAAGAAAGCAACAATTCCCCTCATGTATAACCTTCTCCCAGCTCCATCCTCATTTAAATGCTATGAAGATCAGCACTAGGTAATGGAGGAAGATGTTCAAGAAAGGATAAATGGTCATGCTCCTGTAGGCTCTTCCCTAAATTCAGAGGTACTTCTCTGGAGAAAGATCACAGCATCTGGAGTGATCTCTGCGGTCTTCTTCTCAGTCCAGAACCTATAAATTAGATAAATGCCACCAAAGCCACTACTTAATTATTAAAATGCAGACTTTCACTCATCTCTCTTTCAAGAAAGGTTTTTGGACATCTGCAGAAAACTAACAATACTTTCTCACAAAATGATTCATCTGCTGAAGCTACATTTCTTCCATCATTGTGTTATCATGCACGTGTCTTCATGCAAAGCCTTCCCAGGCCATGGTGACGGTGCCTATGTTTGCAGGCTCAGGCTGTCATAACGAAATACCACAGATGGATTGGCTTAAACAACAGAAGCTTATTTATCACAGTTCTGGAGGTCAGAAGTCCAAGCTTAAAATGGTAGCAATGAAGGCTTCATTCTCGGGCCCCTTCTCTTGGTTAGTAGACAGTAGTCCCATGTGCTCACATGACCTCTCCTTTGTATGCATGGGAAAAGAGAAAAGGGGAGAAAAAGAACTCTCTAGCATCACATCTTGTTAAGGGCACTAATCCTTGGATCAGGGATCCAACTTTATGACCTCATTTACCTTAGACCCTATGTCCAAATATAGCCATGTTGAGGATTAGGATACGTACGTAATATTCTGCTCCTCTTCCCCAAAATTCTATGTTCTGTTTGAGTGCAAAATACATTTGTTTAATCCAAGCATCCCCTAAAACATTAACTTTTTCCTGTATAAATGCTAAACTCTCAAATAATATCACATAAATCAGATATGATGAGAATGAAAGTATATAGTTCATCCTGAGGCAAAATTCCTCTCTAGCTGTGAACTGAGAAACCAGACAAATTATGTGCTTTCAAAGTACCATGCTGTGCCTTGTATAGAATAGACGATCTATTCTAAAAGAGGGAAATGAAAGAAAGAAAGATGTGATGGGTCCCGAAAAAATTCATTACAAGGCAAATTCCATTAGATATTAATGCTCAAAAATAACCTTTTTTGGCTCAATACCCTACTTTCCAGGCCCACATGGGTGGTGGTCCATTTTCTGGACGAACTTGGATGGTAACTCCACATCCATGACTTCAGATGGCAACTCCACTTCCATAATTTTCCAGGCAGGGGTCCTACGCCCAAGGCTCAGGCAGCAACAGCCTGGCATGTTGAAACCAAGGAGAAATCAGTCTTTCCCCCTGGACCTGTGGTCAAGCGGCAGCCCAAATGATCTCTGAAGAGCCTCCAGGTCATACTTTCCTTTTCTTCCCTTTTCTTAAGGGAAAACTTACATTGGCAGCTGGATAGCTTTATAGTCTTCTCCTGTGGGACCCCAGAAGTGCAGCAGCCTTTCTTCATTCTTTCCCACTTTCTCTGTCTCCCTTAGTTCAAACTGGCAGTGTTTCAGCTCACATGATCCTATAATCACTTTGTCAAGTAATGGTCCAGTCACAGCCTTATTTTTCTCTTTAGAACATGCTTTCCCTTTTTTTTTTTCAATATGCGTGGGCTGAGAATTCTCCAAATCTTTAAGTTCTGATTCCTTTCTGATTAATAATTTCTTCTTCAATTCATCTCTTGCATCTGATTGTTTTACTATAGGCAGTCCGCAGGATCCAGGATGCACCTGCAATATTTTGCTTAGAAATCTCCTTAGATAAATATCTAGTTTCATCATTAACAAACGTTTCTTCCCCTAAATACTACAACACATTCAGCTGAGTTCTTTTTACAAAGACTTCAGTGACCAGTAATCTGCTCCTAATTTCTATGTGAGACCTCACCAGAATGACATTTATCATCCATACTTCTTCCACCATTCTGTTTCTGGTTGTCTATATATCCTCTAAAAAGAATATATATAATACAACCAGTGGGTAGAGGCAAGGGGTGTATCTAAAAGTGCTACAATGAGCAGAATACCCTCTAACCACCTTCTTTATTTCTGATTCCTCACCAGAACTGCCTTTAACATCTTCCATATTTCTACCAACAATCTCTTCATGGCAATGAAGTATTTTTCTAGCATGCACCTCAAAACTCCTCTGGCCTCCACCCATGACCCAGATCCAAAACCATGCCCAAAATTTTAGATATTTCTTAGAGCAGCACTACACTTCACAGAACCAAAATCTCTATTCATATGTTTGGGCCTTCCTAACTCATCTGCATAGGCTAGGTGGCTTAGACAACATAAATTTGCATCTTACAGTTCTGGAGGCCAGAAGTCCAAAATTCAGATGCTTTCAAGGTAGGTTTCATTCTGAGGACACTTCTTTTAGGCTGTAAGTGGTCACAGACTGTGTGCTCACATGACCATTATTGTTCAAGGACAGAGAGAGAGAAGTCTCTGTTATCTCTTTTCATAAAGACACTAATTCTAGTAGATCAGGAGCCCACCCTTGTGACTTCATTTAACTAATTACATCCTTAGAGGCCCCATTGCCAAATATAGTCACATTTGGGGTGAAGGCTTTAAGAAATGAATTTTGGAAAGACACAAGCATTTAGTCCACAGTGCAAAGAATGTTATGTCACTAACTAAATGGTATGAGAACACAGTTTTTTTCCCAGAATAGGGGAGAATAAACCCCCTAGCAAATGTATGCCGCCTTCGCTCAATGTGTCACAAAATCTTTTATGAAGCTTTTCATTACTTCCTACTGCCTCAGTCCTAGGCAACATGCAGAAAGAGAATGCCATTCTAACATAAGTTTTATTCTCCTCAATCTTCCTAGACTCTGCTTGCACACTCAGTTCTCTCTTTACCATCAGTCATATGACATAAACTCTACCCATCAAGGAGATAGAAAAGACACTAGTAGCTTGCTGATGTTAGTTAAACATAAACTTCCTGTTTTAAATGACATAAACTACATTTTTAAAAATGCTGTGTAATTTATGGCTTTCATTGAAAAGCTATATCCTGGTATATAGAGCCATGTTCTCACTATGTTGCCCAGGTTGGTCTCAATTCTTGGCCTCAAGCAATCCTCCCACCTGGGCCTCCCAAAGTGCCAGGGCTTCAGTTATGAGCCACAGTACCTGGCCTACTTAGTCTAAATCAATGAGTTTTACTATGTGATGAGTTAAAACAATCACGGAGCCTTTTCATGTTTTCAGAATGATAAATACAAATTATCTGCTGTCCTGACATGGTACTTTGAGTTTCCATACAGAAGCCACATAAAATTAAATCATGATACACAGCAGAAGAAGCTATACACATTTCACTGAAGTAGTTTGGGGCAAAGGGTAGTTAGTCATGAAACCAGGGTTTGAGAGGTGAGGGTAGAATTTTTTGTAGGAAAAGCAGAAAAAAGATTAGGGTAGAGAAAACCAAAAATAGTCTTATAGAAATGGAGTGAAGGAGGTCTTGATTCCCAGAAGAGGTTATATTCTGGGTGATAGCCAAGAAAAATAATGAAGTGCAGCATAGTGAATTTGTCTGACTCCTCTAGAGTATGTCAAACAATCTAGATATTCAATTTAGCTTCATTCTGAAATAGGAACTAATGGAGGTAGTCTGTAAAGGGAATGCTCTGTAGCGATGGGGAAATACAAGAATGTGACCATGGGGGTACGTGCTAGAGCATGGTATAACAGTTAGAGCCAAGTAAATAAGCCCTGTGATCTGTGGCATGGGTAGCAGCTATAGTTGGGGGTGGGGGAGCGGACGATTTGAGAACAGCTTTTGCAAGCTCTTCTCTGTAGTCTCACACATACAGATCATCTCCTATGATTTACTCCTACAAATGGCTAATTTCATCAATTATGTGTCAATGCTTATTATTTCCAGTGTCAAGAGGACATCCTTTCATAGTCGCCCTATGTATTAATATTTGAGCATCAGGTTGCTTTAAAGCAGAGATAAATTTAATGGTCCTCCCCTAAGTTTCTCTTTGTCATTATTGCTTATTTGCTAACACTTTGGGGTTTTAATTCTTTTTCTGTTCTTTTAAATTCATTGCTTGATGGAAACAATTGGGAGATTTGAATATTTTTCAACAGTGAGAGTCTTTATTAGCTTTTAAGTAGATAAAAATATCCTTTCTTCCCTATAGTGCAAAGTGGAATGGGCTATTACTACCATCTCAGTAAATTAAATTACTTAAAAAAAAAATAAAAGAAATAGATTGTGACAACATTTAGCCAAAGGAGTTCTCCAGCTGACTGAACATTTGTGGGCAGTTTGCCATCAACACAAGGTAAATTCACCTACAAGTAGCTATTTAGAAAACATGTGTATAATGATGGCTGTTAAACTTACCCAACTGAATTACACCTAACTTCAGACAAAAGAATGGAATATATACACAACCAAATTGATGATAACTAAAAAGATGGCAGTTTAATTACCAACAGGAATATAAATAGGGCCAAGTGAAGATGCTCAAATTGGTGATACAGAATAATTAGTAGCAATGAACTTAAGAGAATGGAAAGTTTAGTTGGAGGCTCAAAAATACACAGGTGTACACTGCATTTGGTGGTTTCTGATTGGGAAGCAGTCTGCTTTGTTTTGAGTCAAGTGATCTCCAGGCAGGCATAGGGAATTAGTTCAATCATACTGTGTACTCCCTGCTGGGCCTACATCTTTAGGCAAAAGTAACCTAAATTTAACATTAAGTGGTGTTGTCAACACAGCTTACACATTTGAATCACCACGGATGCTTTTTAAACATAGTGTGATCTGGGCCATACCCTAGAAATTTTGATCTAATTGATCTTGGATAGAGACCAGACATTAAGTATTTTTTAAATCACTACAGATTTGTCAAAGTTGCAGCCAGGACCAAGAACCACTGTTCTAAAGGCACTTTGCAGCTCAAATCGCTGCTCTTGGCTTCTGAATCAGGGGTGGCTAAGGTCGATTGTTTTGTTTTTCAGCAGCAGAGAAACAGCCAAATTCATGACCTGTCCTTATACATCCCAGGCCCATGGTTAGTCTTCACTGCTTATTAGAAGGTAGGGATGATTTTTTTTTTTTTTTCCAAAAAGCTAAGTCAGTGTTGGGCTGGCTGGTGAGGATAATGGCTAAAGTGATCGAGGGGTTTCCTTTCTACACATGGGCAATTTGTGTGTGAGTTAGATAAACCGAGATTGGACTACAAGTAGCTTTTCGATACGTACCACCTGGGTTGTAGGCTGCTTGTACATATGTGGCCAGTGACCAGGGCAGCAGCAGCACAGGTGCTGTCTGTTTATGGAAGCTACACGCACCAGTCTGTCTCTTGCTGACTTCATGAGCACCCATTCTTTGGCTCAGAAACCACCTGATAGTCATCCCCTTCCTCTGCTTTCTTCCCCTGTCACTTTTGACACATCTCCAGTATAGCATTTCACCACAAATGAAGTTACATTACAAAAATCCACTTACATTTCTATTTCATATTAGGCTACAGGTTCCTTAAGGTTCTGGACAGCTTTAGTCATTCTAATATCTTTAGCTTTCATCACAATGCCAGGCATGCCAATATTTGTAGACTGAAAATGGCCTGTGATTCTAGATCCCCTGTTTAATTTGAAAGTATGAATGGGTGGGAGATGGTAGAGAAAGGAAAAGGAAAGGGAGACGCTCACAGCTATAGAGGTAAACTTCTTCCAAATACAACCCAATTCACTAATAAATATCTCTCAAATTCACACATTCTTATATCACATATTTATTGAAGCCATTCTACACACAGCAGCAAACTAGTCATAAAAGTTCTCTGACATCACGGAGCTCATATTGGCATAAACTGTTAGTAAAGGAGAAATATAAGCATCATTGAGAATATTTAACATTTTTTTAATGCTATGAAGAAACATAAGAAATTGAAACAGGAAATGGTTTACACATGTGAATCAGGGTGGATGGCATTTTAAACAGGTGGTTAGAGAAGGCCCCTGTAGAAACAGGATACTGACTCTGAAACTCAAGCCCATTGCAATAAAAAGAGGGGAGGGGAAGAAGGAGATCCCAGGCAAAGAGAATAGTAAGTACAAAAGTCCAGGTATAGGAGGAAAACACTTGGTGAAATTGAGAAATAAAATAAAGGCTTGTTTTTAACTTCTACACACACACATACATAAAATAGGTGGAAAAAAAAACAAACCCAGTTTATGATTAGATAACTTGTGAACCTGACCTCTTTTACAAAATCACCAGTTCTCCCAGGCCTTGAGTTATAAGCCATCATACACCCAGGGGCAGGTTTGCTGGCTTAAGATTGTCCCTGTAAGATCACCTCTAAAAGGTCAGTGGGCTTTTATCCTACCAGAGTATGTTTGATCTAAATGACCTGAATGGCGACTTTAGCACTCCCTCCTGAAGGCTGAAGTCTGACTTCCAAGTACCAAGGTTACGTGAGTCCGGCTCATTGTCTGGGATGCACTGAGAGCTTTATTCCTGAGAAGACCTGGATCTTCACAGTGAAATCTGCAATGCCCGCCAGCTGGGAGTGCTTTTCTACCTTGGCTTTACTGATCTGTATTATGCAGTCTAAACCACAGGGAAGTGGAATTAGGTTTGTCTCATTCTGTCAGTTCTTAATAAGCTCTTGAGTACAGCACCCTTATTTTATTCTTCTTTATATACCCAGCTCCTAGCACAAGGCCTAACTCAAAGAAAACTGGCCCAAAACCTAAATACTTTTAGTTTTTTTAATGGTAAGAAACAAAAAAATCAAATGAAAATAAATATTTTTTTAACATATGAACATTAAATGAAATCCCAAGTCAGTGTTCATAAAGTTTTATGGAAACAGCCATGTTCATTCATTTACGTTTTGTCCAAGCCTATTCTCCCATGATAAAGGCAGAATTAAGTGGTTGTTACAGAGTTCTGTACTTATGATAGAGACTGTATGGGTTGCAAATCTGAAATGTTTACTATTGACCCTTTAGAGAAAAAGTTTGCCAACCTCTGTGATAAATATTTACCGTGGGAATAATGAAATGAATGCATAAATAAATGAACTATTATGGCAAATTCACTTCCATATAATTACTCCTTAATAGCATACACTCTATGGCAGAGATCCAGGCATTAACCTAGACTTTTGCAATTTATTTAAAATATGTGACCAGTGTTATTTATGAATCATTCTGCCATGCTGTTCTAAAACACATTCGATCAGAATAAAAATTTTAATTGCGTTTTCTAAATAGGCTTCTCCTCTACATCTCAATGCCTCTTTTCATGAGGACCAGCCAGTCTTCCAAGAAATTATATTTAAACTCTATTAGAATCATGGTAATCATTTCACTTTATCAAGCATGTTTATGTCCTCTGCAGTTTTCTTCCTTCTGTGTCTGTTTGTAAGTTCTAAACTCTTGCCATGGGATATGCAATTCTGCTTTACAGAGATACATGACTAAAAGAAACTCAATCACCTCCATTACATGTGAATTTCATTTCATTTTTACATTTGTTAACTAATTTCCTAGGTTTTACTGAATGCCAACTACACGGTCAGATCAGAGGCATTGGGAGGGTCACGAAGTGAGTATATCTTCAAAATCTTCAAAAGGCAAACAAATCAGTTGCATTCTGCTTAGGCAAGATGCATGTTGTTAGGTAAAACAAGGTAAGGGCACTAGAAAGGGTTTAATACAGATCCAAATAGAAGACTACACAAATTCATATGGAAACTAAAATAGGCTGCTCTGAATATTGGAGAAACTGCAAGTGAACTTGATGGAAAACTCTCTAATGCTGATTATACCTTCTTAGTACTGGCATTCCTGCTTTCATTTCCTTTTTCAAATTGCTAAGAAGGGATTAAAACAAACATGCCTTTGAGTTGACTCTGTTGTATAGGCTGATAGGATTTGTTTCTGTTAGTTTACTTTTGTATGGTTTTAATTTTCCTGGAGGGAATTTGGGGCCAAGTAATAATCACTGTTTTCCATTTTAGGAGAAACTTGTCTTCTGTATATCACTAAAATTTAGACAATTATTATTTTTTTTTTTTTTTGCAAAGAAAAAAGTTATGTGATTGGAAATTCTATCATCTGTATTTTTAGTTAAGTACTTTGGAGGCAAATTCATGTAAATTCACTTAAATAGGGTGTTTGCTTACAATGCACTGTTGGGGAGACTTTTTCTAAATTAGGGGCCAAGCTACAGAAGAAAAACCTTTAGAAATTAATACCAGTTAATTAATCCAGCTCATTAGCCTAAAACCTCACTGAATGCTGAGAGTGCTGCTAATGTAATAAGCTTCCCAGTTAATGGAGTCAAAGCTAACTTCAAAGATGGCTAGTACCTCATTCGTTAACTTAATCAACTCTCTGGGCACCTCATAGGCAACAAATTCTGGTAGAAGAGCAATAAAGATGCAGTGGATGTTCAGTTCTGTTATCCCCTTACTGGCTTAAAAGTTAAAATTTGGATAACTGTTGAGTGCACATATAGTACACATTCCTACCTCTAAATAGCAATAGGACAAGACAAACAAATGCTATAGAGAAATATTTGTCAAAATGAAAGTTTAAAATTGTCCGAAGAGTCCAACCAGTATAAAAAGCCAACATCTAGTATGTTGAGTATTATGCATTTTACATGCTCCATCTACTATACACATTTTAGCCCATAAGAAAAGAAATGGAAATGAGGCATCAATTTGCACTATTATCTTCTTGTTTTCCTTTTAAGATTTTCTAAAATAAAAAAATAAAAACATTTTACAACGTTAATTGGAATGGTAAATTGGAGTTAGTAATTAAAGATCAGGACTCAAATTTCCATCTTAGTACAGAGCAGTTAACATATTTTTTTATACTTAAGTTCTGGGGTACATGTGCAGGTTATGCAGGATTGTTACATAGATATATACATGCCATGGTGGTTTGCTGCATCCATCCCCCTGTCACCTACATTAGGTGTTTCTCCTAATGTTATCCCTCCCCAATCCCCTCAGCCCCTGCTATCCCTCCCCTAGTCCCGCCAACCCCCAACAGGCCCTAGTGTGTGATGTTTCCCTCCCTGTGTCCATGTGTTCTCATTGTTCAACACCCACTTATGAGTGAGAATATGCAGTGTTTGGTTTTCCAAAACGATTAACTTTTGAGCTCAAGGTACTTTCTCAAAATAGTGTTGTAAAATAAGTTTTCTAGTCATCAGAATAATCAATTTTTGGTTGTCTTGGAGCTCTTTTATCCTTGCAAAACTTCCTTCCCATGACCAGAACTGTTAAGTTGATTCAACTTACTCTATATAAATATTGGACATTGTAAGTATAGTAAAATGTTTCAGGGATATAGACTACTAAGATAAAATAATCAAGACCTTTTCATATATTTTATGACCCCATAGTACAGAACCTCTTGGTAATAGAAGCTGCTCTGTTTGTTTTACTGTATAACAAACCACACCCAAACTGATTGGTTTACAACAGACAATGTACATTTCAGTCTGTGGGTGTTGGCAATATGAGCTAGGCTTAGCTGAGCAATTCTGCTTATCCAGGACCTTTTGTGGACTTTGCTGTGGTGCACATGTGCTTGTGATGAGCTCCTATGAGTTCTAGGGGAGGCTGGCTGGTCTAAGATGCCATAATCACCCCACATAGCTTCCATCCTCTGGCAAAATAGCCCAAGAATGTTCACAGGGTAATGGCTAGATAGGTTAGGTTCCTGGAACTCACACAATGTCACTGTCACTGTGTTCTATTGGCCAAGAGAAATTATAAGGCCAGGCTGTATTCTAGGTAAAGGAAAGTAGACACCACACCTTTTTGTGAGGGGACCTAGAAATAACTATAGCCACAATGTAATCTACCATGAGTGGAATATGTAAAACTTGGGAGCTGTCACAGTTACGTGTCTGTCAGGTGTAGGAAGCCATTTTGCAGCCTGAAACTATCAGACCTGTTTGATTGACAGAACCCTGAGGACATTTGTGTTCCTAGGTTCAGTTGTTCCTAATACTCAGTGGTATCTTTGTTCATCCTTCAGTTTAGCCATTATATCCTTTCTTGTATTCTATGAGCCAATTAAATTTCCCTTTTGTCTAAGTTAAATGAGTTGAGGCTCTATTTGATTAATCAAAGTTCCTGACAAAAATCGTGACCCAAACTTATTTACATGTACTTTTTCCTTGCACATTCTTATCACATACTAATATAGCCAGAATATCTAATGGCTAAGATATATTCATTTAGTTATTGACCTTCATTTTAAAATTAATTTTACTTTCAATAAGCAAAGTGTCTATCTTCATTAAGCAATTCAATTGCATTGAATTCTTCATCTGGATTTATATGCTGGTACTTTGTAAATGGCCTAAGTAGTTAGACACTATCCTTTAATTCTGAAAATTAGAGACCAAATGTCATTTAGAAAATTGAAAATCAACTTTTTATGACTTCAATTGAAAGAACTCATGCTGAAATGTGAACAATGTTCATGAAAAGTTAATAAATAAGACTAATGATAGTTCATGGTAATTTTAGAATGATCCGACCCTTAAATGACTTACAACTAATGCTAATACCTTTGAGAAAAGCGGGTCACAATATTGGAATTTCATGCTTATAACAAAACTGAACTTCAAAAGCCTTTCGTGATCACATATATCAAGAGTCCATTTCACATTGTTCTCTCATCTACTGTACAAACACATTCAGTTCTCATTTTAAATATAATTATGATAGATGTAGAATTATGAGATCCAAATCCATTTCCAGATTGTGAAACTCCACAAAGTCCTCTATAATTTTACCTTTCCTCCCAAGAGTGAAAAATATGCTCTCTCCCTGACTTCTTTTTTTGAATCACTAACATTATGAACCCCAATAGTTGAAAAAAATTGTCATTTTTTACTTTTCAGTGTATTTGAAGAAAGACATCCTCTGACCAAATGATAAATGATGTTTTTAGAAAACCAGAACATACACAAAAGTTTCTAAGCTTCTTAGCACAGAAAATAGGACTGAAGGGCTTGTTAATGAGTCAATCTGTGACCCATCCTGTGTGTGCATCTCTCTAATGGAAACTGTAAGACAAAAGACATATCGCCTTTCAAGAAAGACACTGTCAGTGTTGAGTAAAACTCCAGTATGACCATGTCCCTTCAATGTATTCCTTCTTTTTTCAGTATCAGGGAGGAATATTTTTAGGGTTCTCTGAAATTTATAGAGGTCAGAGAACCCTGAGAGTATTCACTATTATCCCTTTTCAGAGGAGTTAGTTACCTGAAGATCAAGAGGATTGAAGTGACTTATAATTAGTCATAATGGTTCCTCCTCTTCATAGCCTATTTGAGATTTAGTTATAAAATATCACTGTATGAAAAAAAAATTTAATGTGATTTATGTGAAAGTGCTCATATACTTCAGAGTGGCAAATGGCAGAATTTAGGAATAGTAGAATATATTTCTCTAAGTGATTTTTAACTCCTATGCTCCACACCCATTATCTGTAAATAAAGTGTAGCTTCCAGTGCAGTCAATGAGCAGTCAAGTGTGCTAACGAGGACATCTTTAAATAGTGTTTTTCTGCTGTGCTATAGAGTAGAGCTGATCAGAGAGCTGATGGAACACAGAACCGTTTGGAGAGGCTCTGAGAACACATTTACAAAAATACCAAATCTGAATTAAGCAAAACTTAAGGATACTTTGTTTTTTCTGCTGGAAAGGAAACAATAACACACACAGGGGCCCAGGTGGTTAATGTACTGTACACTATTACTACAATGTATAAGACCTCAGTCTCTAAGTTCCTCAGAAACCAGGAATTCAGTTGATTACATAGTGCCCTATGGAATAGACTTTAAGAGTAAAAGAGCAAACATTTCAGATATTCTTTCAAAGCTTGCCAATTTACTTGGTTCTTGAATTCTTGCTATTGGTCTGTTGTGCAGGAGAGAACTTTACAATGGTTTTTACCCTGCAAGAGGTTTTAAGCCTGTCTCAGCTACAATAGAGAAAATGACGTGAGCCCCCTTTTTTTTAGTGGTATAAAAAAATAAACTACCACTATAATAGTTAAACAAATGTTCTGAGTTTGGGAATGGTATAATATATAAACCTAAAGCTTTGCAGTTAATGCATGTCCCTTGACATTTAAGTTAACTTAATTTGAAGAGAAATGCTATGATTTCTTAGCTACAAAATTGTTCTCTCCCACTACAGGTAAAATTGAAAGGCTTTAAGTAAACATTGCAAATTCAATAAGGTTCACTTATGAGCTACTTATTTTCATCTGTAAAGTCACCTGGTTGTGCAAAAAGATCCCTAAGGCCCTGACTTCCTCTCACATTCACTGTTGTATACACGTCTGTGAATTCAAGTAGCTCCTCTTCGTGAAGACCATTGACAGTGCTACAAGACTGTAAACAGAGCCACAACTCATATTTAATGTTCATTTTGATATCTTTTAGTAATTTGGCTAATTTGCAGAAAATTAGTAATTTCTTTAAGTGAAATTGTAGAACTAATATTTTATACTCAGTGAATTTTTCCATTTGAAAATAATTTGCTAAATTTTTATGTGATTTTCAAGTTATGTTACTTTACCCTTTAACAAGAGAGTACAAATGGGCTGTATTACCCTTAGGAAGTCCTTTTTCAAAACGTTCTCCCTGCTGAAATGTCAGCACAAAGTTTCTTCTTACATTTCTATGCTTTCTTGGAGTTTTAGTGACCCATGACACCAATCACACATATCTCCAGGAATCTGACACACTGAAAAATCCTATGAGGTTTCCTAAAATAGAACCCGCTGATCAACATTTTACGTGTGAACCGGTACTTATTGAAAGAGGTCTCACTGATTAAGAAATAATAAAAGCAAAACAAAATGAAACAATAGATTTGGGGTGAGGTAGAGTAGACCTAACTTTTATTTGTATTTAGTGATTTGGGCACATCGCCTTACAGTTTGCTCATAGCTCTCTCTGTCAGCACAGCAATTAAGGTCCAATTTTTAAAATGTCTCTTTATCATCAATCATAACTCTGACCTAGTATTCATTTTTTGCAACTCTTTAAAATAATAGAATGGTATATTTAAGATTTTATCAATAGCTTGTTTGACGAGAAATACTCTTGTTACTATTTCATAAAAGACTTCCTGAAAATAGTTTTTACCTTCCTTTAGAAGTAAAGCAACAACAAAACAGAAACAAAGCATTACCTATTGACTTAATTACCCAACTTACTGTGAAAAACAGTGAGTTATATGAGTTAATAGAGAAGGAATAGTAAAAACGGAATGAGACTTTATCTAGGCTATTGCCAATCACTGTAAATAAATTGTAATCTGAATATGTGCTTTGACCAAGTATTTTTCAAAAACATCTTTTACTATTCCTAATTTTCAAAATTTACAGTGTGACTCAGGATACACATTGATATGCACACACATAAATTTAAAACAAAACTCTCATGAAACAACTTATCCTTACTCTATAATCTGTTACTTTCTATTCGAGCTAATTTAATTTTTTAATGCTTATTTGGATTCACTAAATTGATTTCATAACCTACTAATGAGTTGTAATTGTCCATAGAAAACATTGCTTTAATCTAAATCTTAAAAACTGTGAGGAGGTGACTTGCATCTTAATAAGCATACAGGTGTTAAAAACATAATTATCATACAAATAGACAGTGAATTTGTGTCAAAGTCGTGTTAATCATGTTAGTAAAAATGCCAGCAAGAAAATACTAGAGATAGTTTTAAAAGCATTTGAGGAACTTGCATAGTAAACAGAGGAATGACTTCTAAAAATGTTTGCTAAATTATATTTAAGGCTGGTTAACTCCTTACAATATAGGGAGCCATAAGACCTTTGGTGCTTAATTTTCTAGTAAATTATAAAATCAAAACAATCGTATCTGCACTTTTAGACACAGAAGAATTCAAACATAGTTCATCGGAAGACTGACAAAATATCAGTTATTTTAAGAAAGAAATTTTGGAAAGAATGCTAACTCGACATAGAATTCTTAACTGATACAATATAAGTTATTTTAAGAAAGAATTTTTAGAAAGGATGCTAACTGGATATAGAGTTATGAACTAAGTTTATGCAAAGGCTAAGATATTGCCGTGGTATCACTGAAACAGCAATGTTAGGAAGTAGCTACCACCCTTAGCCTCTTGCAGGGCTGAGGGAACAAAAGGAAGATCATTAAGACTTATAAGCTTGGAGGAGAGGCTTTGTGGTGGTGACCGCAAACCTCTCTGATGCTAGTGCTGGTATCTCTGAGGAGGGGTTGATGAGGTCAAACGTTTTGAATATACGGCAAATGTTGGAAATACTGCAAATAGGCAGCACCTGCTGCTATGGGAATAAACTGATATAGTCAGAATGAAGAATGCCAGTAGGGTAAATCCCGGAGCAGGAAGAAACAGAGGAAGCCAACAATGGGAGCAATTCCACTCTCCCTGCTAAGCTTTACCATCTCCCTCCATTGGCAAAGCCTAACATAAAACCACAAACAAAGCAGATACGTGGTTTGCAAAGTCCCAGCCTCAGCATTCTAAAAGCAACCACAGAAGGGAAGTCAAAGCTGAAAGTCAATAGTTTAAAACCTGCCACATCTTCTAACCTGAGAGGGCAGTGGGGCCTTTGCACTTTTATCATTGTGGATTGTTTATCAAGAGTGTCAAATTGTATCTAGCAAGTATGAGAAATATTCTAGCATGAGAGCAAGAAGTAAGCAAACATCATTTGCCTTTTTCTAAATTTGGAATACATTTTATCAGAAATTTGTGGTTTAATAAAATGCTCCACCAAAATTCAAAATTATTATAACTGATATTTTCTGCTTTTTACATTAATGGAATTTCTACAGACCATTTTTCAGATTTATTATACTAACATTAGACACACATTTGGCCTGCTGGCTTGAAAATCAATAATATTACATATTATGAACATAAAGATGTGCCTTCTCCCATGATTCTAGAGTTCTTTGGTCCAGTATTGATATGGGATAAAGTATTAGAAATAATCTATGGGAAATTGTGATTGTTTTTTGAAACTAAATAAAAGTTGTGTATGATGATAGTAAAGATTTCAATTGTATATAGATCTCAAATAAGAAGTTACATATGTGCTTATATATATCAATAAAAATAAAAATAGATCATACTATATATTCTTTCTCACCTGAATTTTTTTCTATTTCATACTGTATCTTGCCATATTACAACAGAGCTCTTCCCCTATATTTTTAAGGTCTGTATTCAAAGGTAGGATCTACATAATCAATTTTAAAATTCCTGGGGCATTTAGGTTGTTTCTAACTTTCTGTTATTGCAATGGCTAGCTAGCTAGCTAGAGAAATGAAAACTTGACATATATTATTTTATGGACAAAGTATATACATATAATATGCTGACAAAACAATATTGAGTTATATGGTAATCATTATTTTGTTAATGTTTATTTGTGGTTGAATCTGTAGTTGACTTGAAACAGCATGAAAGAGAATAAAAATAAATCTGATGAGTGCTGTCCAATCTTTCCAAAGCAATTTTATAATCAACCAATCTTTCTGTTTCTCATATCCAGATGCCACACCATGTGAAGCCCTTGCCATATTACAGCTATGACCAGCCTGTGATTGGGTACTGCCAGGCCCACCAGCCTCTGCATGTCACCAAGGGCTATGAGACAGTGTCTCTGGAGCAAGATGAAAGCACCGGCCTGGAGCTAGGGCAAGACCACAGCTTCATCGCCACCATCGCCAGGTCGGCAGCACCGGCCATTTACCTTGAGAGAATTGCAAACTAACGCTGAAGCCAACTCCTCATTGAGGAACTCCACGGGGGGAGGGAGGGCCTTCATCTTAAAGGAGAGTGGGTGTCTGAAATCGTGCAATCAAGCAAGCTCATCGTTCCTGTTAAAACATTTATGGCATAGAGAAAAGGAAAAGATAAAACCAAACTGCTTAAAAAGGGTAGCGAATGCACCTGCAGCATAACTGGGAGAACTGCAGAACTTTCTTTGCTTTAAAACATAAACGAAAAAAATGCTCCCGGATGTAAATAGTAAGAGTGTCAAGTTCTTATAAAAATAGATTTCACCCTAGCTACATATAGGTTTGTTTGTATATTTGATTTTTCTACACTGCATGGTTCCTGGGCTGGAGAACCACAGGAGGGCAAATAAACAGGGGTGGGTGGGAAGTTGGGGAAACAACAGGTTTCCTCTTTCGGTATTTGTAACTCTCACAGACTTTATTTAAATTGTTTTCATTTTCTTTTTTTCTTTTAAAATGCTGTTTGTTCTTGTTTTGTTTGTTTTAAATTGTTTTTTTTTTTCCTGGTCAAGTTTCTAATACAAAACATGAGCATTAAAGCTTATGTTGTATCAAAAGAAAATGTGTTTTACCACGGACCACAGAGAAAGTTGACCACAAAGTTCCATAAAACTACTGGAAAGAAAACTCAGTAAGTCTGGGTGAATGACTCTTCATGACAAATGCCATATGTGGCACATGATAGAAGGAGTTTTGTTTTGTCCAGTTGGCAGCCTTCACTGTGTAGGATGTCTGAGAGAGCCTTGAAGATCTCCGAATGACAAGATCAGCAGAATCATTCTCATGTGGACTAAGGCTATAAAAGAGCCATGGCCATGTGCTCAATGAATGAAACTGCCAAGCTGACAAATTTCTAAACACAAGATAATGTGTAACCTTGCTTTTTAAATTAATTATCAATTAGATTTTGTGTAGTTTTTATCAATAAAAGAAAAAATGTTGAAAAATAAATATATTATTTTGTGGTTGGTGTACCACAGCCCACCTAATGTAGAGTGCTTTATCTATATACATATTATGGAATGCTTCCAGTCTATATCACGGCACTTCGATAAGAATCAAGTGGTATCTATCAAGTGCTTTCTGTGTGTTCCATGGACAGATAGGAAGGCAGATATGAAGTGCAGAAAATGTGGTTTATGATGGTTTGGCTATGTCCTCACCCAAATCTCATCTGAAATTATAATTCTCCTAATCCCCAAGTGTTGTGGGAGGGACCCAGCGGGAGTTAACTTAATCATGGGGTGTGATAGTGAGTAAGTTCTCACAAGGTCTAATGGTTTTATAAGGGCTTCCCCCTTAGCTTGGCTCTCATACTTCTCCTTGCTCCAGCCATGTGAAGAAGGACATGTTTGCTTTCTCTTCCACCATGACCGTAAGTTTCCTGAGTCCTCCGCATCCATGCTGAACTGTGAGTTGATTAAAACTCTTTCCTTTATAAATTACACAGTCTTGGATATGTCTTTATTAGAAGCATGAGAATGCCCCAATACATTTCACAATTATTTTCAGAGATAAGTGACATTGCTCTAATAAAATTATAAAACAATATGAGAAAAAGTAAGTATCCATGGAAGGGTTAGAGGTTGTCAGATCTTATAGAAGTGAAAGAACTGTGTGAAAATTTATTATTGTCTAGAAAGATGGATTACATCTCCTATTTTTTAACAAAGGAGATCATTGCATGCACATCAGTTGAGACATTTTCTCTCAACTTCTTTAGTGTTGTAACACTATATCTTAGCAATTCTTTAACTGTGGACATTCTCCTGATGTGTTCACTGGTGTTACTTGCCTGTTTTTTTTTTTTAAACTAAGTGATACTATGAAATTTATTTCACCCTTTATTTGGATAACTTTCATATTTTAAGGAATGCTCACATATAGTGGCACTGCTGAGTTGTTCCAGAACCAAGTTAATAGCTGCCATCCATTTAATTCTAAATTCTTCTGAAATAATAATAAAAGAGGCTTGTAAATACCATCACATCACAGCAAACTAGCAGAGAGTACTGAACATGTTTCGTTTTATTTTTCCCCCTCAAAGACGTTCTGTTTTACTGCCACTTTAAATAAACCTTGAAATTAAATTCTATACCAAATGATACAAATAGTATGTCGTATTAAAGAAAAATTCAATCAAGGGAAGATTTTGTCATGTTGAAACACAGGGCTATTGCTGTTGAATTCTGGTATCTTTCTTCTTAATATTTATAACCTGGGTTATATATATTTTCTAAATCATTCAAGTAGAATGAATTTACTATGAGTTTAAAAATTAAAGAGAATTCTCTGGCATTATGATTTTACTTTTAGAAATTATTCAATAGATTTGGAGTATTTCTTCTCAAATTACAAGGATTTTTTGGTGGGTGTCTTTCCAAATTACAAGGATTTTCTTAACTCTTCTCATCTCCTCCATCTATCCAATGCCCCCTACATACCATATCCACCACACTTCCCCTTCCAGAGTTGAGTTACAAGAGGTCACACATGAAAAATCTTGATCAAATTTGGCTGATGTCAGCTCCAGTTTTAATTCTGTTTCTTATAACCAAAAAAGTCATAAACAGATAAGACCTTCATGTTATTTAAAGCTGCCATATTTGGCCAACAGTCGCCTCAAGGTTAATAAGAAATAAGTGAACTAGTAGCAAAACAGATAGTATTATAACAAATGATGTGTCCTATTTATATGAAAACTTTCAAAGGACTTATTTAAAATCTAATTTACATACACCAGCACAAGTTGACACTGAGTTCCAGAAATCTATGATTAAAACAAACAAACAAAAATCCAAATCAAATTTACATTAGTAGGCTTAGAAACGTCTACTAAAATTCAGGCTTGATGTTGTATGAAGTCTCAAGCATGTTCTCAGATAAAACAGAATATATATATATATATATATATATGTTTTTATAAAAAGACAGTGATATTTCAACAAAGAGCTTAAGAAGAAAATGTTGGATTATTGATCCCTTACACCCAAAAGTCAATTATTTTTATGCTGCAACCCTGGTGTAACCAAGGAGGATGAAAAGCTTCTGTTAGTCACAACTCAGGATAAATTATCTTCTGGACCTCTAAATGATAGGGAACAAACTTGTCTATACAGGGTACTTTTTTCCTATTTCTTGTTAATTTGCATGCTTTGCTGTGGAAACTGATTGCACCAGAGTCCTTCTCCCTTAACATGGAAGAGTGTGTGTAATTGTGAATTGTGGCCCTAGCTAGTATAAAGATTTTTTTGACTCTCTTCTAGACGTCAGAAATTATGTTGATTCTACTTTTTTTTTATGTTGAAATGTTAAAGAGCCCTCTCAAAGAAAGTTATGGTTTATTTCAAGACTATCCTAATTAGTAATTTGATTTTATACTATAATGTTTATTGACCTTCTGAAGGCTATGCAGGTTGTAATTTTAAAGTTGAGGAGTCTCATGGAGTATTTATAGAGCAAGGCCATTAAAACCATGCCTAAAAGCAATTGTGAATGTGACAGAATACAGATTGGAACAATCAATTATCCAAACATTCTGATTAGCTTTCTTTATAAATATTCTTTGTAATGCTGAGTTTGCTTTACTTATTGCAACATGCAATTAAAAAAAAAAAGTCTTAGAACAGGGGCTCGATTGCTATATGTTTAGGTGTAACTGTGGTTTAACTTTGCATCTTATTGTACCTCTACTCACAGATTGGCAGGCCTAACCCCAGTATGTCTGATCCAGAAGGTCTGATAAGGGATCTGAGAATATCTTTCTAAGTCCCCAGGTGATGCTGAGGCAGCTGGTTTGTGGACTACATTTTAAGAACCATTGCTGTAGAGTGTAGATTCTTATATCTCTTTAGGTTTGATGACTCTGTATGAGGACTCAAAATTTGCATTTGATATTTACTTAGAATTTAATGTTATATGAATCTTTGAAATAAGAATTGATTTAAAACAAGTAATAGTTTCATATGTTCATGCAATATGAAAGGCTCATACCTTTACATAAAGAGCATTTTCTAAAATATGCTATTTAACACTAACAGACGATGCTTTATGTGAAAGCAAAGAAAGCAAAAAATAAACAACAGCAGCAGTAACAACAACAACAACAGAGGTTTATATGATCAAATTAAATTCAGAAAATATTGCATGTGATATGCTCCCTTTGGAAACTCACAAGGCAATTTAACATTTAAACAATATCAGAAACATTGCAGTCAAGAAACCCATTTAACTTTGTTTAACCCGGAGTTTTCTAAACATATTAAACTACAATATCCTTCCTTAATTTAATATCTAGAAGAAAATCCTGCAGTACTAATTTTCTATAGAACTCATTTGGGAAATGTTAATTTAAGAAATGCTCTTTATTTAACCATCAAGAAAAGCAGGTACCTTTGCAGATAACTATTTCTACCACAGATGACATAATGTACACCTGTTTCTGAAATGCGTGTGGATTTTTTTAATCAAAGACAATATATTTTAATCTCTCTAACAATAAAGCAAATGTCAAATATACCTGGATTAAATGAAAATGAATAATTAATGAAAATTTGACATCATGAATGAGAAGTAGATCTCTTCATAGACAACATTTCTCTTCCCTTGGAGATTAGGCTCATTGTTTCTAAAGTGTAAGGCATTTTACAATCAAAATAAATCACCAAAAATTGCATGGAAATGTGGAGAGCCTTTATTATCTGAGTTAAGAAGTTCCTGATAAGTCTCTAGGCTAGGGTGATGTCACTCATTCATCTGTTTTCTGGGCCAGCGGTGCCCCTCAGACAGGTAATAGTAAGGCTTCCCTGAAGGGAAGGAAGAAAGATCAACAGGGACCTTGGCTCATCCTATCAAAGTTATTTCCTAATAGAAGCCAGGAAATTCATTATGGTGTTAGAATACACTTTAGACATACTGTACTCATTATTGTTTCTTTTTCAAAATTACATAAGAATTAAAATGAGGTCAGACATGAGCTGAGATTTTGTACTAGTTAAGAAAGCTATATTACTGAAAATAATGAAAGAACTCTATAATAACACATCCCTGGAATCAAAATATCCAAATTCTTGAGTTTGGCTGTGTCCCCTTAATGGAGGAAATACAACTGAGGATAACTGATGTAAGGATTAACTTGGTAGTTATATTAGTCTACTCTAACTTCCATAACAAAGTACCATAATCTTAAACAATAGAAATATATTTTCTTTACAGTTTGGAGGCTGTGAAGCTCAAGATCAAGCTTCCAGGAGGCTTTTGTATCTGATGAGGGCTTTCTTCCAGGTTTTCAGACAGCTCCCTTGTCCCTGTGTCCTTATAAGGTACAGAGAGAGTGCAAGCTCTTTGGTGTCTCCACTTACGAGGACATTAATCCTATCAAATCAATTCTTCACTGTTATGACCTCATTTAACTGTAATTGCCTCCTTCTACACCCTATTTTCAAATACAGTCACATTGGAAGTGAGGATGTCTTCAACACATGAATTTTAGGGAGACACAATTCTGTCCGTAGCAGGCAGGAATGCATAAAATACAAACAAACAAATAGCTGCAAGATATCTGAGAGAGTCAGCCCACTGATTTTAAGAAGAAAAAGTACATAATAGAAGTAGCCAGTTATTCTAACAAATGAATGCTTGAAAGAAAGATTAGCTGGAATTATGAGTAGGTCTGAACTCCAAATGTGTTTATAAGGAAAGACTATGTGGTTTCCTTTTCTGTTTTATACACATGGAGTATTAAAATATTTCTTAGTAAGGTCATAGAAGAGTTTCATTAACTAAGTTTTATACACAATTTTAATGTTTTCAAGTAGATCTATTGCTTAGAAAAAACATTTCCTGGCCAGGCACGGTGGCTCATGCCTGTAATCCCAGCACTTTGGGAGGCCGAGGCAGGCGGATCACAAGGTCAAGAGATCGAGACCATCCTGGCCAACATGGTGAAACCCCATCTCTACTAAAAATACAACATTTAGCTTGGCGTGGTCGCGCGTGCCTGTAATCCCAGCTACTCGGGAGGCTGAAGCAGAAGAATTGCTTGAACCCAGGAGGTGGAGATTGCTGTGAGCTGAGATTGCGCCACTGCACTCCAGCCTGGCGCCTGGCAACGGAGCGAGACTCTGTCTCAAAAAAAAAAAAAAAAAAAAAAGAAAAAAAAAAAAAAAAAAAAAAAAAAAAAAAAAACATTTCCCAAGCTGGTTTTGCACAAGTCCCAAAATGTACTTTTCACAAAAAGGGTCTAAGGTCAAGTAAAACTAAAGGAAAGCTTCATAGTTTATCCACCATCTCAGATATTCTCAGCACTCATTAATATATTAAAACCTTTGTGAATTTCTATAGTAAAGAAGCCATTTTAATTCAGCATTTCCCAATTTTATTGGATTTTGGAATATTCTTCCTTTAAATAAATGCTACTAAGAACCTGTCAAGTTAGTTTTCCACAAAACATATTTAGGAAAACATTGTATATCTGATAAACAGCGTGCCTGAAAAAGACAAATGGAAACTTTTAGTGTGGGTGTAGTGTTCTAACATTTACCAATGCAAGTTTCTGAAGGTGTTCAGCACTTTTGACCAGAGTACGTTATGTAAACAATGCATAGAACAATTCCTGTACAAGCACAGGATCAGAATTCTCAGTATTTTATCATGGTTTGACTAAGACTGGGACACAGTGTTTGTTAGAACTGTGAAATATACCAAGAATATGTTGAGTCATAGAATATTAAGTTATTAGAAGTCATAACAGAATTGGTGAATAAACTGGAACATTTTAGACTAAATAAGAGATTCAGTTAGGGCAAAACATTTCTGTCTTCAAAGATTGAGGTGACTAAAATATAAATACAGACAGTGTGCTTTTTCCCTTTTCCAAATGCAAAACATCGGCTGGCAGCTTTTAGTTAAAATGTATTCATTCCTTAAGCTAGTGTTTATTAAGCACTACCATGTACCAGCCACTCATCTTTGTCCTATTAGAGATTACAGTATCTCCTGGGATATTTTACAGACTAGAAAATTATCAATTATAATCCATACCAAAGATGCTACAACTTAGAATGGGGTAAAATTGAAACACACTAGAGTAGCATAATTGGAAAGACGGTAAGTACTTTGCGGAGGGCTGATAGGGTGGAAAGAGTATTCCAGGAAGGGCAACAGTCAATCCAGAGATAAGAAAGAACATGAATGATTCAAATAACTGGAATGCAGTAAGCAAGGAAAGGAGTGGTCCAAAATGTAGTTGAAAAGGTAATTAGAGGATAGATAATGCAACACGAGGGCAACTATATTAAGGAGTTTGGACTTGAATTTATACTACTGGCAACCATGGGGGGAGGATCATAGTGGTTCTTACTAATTCAATAAACATATTTTGACTTTTGTATGAGGTTTGAATGGAAGCAGCCACACCAGAACTTTGAATATCAGTAACTTTTAGAGAAGTTATTGTAAGATAGCACTTGAGAAAGGATGAAGATATTATCTAGAAAGATTCCAGTGGGAATTGAGAGGAGAAAAAAAAGGATAATTAAGATTCATAAAGTACTTATCATCTACCATGGACTATTCCAATAATTTGATTTTAATAACCCACAAAAACCCTTTAGATTAAGTATGTTTCATGGGCCCCATTTTACAATGAAGTTGTAGCCAAGAAAAGGTTAAGGTAGTAAGTGATAGAACCATGATTAAAAGCCATGAAGTCTCCTCAAGAGAGAAGACCTCTTAGCATCTATGCACTATGGCATCTTAACACTTCACATGAGAGCTATTTAGAAAGTAGAAATGGTAGGTTTTGGCTATTGGAAGCAGGCAATGATTGAGAAAATGTCGAGGAGCTGCTAAGGAAAGTGCTCATATATCTGCCTTGACCTGTTGATTTTATTCTCTGAGAAAGCAGTCATAGGAGGGACAAACTTGTTTGTGGTATAATATGAAAAATGCTTTTTTTTTTGACATATTAAGTTTTAAAGGCTTAAAAACTGTCAAATGGTGCCGTTCAGGGGCCCGTGAGATATGTAGATCTGAAACTCAGAAAAATGATGATTCTGTATATGTTAGAATTTGAAGCTGAATCCATAAGAATCAAAGAAATGAATTATGGAGGGTGTATAGCTTCAGAAGGGAAGGAGGAACATATCATAACCGTGGATAACAGTAAAATTACTGAGAAAGGAAAACATCTGGGGCCCCCAAAATCACCAAACTAAAAAGAAAATTCAAGCTAGAAACTACTCAGAGCAAACCCTTCTCCCATTAATTCAACGTCATCCTTCTGCTCACTTAAATAATACATAATCTGATTCAGAATATCAAAAGAATCTCAAAAGAATGCAACCACTTGTCTCTTACCTACCTGTGACCTGGAAGCCCCCTTCCTGCTTTAAATTGCCCCCACCTTTCTGGAAAGAACCAATGTACTTGTGACATATATTGATTGATGTCTCATGTCTCTCTAAAATGTGTAAAACCAAGCAGTGCCCTGACCATCTTGGGCACATGCTGTCAGTACTTCCTGAGGCTGTGTTAAACTTGGCAAAATAAACTTTCTAAATTAAATGAGACCTGTCTCTAATTTTCTAGGTTTACAGTACCATCAAAGAAGAATCACAAAGATTATCCAGAGAAATAGCTTGATAACAAGAATGATTGATTCTGTTGAAGCTAAGGAAGGAGAAAATTTTTCTACTTTGACAAATAACAAAATAAACTGTCTTGCAAGTAGTGTAAACCTGTTACTGGAAGTATTAATGTTGGATATCTGATGGCCAGCTGCAGGGAGAGTCTACAAAGTGGTTTGCATTAGTTGGAATTTTGAACTAAATGACACTTTGATTCCTCTTTTTTTTTCTTCTTCTTCTTCTTCTTCTTTGCGATGGAGTCTCACTATGCGGCCCAGTCTGCAGTACAGTGATATTTGGAAGCCTGATTATAGCACACTACAGTCTTGAACTCCTGGGCTCAAGCAATCTTCCTGCTTCAGCCTCCCAGCAGCTGTGACTACAAGTGCATACCACTGTGCCTAGCTGACTCATTCGAACTGTGAGATCTTATGATTCTGAACATTTTTCTATTATGTGAGAGACAACATATATCCCCTGAGCCCCAAACTGTGATGATTTTTAGTACTTGGGATGCAAATCATATCCTGTAGCTCATTTTCTCGTTGTCAATTTTCTGCCAATTTTTAATTTGTTATGCAGGCATGGCAGACAGGAGAGGTAAAAGGAAATACATGTTATTTCTCAAATTTTCCAATCTCTGAATTAAACTTTCAATGACTGGAGAGCTTATGATGTGCTTGTTTCAAATTGCCTCTGAACTACTGAAGAGCTTTCCAACTTGCCAAGACTCTGGAGCCTGACATACAGTAGGTGTCCAATAAAAAGAATAAAATTGTGGTTTCCTGGGGCTGAGAGAAGGGAGAATGGAGAATTGTTAGTCAGCAGGTGTAAAATTTCACTTATGCAATATGAATAATTTCTAGAAGTTTGCTATCTTGTGCCTATATGTAACAATACTGTATTGTACACTTAGAAACCTAAGAGAGTCTACTCATAGCCTCATATTGTGTTCTTATAATGAAATTAAAAATATGAATGAATAAAACAAATCCATGTTGTAATTTTCATGTTTAAAATTACTGTCACAGCCAGGACAGTAGCTTGCACCTGTAATTCCAACACTTTGGAAGGCCAAAGCGGATGCATCACCTGAGGTCAGGAGTTTGAGATCAGCCCAGCCAACATGGTGAAACCCCGTGTCTACTAAAAATACACAAGTTAGTCAGAATGATGGTGTGTGCTTGTAATCCCAGCTACTTGGGAGGTTGAGGCAGGAGAATTTCTTGAACCCAAGAGGTGGAGGTTGCAGATCTGGGATCATGGAGCCCAGATCGTGCCATTGTACTCCAGCCTGGGCAACAGAGCGAAACTCCATCTCAAAAATAAAAGTAAATGAAAATTAAAAAAATAAAATTACTGTGAGGATATTGTTCTTGAATATCGCTTTTTAGTTTTTTAACTCCACCATACATTCCAACTTTTATTCCATGGAGAATTCTTACACCAACGACCACCAAGGACTTTGCCCGACAGATAGAGAATGATTATTTGAGTAGTCAATGATTTTTACTTTTTTGATATCAAATGTCTGTGTGTGTAACAAGTCCCAAAGCTTGTGTAAAGAGTCTTCTTAGATCTTGAAAGTGAAATTGCCCAATTTCTTATTAAAATTCACAATTCCCCACCATACACACATACATTTCTTTAAAAAATAGGATTCACTGTGTTGTTTACATAATGAGACTGAAATGAACTGGATCAGTTCGAGAAAAACTATCATAAAGTCTGACTCCATTTTGGTGTTTGACATCTGACACGTTTCAAGCTGCACTCTTCCCCATTCTCCTTCTGTCCAACATCTGGGCAAGTTCCTAAGAAATCCTAAGTGCTCTCTTTTTTGGTGTCAATGGGAAGTTCAAACCACGCGAGCCTCAGGCTGTAAACAGGAATCTACACTCCAGCCTCAGCTTGTTTCCCGGGCCTTTCCCTGCTCTCTCAAGACCATTTTTAGACCAGCTTGAGAGCCTGACCTAGTCCCCACTGAAACATTCCTCACGTTAATAAGAAACCTTTTAATACCCCCTTGGTGCATGTGAGGTGTTGTGAAACTCAACTTCCAAACCAAAAAACAAACAAAAATACCCAAACAGAATAAGCATTGCTTGCAGGTTCTAAGAATTCTGGTCTCCTCTTTGGGCCCATAAGTTATTTGACAAACATTTAATATCAATTCTATGACAAGAACACTTGGTAATGGCCATGTTTTTTTTAATGGTCTATTATACAATCAATATATTTTTCCTTCCAGAAGAATGATTTTCATCTGCTTCTCCCTTTATCCTTATGTGTCACAAGTTATAATCCAGGTCTTCTTTCTCCTAATAAGTAGAACAAATGAATAAACATATGCATGGCCCATGGAGGCCTTATTTTACAAATTTGTAAAGCTTTATCAACTAAATCTGTAAACACACACACACACAAATACAACTTTATCTCACTCTCTGTATAGAAATTTAGGAAATGTTGACTAGCTGCTGCTTGGATGACCTGGATTTCCTTTTCAAATACATATATTTCAAAAGCCTTTGATAACTCACTTTAGTGTTCACATGTGCCCGAAAGCAAGTGATAGAGACTATGCCATGTTTTCACCAGATCGTTTTCTTTCTCTTTAGAACGCAGGAAAACTACCATTCTTAGTACCCCGATGGTTAGATTTGAACTATGTGATTGGGTTCTTAGGAGCATAAAAATCAGTGGAAATGATTTGCTATTTGTGGCCTGTGGCAGTTAAGAATAAGTGGGAATTCTTCATTTTCTTTCTATCTTGTTCACGTAGCTAGTAAAAAGATCCTGGCTCCCTGCGTTACTGTTAAGTAAAAGATTCCAGATACAGCCACCTAAATAAATCCAACAATCCTGGAAATTAGAATATTGTGCAAAAACAGCTTTCAGGGATTTTGTTACTGCTAGAAAGCATAGCTTACTACGACTAATACCAATACCAAAATATCCACCCCAATCAATTAATTTATAAATTAAATGCAGGGTCTCTATGACCCTGAAATGTCATTAACCAGATACTTTACTGTCCAGTGGGATACATCTCAATGCATATTGAAAAACTTATTCAAAGGAGAATAGCAAAGAAGACTTTTATTCATACCATCAAGATAGGCTTAGGGACCAAGGCAATGGAATTTTGCAGTGGGGTAGATACATTGGGCTGAATTCTGAATGCAGCATGAGCAAGTGGAAATTTATAGCCAAAGAGCAGGTCTGGGGCCAGTGGATGGAAAATTACTAAAAGGAAACATCAGAGGTAAGGGAGATTCTGTTTAAACCAACCTACCAAGGTTCTTGTGGAAGACAAGCCAGGGTAATTAGATATCACCTGGGGTCTGGAGGAGGATGAGAAACCTGATCAGCTATCTCTGATATTGGGGGATCACATATTGAGGATAGGCGGTCTTGTTAAACTGACATAGCAAGGTTCCTTGCTAAAACTGGATTTTATAAGGAAGTATTCATATGGACCTAGGATAAAGTTCAGGGCCTAACTAAATTGCAGTTAAGCAGAAAATCTTTCACAGCATCCGCTGATATGTTTTTTTTTTGTTGTTTGTTTTTACAAAAATCCTTTTTAAATTTTCTATCCTCAAAATTTCTTGATTGCTCTTACTGATCCCATAGTCACGTTTACTTTTATTGTCGGATTCTTTTCAAACCCTTTGTTTTATTTATCCATTTTCAATGTTACCTTTTCAGAGAATATCTTAGACTTTTGGAGTCTATCTTCTTAAAATGAGTATATCAAAAAGGGCAGGACAGAGGTACCGTTGCTTGGCACTAGAAATTATCCCCAGAGCAATCACAGAAGCCATTTAATAATGTATAATCAAAAGTAAGATAAATTACTTTGCCTGGAGTATGTCTTTAATTTGTGTATGTCTGTTCTCAAGGTCCTATTTCTTATTTCAAAGAGTGAGGTAAATTGCCTGCATGTGTGCTAATGAACTAGCTATTTAAAATCATTACTTCTTTACAATTAGTGCTGTTGGAGACCCGAGGATCCAACTTTTGCTGGCTAAATGTAGTTTTATCCTACTCGGTGAAGAAATATGGAAAATGTTGACTAGCTAGTACATGGATAAAGTAATTTTTCTTTCAAGTGTAGTTTCTTTGTGAAAATATATTTTCAGGCTTTTACAACCCTTCAATTTCCATCTCCTTTTTTTTTTTAACAGAGAACAGTACAAACACATAAAACATTTTGAAACATCAACCCAAATATTAATTTGATTTCTTCAAGGTATGGACAGGAAAATAATGAAATATAATGCTCTGAGTTATACATGGCAAATGCTTAAATTGGCTTTAATTTAGTTGCAAATAGTTACCCTTTGAAGCTAGAATTATGGATGGTTGGTAAATATATTTTGCAAGAAACTGTGGTGGTGTTGATGACACAGGTACATTTGGGTATTGCAAATCTGGAAATAATTCCTAGAGATATGACTCCTCTTACAACTTTTTAGATTGAATCACAAGTCAGTGATAGTCTTTTCTGTTCCTTTATTTAAATTGAGATTCAAGTATAAAAACGGAGTCACGCTGAATGTAATTTTCTTCTAAACTCCTATGATTTGTTTATTTGGAACTTAATCAGATACCAACTGATCAATATCTTTTACTATTGTCTTACATTTTTATTGATTCTATATTATTATTTAGCATTATTTGTTTGTAAGTCTTGGTTCCCCACCTAAATTCTAAAGCATCTAAGAGCGTTATGCATAAAGCTTGTTGCATAGTAAAATGTCCCTAAAAATTGCCTTCTAAAATATATAGCAAGTAACTCTCCACAATTTTATATAATTCTGCAAACCTATAGGGAACCCCCAAAATATATATACCCATTTGTTCATGTCCATGTTGATCACAATTAGGTTGTGATGCCAAGAATATTGTATCAAGTTTTAGAATGTACTAGACTAACACAGCCAGTAATGGCAGCATTTCAACTACTCCCTCTTATAATTATGCAAAGAATATCTAGGTATTTAAGCATCAATTCATTGAATGAGTTTAAAGAATTTTTCTAGGAGAAGGCAACCCAAAATGACGAAGACACAGAGATTATTATAGAAATGCCTGGCCACAGTGAGGACCAGACTATTTCACCAGACATTTTTGGTTCGCAGAGTCGAAAAAGAGGGAATTCAATGACTGTCGTAACTCATAGTGGTCTGTCATCTGCTGGTTGATTGGTGAAATGGTACATGTCTTAATAAGAGAAAAATGATTTTCAGTGGTATGCATGACAAAGTTGTGATTGCTGTGCTGAAGATTTCGTGGTGATTGACTGTTAGATTAGCATGTAGGAAGGGGAGCTTTACAAATGTTTACATTTGAGATTAAAATAAATTCTATTGATTGACTTCCAAGTAACAGAGAATGTTTTGAAATTCTTCTTTTTGCTTACTAAGATCTTTCTTGTTTTCTCTCAACAAATAAGTAGAAATTTATCTTTCACCAAATACTAAGCAGATTTTAACTGTAGCTGCAGTATAATAAAAAAATATATGTACTGTGTATTTAGTGTTTGCCTTGATTTCTAGCACAGAACTTCAGAAACCTTTGGATATTTCTGAATGATTTTGTTGTGCTAATGAGGCAACTCTTGGCAAGGCCCCTAAACAGCTTCAGGTTGGAGGCTGCTTGCAGGAAAAAAATACCACTTTCAGCCCCACTCCCTTGTTGGTATCTGAGAAGGGGAGAGGTTCTGGAAACTGAGTTTAATCACCAATAACCAATGGTTGTTGTTGCTCAACACAACTCTTGAATGAGATTTGAGAAGCTTCCCAGTTGGGGAACACATCAACATATCAGCAAGTTGAAAGGGTGCTGCACCCAGACAGGGCATAGAAGCTGTGTGTGTCAACCCCCTTTCCCCAGTACCTTGACCTATGCACATCTTCCATCTGGCTTTCCCTGAATTGTATCCTTGATAATAAAAATGGAATCATAAGCATAGTGCTTTACTGAGTTATATGAATGGTTCTAGTGAATTATCGAACCTGAATAGAGATGTGGGAACCCCAAAATTTGTAGCCAAGACAGACAGACTCGTGGGCTGCCTGAGTACCCTATTTAAATCTGGCATCTGAAGTGGGGGCAGTCCTGTGGGACTAAACCTTTAACCTGTGTGATCTGCACTAACTCCAGGTAGTTTAGTGCTAGAATTTGACTGAACTGTAGGACACCCAGAGAACTGGTGTTGGGAAAACAGTGGCATAGCAAGTAAGTAGTGGATGGCCCATATTTCTCATATTTTTCCCCTACAGTGCCATAATTATCAGTTTCATTCATATTAACTTTCAAGATCCCTCAGAAACAGTTAAACAAGATATTGGGAAGCAAATACAGTAGAATTTTTTAAAGTACTTTTCTTTCTTGTCGTAAGGTTATTATTAGTGAAATGTAGAACATGTGTAAAAAGGGAAATATAAAGAAAAAAATTCTTTGTAATCACAATAGTCCAGGAAAGAAAAACACAACTACTAAATACTTTCAAGACATGGATATATACTATATAAAATATACACATAGTTTTTACAATTTTTGTAATTTTGCTTATATACTGACTTTGGCTTGCTTCTCATATATTATTAGAATATTTTATTTTTCCATGTCAACAGTAGTCTTCCAACTCCACTGGTTTTCCAAACCATCACAGGGAGATTCCATACTTCACTGCCCTAAGCACTATTTCAAAAACTGCTTGTTGAGGTATTCATAAGCCCCACAGATGCTCACAACAAAGCTGGAATCAAAAGAGTGCTAAGTTGTTGTTTGTGTGTATGTTTGTGTAGTTTTGTTTTCTTTTGTTTTGCAATCTGTATTCAGAAGAAATCAAATCTACCCTAAAACAGAAATACAGGGGCATTTTTATTTTTGTTAATATTTAATTTTTATGCATCAATGTGATTTATTTTTATGTATATCTAAGTACTTTAATCACATTCATATATAATTGCAGCTGTTTATTAGGGTTTCATTTGTTGATGCCTAAAAATATATCTAGAATTCATTCTGGTTGATAACCACCTGGTTAAGAACTCTGGATCAGCAGTCAGACAGAATTCAGGAATTTGATGTCCTTACCCTCTACAAACCTCAGATTCCTCATTTGCAAAGTGGAGATGATTATATGACTCACCTCTTCAGATTACTGTGAGGAATAAATGAGATATTGAAAGTATCAGGTTTAACACAAGCCTAGTAAACACTCAATAAATGTTAGCTCAATATACTTTTTTTTCTTCAAAGTGTTAATTAATCATCTCAGGACCAGCTATGAAATAATTTTTTTCTCATTGATTAAAAATATCATATTTACTATGTAATACACAATTATGTAACATCGTAGTGTGAAGTACTAAGATCTGTTCTTTTCCTATTAGTTTACAAAATATGATAGGAGTCATCTTGGAGGAAATCAGCCCATTCAAAATAGAATTATCAAATTATCCTGGGCCATGTTCAAGGCATGTCTGGTTCTTGGCAAACGACTCTCAATACACTGCAGACGCAAAAGAAGGGAACTTGGGAAAAGTCAAAAGGAAGATAGTGAGAGAAGGGGAAAGAACGAGGAAGAACATCTTGTGGGCCTGGAAAATTTGTATTGTTACTTTTTTATCCTCCAACCCTCCCCATCCAGGCCGGAGTGATGAACCTCTATGCTGACAGATGTCCACTGAACATTTGCTAAATTTAAACTTAGCAGTTAGCATACTGTTCTTGTCTGAATATTTCAGAAGGCTTGAAGCTCCATGGATTGGCTTCCAGGAGTAGCACCCTCATCAGGACAAAATTGCTTTTTCCAAAATTATTTTGTAAGATTCTTTCCAAAAGTTAAGTACTACTGTAACTTAAGGGGAAGATAAGGATCATATCTTTACTTGGAATCTAAGAAAGCATCAAAGAGAATAAATAACCTGGTATCAGAGGAGAAAGCACAGAACCTATGAAAACTGTTCTTGCAGGCATAGTCGGCCTGGATACAGAGTGGCATAAAGAGAAGCACAAATGAAGAGCAGTGAATTGGTCCTGTCAGTGCTCTGAGTCCTGCAAGGGGCTGCAAATGCTAGTTGTATGGCTTAGAATTAAATTATCCATCAATAATCACCATTGAGGGGACTTCCACCAACACTCAAAACATAATGCTTTATAAATAACCATCTTTATCAGGAAGCTTGCCAACACAGATATGCAAATACTCACATAACGGCAGTCACAAGCAAATGAGAAAGAGCCCTTTGAAACACCAGCAGTCACAAGAAGAAGCACCCCACTTCCACCCTAACTTGTGAGAAGCTGGCACCAGAAAGCCGGCTGCTGATAGGGAGATGATACACTCCTACCCTAGCTTCCCCTCCACAAGTTCAGCCTAATGTTGGGGATGAGAGAATTGTAGGGGAGAGGGGAAACTTCAAACTATTCAAGCAGTCTGGTTCTCTGGTACAACTGATGATATAATTTAATAAATTTAGTCAATTGACGAATCAACAATTTAATGAAATTTACTAATTCCATTAAATTATATCATCAGTGGTACCAGAGAATCAGCCTACTGGAATCATTGTAGTTTTTTTTTTTTTTTTTGCATGATAAAATATACACATTCCCCCATCATTAATATTGTTTTGAAAGGTATTTTAGACCACTGATATTCAAAGTGTGATTTCCATTTCAGCAGCAGTAACATTGCCTGGATGTGTGTTAGAAATGCAGATTCTTGGGCATCACTCCGAGCCTGCTGACTCAGAAATTCTGAAACTGAAAGCAGCAAGTTATGTTTTGACCAGCCCTCCAGGTAATTTTGATGCACATGCAGGAATGAGAACCACTGTCGGAGGCTACTGTCTGCTTCTTTTTTGCTTTTAATCTACTTGTTTAGCCATTCACCCTCATGTTAATGATAAAATCATCATTTTAGAAGAGGCTAGGTGTGATACAATATTCAATAATTCTCAAATCTCAGTGGTTTACAACAGCATAGGTTAATATCTTTTTCATGCTACATGTTCACTGTGTGCTGGGAGGGCGCTCTGCTAGTCAGTATTAAAAGACTCAAAACCATGGGACAGTCACCATCTCAGGCATTGTTGCTTGTCTTGCCAGAGCTAAAAAGCAAAGCACTCAATAACTCCCCAGAATGAAAGATCAAGAAAGTCATGAATATAAAAAAGCAGCTCTACATTTGTGTAGAGCTCTCAGAGCAAATAAGGTGCCTGCTTTTCTACTTGAAGTACAGCTCAAAGCTACCTTATGTTCAGCGCATGTAAGTGCCCACAGAAACCCAAATGGTTTTATGCTTCCAAGTCTTGTTTATCGCAGATTCATCAGTGTGGCATCATGAGTCTCAAAAAGAAGTGTTATGACAGATTTATTGCTTTTGGCCCTGAAAATCACATTTAACCACATATTCAATTTGCTGCCTGTATATTTATAGACATGCTACTACAGAGGAATTAGTTACTTGTGTGCTTTACATCGTTCTTGAAAAAATAGATATGGCCAAGATCTGGTTATGCAATCAATCTTCGGCAGCCTTAGGTATCAGCATCTAATATAAGGTAAAGTTCTCTAAGCAGGATAAAAGTATGTGATAAGAATTATATACATTTTGAACCTCATTGCTAATCCCTTCCATTGGCTAAGTAACTCAAATGCATACAACAAATGTAGACATACACATATTCACACCTGCTTCAAACATTTTAGTGTAGTACCTTATCCAAGTTCATCAATTGTCATGCACATTCCCACCATCATCTTTCAAGTCTCCTGTCTGAATAAACTATTAATATTAAATAAAACAGTATTTCCAAGACTGGGTTAAGATAAGAAAAATTGTGACGATAACTTGAAGAAAAAAAATACAAGTGTAATGAGGGGAAAAATAGAGGAAATAATAGAAAAAAATGCAATTATAACCGGTTTTTTTATTCTGCATCTTAAATCTGAATCTTGAATCTTTTGCTCTTTATTCCAAAAGTTTTGAGTTCAGGGGGACATTTCATGAAAAAATTGAGATAGAGAAACAACCTCAATATTCTTTTAATGTATCCAAAAATAAGGCAGAAAAGATGGGCAACACATTCTCTCAAAATTATGTGGGATAAAAAGCAACTAAGGATTCACTAGGGTAATATACTTAGTTCATATCATTTATTATTGAGTAAAGGATTTTAGATTTACTGTGAAGTTAGCTATTAACTGGCAGGTTTTGTCTGATAGAAGTGCAAGTAATTTCTGTCAGTTGAAACAGATAACCCCAACAGGTAATTTACAGCATGTCGGGTACTAAAGAGTTTTCTATCTCAATAACCTTATTCTCTAACACTTCTTTGTCAAGTTGACTGTAAATGCCCCTTAAATTTTTTTAATCAGCCATGCCATCTTCTAGTAGCTTTCTCATTAATTAATACCTTAAGTAAAATATTTTCATGTATTTATCCTGTTTCCTATAGTCAAATCATAATTTATCTTTTTGAGAAAATGTATCTAATAATATGATTGAACGGAAAACAAACAAAACGTTTGTTTGTTTGTTTGTTTGTTTTTAGAGACAGGTCTCACTTTGTTTCCCAGGCTGGAGTGAAGCAGTGTGAACTCAACTCCCTACAATCTCTGCTTCCCAGCTTCAAGCCATTCTCATGCCTCAGGCTCCAGAGTAGCTGGGACAACAGGTGTGCACCACCATGCCCAGATATATTTTGCATTTTTGGTAGAGATGGGGTTTCACTTTGTTGGCCAGGCTGGTCTTGAACTCCTGGCTTCAATTGATCCACTGGCCTTGGTCACCCACAGACCTGGGATTACAGGTGTGAGCCACCATGCCCAGCTACAAATGAAATTCTTAATGCTTGAGAATGGTCCTGTTATTTGGAAAGCTCAGAAAGCAAAAGACTTTAAAATAGAAATGTATTCTCCTCAAACCCAGGAGCAAAAACACCATTCAGTTCACTTGGCAAGAGACACATTTGTAGAGGTGAAGGCATGGCCTAGGGAAGGAGAACAGGTCAAAGACATCGAGCAGCAAACATGTTGCTTGCTTTCCAGCTAAATCATGACTCTCAGGTTAGGAAAATTAACTTTGATCCAGGAGATTGACCCTAATTCAAAAAGAAAATATGGAGGATAGGGATGATAGAATTGACCTCATTTAATATTGCCCATATTCTTTAAATAACTATACCCACTGAGAACAAAGTCTTAAGTGAAATATGAGTAGAATGAATGCACTGAATTAATTACTCCCCATGGCCCAAGTCAAAAATTGTGCTACAATAGCAATCTCTGTATAGTTGGATGATAGTGGAAGAATTGAGTCTCTATCTTGCAGGAACTCTCTTCTATAGTGACTGATACTTTGATAGCAGAGGTGTCTGGAAATCAATCTGTTAAAAATCAAATTATAGATCCTGAGTTCTTGAGAAGAATTATGGTAGGATGCCTAATATGTGAACTCTGCAGCCACACTGCTTGCTTTCAAATGTTAGCTCCATCCCTTAATAGACCTCTGTGACCTTAGCAGGACAATTAAGTGCCCTCTGCCTTTCCACACCATGGCATTATTATCTAAGGTACTTAGAGCAGCACCTGGTACATAATAACTGAATATTATCCATATTATTATTCTCTTCCACATCAGAATTACAGGGTCAAAGTTCATGTCTGTTTGGATACATCCAAACCGATTATGGCAATTAGAATGGTGCTACAGTATTTCTAAAGAACAGTAAGAAGTGAAGAATGTTGACCTGCAGAGGCCTGCAAGCACTTTCTGTTGATTCTGCCCCCTTTCTGGGAAGAGTGATGATCTGATCCTTTTTACTGTGACTCAATCATTAAGACTTTACTGCAGCATAAGCAAGGTGGCAATATGTAAAGATGACTAGGGAATAAAATAGTGCTGCTGAGACTCCGAATGCTCTGTTACTCTCCAGGCTCAGGGAGAAGGACAATTAATAAAATATTCATGGAGTGGGAAGAGCCTTGCCCCAATCTACTAAATTATTGATGTACCAAAGGTGAAGTTGTTGTGGAATGCCTACAGTTTTCAAGATGAGCATACCAGCAGGTATAGTGAATCTGGGATACTGGCATTGCCTTTAAAATTCTTTTCATTGACACATTCTGCTTGTATATATTTATGTTCAATAGCACAGTAGGCTGGGAATGGTTAACAATAAGGTATTGTATATTATAAAATAGCTAGAAGTAAGTATTTTGAATGTTCTTGCCACAAAGAAATGATAGATGCATGGAGTGATGGTCACACTAAATACTCTGACTTGATCATTATACAACATATGTACGTGGTGAAGCATCACATTGTACACCATCAATATGTACAATTTTAATGAGTCAACTGATGCTGATTTTTAAGTAAGGTGAACATAAATGCTGGTGCATACGGGGCAGTTCCGGTTTACACTATCTGGATGCCTTACCTCGTTAAACATTAATTTAGATAAAAGTGGCTAGATATGAATGGTAAATTTTATTTTATGTCCTGTCATTCTCAACAATGAAATCAATAGATAACCACTACAGTTATGCTGGAGTTGCATATAATATGAAAAATTGCTTCCTGGATAAACAGGCTTCAGATGGCATCAGTTGGAAGAGAACCGCTATGGCTATCCCTTAAGAGAACTCCTAAAATCCCTCTCAGGGTGATGCTAAAAGAAAATAGAGAGGGTACATTATCTCAGAGGTCAGAACTTTGTTGACAAGAACTTCCTCCCAATTAACATGTTCAATTGCTAAGGAAATAAGCCAAGATAATGCATATGATATTTCCTATTGTCATCATATATTTTTTTGACATCCCTAAGTGCTGTGCCTTGCAGCATCAGACCGTGAACATACACTGCAAAAACTGGGAATTCTTCTTCAGAATTCAATGGGAACAGAAGTTCAATAGGTAGAGTTGCCTTGGAACTTTCTTCCTTTTTATTTTTTTCCACTATTGTACTTTGGATTTATTGTTAGTACTTAAAATGTATTATTTACCTTCCAAGCTAAAATTAGTATTTTTCTATTTTAAACAATCTATGAGTTAATAAAGGTAAGGAGAGAACAGTTACTGCAGGTAAGTAAAGGAAGTAGGAGAGAAAGGAATGGGAAGAACAGATTTAAGTTCCCATGAATCCCAGCTTTGATTCATTTTAATGAGGATTCTATACTTACAATGAAATTCTCTTTCTATCATTTTCTTAGCATAGCATATTGAGAGACTTCTCTTAAAAATAAAGGGAGTTGATTAGATCTGATTTTATATGCTATTTCTGTTGAAACATTGACCTATTCAATAGGATTGCCTGAGATTAAAGTGAGGTTGTACATGGAAACAATACACCGACAGATGCTTCTCTGGGGTATAATTTTATTTACAGTAGTAAAATAAGTGTAGAAAATTGTATTTATAGTTTAACCCCAATTTTGTTTGTATACCTGCATATGAAAGTCTATGAGGATTTTTCTTTTAAAATTTTGTTTGATGTTATGTCATCTTCAGAACAACGAAAAAGGGATTTGTTTTCTATCTTCTTTTTCCACAGCTAAAATTTTATTTCTGTGAAAGTAAAGACCATCTTGTTCATCTATCACTAGCATCTAGCATGTTATCAAAGAAAGAAAGAAAGGAAGAATGAAAAGAAAGAAATGCATAATTATATTTTATGTACCTTAAAAAACAAATTTAAACACTATTTCACAATTTCTCATCTAAAATCTGCTACTTTTGAAGCTATTATTCTCCTCTACAAAAGGTATTTAAAGACAGTAAGTCAATAGACAAAGACTTGTCATTTTGTATTACAAAATAAAGTACAAAAAATGCCAAACCAGCGTCCTCAGGTGAGCGGCAGCATGAGAGCCACGCGTCCTCACTTCACTTCACAGTGCAGAGGCCTTGGTGAGCATATTGTTCCCTGGTTCTGGAAAGCTGAGCAAAAGAAGGGAGAGCAGTGGGTGGGATCACAGAATGACCTTCTATATGAGCACCCTTTGAATTTTATTTTTGGTCTCCTTGTAAGTTTCTCTTATTTAAATGCCTGAACATATGGAGCTATGGTTCTCAACTTGGAATGACTTAACTCCACCCTACCCTTCTCCAGGAAACATATATAATGTCTGGGAACATTTTTAATGATGGTAAATGATATGTGGGGTCTTACAACATCTCGTGAGTAGAGGCCAAGGATACTGTTGACCACCTTACAATGGACAGGAAAGCCCTCTTCAACGAAGAATTATTTATCCCAAAAAGTGGAGAAGACTTGCTATAGAGTGTTCTGATGTGATCAAACACCTACCAATTAGTGAGGTTGCTACATAAATGATTAAAACTGAAACAAAGGCAGGAAGTACTGCTATAGGCAGAGATTGACTCACTGGTAGTTCCCCGCAGGGTGCCTACAGAGAGGTCTGGAGACTCCTATAGTAAATAAACTGAAGGAAGCCCTGAGGTCCCAGAAATAAGTAAATTAATAGTTGGTGATCTGTTATTGATCTGGCAATAAAGGAACCTCCTAAATAAGTATTTTTAAAACTGCAGATTTCCTTCCATTACCTACAACCCACTAAGCATATGAATTTGATGGATCACTTGTAGTATAAAAAAATGAAATGGAAGAAGTGAGAAAGAGAATAGAAAATATTAAAATGTATGTTATTGTGAGAATTATTTTATTAAACTTTAAAAATTAAATGTGCATAATTGTTTATAATAAATGTTTTCTAATATTTATTGCAGCTAAAATGTTAAGAAAGAAACAAAAACATGCTCCATGATTTGCTAGTTTCCTCAGAAGCATTCCCAGTTTATGAATCAACATTTGTCCTCATTCAAGGACCTATTCTTCGTAGCCTACAAGTAAAAATAAACTTGGGTACCATCTGCAAGTGTGTCTGACAATATATAGTTACTAAACAACTAAAATGACCCAAAAAAGTAAGATATCTACCCAAATGATAGTGATACATATTTTTGATGGTACTTAACATTTGCTGATTTCGATTTTTCTGTACTGTACAAAAGCTTTATTGTGAATTTGTTACTTTTCTAATCAGTACATATAGACGTACATAAATCTTATTATTAAGGAAAGCTGTTTCTGATTGAGAACACAAGTTGTAGTGTGTTTAAGAGGGAATGATATGACAAGGAAGCAAGTGTTTAACAGTAAAGCAAATAGCATATGCAGGAGAAATCGGAACATTTTTGGGTTTTGCTTTTAAATGAACTCTGTAGGTTTATAGGCTAAATCCAGAAAAAGTTCACATTTATGAAGAAGATAACTCCAAAAGGAGGCTTCTGAAATTATTTCTGAGATAGGAACATTTCTTGTTAGTGTATGTAGGTCTCCAAAAATATTACTTGGAAAATTGATGTTCATTTAATGTTATGAAGTATTAATTACTATTAAAAATTAGCACATCAATAACCACCTCATTTAAATAACTAAAATTATTTCTATAAATACATATGGAGTTGCTAAAATGGAAACTAAAAACAAAGCCTTGCAATGCCTTGTTGCTATTTTTGCCAGCCACAGCAAACTACAATAGATTATTCCAGAGCTGAGTAGCTTTAAATGAATTTCCAGGAATTGAAATACTTATGGTAAACAGCCGATCATAAGAATGCGGTAAAATATAAATCACAAATTATTTATGTGTTATTATATTAGATAAATTGTTTGCAAATATTTACAAACTATTTACCAGGCGTACTAACCTTTTGAAATGATTTATCATGTAACAGAATACATAGCATTGTGATGAATAACAAATAAATCCTTTATAAAATATTTACAATGTATCAGTTGCACTAATATTAGTTAGTGTGCTTATTATTCCAAGTAATTGGTAAGTGATTTACAAGTTAGTTGTCAGCGAGGCAGATGAGGCTTTACGGCTGGATACAAATACATCCTAAGAGAGCATTAGGTGATCCACTTTTTAGATCTTCTCCCTTAGTTTTTCTGTTGAAAACTGAAGGCAACTATTATATATTTGGGCAACAGATGAATCATTATTGTGGGAATTAGCTGGCTACGATTTGGTAAACAGAGAAAGATTAAGATGTCATAAGATTTCCAGTAAAGGTAGAGAGTGACCCCAAGTCACAGAAACTTAACACAAGTTAATTTCCAGCTTCAATTATAGCGTCAGTGCAGCTTGGTGAGGTTCTGCTTCCTTTGGAAGACAATTCTCTATGCTTCACTCCCATTTATGCGCAATGTGTGAGCAGAATCAAGGCATGACTTTACTCTGCACTATCTTCTCAGAAATGTTTGTATAATGAACAGCCTTGGAAAATAGTGTCTCCCTCTGATGCAAAGAATAGGCTAGTTTACTATCCAGTAAAATAAAGATAATTTCTCCTTTCTGGCACAAAGCCATTCAGGTTTGTTTAATCCATTATGGAAGCATTGAGTTCTCTAATTCAGTTCCCACGCATGCCTTCATCAACCTGAGCTCCTTCATGTCGGTCCCATGGGACTTGGGGAGCAAGGGAGGTAAACTGTCCTGAAACATAATACACATTCTGCTTAACTGTCCAGTGAGTCATAATACTTTACCCATTATTATTAAGTAACTAATATAGGGGGCATCATTAGCTCGCAAATGGGATAAATCTCTGGCCCTTCACAGTTCTTGATAGCTCCATGTTGTTTTTCTCTAGGAACCAGGCTGTAGAGTAGCCACTCTCTGAGACATTATCAGATAACTTAATGACTAATGAAATTACTATCAAATTTCCTGCCTGGAAAGAGAAACATTGTTTCTTTTTACATTTTATTGCCTGAAGCAGGGTTCTTCCACCTTGGCACTATTGATATTTGGGGCTAGATTATTAATTGTTATAAAGGGTTATCCTGTACACCGCTGAAAGTTTAAGCCACATCCTAGTCCTCTCCACCCACTAAGAGCAAGTAACAACAGTGCCTTTCAGTTGTGACGACCAAAATGTCCCCAGATATTGACAAATGTCCCTTCGTTGGCAAGATTGCCCTTGGTTGAGAAACCACGGGCCAAAAGTAAGTCCCCATGGTCATACCTAATTTCTACTGGATGGAGATACATAATCTTCCCTTTGGGAAGGGTATTGCATGGACAGGCACGAATTATGGAGAGGCATCAAATTAGTTGACCACAAAGGAACACTGATGTCAATTGTGTAAGTTAGTAGATGATGATTGGTCCTATCTACCTTTGGCTAACTCAACAAATATGTAAAAGCTTTATTCAGTGGAAAAAATATTTCTTGCCTTGACAGTCTTCACCTCACTGTGCATATTGCTTATTTTCTCACTGGTGAAATAAAATTGCAAAGATTCTGCACCATTCTCATGTTTCTTATTCCGAATTAAAGAAAACAAAAATTAAATGACACATATTTTGGTTTATGTTGACTTCCACTATAGTGCAGGCATAGCATATACATTCTTCAGTGAGGAGAATCAAACAGAATATATGCTGTTTCAAAGAAATGGAACAATTTGATGGAGTAAAGCCATTGTCCCAATATGAAAGATGAAAATACAGGGTTCAAGTATAAGACTTAGGGAGAAAAGTTTCTGAAACTTGAATGTAGATATAATGCACCAGCTAATTTACCATAAAGGTAAATGACAATACATTTACCAAAAAGTGAAATGGACTGTAAGCTTCAGGATTCCATATTTTTATGGCTGTCTTCTAAGGAGCATTATAACCATATGCCCATATGATCACTGATTTCTATAAAATTTGCAAAAGTAATTAGCAAATTTTATTTGCAAATTTTATATTTATTAGAGGATTATTATATTGTTCTGTTATGACTACCCCTTCCTTACCCTTCTGCTTCTCCTATTGGCATTGGAATGGCCATTGACAGTTTAGGTGTATAGGGTTAAATGGATGGAAATTAGGGTGTATATGCCAAGTTTGGGGGGTAATGGACATCTCTACATTAAATGAATTATATATATATATATTTTTTTACTTCTGAATGGGGTCAATAGATCACAGTAAATAAGCAATACCTGTGATTATTTTTTAGTAGTAGACAAGAGAAATGTTTAATGTCATCACAGAGTTTGCAATAGCTATCTCATAATATCAATTGTTTTTTATGACTGTGAAATCACGGGGATTAGATTTTGTTAATCTAATAACAAATACACACATATATGAATATATTATAAGTATTTTATTTCAATATCTGCATTTCTATAACTTTTTTTATTTTATTATTTTTTGCATTTGTTATTCCAAGATGACCACAGGCTTCAGATTGCCAAAGAGTTTGATGACACCAAAATCGTTAAGGTTCCTTAGGCAAAGGGGAAATTTTGTAGTGAATGCACTTAGTTATGATTTAGAGGAATATACTTATATGTTTATAGTCAATTCTGTGTGTAATTGTTATGTCTTCCTGCCTCAAGTGGAAATGGCTTTTAGGAAGAATCCTACCACCTAATTTGCTGACTCTCTCACAGTTGGTGGTGTAGAGCCAGCAGTCAAATCACAAAATGACGTGGCTTATAACACCTGTTATTAAAAACATGTGGATAGTGGAGAAGAAGAAATACCTTTTGAAATATGCAGAGCCAGATGCTAATCTGTGCAACATTCTTCTAATCGTCAGATTTATAATACCATAGCCAGAGGATTCAGGTCTCATAGGGCCTAATTAAAACAGAAGTTTGCTTCTGTCAAAATATAATTTAAAATGTGACACGTTTTATTTATTTTTTGAGAGAATTGGCCAAAATAAAAGTGATCATAATTATTCCAGTTGTAAAACACAATTCTATAAGCATAACACAGGCTGGGCGAAATGGTTCACACCTGTAATCCTAGCACTTTGGGAGGCGGAGGCAGGAATATTACCTGAGCTCAGGAGTTCGAGACCTGGCAACACAATGAAACCTTGTCTCTACTAAAACATAAAAAATTAGCTGGGTCCCTATAGTCCCAGCTACTTGGGAGGCTGAGGCAGGAGAATCACTTGAACCCAGGAGGCAGAAGTTGCAGGAGCCGAGATCGTGCCACTTCACTCCAGCCTGGACAACAGAGCAAGACTCTATCTCCTCTCCCCCCCAAAAAAAGAGTAACAGAGTATATCTGAGTGTACAGATGCTTGTGTTTATACCTAAGTGGTAATAGATTGCACTGCTCATGTATCTTGACCTGATCAATGCTGTGGTTCTACCCATGCAGAAAAAAAAAAAAAAAAAACTAAAGAAGCAAAACTTCCTGTAATAAATCTCTAGATGTATTCATCAATAAATCAATATAGTCAATATAAAGAGTGTAAGAGTAATCTGATTACATGGTTATGTAGCTCAATAGAAGTATTGATTTAAAATGCATTTCCATTTCTTCTATTCATGTGTTAGTTTTAGACTAGTTTTAATTATCTTCAAAGTTATTAATTATACCAAAATTCATATGCAATGAAAAATAAGAATCTTAATGGAAGCTGAATATGTGAAGTGAAAGAAGGAGAAAACTGGCAGAAATTATGGTACAGGAAAACAGTGGCATACTTTATGTTCACTGAAAAGAATAGTGTCATTGTATATGAACAGACAGTATAAAAATATGCTGCAATCGGTTTGGGAAAAAAAAACACGTGAGGATGAATATATGTAAATACATGGATCATCTCATATATGATATACAAAACGTGCACGATGTATGTAAATATGTGGATAATCTCATACATGATATACAGTTATGAAGCAATAGTGTTATCTCTACGAACACGAAATGGGTAACTGGGAGAAAGAGAGACAGATTTTTTTTTTTTCACATATACCATTGTGTATCTTTTGAATTTTGCAACATTCTAAAACAGTTAGCTACTTAATAAATACATGTACAAGTAATTTTTATTAACACATAATTTTTAAAGAAAGGATCAAAACACAAAATGCATCTATATGGTAATTCTGAGACAATCCATACAAAAATAATCATAAAGGGATTAGCACAACCATATCAGGCAAACCATATTACCAAACCAATATTAATGGGCAAGTTAGTAATCCAGGTAAAGAAATAAGATTAAAAGGATTATATCATTTTCATTAAAATTTTACTGGAGTGAAAATTGTTTGTCATAAGCATTTATTCAATTGGATATCAATCCAAATGCATGAAGCCAGTACCCAAACCTCAATGTTAGTACAAACTTTTGATTTAGCTTTGTTAGATTTAACAAATTAAAAAAAAAAAAAAAACTAAATATGAAAAACCAGAGTTAGAATAATATGATTAAAATAATGTAGTTTGAAATTTTCCATATTAAATACTGTACCATACAGAGAATATATACTGTTTTAAATGCTTGAGAATGTTTTTAAACAGTGAGGAAATAAAAAATATCTTAAGGAGTTCATAAGGCTTCCACTAGATGATTCCAAAAATAAATAAAAAAACACTGAAATGATCAAAGTACTTGGAAACTAAAAGCACTATCCTTAATAACTTTGGGTCAAAGAGAAATCAAAACTGCAATTATAGGCTTTATAGAAAAAATGAAAATGACAAGGCTATATATCAAAGCACTTGGGATGCAACTAAAGGTAAAATGAGATGAAAAATAGTAGCAACAAATACTTACATTATGAAACAAGAAAGAATAATAACAAATGAAGTCAGCATTTAATTAAATAAGTGAGAAGAAAAGACAATATGATCTGTATTTCTAAAGACTACAACTAAAAATATAGGGGAAAAGATTTAAAATAAAAGGAATAATATAAATAAAATGAGTGAATTGAGAACTATAATAATTTAAGAGTTGATAAAGAAATTCTGGCACTAGTTATTTAAATAGATTAATACAATAAACAGCCTTCTCAGTAAACTATTCAGAAGTTACCAATTCAAAGGATGAACAATTAGACATGTTATATAACCACAGAGAACTGCAACTTGAGATGACGTGAAAATTGGATTTTTTCTTAAGATAGGAAAGCTTGAGTGTTTCTAAATTTGAGGGTAAGAGGCGAGTGGGTAGAAATTTGTTGAAGAAAGACAAGAGGGAAATCAATAGGGCAAGGTCTCCAAGAGAGCAGGAGCACAGGTTGAGAAATAAACTATGAAAGGAGGAATAGCTTTCCTATTATAACAAGGAGAAGAAACGTGGGTGGGTGCAGACTCAGGTAAACTGGTAGGGGATGTGGTGAAAAGTTACGGGAGTTCAGAGTATAATAGAGATGCTCCTGTCTTGTGACGTAGGCTACAGGTTGGCTGCTGCAGTAAGGGGACAAGTGGCAAGATCTGAGTTTTGAAAATAGAAGTGGATGTTATAAACAGCCATTGTAAAGAGTATGGATGGAGAGCTCTGTAGGGAAACAGCATCTAATTGCTGAGTAGAGGCAAGCAAAGCAGGAGACAGCATCCCCAGGTGTTGGAGCCAGACTCCCCACTGAACCATTGTCTTTGCCAGGTTGCCACTGGTAAGGCTACCCTGGGGAGCACAAGCTCTGCAAAGGCAGAGAGCAAGTCAGCCTTGCTGAGTTTCTCGAATGCCTGCTGTGTGGGGAAGTCTGTCTAATCCCCCACCCAGCCTGACTGGAAAACACTCACAGTCAGATGTGGTTTGGTGCAAGTGACTAGGGGGCCTTAGAGTGGCACCACTTGGCCAGAGACTATTAGGGTGAAGTGAAGGCATGTAACTTATAAAATATCTAGGAATATACCTAACAATAGATGTGCAAACCGTGTGCGAAAACTGGCCCACACGTATATTCCAAGACTGGAGACTTGAATACAAGGAGAAGCATTGAAAATTACCAAGTGAGAATTAATACTACGTTGATGTTGATTTTCTCTGAACTGTTATGAATTTAATATTATTATATTTATGATCCCAATGAGACTTTTATGTTTTTGAAAAACACATATGGAATCAAACATGTGTGAGATTAGGAATAAGAAATTGAAAAAGAAGTATGATAAAGGGAAAATTATGTCTTCAGAAATTAGAAATACAATTAAGTTACAATAGCAGGAAGAAGGCTACACAGTTGCCAGAAGAGAAAAATAGATCACATAAAACCTAAAAATCTCAGAAACAGACCTAACAACATACTGTAAGATTATAAGCGTGTACAAGTATGTATGTATATGTATGCAGGTATGTATAAAATTTACTATTCTATAAATTTGTTTTTTCTCAAATTACAGAAGAATGTATATCACCAAGATATAACCGGGTGACGGGATGGGACCAGGCTCAGCTCCCTCCCCCACTGACTGTGCCTGAGGTTCTTGGCCTCCGCTGCCCCAGGAATGCGGGAAGAGGCCCTGGAGGTGAGGTCAGCTTACCTTTGGTATAAATATCATGGACCCAAAGAGTCTAGCAAAGAGCGATTTATTAGGCAGAGAAAGGGAAAGAAAGAGAAGTAAAGAAAACTCCTAGGCTACCGTCGGAGGAGAATTCGGAGGGGATATCTGTATAGGGAAAGAGGAAAGACAGCTCCCAAGTTGCCGTGGACGGGATCCAGCAAAGGAGTCCACACAGGCCAGGAGCAGCGGGGCTTTGACTTTGAAGTTATTCCCACCCCATTCATGTTCTCGACCAATGAGAGGAGCTCTTTCAAATTTCCTCTGGAGTGATTGATCTTCGACTCTGATGTTAGATTGGCTGTCTGGCCCACAACAGAGGCCCTTCTTCCCAGAGCTTTTTTCAGGCTTTTTTGGTTTTTTTTTTTCTTTTTTTTTTGAGATGGAGTCTCACTCTGCCGCCCAGGCTGCAGTGCAGTGGCGTGATCTCGGCTCACTGCAACTTCTGCCTCCCAGTTTCAAGCGATTCTCCTGCCTCAAGGCCTCCTGAGTAGCTGAAATTACAGGTGCCCTACACCCCAGCTAATTTTTGTATTTTTGGTAAAGACGGGGTTTCACCATGTTGGTCAAGCTGCTATCGAACTCCTCACCTCGTGATCCGCCTTCAGGGGCTTTTTAAACAAAGGAGCACACCTGGGATTTTACCTGGGGTGGGAGGAGTTAGACAAAGATGGGGATGGGGATCTGCATGAAGGCATGCGGGGCATGTCGCTGGGAAATTCAACACCCCCTGTGGACTCGGCTTTCCTTCACAAAGTCCCTCATACCTACTTATATTGGGAAGATGACAGTAGTTTGTAACTACAGTAGTAGTTACTACAACAAAATTAAGTTTCTATTTCTAAGACTTAGCAAAATAAAACCAAAGTGAAAAGTTAAATGTTAAATACCTTAACAAATATAAAAATATGCACATTAAGTGCATAAGACTATTAAAGAGTATATGGAAAATGCTAAAGGCAGAAATCATAAAATAATGTTTTTAATAAATAAAATATAAACCTCTATGTAATAAATATCTCAAAATTAAAAGTCAAGTGGTTTTCCAAAATATTTTTCAGCAAACAGACCAAAGCTGAAGGCATAAAACTACTCCACTTAAAATTAGACTACAGAACTACAATAACCAAAACAGCATGGTACTGGTACAGAAACAGACACATATGCCAATGGAACAGAACAGAAAGTTCAGAAATAAGTCCACACACCTACAACTATATAATCTTTGACAAAGCTGACAAAAACAAGCAATGGTTTGGAAAAGACTCCCTATTTAATAAATGGTGCTGGGATAACTGGCTAGCCATATGCAAAAGATTGAAACCTGACCCCTTCTTTACACCATATACAAAAAACTCAAGATGAATTAAAGTAAATCCCAAAACTATAAAAACCCAGAAGACAATCTAGGAAGTACCATTCTGGGCATAGAAATAGGCAAAGATTTCATGACCAAGATGCTAAAAGCAATTGCAGTCAAAACAAAAATTGACAAATGTAATACAATTAAACTAAAGTTTCTGCACAGCAAAAGAAACTATCAACAGCGTAAACAGGCAACCAACAGAATGGGAGAAGATTTTTGTGAGCTATGCATCTGACAAAAGTCTAATATTCAGCATGATATGGTTTGGCCGTGTCCCCTTCCAAATCTCATCTTGAATTCCCATGTGTTGTGGGAGGGGCCCAGTAGGAGGTAATTGAATCATGGGGCAGGTCTTTCCTATGCTGTTCTTGTGGTAAGTCTCACAAGATCTCATGTTTATGGGAAGAGGGGTTTCCCTGTGCAGCCTCTCTTCTCTTGCCTGCCACCATGTAAGATATGCCTTTCACCTTCCATCATGATTGTGAAACCTCCCCAGGCACGTGGAACTGTAAGTTGATTAAACCTCTTTCTTTTGTAAATTGCCCAGTCTTGGGTATGTCTTTATCAGCAGCAGGAAAATGAACTAATATATAGCATCTATAAGGAACTTAAACAAATTTACAAGAAAAATACAAATAACCCCATTAAAAAGTGGGCAAAGGACGTGAACAGACACTTCTGTAAAGAATACATACATTTGGCCAAAAAGCCTATGAAAAAAGTTCAATGTAACTGATCATTAGAGAAATGCAAATCAAAACCACAATGAAGGCCGGGCGCAGTGGCTCATACCTGTAATCCCAGCACTTTGGGAGGCTGAGGCGGGCGGATCACGAGGTCAAGACATCGGGACCATCCTGGCCAACATGGTGAAACCCTGTCTTTACTAAAAATACAAAAAAGTTAGCTGGGCGTGGTGGCACTCACCTGTAGTCCCAGCTACTCGGGAGGCTGTGGCAGGAGAATTGCTTGAAGCCATAAGGCAGAGGTTGCAGTGAGCCGAGGTCACGCCACTGCACTCCAGCCTGGGGCCTGGTGACAGAGTGAGACTCTGTCTCAAAACACACACACACACACACACACACACACACACACACGCAATGAAATACTGTCTTGCACAATTAGAATAGCAACTATTAAAAAGTAAAAAAATAACAGATGCTTGGGAGGTTTCAGAGAACACGGAACAATTAATGATACATAGTTGGTGGGAAGGTAAATTAGTTCAACCATTGTTGAAAAATGTGTGACAATTTCTGAAAGAGCTAAAAACACAGCTATTTCCATTACAGGGTATATACCCAAAGGATATATAATCATTCGGTCCAGCAATCCCATTTCTGGGTATATACCCAAAGGAATATAATCACTACATTACAAAGATACATGCATGTGTATGTTCATTGAAGCACTACTCACAATGGCAAAGACATGGAATCAACCTAAGTGCCCACCAGCGGTAGACTGAATAAAGAAAATGTGGTGGCCAGGTACAGTGGCACATGCTTGTAATCCCAGCACTTTGGGAGGCTCAGGAGGGCAGATCACCTGAGGTCAGAAGATCAAGGCTAGCCTGGCCAACATAGTGAAAACCTGCCTTTACTAAAAACACCAAAAAATAGCTGGGCATGGTGGCAGGCACCTGTAATCCCAGCTACTCAGGAGGCTGAGGCAGGAGAATTGCTTGAACCGAGGAGGCAGAGGTTGCAGTGAGCTGAGATCTTGGTACATATATAGCATGGAATACTATGCAGCCATAAAAAAGAATGGGATCATGTTCTTTTGAGGGACGTGGATGGAGCTGGAGGCAATTATTTTCAGCAAACTAACACAAGAAATGGAAACCAAATACCACATGGTCTCACTTATAAGGGGGACCTAAATGATGAGAACACATGGACACAGAGGGCAACAGCACACACTGGGGCCTATCAGAGGGTGGAGGATATGAGGTGAAAGAGAATCAGGAAAGATACCTAAGGGGTACTAGGCTTAATACCTGGGTGATGAAATAATCAGTATAGCAAACCCCCATGATATAAGTTTACCTATATAACAAACCTCCACATGTACTCCTGAACTTAAAAGTTAAAAAATTGCAGCATAAACAATTCCAAATGTGTAGTATCTCTCATATACAAAGATTTCCAAAAAGATAAATTGATTATGCTATTTTTGTAACATTATTGAAATGGTAAAATTAAACAGAGGGATAAGAGATAAATGGTGTCCAGTAGTCAGGGATGGTGAGGAGAGAAGGGTGGGTATGACTATAAAGGGTTAGCACAATGGAAATTTCAGTTCTGTATCCTGAATATACTGTGGCTATAAAAAACAATAAAAATGATGGGGAACTATATGCATACTATACCAACTTCCTGATTCTGATACTGTTTCATATTTATGTAAGATGTAAATATTGTGGAAAACTAGGTAAAGATCATATGGAAACTTTGACCTATTTCTGCAACGTCCCAGGAATCTACAGTTTTCTCAAAATAAAAATTTTAAAAAGTAAATAACATAGAAAATCATGAGAAAAGTGGCCCAAGTTTTATAAACAAAAAGTTAATATATACATTTACACACAAATACAAAATAAATAAAAATACTCAGTGATCATGTTTTATTCCTCGGTAACCAAATCATTCTAATGAAAACAGTGAAGATAATCTTGTTTTTTCTTAATTTATTAAATTAGCAAAAAATATTATTGGGTGTGAGAAAGTGGAAATTGTTACAGTCTGCTGCTTGTTTAAACTCTGAGAAACTACATAATCGCATATTTTTCATCCCAGCAATTCTTCTTCTTCTTATTATTATTATTATTTTTGAGACAGAGTTTTGCTCTTGTTGCCCAGTCTGGAGTGCAATGGTGAGATCTCGGCTCACCACAACCTCTGCCTCCTGGGCTCAAGTGATTCTCCTATTTCAGCATCCCAAGAAGCTGGGATTACAGGCGTGTGCCACCACACCCAGCTAATTTTGTATTTTTAGTAGAGACAGGGTTTCTTCATGTTGGTTAGGCTGATCTTGAACTCCTTACTTCAGGTGTTCTGCCCACCTCAGCCTCCCACAATGCTGGGATTACAGGCGTGACCCACCTCACTCAGCTATTCCCATCAATTCTTTTGTGTTGTTTATCGTAAGAAAATGATAAAGGAAGTGTTTATACAAGTAGTCTTAAGGTTATACATTAAAGTATATTTATAAAAGCTAAAAATTACAAAAGCTCAAATATGCAACAAATGAAAATTGGTGAAGTGAATATTAAAAATTTATTAGAGTAATAATCTGCAAATTACTCCATGTATTGTTATGAAGTAATTCCCAGAGATGTAGAAAAAAGAAATATATCTGTGTGTGTGTGTATCTGAAAACACATATGTGTAAAATTGTGTGTATCTGAAAATACATATGTGTAAAATCTTGTGAAAGAATTATCAGTAATGTGTATTTTATATTATATCAATTATTATCTTTCTACTTTCTTAAATGACATGTATTTTTTAATTAGAAAAATATTATTAATTTTAGTTTAAAATGTATTTAAATTCAAAGAAAAAATATATCTGCATCAAGTGGTTATAAAATACCATTTTCAAAACGTATTCATGACTCTCTGTTTCACAAGCTAAAATGACTTACTTCATGTACAGCAACATATTATTAGCAATTTTATACTGACTAACGCATGAATAAGACATCCGACATTATCACTTATTTTAAGATCTGTTGGCTTTTTACTTGAATAATTTAGCCAGACTGTGGTGTCCTTAGGAAGAAAGCTCAAATATTTTTTTCTATTCTTGTCTGAAACAACATCGTCAATCTAGTTAACAGTGAATAAGAATATTAGAGACGTGTGTGACAATGGATGTGGAAAAATTAGGTTCCCGCTGGCAATTACCCATCAAGAGCAGATTGACTGATTGCCAGAGTTGAAACACATGCAAACTGTCAGCCATCATAATAGGGCAAATATCCCAGAACGTTGGTGCAGCGTCAGGTAGAAATTTTGTTTTCACTGCTGGGAACCTTCCCTCGATGCTACACATTCATAATCTTCTGCCATCAAGCCAGGTCTACACATTCGGATACGTCCATCATTCCAGCAGCCAAATATATGTCCTGTCAAATACATTCAATGGCTCTCATGATAAGTTGGACAAGAAGTGACATGCTCCACATGATTGAGTAGAAGGGCATATCATACACAATTCCTGCTGTCATACTTTGTCATTCTATTTCTATATCTAGGTGAAGGACTTAACCTTGACATTTCCTAAGTTCAGATATTGTGGCCAAATAATAGAAAAGGCAAATGTAAAAACTATTTTAATAAATTGCATATAAAATACAAGTATGATAAAGGAGGTATGTCAAATAATGAAATTAGTTTATTCTCTTTTGTATGCATAAGTGAAGTTTGGTGAATTTTTTTGAGACAGTGTCTTGCTCTGTTGCTCAGGCTGGAGGGAAGTGGCACAATCTGGGCACACTGCACATCCCCTCCCGGATTCAAGTGATTCTCTTGCTTCAGCCTCCTGAGTAGCTGGGATTACAGGTATCCACCACCATGCCAGGCTGATTTTTGTATTTTTAGTAGAAATGGGGTTTCACCACATTGGCCAGGCTGGTCTCAAACTCCTGACCTCAGATAATCCACCTACTTCAGCCTCCCAAAGTGCTGGGATCACAGGCATGAGCCACCATGCCTGGCCAACTTTGCTGGTTTTTAATGTTGAAAACAAGTGTACTTTTCAGCATGGACAAAGCAAAATAAAAAATAAATGAATGAAAAATAAATAAATAAATAAATAAAAACAAATGTACCAAGATTCAATGATAAGAAAATCAAAATGGAAAGCAAGTGAAATTCAACTTCCCATTTTGCTTAAATTGCCAAAGGCATCCTAAAGATTGAGCATCCTGCTGATATGTTTGTAGGTATTATCCCCTTTACTGTGAAAATGTGTTTCTCAATGAGAAATATTGAGAATTACATAAATGAAATATTTGTAAATCAACATGGTCACTGTATTCAAAGAGCCTTCACTGAAATTGTGGGCAGGTGAAACAACCAGATCTATCTGTGGTAGATAACACATTCTTAGCCATGAGACGCGGCTGTGTGAATATTTCCCTCATCCCAGATTTTTTCTGAAGTCTCAATGGACAGAACTGGGTTGGTGCCGTCTCACCAACTTTTCCAGCTAAAATTTATTTTACCCTGTAGCTCAGTGACATGAGGAAGGAGAAAACACTCTTGGTTTCCTCTGAAGTTTCTCTGTAATTGTTTTATAATCTTTCATTGGAAGAGAGAGAGAGAGAAAGGAAAAGGAAGGAAGGGAGGGAGAAAGAGAGCAAGAGAGAGAAAAGAAGTAAACGAACTTCCTCCTTTTTGACACCATTCAGTTATTATCCTGGGGGCTGTTACTTACAAAAATTTACATTCACAATCACCTTTACGATTATATTTGTTACTTGAACCTACCTATTTTGACCCATCCAACATACTGACATCACAGATTCTTGACCCATCTCTCAGAAGGCTTTACGCTGTCCTTTTTGTAACACCTACCCCTGTCATTTTTGTCATCTTACACTTTTCTCTGTGTTTCTAAAATCTTCTATTTTAACATATAATTCTGAATACTGTTGCCTATCTTTATCTCCCTCACTCCCACCAGTCCTATGCTTTGAGACTTATAAAGCAAACCTTTTTTGTTTTCTTTTTCTTCAATTTTATGGTTTTTATAAACTTGGATTGCTCTAATTACACATTCAATTTTTCCCATGTCTTCGTACCAATACTTGCTGTCATGTTTTTAAAAATTGACTCATTTTCCTTCCTAAATTACATTCTTGTGAGAGAAACTAGTGAAGAAGGAAAAAAATGTGCAAGAGTATAGAAAAGACCACAATATTTAATATAAAAAGTGGTACCCCGATTTAGAGAGCAGAGCTTGAAAATGCTTAGTAGAGCTGAGGTGAGTGGACTAGATTCCAAAAGAGTAAGTGAAAAAGAAAAGACAGTCAGACTTGGAAGAAAGGAACTTCAGCCTTCACTTATTCGTTCATTCAATAAGTATTTATCAAATATCTGCCAGGATGCAGGCAAAATCTAGACACTTGGATATTAACAGTGGACCACCCAAAAGCTCTGCCCTCATGTACTTTACATTCTGGTGCAGAAGTCAGAAAACAGTAGACATAATAAACATAAATTATACAGTATGTTAAAAGGTTAAATGATTATTATTAAAAAAAAAAAAAAAGAAGAAGAAAACAAATGTAGATCAGAGTAAAGGGCTATAGAGCAACAAATATATTCATCTGGGCTGCCTGGGCAAAAGGGCAGTTTAGACTCCCTAATTTCCCCATAAGAGGCACTGTATCTGAATCCAGCTTCTCGTGACTATTCCTTCCCCTGGTAGGAGGGTAGACAAATTCCCAAGAGTTCCAAAGTCTCAAGGTGCTTCAAAAAAGGCTTTTTCAGACAATTTTTATAGACCAGTTTCTAGACATAACTGCCTGACCAATTTTTATATAACAGTTTCTAGACACGTCTGCCTGATGTGTAATTCCAGTAATCTGTGTTTCCCCCATTGACTCAGCTGTTTTCCTGATGGCCCTTAAAAAGGAAGAGAAACATTGATGTGGAGATCTGCCCTGGATTGCAAGCTCATAATGCATATCCCACAGAAAGCCCTGGCCCTAGCATGTTTCTCTCTGGAGAAAATGCTTGCTTTGTGGAACTCTTGCTTTCTGGTCTTTTTGTTGATCCCAGGTTTATAAGATATCTGAATGATGCATGCTTATTAACCCAAGCAATATTGCAGAATATGTTCCAAGCCCTGGTGCATATAAGATGGCAACTACAGAAGGACTTTTCTTGCTTAAAAAACCTTTATCTCTTCCCCTCATACAGTTTTGAGATTTAATGTACATAGTCTTTTTCATTTAATTTATAATATAAAATTATTATGAAGTACCTTATAAATATTTTTTAAAGTATTCAAAATTTGTATCCATCAGAAAAACAAACCCCACTAAGTATTTTCACAGATAACTTCATATAGGAAATTAGTAAACACACATTTAAACATTGAAAAACATAGGTGAAGGAGATACTGAATTAGGAGAGATAGTAATTGTAGGAAGTTGCTTCCACTGATAGGACTGAGGTTGGAATGATCAGACCCAAGAAACTTAGAGGAGGTTTTCCATGGAACTGGGGCTCTGGCCCTTTACAGAGTCATTGCAGATCAAAGGCTAGTGTCTCAACATGTTGAGGAAAGTCATATCAAGATACTCGGACTTCTGTTGGGAGGGCATTTCTTTTCTCATCAATTAAAAAAAAATGTTATTTGCTCACTCATGATTCATTCTTTTTCCTTTTTTAGTTTATTCTGTTGTTAGGCTTTCAATAACTCACTCAAGCTTTTCTGCTAAGATTTTTATAGGGTTTTTTTTTTTAAATTAACTCTAATTTATCTAGAATTTAATGTGGGGGTTGGTTTGAATTACAGATGTAACTTTGTTTTCACGAATGGGAAGTCAAGTTTTTCAATGCCATGTGGAAATAATCTTTACTTATTTACATTGCCACATTTATTGAATACTGTTTTTTATATTATTTTTAAAGGTATGATAAAACATAACATAAATTTTACCATCTTAATCATTTTTAAGTGTACAGTTCAGAGGCTTAGGTGCATTCACATTGTTGTGCTGCCATCTCCGCCATCCATTCCCAGAGCATTTCACTTTATAAAGCTGAAACCCTAAACTTGTGAAAAAATTCCCCATTACTCCTCTTCTTCGGCCTTGGCAACCACCCTTCTACTTTCTATCTCTATGAGTTTGACTACTATAGGAAGGAGCTTCATGTATGCAGAATCGTACAATATTTGTTCTTTTGTGATTGGCTTCACTTAGTCTGCTGTTCTCAAGTTCATCCGTGTTGTATCATGTGTCAGAATTTCCTTTATTTTTAAGGCTGAATAATAATCCATTGTAGATATGTACCACATTTTGTTTATCTATTTATCCATCAATAAAACTTGGGTTACTTTCACCTTTTCTTTAATAATGTTGTGCACATGGGCATATAAATGTCTTCTTTGAGTCCCTGATTTTAATGCTTCTGGAAGAGGAAATTGCTAGAACATATAATTCTACTTTTAGATTTTTGAGAACTGTAATATTGCTTTTCATAGCAGCTGCACCATTTTATATTCTCACCAACAGTGCTTGAGAGGTCCAATGTTTTTATATCATCATCAACACGTTATATTCTGTTGATTTTTGATAGTCATCATTCTAATGGATGTAAGGTAGTACCTCATTGTGGCTTTGATTTGCATCTCCTTAATGATTAGTGATGTTAAACATCTTTTCATGTGCTTATTGGTAACTTGTAATCTAATTTGGAAAAATATATATTTAAGTTATTTGTTCATTTTTAATCTTTTTTTTTTTCTTTTTTGCTGTTTAATTGGAGGAGTTGTTTATATATTCTGGATAACAATCATTGATTAGACATATGATTACAACTATTCTCCCATTGTGTGTGCATTAATCCCTTCTCATGGAGTTATAAACAACTACCCAAGACAGGGTAATTTATAAAAGAAAGAGGTTTAATTGACTCACAGTTCCGCATGGCACAGGAGGCCTTTGGAAGATTATAATCATGGTGACAGGGAAAGCAAACATGTCCTTCTTCACATGGTGGCAGGAGAGAAGTATAGCGTGAAGTTGGGGGAAAGCCCTTTCTAAAACCATCAGATCTGGTGAGAACTCACTCATTATCACAAGAACAGCATAGAGGAACTGCCCCCATAATCTAATCACCTCGCACAAGATCCTCCCCCAACATGTGGGGATTACAATTCAAGATGAGATTGTAGGTGAGGACACAGCAATATCATATCACTGCATAATGTTGTTTTACTCTTTTGATTTTGTCCTTTGATGCAAAGTTTTTAATTTGGATGTAGTCTAGTTTATTTTTTGTTATAATTGTCATCTGTGCTTTTGTTGTCATACACAAAAAGTTATTGCCAAATCCAATGTCATAAAACTTTCTTTTTATATTTCTGCCTAAGAGTTTTATAGTTTTAGGACTTAAGTTTAGACTTTGATCCATTTTGAGTTAGTTTTTGTATATGGTGTTCTATGGGAGTTCAACTTCATTTTGCCTATGTTCTTGAGGATTTTCCTGGACTTTCTCTCCCTTTCTATGATTGTCTTTCTATTCCAGTTACCATTTACATGTTGCCTTTGTTAGGATGGCTGACCACACACATATACAGATACATATGTGTCTATATACTGAGATGCATTGCCTCTGGCATATTTCTTTACTCCTAATATATTAGATAATCTAAATCATACTGAATATATATCAGAATCCCTGAAGGACTTGTTAATCTTATGAATACTAGGCTTCAACCCCAGGGTTACTGATTCAGAAAGTCTGATGTAAGGACTGAGAACTTATATTTCTAAGAAGTTCCAAGTGAGGCTGATTATGCTGTTCTTGGGAATCAGTTTGAGAACCACTGGATTATGGCATTTATTTTTCAGAATAAACTTTGTAATCGTCTTTGCCATGTTGCAAGAAAAGCTAGTCATATTTTTGTCTGAACCACACTAATTCTTAAATCATTTTGAAGACATTTCCCTCATGAGTTTTTTTTATGATTTTATCCTACAGACAAGATCAGAGTTTTGTTCTTTGTCTCACTGACTGGATATATTATATGAAATCTCAGGTTGAAACGCACAACTAAATATTCAAATACTTACTTCTAACACATTTACAGCTCATTATATGCACTCACTAAATACAGATCAAATGATTTTTCTAAGTGCTACCTAATTTTCCGATGTCCTAAATAAATTTAGTTTATTAACAATCATAGTACTAAGATGCATTGCTAAAGTAGATAATTTTTATTTCTATCCAGTCTACTGCACCGTTAGTATAGATATACTAACTGTGCATTTTAGTCTAAACATAAACATATGTGTGTATATATATATATATATCCTCCTCTTCCTCTCACATATATATGTGTGTGTGTATATATGCACACACACATATATGTACATATAAATTTAGTTTATTAACAATCATAGTACTAAGATGCATTGCTAAAGTAGATAACTTTTATTTCTATCCAGCCTACTGTGCTGTTAATATAAATATATATATGTATATATATATATATACATATATATATATATACACTGTGCATTTTAGCCTAAACATAAACATATGTGTGTGTATATATATCTCCTCTTCCTCTCACATATATATATATGTGTATATATATATATGTATATGTGTATGTGTGTGTGTGTGTGTGTGTGTATGTATATGTAGTCTCAACTCAATTCCAGTCGTTTCCTACGCAGTGCTTTCTCTTTAATATTCCTCCCGGTTTGTGGGTAGATGAGAGAAAGCAGAATTAAGGACCTAGACATGTAGGAATAATATTCTGATCTATTCATTACAAAATATCTGGACAAAAGAATAAAAATAAAACAAAACAGACTGGGTACAGTGGCTCACATCTATAATCTTAGCACTTTGGGAGGCCAAGGTTGGGAGGATTGATTGAGCCCAGGAGTTTGAGGCCAGGCTGGGCAACATAGAGATATCCCATCACTGCCAAAAATAAAAATAAATAAAATTACCAGGTTTGATGATATGTGCTTGTGGTCCCAGCTACCTGGGAGTCTGAAGTGAGAAGATCCCTTGAGCCCAGGAGGTTGACTCTGCAGTGAGCAGTGATCATGCCACTGCATTCTAGTCTAGACAACAAAGTGAGACCCTGTCTTCCAAAAAAAAAAAAATTGGAAACAGAATGTAAAATATTTAAAAAACAAAACAAAACAGAAAAACAGCTGCCTATGGTTTTGAGATGACATAAACCCTGTCTCTGTTAGACAAAGGGAAGATGATCAGGAAAGTAACAAATGATGCCTCCTACGTTGTTTCATGAAAAAATTCACAACATGTCTACCTGGTAATTACCAGCATGATACAAATCTATCAGTTTTATCTTCATTGCCACTTCCTTCTTCTCAGAAGTTGAAATTGGGATGCCTGCTGGTCTTACTGTGTAATGTTGTTGTAGCCCCTTCTCCCACATCTATGAATAATTTAATGAGAAGCTAGGGAGGGGGCTGTTAGATGGCATTTAAACATATTCCAAGTCTGTCCCTTTTATAATGTAAGCCAATTTAATTCCAATTTCCTAAACAATTATTAAAAACCATCAAAAATTGGATAAATAAAAAGTTGTTAATCAGAGTCTTGTTAATCAATTAATTTATGCATATGTATAAGGCACTGACACAGAAATAAATTATTCTTATTAATAGTTTTGAGGTACTAAATCTTTTTCAAAATTCGAGTTAATCTTTTCTCAAACAGTTCTTAAAAACAAGAAATAATTCAGCGTTTTTCAGTACAACTAGAAACTTAAAATTAAGAAAACAAATTATATCTGTTTCACCCATACTGAGGAACATTAGGACATTAGTCTTTCAAAACAAACTGGTTAAAAAGCAGTTCCCATATTAAGTGTTAATCATAAAATGCTTACTACAGTCATTGACACCAAATGCCATTTAATTAATAATGTTTCTTTTAAATATTGTACTTCCTTACCTTCAACGAGTAATGCAAAATTGAGAAAGGAGGAATAACTTTTTAAAATGTAAGCATTTTAGCCTAAACATAATAAGTTACTCTTTTTAAGGCTTTTCTAATGAATAAATCAAATCTTATAAATGGTGATAGGAATAAAATCACTGGAAATTTACTTATGAAATGAGTGTACTTGGCTTGCTTTTCTTTTTTAAGTATAAGATATTTTAATAATATCTACTTCTTCACTATGATTCACTTATTCCAACAGAAATTCTCATTAAGTTTTCCAAAAATTTTCTCATAGACCAGGGCACAAAGAAAGCTCAGAAAGCAAAGAATTTTTTGAAACTTGAAGGCAGCTTTCGATCATTGCATAATTGGACTTGTTCTATTTTCAGAGTAAACACGGGATCCCAAAAGAGGCAGTAGAGGAAAGAGCTAGTCTCTGCAAGATGGAGCCATTTTCTGTTTAGAAGAGAGTAAGGGATTCCTTTAGTAACCTAATACTGGTCTTTAAAAGTCATTCATTCTTTATTTTTTTAATATCTCTTAAGTTTTATTTTTTATGTTTACCTCTTATAAATGACAGATTTGGTTTTTGTTTTGTTTTGTTTTGCTTTTTAACCAATGTGGGTGTTCGTTTAGCATATAAGAATAACTCTCTAGGCCAGGCGTGGTGGTTTACGCCTGTAATCCCAGCACTTTGGAAGGCCGAGGCGGTTGGATCATGAGGTCAAGAGATCCAGACCATCTGCCCAACATGGTAAAACCCTGTCTCTACTGAAAATACAAAAATTAGCTGGGCATGGTGGCGCATGCTGGTAATCCCAGCTACTTGGGAGGCTGAGGCAGGAGAATCTCTTGAACCCGGGAGGCAGAAGTTGCAGTGAGCTGAGATCATACCACTGCACTCTATCCTGGTGACAGAATGAGACTCCACCCACCCCCCAACCCCACTGCAAAAAAAAAAAAAAAAAAAACAAAACTCTCCATCAGCTAAAGTAAAAAATGTTACCCACTAGGATCAAGGACAAAGCAAAGATACTCTTTCTCATCACTTCTATTCAACAGGGTTCTGGGAGTCTTAAATAGTACAATAAGACAAGAAAAGGAAACAAATTATACAGATAGGGAAGGAAGAATGATCACCATCTTTATTCACAGATCATTTGATTGCTATAAGAAAAACCCCAAAGAATCGATAGCAACAAAAACTGCTAGAACTAATAGGTGAATATAGCAAGGTTTCGAGGCACACAGTTAATGTTCAAAAATTAATTGCTTCCTTATATATCAGCAATGTAACAATTGGAATTTGAGATTTAAAACAATACAATTCACATTTGTATACACAAATGGTATATATTTTGAATATACATATTTTGAAAGTTAAACAACCTAAATAGCCAACAAAATAGTGAAAAAGAACGAAGTTAAAACATCCAGACTACTCAGTTTCAAGACTTACTAGAAAAGTACAATAATTAATACAGAGTGATATTGGGAAAATAATATGTATATTAATTAAAATCATGGGACAGAATAAAGAATTCAGAAATAGGCCTGCACAATATAAAATAATATGTATATTAATTAAAATCATGGGACAGAATAAAGAATTCAGAAATAGGCCTGCACAAATAGTCAAACTATTTTCAACAAGGAACAAAGAAAATAGATTAAAAAATAATGCTTTAACAAAAGATACTGAAAAATTTCAATGTCCATCTGCAAAAAAAAAAAAAAGAAGAAGAAGAAGAAGAAAAGAGAACCTAGAAGCTGATTTGATACATTTTACAAAAATTAACTCAAAATTGAACATAGACCTAAATGTCACATGCAAAACTATACCATTTCTAGAAGAAATCATAGAAGAAAATCTAGATTAACTTGGGTTTGGAGATCAATTTTAAACAAAACACCAAATGTGATCCACAAAATAAAAGTGATTGGTTGGATTTTATTCAAATTGTCTGTTATGCAAAAGACACTGCTAAGAGAATTAAAAGAGAAGTCACATACTGGTAGAAAACAGCTGCAAAGCATTTCTCTGATAAATGACTTACATTCAAAATATCCAAAGAACTTCACAAAGAGCCCTTTTACCAACAACTCAACTAAAAATTGGGAAAAAAATCTCTAGACACTCCACTAAAGAACATAGACAGCAAATAAGAATATGAAAATATGCTAAATATTATATTAGGCATATTAACTATGCATATATATATATATATATATATATAAAAGAGAATTGGCAATTAAAACAACAATGAGAGACCACTACACACTTATTAGCATGATTAAAATCCAAAAACCTGATAATTCTAATTGCTGGTGAGGATACAGATGAACTTTCTTTTTTTTTTTTTTTAATTATTATTGTACTTAAGGTTCTGGGGTACATGCGCAGATCATGCAGGATTGTTGCATAGGTGCATACATAGCAAGGTGGTTTGTTGCCTTTATCCGGCCATCACCTACATCTGGTATTTCTCCCCACGTTATCCCTCCCCACCCTTCAACTCCATGCTGTCCCTCCCCTAGCCCCCTCCAACTGACTGCAGTGTGTGATGCTCCCCTCCCTGTGTCCACATGTTCTCACTGTTCAACATCTGCCTATGAGTGAGAACATGTGGTGCTTGCTTTTCTGTTCTTTTGTCAGTTTGCTGAGAATGATGGTTTCCAGATCACAAGGTCAAGAGATCAAGACCATCCTGGCCAACATAGTGAAACCCTGTCTCTATTAAAAATATACAAATTAGCTGGGCATGCTGGTGCACACCTGTAATCCCAGCTATTCAGGAGGCTGAGGCAGGAGAAACTCAAGCCTAGGAGGTTGCAGTGAGCCGAGATCGCGCCACTGCACTCCAGCCTGGCGACAGAGTTTCAGGAAGAAAAAAAAAAGACCCTATCAAAAGAGAGAGGTAGAAAGATACTTTCAAGAAAACCCCATAAACATGTGGCCAGTACCATTTGATCAGAATCAGACTATATGTTGATAAGAACATGTTTTCAATAATGTTTGTGATGACATAATAAGATTGGGGGTAGAGGAGTGTTGGGCCACTAAAACAAATTGGCTTATGGCAATGACTTACTGTGTGGTTATAATAAACAGCTGAGATGTACAGTAATTAAAAACAGAAGCCAGAATGGGATATTTTATATTTCTATGACTTATAGAAAAACTTATAAAAGGTATTGAAATATAGGTTGCAAGGATTATACCAAATGATCCTTAAAGATATTACTTTCAATTTTAAGATTTTTTTTTAACTTTTGTGACTATTGCTATATTTTTTCTTTTAAATATTATTTTGATATCATCAAACAAGAAATTAGATAGATTCTTCAAACTCCTGAATCAAGATGCTGTAATATTCAGGTTGTTTGACTCTGCTAAAGCAGTTATTCCAAAAGATGCAAAAAAAGAAAGGAAGAACACACACATTCAAAAACAAAAGACAAGGCTAGTATTAAGAATCCATGCTGTCTAACTCCTATATTAAAATAATGCTGAAAACAGTATTATTTTAATTAAAAGGTACATACTGGCCTGTAATACTCTCGATCTCTGGTTTTGCTGTACTGATGTTAGCAAATAATGTTTAACAGTTGTCTCAGCCCATTAGCTTTTCCATCTGGTTATCTTATTATAGTGGCTCAGTAAATTAGTCAATGTTCTTATAACCTCCAGGAAGCCCAGAACAGGTCATGTCTTTTCCTAGATTGACTGGAAATTGCTATCATTAGGTGGCGTGTCTGTATTCTCTCCAAGAGTTAATGGGCACAACTGTAGAATGCGTCTGGGCCTGAGGCCTGGTTGTTTTTCTATCTCTCTATGTAGACCCTGGAGCAAAGCAAAGATGAATGACCAAGGCATTTGCAGGTTTATTCCTGAAAATACTCCATTAGCCCCAACAGCTCTAGCATTATCTTAACACTGAATTGCACTTGTCCATTAATATAATACCTTGAGTGGCTTGGTTCTGGGATGTTGTGTGACGTGTAAATGCCTAGCAGAGATATTTTAAGTCTTTATCACTACTACAGCTGCCATGTGGCTGTGGTTGATGTCATTTGGGATCAGATTCCTAATAATAGCCTTTAAAATATTCTGTGACTTTCCTTTTTCATTTCTGAATGAGTATCTATTATATTAGATGGTGGGCAATAATTGAGATAACTGATTTTCTGTAAACACTTTTCTTTTACTTTTAACATCCCACCATATGTGCTAACCTCATAAAAGTAGAAAACTTCAACATTGCCAGTATATTTGATAAATTGTTAATTATAAGAGAGAAACATTATAGCACATACAAAAATTTGGGCAAATTTGAGGCAAAATCTAAGATTATAATGTCTACCATGTAAAACATTGTCTTATGATAATCGATATCAAATATCTAGCTGACTGGTTAAAATATACAGAGGCACAGTAGGATCTAGAGGCTGCAAAGGAGTATTAAGGAGAGGCGTAGTCATGGCTGGATATGGCTAAGGAGTTTGCAATGATTAATTTCAGGAGGTAACAAGATCAAATCAGTGCCTTGGGGAAGAATGAGCTGGCAATCTAGAGAAAATAAGCTTGTTTTTGACATTCAGAAATATAGCTTCACATTTGCTACATGGAACCGTGGAAATGGAACTACATAAGTTTAACATATAATGCAACTTGCAAACAAATTACAAAAGTACTGAAGATGGTGTCCTTACATAAGTATCAATCCCATTTGAAATTACAATGTGGCTTTTATTTCTCAAATTGGACTATATTTACAACATAAGGAACTCCTAGAATGGAAAGAGAATAGTGTCTAAACTCTCTTCTAATGTACGATTTTCCTCCCTAATATTTCTGTCTTTGCCTGCTGTGATGAAAAGCTTACCATTTAACAAAACAGCAAATTTTAGTGTGGACACATCTATTTGGAGAGGAAAAAACCCTTCTTGCTTGTGTTTGAAATGTTAAACATCCACCTACTAATCCTATTTTTTTTCCCCTGCTTTAGAACTTGTATCTGTTTGACTGTATGCTGCAATAGGGATATTTTGCCATGTTTAAATGCATATAAATGTATACTTTTATTGATATGAATTTATGTAAATGTTTGTGAGTGATACATACATATGTCTTTTACAAGATGGATAGAGACAGTAGGAAAGAAGATACATAATTGAATGGACCAGCTGTGTTAAACCTGCCTGGTTTCATACCCTGAAACATTGAGAAAGGGAGCAGTTTGCTTTGTTTTATCAAATTGTGTCAAGTAGTTTTACTTCTCTAAGGCTGCTACCTCTGGTGTGTAGGAGACAGTAGCAGCAGGCTAATGCACCAAAACAGCATGGAATAAGCACAGGGTCAGCCAAACCTGATAACAATGCCAGCAGGAAAGAAAAATCACCTCAACTCGAGGAGAATTCATTCAGCTGCAGCTACAGCTGTGCTTTAGGTTGTGATATCTGAATCTGCTGCATTGGGGCATTTCCTTTGAGTTTTTTTTTTTTGCTTTTTTTTTTTTTTTTTTTTTTGTCCTCAATTCTGATTAGAACTGTTGAGGTTCATCCATATCATCTAATTTAGTTTACCTTGCCACTGTGCTGCAGATCTCCTAAGGAAGGCCTGGTGGAACTGAGGAACTATTATGTGAAAACACATTACCATAAGTCCACAGGGCCCTGAAGATTGTTGTAGAGGAAAAGCTGAGTCGCTGAGGACAAACTCAGGCTCTTGGTTGTGTGATGGTCTTCCTGCACTCTCTATGTGTGTTCTTTAGACCCTGTGCATATACTCATTGTGTTGTCCAATCTTTTCTCCTTTTAAAATCTATGAATTCAGTCTAAAAACCTTCGTTGAACAATGAAAGGATAACAGTGAGTGGGGCCACTCCTGGTCTCAGAATATACCTCCATTCTTCTCAGAAAGTCCATGCTTGCTCATCTGTGGTCAGAAATAAACATGTATGTGTAGACAGTATGAATTTTTTTGCTGATTGATTAACTTTGCTGCTGAGTATCTCTTATGTGACAAATACCATACTCAAACCAATTCATTTCTCATTTGATCCACAAAACAGTGATAAATATTTTTTAAAAATATTTAAATATTAAGAATGTTTTACAGAAACATTCCATACATTTAATTATACAGATAGATGATAGATATGTAGAGAGCATCTATTATATATAGATATATGGAGATAGAGATATATTTTATATGTGTCTATTAAACATACATTTATATCAGAATAAACTTAGAAATTCTTTACCCTTTTCATGGTTTCCCCCAACTTTCTACTTCCTTTTTGACTGTGTTGGCTTCTAAATTTCATGTTAGAGGTTGTCCTCTTATGCTTGCAAGTGCTAGGTTGTTTTGTTTCTGTTTAGAAAGCTCCTTGCAGTTCTATACACATGGGTTACAATGTTTAGTTTCTCTGAAAGATCATCTCTTTGGGCTGTTTAATTGAGGCCTTTCTGATATCAGTTTCCTTAGGTCTTTCTTCTGGTGCCAGTCGGACTCCACAGAGAGGACATTTTCAATATCCTATCAGGAGGGTGTAGACCTGGCTCTGAACATCATGGAAGTGAGAGTAGAAGAGGTATGGTTGTCTCACCATGTGGCATATGTTCACATAATTCCCTGCTTTGATATAATATACCTGTATCAACTGAACTTTCTAAAGTAGTCCTTTAGTTTACTCTGCCTGGAATAGGAAAGGGCAGTCCCCAGCGGCACAAAGTTGGGGTGAGAATTTTTTCTTGTCAGAGTACTCCATATTTATAATAACCAGTTTCCATTACTGGCCCTCATATCTTGTTCCAGTTTTGCTCTAGATTGGAATCCTTTTGCTTTTAGCTTCATCTTTACCCTACTTCTTGAAGATCTGCTGCTGATAGTTTCAGAGGCTTTCTATAATTTCTCAGCTTTTTCCACTTTGATTCTATATAATGTCAGTTACAATTCACCTCTTAACTTTTAGATTTAAAATGTTACTGCTAATTCCCTTCTTTGTTTTTTTCTTTATGAGATTATGCCTTTAAAAAATAATCCTTTACTGATATTATCTGGGGTTTCAGGAGGGGCTGAAAGTTGATCTGAGAGTTTTGTCTATCATTTTTACCAACAAGTATTAAAAAGTCTTCTTATTCCACAATACATTTTCAAGATCCCCTGATTCCATAGTTTGGCACTAATAGTATTAAAATAGAATGTCATAATATTATAATTAATTGTATTTTCTGCTTTAGTTGTAATAAGATTATCTCTCATTAAATATGGACTTCATGGCTCAGCAGATCAAGAATATAGGCAATGGACTGGGAAATGGGGGGGCTAAGCTCTGCCTGAACAAGTGGCAGTAACATTTCATCTGCTGACATAGCACTTCCTTTGAGAAGTATCCTACAGGTTCCTAAAAGGGCTTTGCTTTGATGAAAAGGAGATTTGTTTTAAGGTTGAGAAAGGTTTTCCTAGAATTGAAACTGTTATTGTAACCAACTGCATTTCTTGCTGATACAATCTCATAAGGAACAGAATAAATTAGAAGATAGAATCTGGACTGGGGAAGAATAGGATTTCATTTTAGAATACAGTCTCAAACTGCAATGCAGCTGATCCCATACAAGCAAAATTCTATATGGAAAGAAAAGCCTTCATGGAGGAAAGACCTTACTTCTAGGAATGGAGTCGCATTACCTGCAGAATTTCAGTGGAAGGATTTGACTTGGAGGGTGCCATAGTCTGAAGATGTTTGTTCTGCCCAAAATTGATATGCTGAAATCCTGACTCCCTAGCTGATGATATTAGAAGTGGAACCTTTTGGAAAGTGATCAAGTCATGAGGTTGGAGCCTCATATGGAAATAGTGGCCTTCTGAAAGAGATATCAGAGAGCTCCCTCCCTGCTTCTGCCATGTGAGGTTAGAGTGAGAATATAGCTCTCTCTGAGGAAGCAGTCCTTCACCTAACACTAAATCTGTTGGCGTCTTGATCTTGGGCTTTCCAGTCTTAAGAACTGAAAAATAAATATCTGTTGTTTATGAGCTACTCAGTATACATTTGTGGTATAGCAGCCTAAATGGACTAAGACAGAGGGTCTAGGCACCAGTGAGTGGCCTTGTGTTTAGAATTCAAAGTCTTCTTTTCCTTTTAGGGTAAGTGATTGCCATGTGAACCCAGGAAAAAATAGAGGCATATGCTAAAGTAGAAAAATAACACCGGAATAATATGCTTGCACTGACTTTGGAGTAACAAATTCCCAAAGACCAGGATGCGCATAGTCTTCAGAAAAGCACTTGATTAAAGGTCACAGCTTGAAGAAATAGTACTGTACTGAGATACCGAAGCATTGGTATGTTTTCTAAGCAAGAATATTGAGACAGGGATGTTGTCTATTCAAATTATGGGAGAATTTCTGACAATAAAGGAATTAGGAATGTATCCCATAGATAGGAGTCCACACTAAATCCAGCACTGAAATACCAGAAAGAAGGGAAAGGGGAATATAAGGGCATTTAAATAAAATTTTAAAAATGAACAAAATAATGAATACTATGTCCTCAAGAGAGCAGTTTTGAAACCAGCTCTTGGATTTCGTTTCTAGAATCATATTCTAGAATTCCATCAAGCACACGGCTAACACTCTGATATTTGCATATGATGTATGTAGTGTTGATTCACTGGAACTTCAGAAATGGGGGAGACACATGATTTGGTGTTAGAATGACCACTTGTTACTGAAGATCAACAGTGGTTCTATTAGATAAAGTGCCAACAAAACTGATTATGGGCTCTCTGCATGGAAATTCGGGGTATAAGAAAAATAAATGTCAAGAGTTATTTGAACATATGTTACAACTTTAATTTATCTGTGGAAATGAAAGGTTTTCTGACATAGTTAAGGCCCATTGAGAGCTAAGTTTGTTATAGTATTTGGGATATATTATCATCTGTTTTCCTATCGACTGATGAGCTTAGACAATTCAGACAACCATTTTTTTGTCATGAGAGAGAAGATGAGTGATTTATTGTCTTTGAATATCAATCTTATATCTTAAGTTATACCAGTTGAAGACAATGGTGTGGTGGTTATGCATGTATGTGTCAAAGAGTAAAACTTAAGCTTGAATCTCAGCTCTGAGGCGTTCAAGTGATTTAAAATATCCCTGGATCAATTTTCTCATATGTAAAACAGGAATAACAATTTTATTTATCTCATAGGGTTTTTTGAAGGTTAATGGAGATAATATAGTTTAAAATATTAACTCATTTATTCGCATGCCAACTAGTTTTCTACCATTTGTGTGCACCAGAATTATCTCAATAATTTTCTTTTTAACATTTTCAAATGAACCAAATACCTTTCATGAGGGGTTTTTCAGGCCACACTGATCCAGGTCCTTGTTTTCTGCTCATAAACAAGGCTTGAAAGGGAATTTATCAATGCCTTTTACATTAACATGTTAGGCCGCTTCTACACTGCTATAAAGCATTACCTGCAGAACCAGGATCTCTGAGGGAAAAAAAAAATTAAAAAGAAAAGAAATATCTCAGGCTGGGTAATTTATAAAGAAAAGAGGTTTAATTGACTCACAGTCGTGCATGTGAGATAAATGTGGGAGCACTAAAACATTATTCATTGTTTAGCTGGGTGATTGGGCACATTTGAGAAAGAGGGTCTGATGTGTCTGATTTAATTGTCTCCTTCTGCCCTCACAGTAAAAGTAGCCACCGCTTTTCTTTACTCAATACCTTATGAGGTGAGAGAGACTTAATTAAAGCATGACTGAAACCCAGCCTCAATCCTCATCCTGATCCTAAATACAGAAACCCAGCCACAGTTACAGAGTTTTCTGCAAACAATGTCAATGAAGGCCAGGCTGCATTGCAGAGGAGAACAGCCATATGAGTGAAGGCTTTGGTTGGTTGGCTGGTTGGCTGGTTATTCCACAGTGTCTTAATAACACATCTCTGCCTAAGACAAGTGATGTTTGGCATGAACATTACTCTTCAACGTTCTTTGACTCTTCAGTTTGAAAACTTAGCTCACACTTTAAAGGAAGAATTGTTTTCTAAGGATTATTTTCTGAATTTTTATACTTCTTGGGAAACTTGTGCAGTTGTTTCTTCTTTGTGCCAGAGCAGTCTGCCTCCTCTGTCCCCCAGCACTTTAACTTCATGCCAGCCAAGAGAATGATAATAAAACGAACAGCTTGAGAGCTAAAACATTTGCCCGACACTCTCTATGACAGGTTCTATAAGAAAGATTTTACAGACATTGCCCCATTGTCCCATTTGCACCTACAAAAAATTAATAGATAAGAAAATTGAGGCTTAAAAATGTTAAATAATTTCCCCCATGGACATGCAGCCATTGAGTGTCAGAGTCTGAATGTAATCTCAGGGTTGTCTGAATCTGGAAGTCATAATGTTTACTGTCATAATATATTGCCCTTCAATGACAAGATGAGGCTATTTTCTTTAGCTGCCGCATAAGGACATTCCACAAACACTTAATGAACATTTACAAATGTTGGTCTGGGTGTTAGGCTCTGTAGACACAGATGAATAAGACATGATGGTGTCTGCCCTCCGTGACTAGCACAAAGCTGCCATGTATTAGGTGCTCATGAAATATTGGTAGAATTAACAAGTAAGTGCATCTCAATATCTTAATATTTAATGGATTTGACATTATTAAAACAGTGTATTAAGTTTATAAAATGCATGCATAGGATAATTTATACCACATCATTGAAGATTTTACTTTAACAACATTTACAGAGAAGCTCATTTAAAGGTTCATTTTTCCTTTATAATGGCATCTGACTTTGTAATATCCTTGTAAAAGCCTGGGTGATCAGTCTCCAGGATCCACAAAATTGCTGGCATGAAAAACACAGGTGTGATAAAGCTGTTCTTGTAGCTGTACTACTGGGTTAGAAGAAGTAAAGAAATCTTAAATGAAGAAAGAGCTATGCAGCAATCAGGCTGTAGAGAAAGGCATCTGGAAGTAGAGAAAGACATTGAAAAAAAAAACATGACAGGAGACAGTCTCCTAATAACTCTTACCTGTGCCGAGGGGGAAACTCAGGCAGTTTCCACTGAGGTGGAGAGGGGGCTGTGAAGAGTTTTCTCTTTGAAAGTCTGAAGGGCAATAGCCCATGTACAGTGCATATTTTTTTAGCAGAACCGTAAAGAGATGAAGGAAAGAATACTTACTGGAACATCTGCTGTGCAAACCACTTCAAGGAAAATAAGCAGGCAGCAGAATGAGCACATCTGCCTGATATTCAGCACGTGCAGCGAGGTTGTGGGAAGAGAGTAGCAAGACATGGCAAATAAGGAAAGGCTTTGAAGGCTCATGTGTCCTTCAGATTTCCCCCAAGCTTTGGAGGGAGGAATTGAAGAAGGGTTAATCATCCAGAGGGAGACACTCCTCTCAATCTGGCTACCAAGTAGAAACCTGCCTGTTTAGGAAATGTAATCACAGCAACCAAAATGTAAGAACAGATCAGTTAGTTGATCATCATATGTGTGAAAATCACTGTATCAAACAGCTGAGGCAGGTGATGCTGATGAAGCTCCAATGACTTCTTTTGTCTAAGGGAGCAAGTCTTTCTAGAGAACCATGACATTTTCAACCCCAGCAGCGTCCATACAACATGATTGACGTCTTATGTTTTGTGACAGAACAAACATTTATATAGAATTCTAAATTCCCTCCGCTACCTTTTTCTCCCAAACTGAGCTCTGTGCCATTTTACATAAACGGGACTTTGTCAATAAATCTTGGGAACTCTGCCAAGGAGCAGAATTAACAGCAAAATTGCCCTGGAATATTACTATGGATTTCATTGGCAACATGTTATCTACAACCAAAGACCTCACTTTCTTCTGTCTGGATAGACTGTAATATCCTATAAATTCCAGTTAAAATTTGGCTCAGAAAATGATGTGAATTTCATTCATACTAAGACCTAAATGATAGATTTATCAAAATACTTTGGAATTTTTTCTTTGACAATTAACTTAGAATTTCTTGCTTGTCAACATCCTAATTTCTGGAACCTGCAAATATGTTACTTTATATGACAAAAAATACTTTGCAGATATAATTTAGTTAAGACCAAACATTTAAAGAAGAAACTATATTAATTCTCCACTAGCTCTTTCAGTAGAAAGAAGCAGAGGGAATACTTCCTAAATAAGTCTGTGATATCATTACCCTACTACCGAAAATAGGCAAAGAAAACTACAAGAAAAAACTGAAGATCAATATTTTTCATGAAATTAGATGCAAGTTTTTTCAAGAAAATATTAGCAAATAAAATTCAACGATGTGTGAAGATAATTACACACCATGACAAGTGAGATTTATTCCAAGTATGCAAGGCTAGTTCAACATTCAACATTAATTAATGTAATAACATCAAAAGACTAAAGAAAATAATTACAGTATTATAATAAATATTGACAAAATCCAATATATGTTCACATTCATGACAAAACACTCAGTAAACTAGAAATAGAGAACAACCTCAACCTGACAAATAATATCTTCAAAATACCTATAGCCAATATCATATAATGGTGATTAACTTGAAGCTTAATTGCTAAGACCAGGAACCAGGAAGTATGTTCTCTCTCACCATTGTATCCAACATCACACTAGAAGTCTTAACTAATACAATCACATACAAAAAAAGAAAAGGTATCAGGGTGGGAAGCAAGGAATAAGGCTATTCACAGATGGCATGATTGTGTAGTAAATCCAAAAGAATTATCAAAAAAACTCTTGAAACTAATAAGTGATTATTACAAGGTTACCTGATACAAGGCTAATATACAAAAGTCAATCAGTTTCTTATATACCAGCAATGAACACATGGAACTTGCAGTGACAAACACCATACCATTTACATTAATTTTCTCTCAAATGAAATACTTAGGTATACACCTAACACAATATATGCAAGATATATATGAATAATACTACAAAGCTGATAAGAGAAATAAATGGAGATATTTTTCATGTTCACAAATAAGAGGACACAATATTGTCAAGATGCCAGTTCTTTCCATCTTAATCTATAGAGTCAATGCAATGTCATTAAATATCCCAACAAGTTATTTTGTAAATAGTGACAAATTAATTCTGATGTTCATATGGAAAGGCAGCAGATCATGAACTGCCAAGATGACAGGCAAGTTCAAGAAGCATTCCATATACTTTTCCCATGTAAATAAAAGTAAATACATAATAATAAAAGACTTCTGTAAAAAGTAAAAATTAAAAACAAACATCTCCCTATTTCTAGAATAGTCATGTACTAAAGTAACTGGAGATAGGAAGAGTCCATCCTAAAGATAAAGACTAATGAATATAGTTTACTCTGTAAAAATTTACAACTAAAAAATTTTAATAAGAAAATATCTACAATGGGTCACTAAATAAAAAAACAAACAAATAAATGATGAAAACAAATTTAGTCTTCATGAATAACAAAAACCATTATCACAATTGCGTAACTTCTTTTATTTAATTCATAAATTTAATGCAGTTGAACTTAAAATTTCCCAAAGGTTTTGTTCTAGGATTTGTTAAAGTGATTATTGAATTTATCTCAAAGAATATTTAGGTAAACTTTGAAAAGGAATGACTTAAATTCCTCTCTACTGCCCACTATTTTAGTGCTTCCCACAACAACAGCAATTTAAACCAGACAGCACTTGTGCTAGCACAGACAGGCAGGCAATGAAACCTGTCAGAAATCTTAAAGCATCAGAAAGGATTCCGATCAAGTTAGGTTTTAAAAATTAATTATTCAACGTTCTGTGCTATGTATTTAGCTGCTTATATTGGAAACATATGCTAAATTAAATTTGTACTCTCACTGTATATGCCAAACTAATTTCAAATAGTTTAGTGTATGTAATAAAAAAGGACAATGATAAAATATAGGAAATATTTTTGTTTATAACCTTTATAGAGAAAGCCATTCCAAAGGTAATGTCAAAGAAAAACTATAAAGGAAAGTAGTTACAAAAAATATTCTGAGCTGGACGCGGTGGCTCACACCTGTAATCCCAGCACTTTGGGAGGCTGAGACAGACAGATCACTTGAAGCCAGAAGTTTGAGACCAGTCCAGCCAACATGGCAAACTCTTTAGTAGAGTTCATCTCTACTAAACATATTTTATAAATTAACTGGGCTTGGTGGCACGCACCTACAGTCCCAGCTACTATGGAAGCTAAGGCAGGAGAATCACTTCAACCAGGTAGGTGGAGTTGCAGTAAGCTAAGATCATGCCACTGTACTCCAGCCTGGGTTACAGAGCTAGATTCGCTGTCAAAAAGAAAAAGAAAATTTTTTTGAATGTCACAAACTATCAAAAGCAATAATAAGACACAAACAGCAAGCTAAGAATTATGGGAAGTTTTGCGAAGGGAAAGGAATCTGTCATAGAAAATGAACAAAGGGCCTTGCCATGAATACAGCATACATAGCCACTCAAATCCTCCAAAATCCTTGCAGCCTGGCTCAAAGCCAGAGACCACCTTCATCAGTCTCTCTTAAGCAGTAGGTGTCCAAGGTCTCATGAAGAGTATGGTACAGTACAAAAGAAGATACCAGTAAGGTGGATGCATATCAGGCTTTTGCTGTTCCTGCAGCTTGTCCAGGTAAGATCAATTGTAGGGGTGATGGGTTCTCTGGCAATAGCCATCATGATGGCCCTAGTTTCTACTCTATAGCTTTATTAAGATGCAGAGTCCAGGGCACATGCTATTCTCATGTGTGCTGTAAGTTGAGCTGCACTGGGGCAGCAGCCTTCCTGACTCTCCAGTTTTCAGATTCTTTCACCAGCCTCCCAGGTGAGCCAGCTTTGCGGTGTGGTTCTCTGGGTCCTTGTGTTCTGTCAGGATCCCCAGAAGCAGAGGCTGGATGAGGATTTAGGTGATTGGTTGAAGGAATGCTCTTAAGAAAAAGATGAGTTAGGAAAGGCGAATGGGAGAAGGAGGAGATTAAGCACAGATGTAGCCTGCTATGAAGGTGACTTTTATCTTTGCAGGAGGTTCCGGAGCCTCAGTTACACTACCTTGAGGCAACGAGTCTGGCTTTTTGTATCTGATGTCAGTGGGTTATTGGCTGTCAACTCTGAGAAAAAGGATGGTCTAACTTCCAGGATGAGGCTGTTATCCAGCCAAAGAAATTCTAGGAAGACAGGCAGCTGTGAGCTTATACTCACAGCAGCTGGGACATGGTGCACCATCCGGAAAAGGAAATGTGATGTTTCACCAGTAGCATCCACTATATTATACTGTCCAGTTTCCAGTTCATTTTACTAGGTCTTCTACTAATTTTATAAGCATGTAATGTCCTATATATGTGAATATACACACATATAATTTCTTACGTATTGCTTAAAGGAGCTTTAGTAATTTCTACTTTGCATAACTGAATTGTAAGAAAATCATGAACAAAGATTCATGATATAAGAAATAGAAATTTCCAATAATATTGTTAATGCTGTTCAGGCTATTAACCAAAGAGTATAAATTAGGAGAAAATTTATGAATGACATTTTTTCCTATATAAATAAGAGAGGTTAAAAAAGACAAAGTTCAGCTTTAGAAAGCTATGGAGAATTGGGAATTCTAACAATTGCTGTTGGTAGCTTACATTAGTACAGCTTTTCTGGAAGATTGGTTAAAATATGTCAAAAATTTAAAAACTGTGCATCTGCTTTGGTCTACTTTTAAAAATTGTAAGAAGCAATTTCAACTACTCAAGAAATTTATTTTTAAAATGAATTTAAAGTCATATGTACAACAATTTTATCTTAGCAGCATTTATAGTAACAAAACAAAAAATATAAATTAAATACCTAATATCGCCTGGAATGCAGTAAGAACTACATATTACATATGTGTGTGCATGTATATGTATATGTGTATATATAATATACAATTAGCTATCTGTTTATCTGTAGTTGTATATATGTAGGAACTATTATATATATATACACACTACATTGTATATGTATATAAAAATATAAAGCCATTAATATAGAATTCTGTGGAACATTGTTAAGTAATGTATGCGAAAAAACAGCCTACAAAGTAGTATGTAAAAAATGGTATTTTTGCTAATATAGTCATGTGTGTATAGAACAGTATTAGGAAGATCCAGCACCAAAATATGTATAGTCCTGACCTTTAGGTAGTATCATTATTAATGTAAGCAATTTTATCTTTCACTTATTTTTACTTTCTATTTGTTTTATAATGAGCCTGTATTACACATGTAATTTTCTAAAAATGTACTGTATTATGTTTAAAAATCAGAGACCATCTACTTATTAGAAATATCTTAGTGGTTGCAGGACTCAGGTGGCTGTGTTGCTAATTCAACCAAAAACTTTATGTGGGCTTTAAAATCTTTTTTTCTTTCCTATTCCTTGGTTTTCTGAATTTGACACAAAAGACAGAAGGAACAAATGACTTGTCAATATTCTTTTCATGCTTTTCCAGAAAGACTGTTCATACCTACATCTGTGGTGTTTGCCTACTCTGTGGATCCAAAGAAACACTGTTCAGGAAAATACAGTGTTGTGAAAGGGTGTGATGATTCAGGAAATGAAATTTATTGCCTGTCAACAGACTGCAGTTCAGAGAATCAGGTAGCCTTCAGATTGTAATAGGAATTTGAGCTATGAGTTTCATCCCTTTGTTCTGTTTTACTTGCTCTTTTGGAATGAATGAAACAAAAGTTGAGAATTAACTGCCCCTCTCCCAGCCCCTGCTCCATATTGTTATTTTAACCTTGTTCACTGCATCAGCTATTTCCTGTGGTTGATTCAAACAGGGAGCAAACTGTGGATTCATACTACATAAATTCATCATCTCCAAACTTATGTACCTATTCTGGGACATTCTGCGGGGTTGTCTTTTATTATGACCTGCTATAAAACCTGATGGTGTGTGTACTGTAAACATAGAAAGGTCTCACTAACAAATGGGGCTCTAGTCGTTTTTAAAAATCCATTCTTACTTTAAGATATTTTACTTGTGTGTTGGAGCATGCACTTTATTTAGAAGTTCCTTTATTATTATTTTTAGGGTTTTAAAATTATTTTCCTCTCAAATGCCACAGAATGTCTTACCGCCCATCTGCTCAAGAGGCATAATTATGAAACTGACAGTCTTTTTTGACACTTCCCTGAAGTGGGAGGAATGAACACATTTTCATTCAGTTTGGGAACCAAATTTTTGGTTTTCTTCTTTTATTGGATACAGGTTTCATATTACATAAGTATTTACAAGATGTGTACAAAACAAGGACTCTCTGGAAGACAATAGTCTTGTTGGCATTCTCAACCATTTATGCCACTAATGGAATGGTTAAGAATCTAATATTATATATGTTTCTGTAGGGCACCTTGTTCTTTCTATCTAAAGGCCTCTTATATGATATTCTCTCTATCTAAATATCTTCAGCCCCAGTAAGCAACATTAGCAGGTCATTACAATACATAAGCATGAAGTAATAAGAGCCAGAATGAGAATGATGACAGCAATCAGAAAGCAACAATTTATTGAGCACCTACTATGTCAGTCATTATTAGACATATTAATGTTCTTATTTTCCTTTCAACATTATACAGTAGACATAGATCTACCCACTATTCAGATGAGAAAACTATGCGTAATGAGAGGATGTCACTAACAGAGAGCTAGGATGTGACAGGGTAGGATCTGTTTGACTGAAGTGCATCATGCTTCCCTTGATGAAGTATGGTGATGGTACAGAGACTGTATAAATATTAGAGATGATTTAAAAGTAAGAAAAATGAATGCTATAAATTAAAACATGATAATATTAGCTTCAGTGTCAGTTTTGATTTTTAGTAAGACATTGGATTTAGATTTGAGGTAGAAGGCTGTTTTTCAGTGGAGCTTCTAAACACATGTATGCATTGAGCAGTTAAAATGTGGGTTTGTATGTATGAAAGTATGTGTTTCATGCCTTTAATATAATTCTTTACACTCATAGAAACCTAAAAATAGTTTTAAATTGATATAATTTAGTTTTAGAATAAGGCACCTTCTTCTGCCACTGTGATATTTTTAATTCCAAAATGGTTTCTTATGTTTTCATTTCTGTGTGTGTAAGAAAGGGATAAAAGAGAATACATGGCATAGCTTAAATCGTTTTATAAATGTCGTTTAATATCAAGGGCATAGTTAAAGTCAGGATTCAGTTGGATATGAAAACAAATTCTCTTAAACATGAAGAAATTTAATCCTGAGAATTAGAGGTTCACACAAATCACTGGAAGGGTAGTTGAGATTCATGGAAGGATCTGACATAGAAACTCCATAGAACTGGCTCACCAAAGAAGGGACGATTCTGCTACAATCTAGAAACTTGAAAATGGGGGTAGCCTCTGACCCAGCCGCTTGGGTCCAGATCCCAGGATCAGGAGCTACTGTCCTAACTGTTGGCCCCAGAGCTCTGTTGTAGCTGCTCCATATGCAGCAGCAAAATGGATGTTTTAAGGGCTATTGCCTGTCTCCCTACTTAGCTTAATTACAGATTCAGTGCTCAGGCAAGTGCATCTAAATGGTGGGGCCTAAATTACATCTGGAACCCCAGGTGCAAGGGTGTCTGGGAAATATAATGTTTCACTGTCAGCTCCTACAGTGAAGGAAGGTGCCTGTAAAGAAATTTGAAACAGATGGTAAACAAGGCAACACAGCATATCTACTACAACAGACAAGTGTAATGCACTAGAGAATTTCTCTAATGTACTCTACTGAAGTAGAAGGGAGAAACTAGTGGACAATTGCCAGCCAGTGTCAGGTATATGATCACTGAGGAAAGCAATGATTACTGAGTTTAGAGCAGCCTCAGAAACCATTAGCATAATGACAAAGACATGGGAATTGGGGAGTTTCATAAAACCTACAGTATAAACTTGGAGACTTCAATCTCATCTTCTCCAAGATTCCTTTAGTAAGGTAATATAATGCCAGAAATAAAACCATTTCAGACCAAGGGCAGGGCTTTTCTGGACCACACTCTTTTTCTACTGTATGAGTAAAGAAGGTGAAGAACTCCATTAAGGAGATTGAATGGATTGATCCTAGAACCACGATGATGTAGTTTATTTCAGCTGATCTTTCCAAATCCAATGTGCTGTATGTTCTCAATGCACTTGGAAAATGATCATTCCATATGATAAATTCATACTGCAAATCCTTGTAATGTGCCAAATGAGCTTTTATGTGACATAGTAACTTTTAAAGCTTGCCAAAACTCTGAAATGCTGGAAAAGGTGTTGCTAGCTTTCAACATGTGCTAATTGGCTTTGCCTACCCAGATGGCATAGAAGAAGAAAAAAAAAAAAGAAAAAGAAAAAAAGGTTACTGTTTCTAAACTATTCTAATCAGGAAAAAGAATAGGGATAAATTATACAAAAACAAATCACTTAATCTCATTCTGTACATTGGTGAATATAAAAGGGGGATTTTTATTTATACTGTTTTGAGGAATTTGTGTGTACAGTTACAATTTAGAGAAAAAATAGAACCACAACAGCAACAGTATAATATGAGTAACTAAGCTTCTCTAAGTTTCTGAGCACAGTTTTCAGAATCTCTAACTTAAAGTGAACCATTCAAATTTTACAATTACAAAAATCGATCTGGTGTAGCTGCTTAAACAGAGTTGCATCTTTGTGTAAAAATTCGTAGGATTTCTTGTTTCCCTAAAAGATTTTTGCAGAGTTTTATAGCAATAATAACTTCATCCTTTTTTTTTTTTTTTCTTTTTAGGCTGGAGTTTACACTGTGTTTGAAATCTACCACACTGAAATATAGCTAATTTGTCATGGATAAGTGACTAAGAATCAGCTATCAGAAGACAGCATGTCAGTTTCTGTTTTGAAGGGCCGTGCTTTTTAATGTTCTTATTGACCCAGGATCATGCGTTTCACTATTTTGTGTGAACAGTTTACTTACTGTCAGGTAGTTTAAAATAATGTATAGCATCTAAATTTTTAACTACAATTTACTGCCAAAGCAGTCACCAAACCAATTAAACTACATCATATTTCATTGGTCCTTCCTTCTCATGTTATCTGATATTTGAATTTGTGAGAAAGTCTATCAATTTGACTAAGAATTTATAACCAAGAGTTCTGACATTCTTGGAAATTAGTAAATGATTGGTTTGGAAAATAAACAAGACCATTAATTGAAATCAATGACAATTATAATGAAGGTTTAACTCTGAAAATTAAGTGAAAATTATGTGAAATTGTCATTTTGATGAGAAATCATAAGTACTTTAGAAACTATGTTTTCATGTATGTCAGAATATTGAAATATTTTTAGCAGGACTCACCAACCTTCCCTCTGTGAAAGAAACGTGACATTGCAGGAATCTAGTAGAGAATATTATTACAAAGCCACATTAATGCTAAGTCATTTGAAAAGTCAGGGACTAACGATTATACCATGCCCTGGTACAGAAAATGATTATTGCTATCCTGGATTTAGGTTGAGGGGCGAGGCAGTTGTGTGCAGTGGCTTGGGGCAAATGTTATACCAGAGAGGAGGCCTTCATCATAACACAACTCTTCTCTGTTGTAGTCAGAAGAACCAAAATGTATTCTATTTAAAGACATTTTTAGATGAATGAAATAAGTACTGTACATATGAAATAAACTTTTAAAAAGGGGAAAAAAAAGCATGAGACTATTAAAAGATAAGCCATCATTTATTTTAATCCCTGACAGTCAAGTTTTTATTTTTTATTCTGATTCTGCAAGGCAATGCAAGGCACTAAAGTAAAAACACAAATACACAGGGATTTAGAAAAATAGATAAGTGCATCAATGGATAGGACTATATTAAATACCTGTTAGTTAAAATTCTTCAAAAATTAAGTAATCTCCAAAGATTAATTAATTAAAAGCTAGTACACTTTTGAAGAATTATGTTAACACACTTAATAAAAACAAACACTTCAGAATCAATAAGAAATGTTCCTGTCTATAACATAAAAAAGTTATTTAGAATTTCTGAGTCTTTATCAGTTTTAGAAGAGAGTAATAAAATGACTTTGCTTTTTTTGTATGTGCTAGATAAGGCATCAAAACTTGTTTCAGTGTTGCTTGGCATATGCAAACTATTTGATAACAGTTATTTTAAAAAATTGTTTTATTCCCTGGTTGACTATAATCTCTTTAAAAGTCCTGTATGATCCAGCCCCTTCCTATCTTATAACACTCCACCTTTGGGGGACTTTGCACTAGCTCTTTTTTGTTGCTTAGAAATCTCCTCACCGATGTCTCTGTATTACTGGCTCTGGCTCATCAGTCAAGTCTTAGCTCAGTGGTTGCCTTTCCAGAGAGGTCTTTCCTGGTCACTGCCTCTAAGTAGGCCTCCTAATCACAGCTCTGGTCACTTTCTATTATGGAATTTGAAATTCAAAACTTTGTTTTTCTCCTAGCGTTTTATCACTGTGTAGTCAACTGGCTTGTGTCACCACCCCAGAAAAAAATGTTCTGGTTTAAGCCCCAGTACTTGTGAATGTAACCTTACTGGAAAATAAAGTCTTTGCAGGTATAATCAAGTTTAAATGATTACCCTATACTAGGGTAGGCCCTAAATCCAATGACAAGTATTTTCATAAGAAAAAGAAGAGAGACATTTAGACACAGAGACATGCAGGATACACACAGAAAGATACAAGCAGATTTGAGTCATGAGGGCCCAAGCCAAACAATGCCTGGGACCACTAGAGGCAGGAAGAGGCAATGCAACGTTCTCCCCTAGAGCTGGCAGAGAGAGCGCAGTCCTGCTGACACCCTGATTTCAGCCTTCTGACTTTCAGAACTGTGACAGAATAAATTTCTGTTGTTTTGAGACACCAAGTTTGTGGTAATTTGTTATGGAAGCCCCAGGAAACTAATACACATGGTTTGAAACTAACTTCTTTATCTTTTGATGTTCTGTTCGTGATCTGCCTGACCTTAGGAGCATGTTTATCATGTGCAAGCAGAAGTTAATTGTCTTCTTCACCACTTTAGTTCCAGGGTCTAGAATGAAGCTGCCTAGAGCACAATAGGTATATATTAAATGAGTGAATATGTGAATGAAGAAATGGATATGATAAGAAGTAAAAGATCACTTATGTACAGATGACCAATGACTATACTGGAAAATTTTCCACTTGATAATTAAAGACCTGCCATTAAATAAAATTGAGATAACTTCTTTAATCTATTAAATTGGTAGGTGTATAAGTCTTCACACTAGCCACTCTCAGCAACAATAGAGACATAAACAATTTTCTCTAACAGCTAGTGTGTATTAAACTGTTAAAATTTTTTTAGAAAAAATAATTTAGTAATACATATTCTTTGACACTTTTCATTAATTTATTCTTAGAAAACCATCACAAGGGTTGATATCATTCTTTTTTCTATAAGTATATTCTTCCTGGGATTGTTTACAATAGTTTAAAGACTTGAAACAAACAAAATAATAGTACTGGAGTATTGACTAAATATTGGTACATAATTAATTTTATGTTTCTAAAGATAATTTTATATAAAATATTTTAATGACATAGATACCTGCTTCTGGTTTACTTTTAAGTGAAAAATTCTCAGGCTATTAACAAGTAGTATTCTATTGTTCGAGTTTTACATATGTTTAAAACTGTATACATTAATAACAGTTATCCTGGGTTGTGGGGTTTGAGAAATTTTTATATTCTTCTCTATGGTTTTCTCTACCTTCCTACATTTTCTACAATAAATAGTTGTTATATTTATAGTCAGAAAATAACTATAAATTGAGAAGAATTAAGAAATTTCCTTTCATGGCTTACCAATATCATGTCTTTGCATAATGCCAGTGTGCTTTTCATAAATAATACTCTTGAATTTTTCTGTTAATAATACATTTAAATTTAAAGGTTTTCTACAGTTAATGATGTAGCACAAAAAAATAATTAGCCAATTTACAAGTCAGAGTTAATTTACACTTCTCTTGGGAAGACTAATAATTTGTTACCTTAACCTGTGTCTTGATTATGGTGTAGTTTGATAAAGTGTGAAACAGGAGACAGGGCAGCTATTAATACAGCAGTGGGAAGCTCAGACATTTTCTATTTCATAGAATAGTAATGGCCTCAATGAAGTCTGAAAAGTGAATCTTAAATTATTTTCTTTGAAGAAAAAATAATAAATTAATTTTTACGTTTTTTTAAATCCTGTGGCCATTATTTTTGTAAACTGTGGGAAAAAAAGGAAAAAAAGGATGATTGTGTTTAAGAACTCAAGGTTTCCTAATGAAAATTGATATTTCTGGCCCCATATAAAGACACCATGAGTGCTTTGTGGAGATTGAAATTAGAGAATGTGGTTGGCAAATTTGTGCTCTGAAATAATGGGGAAAATGATGCCTTTGTCATTCAAACCCCCACCCCACTTGGTAAGGGAACCAGGCGCTTAGAGAGCCCAGCAAACGGGGCAGCTGATGCCTGCATGCCAATTCTGCCTCTGCTAGGTGCCAGCTCTGTATTCTTGGGTTATTTATGTAACTTCTGAGAATCCTTTCCTTATTCTTAAAACAACATAATAATATACACGTTATCTGAAAAATTATTTTGGTGCCTAGTAAATCCTTTGTAAATTGTAGTAATTTTACTTTCCCATGGGAAAAGGGAGGATATTTCCATTTGATACCCCTAAAATTCATTCATTGTTCTTGCTTAGAAATATACCCATCACATTTGGAGTATTTACTTAATTCTAACCTGTTTACTGGGAAGTTTAGTTCCTTTCTATAAGCCAACAGAGAGCCTGACTTCTCTGCTGATATCTCAGTCTTCGGAAGGATGAACTGGTACCTTACCTTATTGACCTATTTCTGATGTAATTACCATCTAAACAATGCATACCTCCCAAGTTACAACATACAAAGTCAAAGAAAGGACAAGGAACAAGCCTTTTCCTATCATGAGTGTGAGTGTCATTCTCAGTACTTCTCCTACAGCCAGTTTTCTTGCTCCCCTATGTTTCTGCAGTCTCTTGGGCATGAGCTATAGGTTGAAGCAGCCAATTCTATGATTATTCAATTCTTTAGCTTAAAACACTGACACTTAGTGAGTTAGTGAGCAATGGTCCTGCACTAACACAAAATCTAAAAACAAAGCACTGATTAGTTATATTGTTCTTTTTTCTTTGTGCCATATTTCTATATTTGTGTTTAATTACATTATACATGTACTTAGTAGATTAGTATAACGTACTATTTTTTCAATTGAAACCATGATTTTTACATATTTCACTGTAAATGTTTAGAAAACTATGAGCCCTTTGAACTTCATTGAACTGTCAGTTTTATCCTTCTGTTTCTTTTCTTTGACCCCTTTCTTTTGGCAAGGCAAACATTTCTTATAATTAAAAAGGCTTCCCTCATCCTGGTTCAAGATTCAGGCTCAGGGTTTTTGAACCATGTAAGAACAGTGCATACCAAAACTGTATCTGAGTACTTGGTGCATATTTGCTACTGAGTTGCTATTTGTTGATTAAATAAATAAGGAACATATTGAGAATCTGTGATAACTATATATTAAACTTTGCATTGGAAATAATACCAAAATTAATAGAATGATTACGGAAGTCCAATCTGACCTCCATCTAGTTCACGATGCCTTTGCAGCTGTTAAAGAAAAGGCAAAATACTTGCTTCAGAACTCTTTTTCAGGCTTTGGAGAGAGGACTCCAGTGAGGTTAAGAGCTGATTTAGAATTACAATAGCATATCCATCAATACAGTACCCTAGTCCCACAGGACACTCAGAAAACATTTTTGCTGATTGTTTCTAACCTTTACTTTCTGTCTGTTAGGCATACCAAAATGAACAACAAAGACACAAGTCTTACACTTACAATCTTCATTTGCCAGTAAGTTTTACTAGTTTTGCATACAACTCAGACCTATTTCCCCAAATCATTTTACACATTAGAGTTCACCCACATACGTCTCCAAGGTTACTTAAGAAATTTGAATAGCCTCCAGTTCAGGGGCAGTGTTTTTATAAAGACGATAATAAACAAATTTTAAAAGCTACACTAAATTAATTGTTATAAGACTCTAGGTCACCATAAAACAGATGATAATGACCCAGTATCATTTTTTGTTTGCTTTCGTTGAATAGTAACCATTTTATAAAAATCATTTTATTTTCTTTTGAGCTAAAGGTTGCTCAACTAATTTTCTCTTGTTGGTTTTTTTATATTTCATATAAATCAAATCAAATAAAGTGATTTCGTAATTTTTAATTTGAGAAATACCTCAGTTGAAGAGATTTCAGTGCTTAGCGAATTAACACCTGGCAGGGTGACACCAGAGGTGGTGGGAATACCAGTGAAATGTGATGTGATATTGTTAATTGCAGTGGTATCAGAGCAGCATTAAAACAGTATTTTAAATATATGCACTGTACATAGTACTGTTTTAGGAAAATATAATGATGCATCACCTCCAGTGAAGGATATATTGCTACTTCCAATTCTATATCTTGAACTTTAATTACCTTTCAAAGGCCAGGGCTTCCTCCTTTCAGATGTTTGCAGTCATTTTAGCTGCTGAATTATACTGTTCGGAATAAAAGGATGAATTAAATTGCCTTCTGAACTGTGGGAAGTTATTATTCTTTCCATTGTCACTGTTAACAGGAACATGCCTTGGCTCTTTTACAAATTAAAGTGAAATTTCAAAATAATTGCAATTCGTTTCATTAGATGAACAAGTGAGAGGTACTATTGCAAATGCTCTTGCATGTACTGGCACAAAGCACATTTCATGACTACAATATTCTTTCATGTAGAAAATGTTTTATTTGTACTCAATGTACATGGAAACACTTAAGAATGTGGCAAAGTGTGAATTGTACATAGAAACACTTAAGAATGTGGCAAAGTGTGAAAAAGGAAGGCTATTAAAAGATCAGCTCAATATCTTCTTGCTGAAAACTCACTGCTGTGTTGGCCTTGACATGACCTATAGAATTTTATGTTGGCAGGAAACCAACTTTGAAATTTGTTCTGTAGCAAATCATCATGGCAATATACTTCCAGGAATTAAATCCTTTACATCGCGTGGCAGTGTTGCCAGAGAGCGTGTAGGGTCCCTTCTGATAGGAACCATGAAGGAGTCTTTGGCCAGAAATCCAAAGCCATATGTTAGTCCTGTCAAAAATGATATGGATCTGCTTACAAAAACCTTGCTCGGTGGCTCTGCCAGGAACCCCGTGGCTGTGTCCTGCCGGAAAGCCATTGCATGTGTTATCACTGCCAGAAATTGATGCTGCCCTGGGATAATCTAACAGCACTAAAAACTCAGCCTCTGGGTTTCTACTGCCAGACTTTAACTATTAACAGAGTCTATGAGTGTATTACAGGGAAATAAGGCCTCTATGACTTCTCTAGGATGAGGGTGGGCAATCTTGTTGGCTTCCAGTACTTGGAGCTAATTAGCTCTTTGGAAAGAATTCTGGCTGGGATTGTATTTGTTATTTGTTTCCTAAAGTACATGAACTCTAGGTAATACTTTCCCCAAAATGGATTTGAATGAGGGCTTTATTTAGAAGGGAAACAAATAAGTAAATGTCAAGGTATTTTGTCTATGGGGGTGTAGTTAGTATAATAAGAAATGTACTGGATATCAGCTTAGTATTTCTTTTTTTTTTTTTTTTTTTTTTGAGATGAAGTCTCACTCTGTCACCCAGGCTGGAGTGCAGTGGGACAATCGCGGCTCACTGTGACCTCCGCCTCCCGGGTCCAAGCGATTCTCCTACCTCAGTCACCCAAGTAGCTGGGACCACAGTTGCATGCCACCACACCCGGCTAATTTATTGTATTTTTAGTAGAGGCGAGGTTTCACGGTGTTAGCCAGGATGGTCTCAATCTCCTGAACTCGGCCTTTCAAAGTGCTGGGATTACAGACATGAGCCACCGCGCCGGGCCCCCAGCTTAGTATTTCTTATACAGAACTTAGAGAAACTGCAAAGTTCCCGGAAATGTTGTGTCACAAAACCAATTGATGACAAATAATTCCTGTATTCTGCCGTTTATTCAGTATTACACATAAAGTCTTTATTTCGATAAAGTACATACCACAGTATAAAATATTCCAAGTACGCCCATGTGTATATATGGCATATTTTGGCTTAGATTTTTTAAAAACCATTTCAGTTTTGAATTAATGAATGTGCTTGTCAAGGTTTTATTTATCTATTCCACAAAAAGTATTGTCTATGTCCTGCTACTAGTTTCTGGACTGTTTGTAATGAGTCCACACACATAAGTACAGAAAACTAGGATGAGTGCTTCGACAAGTTATGGCAATTTGATATTGTTGAAAAAATGTCTTGTGTTTTATAAAATGTCAATCTGAAATACATTGGCTATTGGAAAAAACAATCATCACACCACAGATAGTTTGAAGAGCATTTATTTTAGAAATGGCTAACTCATCACCATTTCCCAAGCTTCTGTTTATGCAGACATTAATAATCAATCACAGACTGATTTAACTAATTATTACTGTTCATCCAGACTTTGTCAATTATTTTTATATTATAAATAACTCTGTTATTAAATCTTTGTGCATTAATGTTTGAGTACCTTTAAATTTCCAGATAAACATTGGTGAGTCAGCTAGTGACTCCAGTGAGCTCCTTCTCCTTCTTACCCAGTTCCATTCTAGAGAACTAAGAGAAGAAGATTATTTTGCCAAAAATATATAGGTTACTTGTCTATAACTTCCCTTACCTGCATGATTGGTCCCCAGTTGAAGAAGCAATTTATAATTCCTCTATATTAAAGATGTATATAAATTCACAAAACTGACTTTGGCCCTTAGTTTCATAAAGGGTGTGGCTATGTTAGGTCCATGGTCGCATGGCTTAATGATAATAATTTTCTATAATTTATTTATTATCCACTTTTGTTACCACTCAGAGATTCTTAACAAATATGACTTTCAAATTCTGCTACTGGCCTTAACGGGCTTTACAAGGTCTCTTTTTTTTCATAATTATATATCCTAAAGTATCTATTGTACCTCTCTCTTTTCCCAGCAACTATTTTGGAGACCCCAACATTAGCTGGGCCCTGAGATTACAGCAAGAAATGTCTTGGATGCCATTTTTGATGTCAGGGCACTCACAAACAGCAAAGATAGAAAAACTGTTAGCAATCAATCACGTGGTACTACTATACAAATGTTAACAGAGGAAAAGGGACCAATAAAGTGAAGTTTTGTTTAAACCATAAGATTAAATAATATGTAGTTATTTAACCCAATGACATAAACCTCTCTTTACTTTTTAAAATTAAAATATTTCCAGAACATAGTGTTTGGAAAAAAGCAGGTTATCAGAACAGCATATCTAAAAAGTACAATTATATCGTTACAATTTTATGTGTATCAGTGCAGAGGATCTAATTTGGAGGAAAATTCATCAAAATGCTAGCTCTGTAATAATTTGTGTGGAAGAGTTTGGGAATTACTATTCTTTTATTCTCTGTACTTTTCTGAATAGTTTTAATATCTTACAATAAGATTTGTGAGTTCTAGAAAAAAGTTAAGGTTAACTTTGAATGGTATATGTTTTGTTTTATTTCTTTATTTTTTGTGTTTTTGATGATGGCTGGATACAACTTTTAAGAGAAGAGATGTTCATATTGGAGAAAGATAAAAGAAAGACAAGGAGGGGAAAGGATTTTCCTATATGAACTTTTCCAAAGAGTAGAGCAATATGAAAAATAGACACATTTTGACTTACTAATATTTTTATTCATAATTTCTTTGGTTGGTGTCATTTATAGAAAGCCTTCTTCATATTTAAATTTTATATTAATATTTACATTATAGGTATATTTTTGTTTCATGCTTTACTGTTAATTATTTAATGACTTTGGAATTTATTTTGATTTATCAAGTGGGATAAGCATCTTCTTCCCCATCTCTAAAGAGTTGATTAATTATTCTGGTTTTCCACCTTTTACAGAATAACTTGTGTATTTACTACTAACTTAAAATGACATCCTATTCATAAACTAAGTACATTCAGGTATATTTTTGGGCTTTCTCTTCACTTTACTTGTCTAACCAGTAGCCAATATTCTACTGTAAAATTACTATATAAGTAATTTTCATATTATTTAATATTAGCCTCTATACATTCTTTGTATTTATTTTCCATTTATTCAAATAATTTTCCATAGAAAAAAATTTGGCAAAAATTATTTGAGGGAAAATTATTATATATTTTATTTTGCAGTTGAAGGAATTTTAGAATAATTTTTAAAAATTGTATCGAGGAATGAATAATTAAGATTTTTACTTGAATTGAATTAAACCTCAACTGATTTTGGAATTATTTCATGTTTGTACTATTCAGTCTTTCTATTCAACAGTATGATTAAATAGTATCTTTCAATTTATTGAAATCAATAAAGTATTATTTCTATTTAGTTGCACATATTTGTTATCGTGATATTCCTACATATTTTATATTTCTTGTTATTGTGGCTGAGATATTTTTTCTATCAGTTATCTGTTATGTAAATATTTGTTGTTTTCGTGGACGTAGTCTTAAAATTATCTGTCAGGATTGGATACAAATTATATGCCAAATATTGAATTGAGCAGACTTTTCATATTCTACTCTCTGGAAAAGTTAATACAAGAAAATCCTTTCTCCTCCTTGTCTTTCTTTGATCTTTCTCCAATATGAACATCCCTTCCCTTAAAAGTTTGTATCTAGCTATCTTCTGTTCTTTTCCTCTTGCTTTAAATGTGTGGTTTCACATTTGATCTATTGTTCTTTCATTGTTCTTTCATCCCTAGAGCTCTTTCATATGTTCACAAAGAGCCAGAGGTGGGGGAAATCTATTTCTCTTTTGAGTACTGGTTTTAAAAATCAAATAAACTGTTATTAACAAGACCTCACAGCATGGGACTGGATAAGGTGGTACCAAATTAAATAGACAAGTACAAATTAGTTCAAGGTCTTATAACAAATCTCCAAAATCTTTTAAAAATTAAGAGACATAATTGAGGCTTAAGGTTTATTGTTTTTGTAAAAGCCTCATCTACTACTGTGATGTGGTAGTGTAGTCAAATAACTCACATGAAATAGGCTTTTATATCATTGCAAAGGACAGCTGTCTCCTTGTTTGTTTCCTTAAGTACATGATATGTGTAATGACAGCGTCTCTAAAATGCAGTTCAGCCTTCCAGCAATTTCAAAACTGATATGCTGTAGTTGAGAATCAAGTGATTTAGTCTTCTTTTGTGTTACTGCTTTTACTAAATACATATTTTTGAGATTTTACTATGTGTCAAGAACTGTTCTTATAACTAAGGATGTAGTGGTGACCATGCCAGAATCTTGACTTAATAGAGTTTATACTGAAAGGATGGTTCATAAGTATATAAATACATGAATATTTTTAGATAATGGTATGTGCCTCTAAAATCTGGAAAAAACAGTGAGTTAGAAAATGTAAGTTGTTGCTGCTTTAAGCTAAGATTGTTATATGAGGTCTCTGAAAAGATAGCCTTTAGGGTGAATGTTGCAAAGAAGACAGTTATGCAAAGAGTGTTTTAGAGAGTGGACAGAGAAAATGCAAAGAAGCTAGAGCAAGTCTAACCTTGGCTGATTCCAAGGACTGGGGAAGAGACTTGTATTTCTTGAGCATAGGGAGGGAGGAACTGACAGGAGATGAGCTCAGAAAGCTAGGCAGGGCCTTATTCATCATGTAACATAACACTGAGCTTGAATGTTGGACTCCCTCACAAACACCATACCCTATCAATCATTGCATCCTATTGTCTACCTCAGCACTGGGTAAGTGCTCAGCAAATACGATTGAAAAGTAAATACAGTCTCTATAAAGGAGAGTACATCTTTAATTATAGCTATTATCTTAAAACATAAACATACAAAAACTAAAACTGAAAGTTGCTCGTGAATGTTGTTTTCTTCTGTGGAGCAAAACACATGACTCAGAAGCTGACTTTTTTCTTCCTTACTCTCAAATTCGAGAAAATGAAATATAATTAACTTTCGATAAGAGTTTTCCATTTGGTTAGAAGAAAACATTGACAAAATTAAATTTCCCTTGAAAACTAATTGTTTCATAAAAGCAAACCCAAACATTATGGAGTGTTCTTATTTCCAAGAATAATGAGTCACTTTTTTATTCTGTTAAAAGGTATTGAATAACTGTAGTACTTTGAAATTTCAAGGACATCATTTGCATTCAATTTACAGCTTTAATCTTTTTTACCTTATACCCATTATGATTGGAGTATTTTTTTCTTAAATTCTCTTACTATGAGTCTTTTAATGTTTTGGATGACTTACCTCTTTTTGTTTATCCTTACTAAGGGTCTGTATTATTGTCACAACTACTATCACCACCCTTACCACCCCCATTCATGCTACTTGTTTCTGTGATTGGCTGGTAATCAGCTACTACACATTAGCTGTCCCAGTTGTTGAACCACTGAAGTACTCCTACATGGTTTGGTAAAACCTGGCTTCCTTGTAGTTCCCCACATGGCCCAAAATGCAGTAGTATCCACCCTCATAAGAGTTAATGTCAAGCCCCTAAGGCCCTACTATAGCATTAAGGCCTGAATCTACTCTGATTGGTGACTATGATGTGCTGGTTGCAAAATATTTTAAATATTTCTTTATCTTCAATGACTTTAGCACTCATATCCTTAGTCAATGTGCTAATCACTTTAACTAGATGCCATATTAAAAGAAAAAGAAAAGCATAAAACAGCCCAGAATAATTGATGTTATTCCCGTTATGAAAGATGGGAAAGCTGAAGCTCAAAGGGTGTTAAGTGACTTGTCCAAGATCACACTGCCAGTAACTGGCTTGGCTACAATTAGTCTAGGACTGTCTGACTCTAACATCTATGGTGTTAACTAGGGTTTCATGTTTCACATATTGAAAATTACAAGGGTACTTTAATGAGTCTATCCATCCTTTTAAAAATCTCCTAAAATGAGGTAAAAGGAAAGCCAAACTATAATATTTTTACCAGCCTGAAATCGCTAGAATAGGGAGGGACTTTCCAGGGAAGGCTGATATTTACAGAGTGGAACATTTCTAGCTTCTGGGGTGGCAGCAGGTGCTCTCATGATTATCCCACTGGGTCAACTGGTAAAATATTTGCTTCCCATTTTGAACTCTGTTTAGAGATTTTAAAACTTAAAGGAGGAATATTTCTGCTAGGGACGCAACACTATTTACTCTGAATTGGAAGCTGAATAAGATTGCCACCAGGCCATTTTCTGATGCTTATGAAGTTTCTGGATAAATGGGCTCAAGAAAAGTGTGACAGTGCCATCTCAGTAACAGCTCTTGAATATTAAGACTTGATTACAGAATGTTGTGCTGCTACATTGTGGAGTCAAGGAGTGGACACAGATGGTACTCAGGGGATCCCCTAAGGTGCCTATTATTATTACCAGGTTCACAAGTAACAAGAAATAAAAGACTGTGGGAAACCTACACAGACAGAACCACTAGAGGTTTAGATCTGTTAGGACTGAAGTTTTGGGCCACCACCCTGTAGACAGATCATGGAAGTTCTGGGTGAAGATAAAAGGAACTTTCAGTTGGTACTGGAGAAGGGGAATCATCAATCCATTTCTTGTTACTAGTCACACATTTATAAAGTATAATATACACAAATGCTTTTTTTTTTTCTTCCCGTGTGTGTTGGGAGAGACAGAGTACTTTTTAAATTTTTTTCTGTAATTTTACTCATCGAATATAATGGGTTTGACTTTTATGACTTTGTCAGAGAGAAGTAAAGAAATATGGCTGGGCACAGTGGCTTATGCCTATAATCCCAGCATTTTGGGAGACTGAGCCAGGAAGCTTGCTAAAGTTCTAGACCAGCCTGGATTCAAGATGGCAAGACTCTGTTTCTCCAAAATATTGGTAGTGGTGTATGCCCGTAGTTTCAGTTATTTGGGAGGCTGAGGTGGGAGGGTCACTTGAGCCCAGGAAGTCGAAGCTGCAGTAAGCTGTGGTTACACCACTGCACTCCAGCCTGGGTGGCAGAGTGAGACCCTATCTCAAAAAAAAAAAAAAAAAAGAAAGAAAAGAAACATAAAAATTCATAAGTCATGGTGACACTGTAGAGGGCATGACTTTGCATGTCTTCTTTTGGTGGCAAGGTGAAATGTTTTGCTTGCAGTTTAGGATAGTTGCATTATAATAGGCAAGAGCCTTATTTTGAAGTATAAGAAACATATATATGATGTCAAACCACCAAAGATTTAGATCATAAGTATTTTAAATTATTTATGTTCATCTGTCATTTGAATACCATTTTCATTTTGGGTATGTTTTCTATATTTAAGTTTTCATAGAAACCAGGACCTGCTGCTTACTATAGAAACTGAGAAGCCAGTCTCCCTCACAGCAAAGGAGCAGGCAAATGATATAATCCTTAAATCACTCAGATACACAGTGATTTTAAAATGGGAGTTAGTAATACACAGAAGCTGGAACACTGTAAATTCAATTTTGGCAATGGTAGTGGTGGCTGGAAAATCCATTTTCTGGATACAACAGTGCACACAGTGGTATCCTGAGTCCCATACATCAGCATCAATGTGGTGTGCTAGAACATTTAGCATTTATTGACAGCATCAGTAGAGAGCTCTCATGGTTTACAGTTGCACTTGATTCCACCTGTTACCCAAGTTTGAGGTCAAGGACCCCTGGTGATTCTGTTAACAAATTAATATGCTTTAAATAGATCCCAGCTTTTAAAAATTATTTTCATCAATGATAAAATGTTGTTAGTTCCTATCCTATTTGTGTGGTCATTTTAGCGCAGATGTGGCAACATAATGTCATATTAAATACACAGACTCCTATTTTCATAATGGACAGGGAGCTCCTGTTATTTTCTCACATTTAATATTTAATTGGAATTCCAAATGCATCATTAATAAATGCTCAAGAGAAATATGACCGCCTCTAGCTAAAGTTTAAAAGTCAATTTTGATAAAATGAAATCAGTTCTGACTGTTCATTTTTTCTATTTTTTCCAAGTTACCATAAGTGATTAAGGCTATTTTCCCCTGAATTTAAATTCCCTAGTTTGGTTTCAAATAATATTCTGGTAAAAACAATTTTCTACATGATATAGTTGAGGCCTCCAGTTATAATGAAGCTGATTTATATTTATTCCAGTGTGTGCAGTGGAAGTTTCCAATTAATAAGGTTCAAGAATCTGAGCATTCACTTTTTCTCTTAACTATAGATTACAATAATTTTTAAAAGTTAACTAATCACTGCTTCAGATATCCATGTTTCAGATCTATTGTGCTCTCATTATTGAAGTAGATTTTAGTATATCTGCACTCATTATGGGGTCCAAAAGGCTATGCTCTCTTCAGCTTTTTCTCTAACATCTAGAGTGTTATAATTATTCATTAAACAGCCACTTCTGAAACAATTGTGTTTTATGAGACACCCCATTATTCTCCTTCATGAAGCTCTGAAATATTTTATGGTATTTTTATTGACCTTGCTTCTTCTGTTGTATATTTTCAGCAATTTGCACCAATAATTATGACATGGTCATCAAATTCTACATTGCTGTTTTGATATTTGAGATATCTTTACAATAAAATATTTTCCACTCATTACCTGACTCTTTTATTGCTCTAAAAAGAAATGCCTGGTCATTTGATTTCCGTTACAGGGTATGAGGAGCTTGGAAGTCACCACTTAGGCAAAACAAGTAAAGAGATAAACAAGCTGAAAAATCAACAAATCTTAGAAGAGTCAGGTCACAGAGCAAAGCACTGCTTCCAAAATTAGAGAGACAGTCAGATACAGAGAATCATAACTTACTAGAGCAGAAACCCGTAAGTAGAACCTCTATAATAAGAATGAGTGTCAGGGTAGTTGAACCTAAACTTTAGATAACAAATTACTGAAGGCTCAGCATACAGAAGTATGACAGCCAAAAACTCAGGGGGATCCAGCTATGCAGGGAGCAGTTCCCATAATTTTGTGAGTTTTTCCTCCAGGAGTTTGACTAAGTTCTCACAGCAAATATTGGAGAAAAATTCGCTGATTCTTTCATGAGGCAGAGCGAAAAAAGCCATTTTGAAAGACACTAGATCATTTTGTTCTTCTAGACAAAATCTGTCAAAGATACAATTTAATCATAGCCTAAGATGCTGGAGTTTTATCAGAATGCAACTGACCTGGGGTAAAAGAAATATCCTACTCTAACTAGCACTAAGCTTCCATATGAAGGAAGAGAAATACCTAACACTAGCTCATGCTAGTCAATCCAGCTTACCTAAGGGTTGGTGGAGAAAGGCCGAAAAGCCCTGTTAAGTTCACAGTCCAGAGACACAGGTTCGCCAAAAGACTGAGACATAATACAGGAAAAAAAATCTTTCCCCTCCTCCTACAACTTACTAACACATTACTAAAGATTTATATAGAGCAAGTCCTTTTATTCAGGACACCATATTCATGTATTAAAAAAAAAATTTTTAAGACAAAACAATACATCTTGAAGAAACAAGTATCAGAACCAGACTGGTATATGTCCGGGATGCAGAAATTACACAGAGCAGAAATTTAAAACAACTATTAATATGCCAAGGGCTCTGATGGATAAAGTAAACAGCATATAAGGATAGGTGGGCAGTATGAGCAGAGAGATGGAAAATCTAAGAATCACAAAGAAGTGTTAAAGTTCAAAAACACAAAATGAAGAGTGCCTTTGATGAGTTAATTTGTATATGGGACATGGCTGAGGAAAAAGTATCTTAACTTGAAGATAATTCAGTAGAAACTTCCAAAACTGAAAAGAAAATAGAAAAAAAAAAAAAGACTAAAAAACAAAAATAGAATGTCTAAGAACTCTGTGAAAGAATAAAACAACCAATAACTGGAACAACTACAAAATATGTAACACTAATGTAATGAGAATAGTGAAAGAAGGAGAAAGAAAGAGAATAAATATTTGAAGCAATAATTAAATTAATGTCAGTTACCAAACTATAGATCCAGGAAGCTCAGGAAACAGAAATGTAAAAGCAAACAAATGAACAAAAAAAACCACACCCTAGAACTAGGCATAATCAATATTCAAGTTGCAGAATACAAAAGATAAAAACAAATTCTGAAGGAAGCCAGAGAGAAAAAAAATTAACTACAGAGGAGCGAAAGTAAAAATTACGTCCACCTTCTCAGAAACCATGCATCAAGAAGAAAGCTGACTGAAATACTTAAAGTGCTGAAAGGAAAATCCAAGAACCTATCATTTCATAGCCTGAAAAATTATTCTTCAAGAGTGACAGAGAATTAAAGTCTTCCTTAGACAACAAAAATTGAAAAAAATTTTGCCAGTAAACCTGTCTTGTAAGAAATGTCAAAAGAAATTTTTTAGAGAGAAGAAAAATGAAATAGGCCAGAAATTCAGGTATACTTAAAGAACGGAAGTGTATTATGGAAGGAATAAGTAAATATAAAATTTTAAAAATTATATTTATTGTTTTTAATTGATCTAACAGTTAACAGATTGTTCAAAATAATAACAGCAACAATGTATTTCATTATGTACATATATAAACATGTATGCTGACTTATGCTTATATATGTTATATATGAATGTAAAATAAATTGTTTTATGTATGTTAAATAAATTACAAGAGATGGGAAGGAGGAATTAGGGTTATTTTGTTATGATAAGATACTTGCCCTACCTGTGAATTGGTATAGTGTTATTGGAAAGTGGACATAGATTAGTTGTAATACTACAGGGTAGTTTTACTACCCTAAAACTCTAGGGTAACCACTAAAAAACGTTTTTTAAAAAAAGACAGTATAACTGATATCCTAAGAAAGCAGAGAAAATGCTCAATTAAAGCCACAAAAGGCAGAAAAGATAAGAAGATAATAGGAACAGGGAGGAAGGACAACAAATAGAAAACAGTAACAAACATTGAAGATATTTATCCATCTATATCAATAATCAGTGTAAATATCAATGGTCTAAATACACCAATTAAAAAACAGAGATTGTCAGAGTGGATCAAATCCAAGATCTGTTGACTATAAGAAACTCATTTAAAAATATAAAGATACATATAAATTAAAAGGTAAATGGGTGAATAATGATATACCATGCTACCACTAATCAAAAGAAAGTGAAAGTAGTTCTATTAATTTTAGACAGAACTTCACAGCAAGATAAGTTATTAGGTATAAAAAAAGGGGCACTACATAATAATAAAGTATTTAATTCTCCGAAAAGACATAGCAATTCTCATCATGTCTGTGCCTAAAAACACAGCATCAAAATACACAAGTTAAAAACCAACAGATGAAAAAGGCTGAGGCAAAAATTGACAGACCTGCAAGGAGAAATTGATGAATTCATAATTATAATCAGAGAAGGTAACACTCCTATACCAAAAATGAACAGATCCATCATGTAGTAAATCAGCAAGAATATAGTGGGACTCAAAACTCCCAATCAACTGGATGAAATTTCCACTTACAAACTACTTTATTCAGCAACATTAGAAAAAATACTCTTGTCACACTCAAATAAGGCATTCACTGAAATAGACCTTGTTCTAAGCCATAAACATCTTATTAAAAATTAAAAAAATAAAGATCATACAATTTCTGCTTTTAGAGCATGATGGAAACAAAATTATAAGTCAACAGCAGAAGGATAGTTTGATAATCTCAAAATACCTCATGATTAAATGATTCACTTCTAAATAATGCATGGGTCAAAGATGAAATTTTCAGAGAACTAAAACAAAATTTTTGAACTAAATGAAAATAAAAACAAAAAACTGTATTGAATGTATCAAAAACAGTGTTTAGAGAGAAATTCATACTAGAGAATGTTCATATTAGAAAGGAGAAAACATGTCAAATTAATAATTTAAGCTCTTACCTGAAGAATGCTAGAAAAAGAAGAATGAACTAAATACAAAATAAACAGAATAAAATAAATATTAAAAGCAGTAAATATCAATACAGGTAGGAAATTAATTTAAAAATTCATGAAGCTAAAACCTGGGTTTTAGTAAAGATCAAAAAAATTGACAAGCCAGGCAAACTAGGAAAAAGAGAGGTTACTAATAATTCATATCAGATAATGAAAGAAGAAAATATCACTGCAGATACCCTGGGCACTACAAGGATAATAAAAACTTTATATCCACAAATTTGATAACCCAGTTAAGTGGATCAATTCCATTAATGATGTAATCTGCCAAAACTCACTTAAGAACAAGTAGACAACCTTCAATATAGTAACCTCCTCTAAGTTCACTAGTGAATTTTCCCAAACATTTGGGAAATAAGTTATGCCAATTCTATAAAATCTCTTTCAGAAGATAAAAGCAGAATGGATACTTCCTCATTCTATAAGGCCTCCATTAATCTAGTATCAAAACAAGATAAGGACATTATAAGAAAACAACAGACAAACATTTCTCATGAACATAATGCAAAAGACCTAAAAGAAATATTAGCATATTATATCTAATAGTGAATTAAAAAGAAGATACATCACAACAAAGTGGGAGTATCCAAGTCTGGTTCAACATTTAAAAATCAATTAATACAATTTATCACATCAACAGACTAAACAAGAAAAACAGAATCATAGCAATAGATGCAGGAAAAAAAGTTGACAAAATCCAGCGAGTGAACTACAAATAGAATGGAACTTTTTTTTCACATGATAAAGAATATTTACAAAAAAAATTTAGAAGAGAGATCCAAGATGGCTGATCACTAGCAGCTCAGGATTGCAGCTCCCACTGCAAGAGCAGAGAACGAGAGGACGCCACACTTTCAGATCAATTTTTGTTGCTCACGCACCAGGAGATTCCCAGCGGAGGAGCCCTACGTGTCACCAGCGCAACTGTTGAGGCCAGTGATGCAGTTTTGCTGCTGCCTGGTGTGGCAGTTTTTGGTGCAGAGTCAGAAAAGCACCATCAATCTTAAAGCCGCTGTTTTGGCCGGCACAGCGGGTTGCTCAGATTCTAGCATCGGGAATCAACAAGTTGGACGTCCATTCAGAAACCCAACTATAAAAACGGTAATTATAAAGACCACAGATGGATAAATTTATAACGAAGGGAAGAAACCAGCCTAAAAAGGCTGAGAATACCCAAAATCAGAATGCCTCTCCCTCTACAGGGGATCACAGTTCCTCATCAGCAACAGAACAAGACCTGATGGAGAAAGACAGTGTTCCATTAGCAGAAGCAGGCTTTAAAAAGTGGATGATAAGAAACTTCTGGGAATTAAAAGAACTTGTTCTAACCCAATGCAAAGAAACTAAGAACTTTGAAAAAAAGTTTGACGAAATGTTAACAATAACACACAATTTAGAGAGGAATATAAGTGAATTAACGGAGCTGAAAAATACAACACGAGAACTTCGCGAACTATGCACAAGTTTTAATAGCCGAATTGATCAAGCAGAAGAAAAGATATCAGAGGTCGAAGACCAACTTCATGAAATAAAACAAAAAGACAAGATTAGAGAAAAAATGATTAAAAAGAACGAGCAAAGTATCCAAGAAATATGGGACTATGTGAACAGACCTAATCTGCGTTTGATAGGTGTACCTGATTGTGACGAAGAGAATCAATCCAAGCTGGAAAATATGCTTCAGGATACTATTCAGGAAAACTTTCCCAACCTAGCAAGGCAGGACAATATTCAACTCCAGGAAATACAGAGAACACCACAAAAATATTCCTCAAGAAGACCAACCTCAAGGCACATAATCGCCAGATTCACTAGGGTTGAAATGAAAGAGAAAATATGGAGAGCAGCCAGAGAGAAAGGTCAGGTTACCCACAAAGGGAAGCCCATCAGACTCACAGCAGATCTCTCAGCAGAAATCCTACAAGACAGAAGAGAGTGGGGGCCAATATTCAACATCCTTAAAGAAAAGAACTTTCAACCCAGAATTTTACATCCAGCCAAACTAAGTTTCATAAGCGAAGGAAAAATAAAATCTTTTGTGAACAAGCAAGCACTCAGAGATTTCATCACCACCAGGCCTGCTTTACAAGAGCTTCTGAAAGAACCACTACAAATAGAAAGGAACAACCAGTATCAGCCTTTCTAAAAAATACCAAAAAATAAAGAACATCAACATAATTAAGAAATTGCATCAACTACTGGGCAAAACAGCCAGCTAACATTAAATGACAGTATCAAACACACATATATAGACCCATTGGTATGCTACATCCAGATCCATCTCACATGCAAGGATACACAAAGACTCAAAACAAAGAGATGGAGAAAAATTTACCAACCAAATGGAGAGCTAAAATAAATACATAGAAACCAGGGGTTGCAATTTTTGCTGATAAAATAGATTTCAAAGCAACAAAGATCAAAAGAAGCAGAGAAGGATATTACATAAAGATAAAAGGATCAACGTAACAAGAAGAGCTAAAGATCCTAAACATATATGCACCAATACAGAAATACCCAGATATATAAGACTTACAAAGAGACTTGGACTCCCACACAATAGTAGTGGGAGACTTCAACATCAATATTAGACAGATCAATGAGACAGAAAGTTAACATCGATATTTAGGACTTGAACTCAGATTCGGAACAAGTAGACTTAATTAACGTTCATAGAACTCTCCACTTTAAATACACAAAATATACACTCTTATCAGTACCACATCACACGTATTTACAGGTTTAAATGAAATATTGGTTGGCTGCTTGTTAATTATTTTCTTCCCTCATTTTTTTTTAATGTCTCTATTATTAAACACAATTACAGGCATACCCAGTTTTAGACTGCATTCTAGCCCGGGCAATAAAGCAATACCCCTGTTCTCTCTCCCTCTTCCTCTTCCTCTTTCTTCCTTTCCTTTATTCTTTTTCTTTATCTTTTTCTTTCTTTCTCTCGTTCTTCCTCTAAAAAAAAAATAGCTAAAGCCTCAAATCAACAATCTAAGCTTTTGCTTTAATGAACTAGAAAAAAAGAGAGCACAATAAACCCAAATCAAACAGGAAAAAAAAAATTTATAGTTAACTTCATACTTAATAATGAAAAAGAAGATGCTTTATCATTAAGATCAGGAGCAGGCCAGTATAGCCCCTCTCACCACACTGTTTCAACATAACATTGGAAGTCCTAGCTAATGCAGTAAGACATGAAAAGGAAATAAAATGTATCACATTGGAAAGAAAGTCACAAAACTCTTTTTGTTTGCAGATGCCTTATTGGTTATATTAAAAATCTAAAACATTAACAAAAATACTTCAAAATCTAAGAAGTAATTACAGTAAGTTTTCAGTAAAAACCACAAAAAATTAATATACGGAAATCCATCGCTTTTATATACAGCAGCAATGAAGACTGCATTTAAAATTAAAATCACAAGACCTTTTATATCAGCACCCCCAAAAACATTCAGATATAAATATACCACGTATGTACAAGACCTATATAAGGAATACTATGGAACTCTGATAAAAAAAAATCAAAAATTAAATAAATAAATTGATTATATGTTCCATGGATTAAAAGAGTCAGTGTTGTTAAGATGTCAGTTCTTCTCAACTTGATTTATACATTTAATTGAATCCCAATCAAAATCTCAACAAGTTATTTGTGGATAGCAACGAACTTATCTAAAGTTTATACAGAAAGTCAAAATATCCAGAATAACCAATACAATATTAAATGAGAAGAACAAAGTTGGAGGACTGACACTATTCAACTTCAAAACTTACTACAGTAAACAAGGAAGTATGACACTGGTGAAGTAATGGAGAAACATTTGAACAATGGAATAAAATAGAAAGTCCAGAAATAGACCACCACCTATTTAGTCGACTGATCTTTGGGAAAGGAAAGGGGCAATAGTAGAAAAAATACCGTTTTTCAACAAATGGACATCCTCATGTACACACACACACACGCACACACACACAAAAAGATTCTAGAAACAAACTTTACATCCTTCACAAAAATTCACTCAGAATGGTCTGTAGACCTAAATGTAAAAACCAAAACTTTAAAACTACTAAAAGTTAACATAGAAGAAAATAAAAATGACCTTGCGTTTGGTAACAACTTTTTAGGCTGGAACGCCAGAAACACAATCCACAAAATAAAGAAAAAAAAAATGGGTAAACTGGACTTCAGTAAAATTAAAAAACTGCTCTGCAAAAGACATTGTCAAGAGAATAAAAAGAAGACAAAGACTTGGAGAAAATAGTTGCAAGACATATGGGATAAATTCAAAATATGCAAATAATTCTTAAAACTAAACAAGAAAACCAACAATCTGATTTTAAAATGGGCCAAAGATCTTAACACACAAAATCAAAGAAGATATACAGATGGCCAATACGTATACATAAAGATGCTCTATATCATATGTCATCAAAGAGATGGTCATTAAAACAGCAATGAGATATCACTATAAACCTGTTAGAATGGCCCAAACCTAGAAGCCTGACAACACCAAGAAGTGGTGAGAATGTGGAGCAACAGTAACTCTCATTCATTGCAGGTAGTAATGCAAAATAGTGTAGCCATTCTGGAAGACAGTTTGGTAATTTCTTATAAAATATACATACCCTTACCGTAAGACTTAGGAATTGTATACTTTGGTATTTATGCAAAGCAATTGGAAACATATCCACACAAGAGCTTGCACAAAGATGTGTATGGCAGCTTTATTTATAATTGCCAAACATTGGAAGCAACCAAGATGTCCTTCAGTAGTTGGATGGATACATAAACTGTGATATATCCAGACAATGAAATATTATTCAGTGCTAAAAACAAATATGTTATAAAGTAAAGAAAAGACAGAAAAAACTTAGATACACGTTAGTAAGTGAAAGAAACCAATCTAAAAAGGCTGCGTACTATATGATTCCCACTATATTATATTCTGGAAAACACAATAAAAGACAGTAAAAAGAGCACTGGTTACTCGGGGCGGAAGAAGAGGCAGGGATGAGTAGACTGGGCAAAGTACATTCTACAAATGTTGAGCAGAGAAACTATTCTGCATGACATTATAATCATGGATATATGTCATCATACATTTTTTCAAACTCAGAATGTACAACACAGAGACACCTTAATGTAAACTATGAATCTTGAGAGATAATGATATGTCAATGGAGGTTCATAACTGAAGCATGAGGACATTTTAAGCAATATTCTAACAAAATCATTTTCAATGGCTTTCCCTGGAATTTAGTGGCTGGCTTGTGCTGTGCTCCGAAAAATGATGACCTGGAAAATGATACTCGTTTTTAACTGCAGCAGGAAGGTGGACAGTTCTGTGGATCCCCAATTTAAGTCATCTTATTCCTTTTTAAACACGGAACATTTATCACTGCTACTGATAAACCTCTTTTTTTTCTTATTAGTTAATTTCTAATAAAGCTGGAACATTTCTCCTTTTATATTCTCGTTCCTGGCTATAAGAGCAGGCTTCTTTCATGAAATATAATGCCTTCTTGGAAAAAGAATGAGCGTAAGAAAGACTTGTGAAACAGCAAAAGACACTGGCAATATCAACTTGGCTGGCAACTGAGGGAAGAAGGGGGGGCTGGGAAACCTGTCAGCGTTCACAGCTCCAGTGAATGATACTGAGCATATGCAAGCCGTGCACCACTTCTTATCACTTAGAGGAGAGCTGGTGGATTCAAGTAAACTCAAGCTGTCTCTTTCAGGTAGACGGGGAGGATATTTATATAACAGAGAAGTGCTGAGTGCATTTCTCAAGGTTTGGAGTAATGTGTAGGGACCACTCTGGTGGTCTAAACTTTGGAAAACTGAGTGAAAATTGATTTTTGACTAAAATTCTGGAAAACTGAGTGAAAATTGTAAGGCCAAGTTTGTTCCTGCTTATAGTTCTTAGAGATTTTAGTTGTTGTCCATATCAATACAGTAATAAAAGAGGGTAAAAATTATGAGAGAGACAGTGAGAAAGATAAAAAACAATTAAATAGAGTCTTTTAGAGCTTCATTTGATGGTTTAAAATCTTTATGACCTGCTTTGAAACAAAGTCCTATCAATGATAACAAATTAAGTCTTAGCCAAGTATTTCTGTTAATAATGAATTATCAGACAAATATTGCAGAATTCTTTTGGAAACATGCAGCACAGAGCCAAATTTCTCCTTCTCATCGGCGTTTTTGTTGTTGTTGTAGTTGTTTTCTGGAAATCTTAAGATTCAAACACTTAGAGACCATCTGATGTAGTATTTTTCTGGAAATTATAATACTTTTAGCATTGATGTTAACAAAGGAAATATTTCTAACAATATTCCATAAGGACAGGATTATATGTGAATTCTTTCTAACTGCATGGATTTCCTGTGTTACAGATAAGTTAATATTTTTATAAATAGGTAAGTAATTTCACAAGAGAAAATGAATTCAATAAATATTTTCTGAGCACCATCTTTGCGCCAGGGCTTGTGACAGGCTTATCTTTTCATATATTATGACCAGGACTAGAATAGACAAAAATAGGTAATAAAAAGTACAGGTAGATATATTGAGCACTTACTATAGGCCAGGCCTCTTTCTGTTTATTTACATATTTTGTATGTATTACCTCATTTGTTCTTCTCAACAACCTAATAAAACAGGCATTATTATGATCCCCCATTTTCTTCATAAGGAGACCTAGGTGTAGATAATTAAAATATCTTTCTCAAGATCATTCAATAAGTAAATGCCAGAGAGACTCAAACCAGGACTCAAGTCAACATGTACATTGCAAAATAGTTATTTGGAATATGAGGTTTGACTTATTTAGATAATTACGTCATTTGTTCCTCAGCATACTAGAATATATTTAGCCATTCTACCCACTGGCAGTGAGGGGGTAACTGAGACTCAGAGGCCTGGGCATGCACACTTACGTCCAAGAGTCCAAAACTATTGCTGACACACCAGTCCTTGGATTCTATCCATCTGTAGCTGGCCAGGCTCACTTAATTGTTTCTTTGTCCTTCTCCACCTGGTCTCCTTCTCATCTGGGATCACTAGTTTCCCTTGACTTTCCAGACAAGCAAACTTCTCACAATTTTATCCTTTCTATCTGTCTCTTATGGCAGGGGTGGGGGGGTGAGGGCAGAAATAAGGCTTGGAAATAACGGTAAACTCTGGGTTATTTAATCCTGGAAGTAGAAGCAGATACAGTATTGAGATTGAAAAAAAAAAATGTTAAAAATGACAATAGTATTAGATGTAATGTGTAGCATTTACTTATTCTTTGTTGAAGGCCAAATGAATTATTTCTGAACCAATTCTAAAGCTTAGGATCCAATATGCAAGGAATCTGATTTTAATCTTTTAAAATATTTCAATAGAAAAATTTAAAACTACATAAAGCTTATGAAAATGTAAACAAAGATTGTAATTGACATGTCTTTTAATATACGCCATGCAACATAATTTAAAACCCTAGGAGGAATTATAATGAGGTACTTCACAATGTGAGTTCTGGAGTTGTCTCACTTTTAAATTCTGGTTTTATCTTTTATTATCTGTATAACCATGAACAAGGTGCATCTTGATACTAGAGTTCATTTTATTCATAAATGAAAATGGAGCCAGGTTAGTGTGTTTCTCAGATCAGTATTATGAAAGATTTAGGCTATTGCAGGTAAATTTTTCTGCACAGTGCCTTGAAGAGATAATAGATAAGGAGAAAACCTAGGAGAATCCACCAAGAATGATGGAAGAAATCACTATAACAAATGATCATGGACATGTTGTAGCAAGGGTGATGAAACACTGCAAGGTATTAATATTTTTAGCACCCACTTGCCAGTTGCTTTTGAGTATTTTATAACCTAATTGGACTTTAGTGCTATGCCTATCCTGAGAAAATTTCAATACCTTGAGTCAAAAACCCTGACGACTTTTGATTTTTCACGTTTTTCACAGGGTATGTTATCAAAACCCTAATGAAAGTGAAAAGCTTTAAACATTAGTCTTGTCATGGGTCTACCTAAAAGGAACAATTGACTTTCAAATATTTGTATAGCAGTTTACAATGTCAAGATGCTCTTATTATTTGATACAATAACTCACTTTGCTCTTCATAGTTCCAGAAGTCCTGAAAGTATCCATTATCATCCACATTTTAGATATGACATGTCAGAGAAGCTCAGTCCAACTCAAACACATATTCCATTCCAACTTCTTTGCTTCTTAAACTTCACCTAGCCTATATGAGAAATACGATTTAAATGTATATCATTTCAGATAGGTGACTTAGCTAATATGATAAAAAATACAAAGAACATTCTGAAAGCTCAGATTCTGTGTCCACCCCAAAGCTGTTTTGAGGTTTCAGCTGCATTCAACATAATCCTATTGGATTTGCCTAATGTGTAAACCTGACTCACTTATTTCGTTGCTTTTTCCCCCTTCATTAGTAGCCTGTTGAGGGCAATTTGGGTATAGTAGTGGTTTCGTCCTGCCAACAGAGTGGAGAAATACTGAGAGATCATGCACAATCAATCATGCAAATATAACATATGTCCATATGCCCAGGGACCAGGAGAAATCACACCACACCTTGAGCATGCCACACATTCTCACTAAATATTTATTCTTGATTGATGAATTGCTTAAAATATGACCAGGTCACTGGGAAATCAGGCAATGAGACAGAAAGAATTTTAATAAGCTTGGCATCCTGCCCATTCTTATCATAATTTGTGCCCTTCTTTCCCCACTAACATTTAAGGGTGTGAAGCACAAGCTGTCATTTCATTCTCCATTTGACTTTCTTTTACTTTTTTGCATATACTGAATTTGTAAACAAATTCAGTTACATTGGCTGTCACGAGTAGCTTTTAAACTATAGTGTGCATAAAAGTCACCTTGAGGAGCTTATTAAAAATGCAAATTTCCTGCCTGGTTGCTCCTCAGAGACCTGGAGTGAGACAAAGCAATGTGCACTTATACCTCACGTGCCCTTATACCAGGGCCAGGTTACATAAAGAGATGTCATAGAAGAATCTTTAGATTTAGTTTTGGGAAGAAGCAGAGGGTATTAACAACAGATTGTATGTAATGTTTGTTCTAATAAAGTATATAATGCTTTTTAATAACAACTTTAATAAAAATCTTACTACTAATCAGAATAGATCTTTGATGACAAAGAACATTATTGGATGATTTGATTCAATTATGGCACTACGTCTCTAATGATTTGACCTACAAAATACTTGTCAAGTTTATGTTAATGATAATAATCATCCTTGGTCATTATTAACATGGAGTGAATATCGAGCTCGTTAACAGAAGGAAATATGTAATATAATAACACTGCATACATATTAACTCATCATATTATTTTTATAAATCTTACACGCATCTTTTCCATGAATCACAAATAAAAGAAAAATAGAAGGGCAGGGTATGGGAGAAGTAACACATTTTGTAATTTATTATGATAAGTATTACAGAAGTTGATTTTAAGTAAAATTTAATGAGAATTCTGTTATCTGGTGATAATATTAAGATTCATTATTTGACTACCAAAGTAAAATATAGCACCCCTTAGTGAATCTCAGTGTTATCATCTGATGAAATTTGAATTTGAATTTGAGTATAACAAAGTATCTTCTATTAGAATACTCCTATACCTTTGATGATATTAGTGATAGTTGATTGAACTGTATTCACTGTAATTTTTCTTGGTATTTTAAATTAGGGGATAATACACATTTATATTCTTCTATAGTACAGATATTAATAGATGTATTTTCTATCCTGTCAAAGTTGATTGCATCCACAGTTTTTAATTTCAGAAATATATTAAGTTTCCATCCATAAAAAGTTTTTTGTCATATATGTGGTCACCTACAGCATGGTCTATTTAATTTTTGTCCAGGAACTAGTCATCACCCCTACTGGGGTGATATGTTCAATATCTTAAACAAAAAAGCTGTGTTATCTTTTGTTCCTCTTTTATCTCACATCCAACCATTACTGGCAAACTCTTTGACCCTTTCTTCAAAATATATTCAGAATGTGATCTTTTTTTCACCATCTTTACCACTAGTTTTCTGATTCAAATTCCCATCACCTCTCATCTAGGTTATTGCAATAGTCTCTTTACTTCTGTCTTTGACCCTCTATAGTCTAATCTCATAAAAGCAGCAGAGTAATCTTTTAAACATGCAAAATCCTCCAATTTCACTGTTCAAAGTTCTGTGACATCTCACCAGTTCATTCACAGTAAATGTCTAAATAATGTCAATTGCCTATGAAATTGCCTCTCAAACTTGCAAATCAAAGTCCCTGTCTAATACACACCAGTAACTCAAATATCCGAATCTAACCTTGTAAGTCTTGGTTTTCACTGGCTTTTACTGTTTACGGTTACTTTAGACAAGTTTTCAAGCCCGTCTAAATCCCATTTGCTCATCTATAAATGGGAGAAATGCCTGCTCTTCTATTTTCATGGCATCCTTCTGAGGATCAATATCAGGACAATATGCAGAAGTTCTACACATAAACTATTATCAGAAAGTAACACAGATTTTGTACTTTGGTATTCAAATAATAGAAAAATGAGCATAGTATCTAAACATTTCTGCTTTTGGAATTAAGAAAAAATATGAATTCAGTGTTACTCTTTATTGAACTATTGAATTCTCTTAAAACATCAAAATATAAATAAATTTGAGTGAATTTGTAAGAGAAGTTTACAGTAGGTGGATAGAACTAGAGTAACACTTACAGAAAATGATGTATGCAACCTGAGTACCGATTTGTTAATATAATATGAAAAAATATTGAAATATGTGTGTATACATATGTATGTACATATGTATATGCATGTAAATAGATATAATGGTCTACAAATGAGTGTATTTTTCCCATAGACAAAGTGAAAGAAAATGTAATGAGAAGAAAATCAAAGGTGATATAATCTGAAGGGAACTTTCTTTCTCTACTTAGAAATAAAATATGTAGTAAGTCAATGTACAAATTCTCATATACTCTGTAAGTTATTTCTCAGATGTCTGAATTTAGGGCACCAATAAACAATAACTCTGTCTGTGCTGCTGCTTTAATTCAATAAGAACTATTCCATGGTGTCACATAGCGATTGTAAACATTATAGAGCAATACAATAAGAAATTTTTTAAAAAATATGATGGCTTGACATAGTTGTAAAAGTTTTATTTGCCTAGTAAGGTTATTTTTAAAAAGTACTAGCATGCAATTTTATAAAATAAATTAGGCATTAATATAAAATATTTTAATGACTGCTTTTGGCTTTACAAAAATTACTACATTTACCAGTTTAGCACACCTATCCATTTCATAACTTTATGCATCTCCATTTGGGAATCATCACTTTGTATTAAGCCATCATGATTGACACTCAGTAATTCCTCCCCAGTGCCCCCATCCCATTGTAAGGAAACAGGTTCTTTTGTCTCTTCTCCTTCAGTAACTCAAAGAATCTTGCCTTTCCAAGCAGCTAAAACCAAATAATCAGGCTTTTATGAAGTGAGCAGTTGGAAAACGTGTTTTCTTTTTAGAAGAGAAGTTGAGGATAGGTCCTGAAACGCAGCTGAGCTCATCCTTGCTGAACATGGCGTACTCACATTATCCCCTCTTCATGTGCTTATACAGAGCAGACTGACTCAAAAGTGCTGAAACTAGTCATTATAACCCAACCAAAGAAGGCCAGAAGGACAACAGACATCACTGGCCTTGACAGGGCCTGGAAGACTGGGGAGGGTCTTCTGCTGTAACACAGTGGTAAAGCTGCCTTCCTACATTCTGGCATCCTTATTCTCAATCCAGAGAAGCCTTTATTTCTTCATTCCAATTTTAGAGATTAGCTTTTTCAACTTTGCTGTGGACTGAATACTTATATCACCCTGAACTCCTCTGTTGAAACCTAATCCCCAGTTGTGATGGTGTTTGGAGGTGGGGCCTTTGGAGAGTAATTAGGTCATGAGAGTGTGGCTCCCATGAATGGGATTGGTACCCTTATAAAAGACATCTGAGAGAGATCCTTCACCTTTTTTGCCATGTGAGGTTACAGCAAAAAGACAGCTTGCTAGGAAGCAGACGTCTAATTTGTCAGCACCTTGATCTTGGACTTCCCAGCCACTATAACTGTAAAACTTAAACTTCTCTTGTTTACAGACCACCTATAGTTTGTTACAGCAGCCTGAACATATTAAGATAAGCTTTCACTTGCTACATCAACATGAATTGTTAAGAGGAAATAGTCAAGTGAAAGTGATTGATTGGAAATGAGCACATAGGGAGGACATCCGGATGAGTCTCAAGACACAGGCAGATGGTGAAAAACCAGCCTCATACCATAAGTATTAGGCTTTGTCCTGGAAGTAACAGGCGGAAACTGAAAGTTTTAAGCCATATTTACTATTTACATAAAAAATACCCTGGTGGGTGTGAAGGATAAATGGGTCTGTAAGAGGGCAAGAGTGGAAATAGGGGACCCAATGAGAAAAGTGGAGCACCAATTCATGCTGGAGACAGCAAGGCTCTGAAATAGGGCAACAGAGTACGGATTTGAGAAGAGGGGAAGGAAATGAGTAGTATTCACTAGATTTCATGATGTGAGAGGTTGACAAGAAATAAATTGTTGTCATATTAAATAATAGAGTTTAGAAACTTCCTTGTTCTAGGGCTAAAACACCAAGATGTAATTAATGTTCTCCCTCTGGCACTTTAGAACTAATTTAGAAAATGTTTTTCTCTATCACTTCCTCTTCCTTCTCTCACACATACTCCCCTGATTACAGTGGTGTCAAGGTGGGGAAGCTCCTTCTGAGACTTGCTATCTACCCTCCAGGGAGAGTGGGCCTGGTTAACCAGCTATCTGGATTAGAACCAGCTCTAATTTTAGGACTTTCCAGCTCCATCTCAGCGTTGTATACTTGCCATTGATTTTCCTTATCTTGCATAAATTGATGATCTTGCTTAATTTCCTTTGTTGCATCAAACCTAAAAATCTCCTAGCTCTGTTCCTGGACAAAACTGAGCTGTGCTTTTGCATGACCCAATAACAAGATGCAGATGAACTGGGGAGGAAGAGAGTTTTTATTTCCGTAACCAGTTACAAAGAGAAGGCCTGTAAATTATTGCCAGACCAACCCAAAATTACATTTTCCAGAGCTTATATATTTTCTGAGCTATATGTCTACGTGTAAGTGTGCATTCATCTAAAGACATAAGTGATTAACTTCTTTTAATCTATACCAAAGGTCTGAGTCTTGAAGACGTTCCTCTGGAGCTTCAGTAAATTTACTTAATGTACATAGGTCCAGGTGCTGGGGCTTACCTTTATTATTACTCTTACTTTTATTACCCTTATCTTGTCTCCTGCTAGGAGGAGGTTTGGGAGTTCCTTCAGACTCCCAATAAATTTGTTTGTGTAGGCCACGGGAGTTTCTTCAAACCCCTGATAAGACTTGTTTAATCATGATTTAAGGTTCAGGAAACTCACCTAGGCAAAACTCTTGGTGAGTTTTTGTTACATTTCTGCCTTTGTATAAGGCCACTGGCTTTTAATATTTAACTTAACCACTCAGTCAGTAATGAAACAGTTGTTATGGAGGCCTGAACTGGTGAGACCTGACCTGCCACAGTTTCAATACTCTGAAATATGTCCTAATCCTAGTTCTTCAGGTCAGAATAACTCTAGGGCATTTACAATGCCTAGAATTGCCTTAGATGTTTTCATAACACTTTTCTTACTTAATTCTTGATCGTGGCTATTTGTTCCCACCTTTGCTCTGGGCAGTTGCTTTAATTCTTAGGTTTATTCTTTTCAGGTATGCCAGATGACTTGGGAATGCTGGTGGATACTAGTTTCCTGTTGTACAATAATAATGTCGATTTAGGATGTAGAAAAGACTTGTAGGAGGGGTTCTCAACATTGATTATGTAACAGAAATACTTGTAAAATTTTAAAAGCTAAGGAAAAAAATAAATAAGAATGAAGGATCAGGTACAATATATGCATGAATGAATTAATTCCTGGGTGGATATTCTGTTCCAGTTGGTCTAGACAGGACCTAAAGATGCTTAGTTTTTTTCAAAAAATCAGCCAATGTTTTTGATGAGCTTCCAAGATTGAGAATTTTTAAAAACAGTTTGTATAGCTTAACTTCTTATAAAATAGGAAAATGGGACTCAACTATAGGGAGAGACAAAAGTAAAGCACGGAACTCCTCTCTCAGACTAACGTGTTTTATATTGCTAAATCCCTTGTCTTATTTACTGGATTCAAATAATTTAGTAATAATTAATATGTATCTTCTTGTAAAACCTAACCCTTCAGTTTTTTCAGCATGGTGGGTCAGCATAGAAATCATATGCTACTACCTATTGCTTAGCCAGAACTTATTACTGTAATATTTAATAAAGCCTATAAACATCAAAGTTGGTTATAGTCAGAAGAGTGGCAACTATTTATGTAATCAACCAAATGTGCACGGCTAAGGCTTTCTGGAGCAGCCCAATAAATATCATAACATGGACTCAAGTGTACAACTGCCAATCTTGCCGATAATTCCCTTTCTTTCCAGTGTTTAGGAGCATGGACTGCTAATGAATGTCTGTTAAGCATTACCCCAACCTGTTTGAAAACATGTTACAGCACTCATCATTATGGAACTGTGTTCTCACCAGATGACAAGAATCTGTTTGCAACCTGTTATGTAGTTTTAAGCCTCTCAGGATATAATGGGTATAAAAGCCATTGGATACCTACCTAGAGTCTGTGTGAGTCTTCCTTTACTCTTATCTTTATTATTCTTATGTTTGACCGTAACTGTTACCATCACATCCAAAGCAAACATTATCTTTTCTTCCTTTGCATGCAGGGTTTTTATTTAAACTTAGTTGGGACTGTGTAGTATTTTCTCCTTGTTGGTGGTAGAACAACTCACCTGAAAAATTATGCCCCTATGCCAGCATTTTTCACAATCATTTATATCATATAGATGAGCCATATCGTGCTGTGAACAAGTGCCCTTAAATAATTCAGTGAATAAATCTGTTGGACAATCTCTTTTATTCCTACATCTTGGCAGAGGTGTTATGATTCAAATGTTTTACTCTATGACTTTCTTTATTTAAGGCATGGTTCAACTGGACCAGACTGTCCTCTAGTAAATGCTGTGAAACTGAGAGCATCTGTTCTGCATGAATAATTGTATCAGGGCATTCTGGGGACTCCTTGTTTGCTGTTTTACTCCGTGGAAAGACCTGAAGACACCTAGAAGATATGCTGATTTGAGCATAACGACTTATCCTCTCTACATACTCTATTTTTCCATTAACTAAAGTTTATAGAAATATGTGTGTGTGTATGTATGTATGTGTGTGTACATATATACATATATATATGTGCCCACGTGTATGTATGCATATAAGTATTTATATATGCAAAAAATTGGATAGTTTTGAAGACACTTAGCATAGTGATTTGAGGAAATATGATGGTTGACTTACAAATACCTAATCAAGACATATGTACACAGTTAGATTAAAAATTGGATGAAATCCTGGAAGAATACCACTCATACACTGTAATTTGAAGTGTTGTCCAAGGGGAAACAAAAGGAGAACCCAGCTTATCCTAACATTGGCTGAGATTAAACATTATTCAGAAGCAGCTAATCAAGAATGCTCAGACATGTAAAAGAACACCAAAAAATAAAAATATTACTCCAGTGGGTGTGTGTGAGGGGGTGGCCCTAACATAGTTGTTAACACCTTGGGATGAATTTGGATATCACATGCTGTGAATCTTGAGGGTAGCTTAACTAAATCCAAAGGAGAGAAAACATGCGAGTGAGGTTATATTCATGAGACAATTCATGTCCATTTCCTCTCTGCTTGATTACCAAGAAATATTACTTTGTATAAACCACCTTCTGAATTTTGATTGTTGGTTCAGAATGTAAGCAGCTTGAAAGTCATTACTACCATTCATACAAAAAGAAGAAACCTCAATAAACTGAATATCAATAACTCTTCATAGATCCATTAGATATTTGAGGCCACAAAGCAAACCTATGTCTCCAAAATTAAAGAGGCAAAGATAGATAATCACAACTTAGCAGAGCAGAAGCCTATGAGCAGCAATCTCCATGGTGACTAGTTCCAAAACAATAAAACCTACAATGCAATTGGTGAATTGCTGGAGGTTGAGTGTGAACAAGTTTGATAATTAAAACTTTTAGGTAGGTCCAGTCTTACAAGACCACTCACACTACTGTGAGTTTACCTACAGGAGCTATACCAGATTCCCATAGTGAAACACTAAGAGTAAAAGAAAAAAATAAAGCAAATATACAACCAGAAGCAATACTACAATATGACAAGAACAAAGTCTCACATATTCATAAAAGCCTTGAATGTTAACAAATTAAACTCCACTTAAAAATTGTGGGATCAGTGAATAGATTTTAAAAAAGAAAACATGATGTAACTATATTCTACTTACAGGAAATTCACCTTATCATAAAGACATATACAGACGGAAAGTGAAGGGGTGAGAAAGATATTCCATGAAAACATAAACTAAAGTGAGCAGGAGTTGAAATATTTATATAAGATAAAATAGACTTTAAGTCAAAACAGTTATAAAAGATAAGAAAATTCATTATATAATAGAGGGATCATTCCAGCAAGATAATATAGTAATTTCAAATATATATGCAGCTAACATTGAGGGTCCAAGATTCATAATGCAAATATTACTAGATCAAAAGAGAGAGATAGACTGTAATACTATAATAATGGAGGACTTAAACAACCCACTCTCAGTATTAGACAAATTATGTACAGAAAACCTATTTAAAACAGACTTTACACCAAATGAAACTAACATGTATGTAGAGAACATTCTATATAACAACTGCAAAGTATACATTTTTTTTTTCTATCAGGACGTGGAACATTGTCGAAGGTAGACTACATGTTAGGACACAAAATGAGCCTCAAAAAAATTTTTAAACATAGAACTATCTAATATGTTTTCAGATCACAGTGGAATTAAAGTAGAAAAATACTAAGAGGAACATTGGAAACTATACAAACTCATGGAAATTAAACAATGCAATGTGGAATGACCACTGAGTCAACAAAGAAATTAAAATTAAAATCAAAAATTTTCTTGAAACAAATAAAAATGAAAATACAATACACTAAAACCTGTGGATATAGCAAGAAGCAGCTAATAGCAATAAATGTCTTCGAAATAGTAGAAAGATTGTAAATTAACAAACTAACAATGTACCTTAAGGAACAAGAAATGCAAGAGCAAACCAAACTCAAAATAAGTAGTAGGAAAAAAATAATAAGGATAAGACAGAACTATCAAAACAGCGTCAAAAACAAACAAGCAAACAAAACACCCACAAAGGATTATTTAAACAAAAATTTAGCTTTTCCAAAAGATAAACAAAATTGATAAACTACTAGGTAGACTAACCAAGGGAGAAGACCCAAATAAAATCAAAATTAAAAAGAAGACATTACAACTGATACCACAGAAATACAAAAGATCATGAGAGTCTATTCTGAAAAACTATATGGTGACAAACTGGAAAACCTTGAGAAAATGGATAAATTTCTGGACACACACATCCTAGCAAGATTGAGTCCAGAAGAAATAAAAAACATGAACAGATCAAAATGAGTAGTAAGATTACATCAGTAATAAAATATCTCCCCAAAAAGAAGAGCCCAGAATTAGATGGATTCATGGTTAAATCTACCAAACGTACAAAGAACAGCTAATGCCACTTCTCTTGAAGCTATTTTAAAAAATTTATGTGGAAGAAATTCTCCCTAATTCATTGTATGAGGCTAGCATCACCTAGTAAAACCAGACAAAGACTCAACCACTACCACAACAAAAACCTTGAAAACTACGGGCCAATATCCTTGATGAACATAGATGCAAATATTCCCCACAAAATACTAGCAAAGTAACTCCATTAGCACATCAAAAAGACAATACACCAGGATCGAGTGGGAATAAAATTTTTTTTTTTAAATCAGCAAAAACCATATGATCTTTTCAATAGACAAAGTATTCGGTGAAATTCAGCATACCTTCATGATGAAAACTCTCAACAAACTAGGCATAGAAGAAACATACTCTCTAATCTAAAATTCTAAAGTTTTTGCTTGTCATTCTGTTTTTCATTACTTTTAGTCCTTTCACTTACTTTTAGTTTCTAGTATTTATTAATTGTTTGAGAATTTGTTTTCACCCCTGGCTTGATTTGGACTCATTGAGATCAGGTCTTACACCTTCTCTTAATCATCAACATTTTTGAGCAACAACTTTGAAATGACCCTGAAAATTAAATTATTTGATTCCTTATTAGGCTTGCAAAGGTTGTGACAAAGTTGCCATTTTGGATGTAAAGGGAAAAATAGGCAAATGAGAACATCCTTTTTCTGAATTATCTGCTCTAATAACACTTTGAAAGGTAATCCTTGAAACTTCTTTAGGTCTAGGGCACAATTAAATCAGGATCTTTTGATGTAATCATGCTTCCGTATCTCATAAGATTTCATATAGTGTGAAAATCCAAAATAGACTTGGTTTCATGCATGAGTCAAAATCTGAGATTAATTTTGCAGGCCTCTAGGACATCTAGAATATATATTTAGTACACAAGTAATCTTGGAAACTAGAGCAAAGTTCATGTGTTAGTGAAACAAGATTAACCTATTTTCACTTTATCAGATGTTCTGTAAGCTATCCAATAGTTATTTTTAACTTAATGTAACTATTAGGCAATTGAATGTGTCACAGGAATCCTACAAACTTGCAAGTTTGTCCGAAATCTTACCAAGCAGAACTTGATAAACAGAAAAAGACTGGGGAGTTGCTAATAAAAATCCCATACTTTAAAATGAGTAGCTGACAAGAAAGCCAAGCAGCAATGGCAATAACTATGTGAAATAATTTTTCTGGCTCTGCTTTAGATGCTGTAGTTTACTATTAAAATAAAAGGGTTTTTTTGGAGACTAGTTCAAGAAAAAAAGAAACTTGTGCTAAGGGCAATATTTAGTATTACAACGGACGGTGTGCCTTATGTTAGCAATTTATATCTACAAGTCTTCTAAAAGAAATAAAATGGTTCAAACTATGCTCTTCTGAAAGGTAGAAGAGTAGTTCAGTGGTAGTTCAAGCTCTTTTGATGTCACTGGAGATATCTCAGAATCTGAAAGTAAATTTGATGGCTTAGAAAGGAAGTGATCTGTCCGGGATTTACCTTCTGGAATCCCTTTCCACACTCTTCGTGGAAGCCTTTCTCTTCTCCTTTCCTTCTCTTTTCTCTACCTAAATAAAATCACCTTTTTGAAAAAAAAAAAAAAAAAGAGAGAGAAAGGAAGTGATCTGGAAGTAGTAATGAATTATAAAATTTAAGAGATTCTTTTGCATGCAGAGTTTAATCTTCACATATATTTTGGATCTGGTGCTAATTTTCATGTACTAAAACGCAAAACATAGTACATATGGTAGTATTAACGTATAGTGATATACAAGTTATTAGAAAGTAATGGAGAGATAACTTCTAGAAACTTCATTTAAACTTACAGAGTTCTTAATTATAGTAGTCATCAAGAGGTTTTCGTTGTCTTGTCGTTGTTTTGATATTTTTGTTGTTGTTTGAGACAGGGTCTCATTCCCATTGCCCAGGGTGGACTGCAGTGGCGTGATCACAGCTCACTGCAGCCTTGACTTCCCAAGCTCAGGTGATTGCCCCACCTCAGCATCCCAGGTAGTTGGAACTACAGGGCTGCACCATGATGCCTGGCTAAGCTTTTCAGTTTTTAGTAGAGACGAGGTTTCTTTATGTTTCCCAGGCTGGTCTGGAATTCCTGGGCTCAAGCAAGCCACCCGCCTCGGCCTCCCAAACTGTTAGTATTACAGGTGTGAGCCAGTGCTCCTGGCCTCAAGGGATTTGTTTAATAAAATTAATATGTACCTCAATATATAAATCATATATAGATGAATTTAGTATGTTATAAAACATATTAAATTCATTAAAAGTTAATTTTAGTATATAAACTAAATAAACTACAAGTTAATTTTTATTGTACGTCTTTTTTTCTCACAGAATTTTAAAACATGCAGGCAGTTTCCAAATCAGAATTGAGGAGTTTGTGTTGTAATGAGTTAAAATTGGGAAAGATGATCTATAAGGGATCTATTCTTTTACAGTGGAAAATTATATCTGACACTAATAAAATAATTTATTTAGGATTCTCTTTACAGTCTTTCCCTGTCTCCTAGTTTGTTGTAATTTGAAACATTGAAAGCTGAGAGCAAAAATTGAAGAAGATTTGCTAATGGTCAGTATGAGGCAACAACAAACAGATTATGGGCTCCTTTAGTAATGCTGGAAGTAGAATTTTGAATGCTCTTCAAGTTTGATTACCCAGCAGTTAGTGAGAGATGCCATAAACTGGGAATAGAAAACAGCTGAGAATAGGAAATGGGAAGATTGGGACCTGGGGAATCAGCCAAGCTGGCCACAGATAAGAAAAGTGAAGCTGGCCTTATTGATTTGGCTGAACAGCATTGCTCTCTCCAAACATATTGGAATATCCATCATTTATCTTTTAACAAACATGCACTGTGCTTTTTCTTGCATCTCAGCTTAAATCATAAAAAGAGAATGGCAACTTATAAACCTAGGGTGGGTGTGTAATGATATTTATTTAGTGAAGAATATTTTTCTGGGTCTGCAGGATCTGAGGTTTAACTAGAAAGCAAGGGGGCTCTTGGGAGCAATGAATGAGCCTGACATTCATACTAGAAAACTTAAATTCCCATTTGGTTAAAGGGCAGATTTTTAAGCTCTCCTGCACGTGGTTTTCTGCTGGCCACTGGAGTAAAGGTTTACTTAGAGACTGAGGTGGGAATAAGTTTGAATGAAAAACATCCATGGATCCAGCTGTGCAAAGATAAGAAGAAGGAACCGACAATAATTTTGCCTCTGTTATCAACCTCAATAAATCACACAGGGCATAAGGGTTTGTTATTTTTAGATAGATAACTGGGAACAACAAGAAATAATAAGGAGGCAGCAATAAGACGGAGTTTCTGAAACAGAAGGTAGAAAAAAAAAATAGGTGTAGTTGCTAATGTGGCCCTATTTAAAATGCTGAGCTGCTGGGGAGAAAAATAAGCAGGACTTAACACAAATTCAGTCAAGGAATCTCAAGTCAGTTTGGATTCAAGGGAAAAGAAACACCTAACTTCGTCTAGGTAAATAAAGGGAGTTTTACTAGGGATAACATTTGAAGTGCTAAATAGTTGAGAAATGAGAAGAGACCCCCAAACAGAAAAATAGCAAGTGAAAAGAAAAATATGTGGAGATAGAAGGAGCACAGCCAATTCTGAAATTGGAAGATTCAATATGGGTTAGAGGTTGGAGGGGTAGGTATGATATTCATGGAAGGAAAATGTAACGGAAAAGATTGGATCATGGAGGACTTTGGATGCTGTGCTAAGGCACATAGAACTAACTTTGTAAATAAGGGCAATATATAGGATTGTTTTAGTAGATATATCGTCTAATTATACTTGAATTTGGTAGTAAGGGTGGTGCTAAATCTGGAGCCCAATTAGGGAGTGATTATAAAAATTCAGGTGGGAAAAATTAAGGATTTGTGCTAAGGTATTAATAGTTAAGATGAATCTTAGTCACTACCTAATGAGTAAATATAAAATAAATGATGATGACAAACTAAGTCAATGATTATAAAAATTTAAAGGAAGAAAGACAATGAATTAGAGAAGGTGGTCCATTGGGTGGGGCTAAGGAAGGTGAACATTCATCCACTTTAACAACTTGGGTAAATATTGATGCAAATAACCAGATTCTGTGGGACAAAAAGATATTTAGTTTGTTTTCTTTTAATATATGAGTTTGGATTTTTAAAATAGGTCTTATTTGGAAAAACATATTTGAGGTTCAATGACATATAACTGATTAAAGGTTTAAAAAGACATTTTGAAATTTTCATATTTTATTTTTTAGCTTCTACGTATAAACTGCTTATTTTGTGTGTGTGTGTGTGTGTGTGTGTGTGTGTGTGTTTATAATTAGTGCTTACCTAAGATTTAATTTTTTGAGTGTTGGAGAAAGAATCACATAAAAAAGGGGTTTATTAATAAGGTTGATATTCCCTCAGGAAGGAAAGTGAAGACATGTTTTCCATTTCTTCGAGGACTTGATATTACTAGGGATGATGGTAATTGTGAAATCTCCAAGGGAGAGATGAGGTTTTGAAAATCAAATACATTACTTTCAATTTGCATTATTCCCACATGGGAATGCCTACAGTGCCTGACACAGAGGAGTATGGTAAGAACTTGCAGCTGCTTTTAGGAATCTACCAGCAGGAAGCCCTCAGCAGCTATTTATAGGCAACTGTCTGCAATGCTTTGTACCTCTACCATCTCCTTAGAAAAGCATTCCCCAAAACTCAAGAGAAGCTGGGCTTCCCCAACCTCCCACAGCACTCCTTATATTCCCCTGTCAGTAATTATCTCAGTGGGACCCAGTTTTCTGATTTTAAGTCTAGTCTCTGTCCTCTGTCTGGCTCAGAGCTCTTCCTTGTTGGGAACACTCTCTTAATGCCTTCAGCATTTCTAGCTTCCAGTAGAGTGTCTTAGCAAATATATTAGGTTTTTCTTAAAATTGTGTTTGATTGGTGAATGGAGAGTGAAACTGCACCAAAGAATAGCCAGAATCCTATCTACTTGTGAGGAGAGTAATGACACTTCTCAGAGGATCAGACTGGCCTTAATTTCCAGCCTTGCTAGAAGCACCCACTCCTTTTTAAACTACACTGTTCCCACCTATTAAAGTTAAAATAACCTGCTTTTCTAAAACCAAAACAAACAAAAAACGCTGTGTACTTTTATGTTTAATGAAAAGCATGTATGGTTTAATCAAAAGCACATGTGGTTGTGAAAGTTGTTAGAATCAAAATGGAGTCATTTGTGTCAAACCCTGACAAGTGGAGCTGAGGAAAGTTATGACGGGAGCGTTTTCATCCATTTTTGCCTGATAAGGACTATCACAAAAGACTATGCAAAAAACACAATCTTGCGCAAAGGCCACTGCAACCTTACACAGAAAATACTTCTGTAAGGGTGTCTGTCTTGCAACTGACTGCCCTGTCTTGGATTGATGCCACCCTTGCTATTGATTCTTGTAGCCAAGGATAATTAATTCAAAACAACTTATGTAATCCTCCTCATTTTGCCTTTAAAAGTTTCCAATTGCCTCAACCTCTTTGAACACACACATAATTTACTATGGCACATGTATTCCCGTTGCAATGCTACTCCCAAATAAATATCATTTTCAGACAGTCTCCTGTCTCTTATTTAGTTTGATATAGGAAACAGTAAAATGCAACAAAATCTAATTCCTTTTTGTTTTGCTATTCTGCTTTTTTCCAGATTCTCAATTTCAATTCCACACGAGTTTGTAACTGGGTGGCGGGAGGACAGGGGCTTAGGTGCCTTCCCGTGCTCACCAAAGATGTAACCGTGTCACAGTGTGGGGGCTTAGCTCCTTCCCTGTGCTTGCCAAGAATGTAACCGGGTGTGTCCAGGGTCCTGGGTTCACTTGTCCCAGGGATGGGGAAAGGGCCCTGGTGGTGCAGTGAGCTTACCTTTCAAATAAATATCGCACCCAAAGAGTTTAGCAGAAAGTGATTTATTAGGCAGAGGGAGAGAGAGAGGGAAAGAAAGAGAGCTCCTACAATGCCATGGGAAGGGAATCTGAAGGGGATATCCATAAAGGGGAGAGGGAGCGATAGCTCCCAGGCTGCCTGGGAGGGGATCCAGAGAAGGAGTCCCCGCACAGGTAAGGGGCAGGAGGGTTCTGAAGTTATTCCTGCCCCATTCCTGTTCTCGTCCAATGAGAGGAGTGCTTTCAAACTTCCTCTGAAGTGATTGATCTTTGACTTTGATACTGGATTGGCTGCTAGGTGTGCAACTAGCGCCCCCTCCTCCCAGAGCTTTTCAGGGGCTTTTTAAACACAGAAGCTCACCTGGAATTTCTACCTAGCCCACATAGGAAAGTTAGACAAAGAACTGTACATTCCAGGATGGAGGGGTGGATGGAGGTATGGCACTGGAAAATTCCTGCCTTTGAATCACAGGCAATTTTCCTTAACAGTCTCTCAAGTTCATAGTGCCCCAAATACATGTATTTCTAGGTATGGTATGTGGAATAATATGGTACTTGGAAATTTGTTATTATGTCTTTTAATACTTTCTCCTTTGTCCTTGTTGATATATGCATAATCTCTAACCAGAATAAAAATAAGTTATAATCTCTAACATGATGACTTCCATAAGTGGCTCATATGAGAATGAACCTGACAGTATATACAAATCGATAAATTATAAGAAATAAAAATGAAGAGAAATTCATTAAATGCAATATTTATGCATTAACTACAGCATGCTTTAAAACCTTCTGTGGCTTTAATATTATTATGCTGTTACATGAATCTTTGTTAAATGCCTACCAGAAACCCACGTTATCCCTTTATTATATTTTTTGTTTGCCATGATTTCTTAAATGACAATTAGTCAAAATCTAATGTATTAAAGGAGTGACATGGACTGCAGCCTTAGAATATTCCCTTATTGCCAAGCAGCCTCTGAAGGCCAATTACTTGGTTCTTCCATTCGCCTTCTGCTTCCTCACTGCGAATCCTTGGGCACATAACATAGCTTCAGCTTTCCCAGGCATTTAATATATAACATAATTCTTTATGGAGTCTGTGTTACAAGTAAATAAGATAATAGAGGTAAAGAGTGCCTGGCATATAGACAATGCCTAATAATTAATATACTTCTATCATGTCAAATATAATATTGAATTCTACATACTGTATACTTAATGACTTGCTTTTTTATGTTTATGTATTATGAATGTGTCTTCATGTTAATATTGTTCTACAATATAATTCTAAATTCTGCATACTATTTAACACTACACAGCATAATTTACCCAACCAATATGCTACTATTGAACATTTCCTTTTCTCCAGTTTGTCAATCATATATACTTATCTATATAAAGGACTTTCGTGAACATCATTTTACAGACATTTTTGCACACATCCCTCATAAGTTTCTTAGAATAAATGTCTAGAATATGAATTAGTAGGGAAAAGGTATAAATATTGTCAGGATATTTGCTGTCTCAACAGGAGTTTCTCTTTCCTTGTTTTTTTGCTGTAAAGCACCAGATACCCTTGGGCATATGCCTGCTACTATTTTCAATGAGATTAAATCACACTCATTTTTAGTTGATTATTGCTGCATATTGAACATCTGTTGCATTCGTGTTTTATCCAGACACCCTGTTGACCTCTGTTATTATTACTGTTACAAAATGCAATCATTGGTTGCTCATTTCTGACAACGTGACAAACATAACCTGAATATCCTTCAGACATAAACCCTTAGAAATGCTATATGAGATTTTCTTTTTAAGTTAATGCATATAAGAACAACTTGCAAAGAACAAAGAAAATTGCTCCGGTACCAGAAACAAAGAACTTAAAGTGACTGCAATTGCATTACAATGGAGTTTGCGAGATTCTTGATTCTCGCAATTTAGGCCTGAGTTTTTACGCCCATGTAGGTAAAACAATAGTAATAATAATAATGCCTTCAAACTGAGTGAATTGTGGAGTTGGAATTAAGGCCCCCATATTTGTTTGGGACCATCAGAAAGTCTGCATGAATCTTATTTGAACAAAGATATAGAAAAATTTTACTTACCTACTCTCAGAGATGGTGGTATTGTAGAGAAAATATTTTGTTGTCTCTGCATGGTTTAGGCCTTCTGAACAGAGAAACCTTAAAATGATTAATGGGCAGGCCTTAGAATTTAAAATATGATTTCCGTCTCTATGGAGGAGAACATCTTCGCCTTGTAAGTATTATTGCAAAAGAGAATGACTCCTGGAGCTATCATTTAAATTCCAAAGGATTTAACTTACAATAGACAGAAGAGGTTGTTGTTGTTTTTGTTTCTTCCTCTCTTGCAGGGGACGAAGAAGTTCTATGCCATCTGTCTTACATAAACTCCCAAATTTATATTTCAAGATTCCTCAACTTTACTGCATAACTCAAGAAAAAGAATTGAAACTGATACAGTTATTTCTGTAATAATGGTAATCTGTCTTGGTTAAGAAAGTTTATTCAATTTCAGATATGAATGTAAATATTAAAAAATTATCAGAGATGACAAAAATGTTGCAAATCTTTGCTTGAGCTCTTGATGTAGAAAAGTCTTCCCTGAGAATTTAAAACCTCTACCATTACCTAAATTTGGTGTTCTCATTCATGCTACCTAAGTGGACCTGAAACTTTTAATCTGAGAAATTGATACAGATAGTGCTATTAAACCATACCAATTATGTAAGCATTGATTTGCAGAAAGCAATACAAATCACTCTAGAAAGATCATCCTGAGTCACAGGAATTCTAAAAGAAAGAAATAAAAGCCCTATAAATGTGAATTTACCATCAGAATTTATACAGTGCACAAGAAAGGAATAAACTGGCATGGTAAGCAAATCATAAATAGTAGTGATTGAAAGGATCACTATCAGATAATGGAGAAATAATCTAAAAGATAATACAAATATCTTTTTACAATTAATCTAAAAGATAATACAAATATCTTTTTACAATGATTAAGAAACTAAATTTTGGAATCATGTCTATTTCTTTAATAAAAAATGGTTAGATTTTAGAAAGAGCTAAACAATATCTACATATTTTAAAGATTATATTTGTACCATAGATTGGACATTTACACAGGTAGAACTCATCAAGTCCAAGGAGAGATGAAGAAACTAAAGAATGAAGCAGTAAAAATGCTATAAAATATAAGACAAAGTAAAAAGATGCTACCTGTGAATAATAGGATTTAGAGAAAGAGGTAAAGAAATTGGGGAAAGAAGCAATATAATTTGGACTTGCTGAGAATTTTTCTAAAATTGGTGAAAAGTTTTTTAAAAATCTCAAGCAAAATAATTAAAAATAAATCTCAACTTAGATACATAACAGTGAACCTGAAGGACTAAGCCCAATCTTAAAAGCACCAGAGAATCAGCTACAAACCGTAGAAAATTTGTAGGATATAAGTCTACATAATAGTGGCAGAAATCCTGGTGCTGGGAGGAGGAAAACAGTCAATGAAAGAAACACTGAGAACTTCATGGGGTGACAAAAATTCTCATACCTTGATTATGAAAACCCATCAAACAGTATACATAGTATTTAGATTAATAAATTGACTCCCGATAACAACATGAATAAATCTCAAAATGTAGTATATAAATGACTCTACCTAAAAAAACAAACAAACAAAAAACAGAAAATCTACGTTTTAAAAAATGCAAACCATATTATCCATTGTTGATGAGATACACATGTTGTTTCCAACATGTTTCCAACATATGTTTGAAAATACAAAAACCATGAATAAGAAATACTCAAATCAATTTCAACATAGTAATACTAACTTGGAAGTAGGGGAAAGGAAAGTGTCCACATAGTTTAGGGTGGAGCTTTAGTTTTACTTGTAGTTTTTCATTCACAATTTTATAGATAAGAAATAAGATGACCACATGGCAAAATTTTATAACTACTGTATTTTAGGTAGTCAATATAATGGGGTTGTTTTGTCATCTACATATTTTGAATATTTTATAATTAAAATTTTTTAAACAAAGTAATATTACCTGCAAATAGGTAATTTTGACTCCTTTAGAATGTTCAGAGTCTGTAATTATTGTCTCAATGTAAATTCCAAAACAGTCCTAAAGTCCTAAATAAAGTTGCATTATTCATGTATTGTTTTCTAATTTTAATGAAAATACTTCTGGTGTTTCATGGTTAATATGACAGCTCAGCATATTTCTAGCTATTATAATTATTACATATATATTTATTTTTCTTTTGGTTTTAATAAAACTTTATAGTATATTAATCAATGAGGTTTGTTACAGATTTTTTTAGTAATAAATACTGAATCCCATCAGTTTCTCTTCTGGCATGTAAACATTATAAACAATATAGTGCAGCTTCTAGATCAGAAGCAGATTTCCTTCACTGAGCCTCATTTAGCTTCACCACACAACTGAGCAATTTACTTGCTCTGGGCCTCAGTCTGCTTACATACTTTTTCTATCCACTTCACAGGCAGATGTGGGAATTAACTGGATTAAACACCTAATACAGTGCCTGATAAATACTAAGCAATTAATAAAATGCTAGCTATTGTAACTTTACATTTATTTTTCTCCACTTTTTGATGATGAAGAGTCATTCATAACGTTTATTGAGCAATTCATATAAAATAGATACTGTTATAGTCACTGGGGATGAAATAATATACAAAGTCTCCCTTCTCTCATATAGTATAATTTACGTAATAAATTCTGTTGGTGTATTTCTTATTATTAGACTCTGCCCACTCCCAGAATGAATCTCACTTGATTATATAGTAGGCTTTTTTGGCTAATGTAGTTAGGATTTTTGACTCTATATGCAAACCCAACATTATCTATAAATTTTGTGTGTGTGTCTGTGTTCTGTCTCAGGTTACACAAGTTTTGTAAAATGATTTTAGAGACTCTTAAGATTTTTTTAAATCCCTAAGTAGTTAAAATAGAATAGAAATGATTTTTCCTAAAGCCTAGTATTAAAATTATTTGCATGAGATTCTTCTTTTCTGCTTACTTCTTTGACAACCCTTTCAGTTTCTTGCATTATTATTCAGCTATTACTATTTTACTTAAATTATCCTAACGGTTCTTGAACAATGTTTTAAAATTATAAGTTCCTTCAAAATAGTATATTTTATTATGGTTTTCAAATTAGCACATTAGAATTATGTTTTAAAAATCACATCCATATCAGTGTTAATATATTCTTTTTTCATACATACTATTTTAAATTTTTGTCTTCCTTCTTGGTGGTGAATGAACGTATCTGAGTTTGTCTATCTTATTATTTTTTAAGCAAAATTAGGTTTCATTTCATCAATTCTTCTTCTTTTTCTGTAATTGAATAAACTACCTTCTAATTTTATCTTTTTCATAATTAATTACATCCTTCTATATTTATTTCATTTAGCTTATTATACTTACTTCTTATTACATTTCCTTGTTTAAATTTTGAAAAGCCTATTAGTTGTCGCTACAGCTTTGACGACGTCATGTTAGTTTTAGTAAATGTTATTCTCATTAATAATAGTTTGTAATTACTTTGAAATTGCAATTTGCAGTTTTGATTAATTCTTTGCTACAAAAAGACATATTTTACTAACTTCAAAATGATTTGAATCTCTTACTCAATTTTCATTGATTCAAGAAATCCACTAGTTTCTGAGAAAATCCATTGCCTGGAAAATAATATATGCTCAATAAATAATTATTGCAGTTAAATTGTACCTCTACTAATTGAAGTTGAAGAATATGGTTGATAGAATTTCTAAATTGTGAATGTACTGTCACTTTTCTGATACCTAAAACATTACCAAGGTTTATTTTTATTCCGAGGATATATGTAAACAAAAGTATATTCATTAAAGTACAAATGTTTGATGTAAATAGGTTGATATATGTTATAGTGTATCTATGTGTATGTTTATATTAGATGTAAATATAATTTTTTATTATCGTGAAAAAATGTTTGCATTGAACAATCATCTATGTCTCTATATAGCTATTATCTATCAGTGTGTGTGTGTGAGAGTGTGTGTGTGTGTGTGTGTGTGTGTGTGTGTATGTTTCATGTTTGCCTGCTAAGGTGGTTAAAACCTTAAAATATACACTCTTCTGGCACTCTAATGTCATGGTATATCAAATGGTCTTTCATGTTGCAGCCATTTTTTATTTATTTCAATTCACTTTTGTGGGTATATATATATATATATATATATTCAAGACACAACTTTATTGTTAATTTTATATTTTATAAATAGAACTATATATTTGTTTACATATGTTTAATATGTAAGAGGAATATGTATTTATAAACATATGATGATAAAGATCCTTTTAGTTTAGAGCCCATGAAAGCACCCAGGAGGGAGGCTGTACCCTGCAAAGCCACAGGGGCAGAGCTGCCTAAGACCTTGGGAACCAACCTCTTGTATCAATGTGACCTGGATGTGAGACCTGTATTCAAAGGAGATCATTTTGTAGCTTTAAAATTTGGCAGCCCTGCTGGATTTCACACTTGCATGGGCCCTGTAACCCCTTTGTTTTGGACAATTTCTCCCATTTGGAATGACTGTATTTATCGAATGCCTATAACTGCATTGTATCTAGGAAGTAACTTGCTTGCTATTGATTTTACAGACTTATACTATTTCATTCAGCAATGAGTATTAAGTTCCTACTATGTGCATAGCCTTCACCTACCTATTAAAGTTACTACTAATGTGCAAGACATATATCAGAGTAATGGAAAATGAAGTTTTCTGACTTACTCATGTGGTTGAGATTGACTTTCTTCTGACTTGTAATTCCAGGTCTACCTTAATTTTTGTTAATATCTTTATTAGTTTATGAGTCCCTGTGTCACGTCACAAGCCCCAAACTTCAAAGCCCCCAAAATCAGATAACGAGTTACCTGTAATTCCCTACTGAGCAGTAAGCTTTGCTAACAAAACCCCAAATCTCTATCAATTTTTGCAGACTTTGTTATATATATATATATATATATATATATATATATATACACACACATATATGTCTCCTAAAATTAGCTAGAACACTGTTGATGCCACATTTCTGTAGTATAAACTATTGTCTGGATGATTGAATCTTGGTACAGATTCAATCTGTAACAGAAAGACACTTCTCAATTATGATGGACAGTAATAGTGTTAGCCAATGGCATTACACTTAGTAGTGAAATAATATAGGCATTCTAATTACATTGAGAAACTAGACAAGATCAACTGGTGTCACTTCTAAAGTATTTAATAGTGCTTTAGCTATTTTAGCTAAAACTAAAGAAAAGGAAATATGAACTCTTACAGCCACAACAATCTAATCATTATTTATAGATGATGTGAGTTTATAGCTAGAAAACTAAAAAGAATCAGACAGAGGCCAATACTTTGTGCAGATAAAAAGTGAACATCAATATTTCCCATATACAAATATCAATATCTCTCATATATAAATATACTCCATTAATATGGAGACATTACATATACATTGTATAAATCTCTGATCAGAATAAATTACAATATATCTTATTACTTTACAAAAGTATAGACAGGAAGAATTACAAATGACTGAAATAAATGGGAAGTAATAAAAATAAAACAAAAAAAGGGTGTGATAAAAGAGGCATCTCATGCATCACTGTGGGATTATATTGCTCTGAAAAGTAATATCAACACAAAACACAACATTTAAAAATTCATATACTTATTGACTGGATAATACAGCTTTTCAGAATATATCTTAAATGAAAAAAAGAAGAACATGTGCAAGGTCTTATCTAATACATAGAGCTTTACTCTTATACTAAAAATTGGAAGCAGCAGAAATGTATAGGAGTAAGGGACTGATCAAACACGTTATAGACTTTTAATAAAATAAACTCTAATGTAACATTTGGTCTCAGGTTGCAGTAAAATGCTTCTTGCTATAAAATATGACATATTTTAAGTGAAAAAATTCAATTACAAAACAGGTACTGTATGATATCAGTTTAGTGGTGGTGCATGAGTCATTAGACATCCAAATGTTTATTAGACATTTGGATGTCTAATAAACATTTCAAACTTAATGTCACTGAGATAGTAGTGGAGTTACTTTTCAATATCCATTCTCCATTCTTTCTATAGTAATTGAAAACTTGAATTTTAGTTGGTCACTAGCTGCCCAGGTAAAGACTGCAGCCTCCCAGGTAAGTATTAGTTATGTCTCTGTGAGTAGGTTATGGACATTGGTACACATATGGAAGCAACATGTACACATTCCAAGTCACCACTTTAAAGAAAAGGGGCATGCTTCTCTGTCTCCTATCTTGCTTCCTGGTATTTGGTTGTATTCTTAAAACATCTTCAATGAGGGCATAGTAAAGATAAAATCTGGGGCCCCAAGGATTTGGTGCTTCCATTTAAGCCTCCAAATTGTCATGTTTAGATTTCACAGTAGAAGGTATGCCAGTAATCAATTTATTGTCTATTCACTTCAAATTCCCTTTTCTATGATAGAGAATATGGACCCTGTAAATATTTCATCTTAGCCAGCCAGCACAATGAAAACTATTAGTAGAGGACGATAGAAAGACACCTGAAAGGACCATTTACTTTCTGGTTTTGATGTGGGGCTCTGGCCACACTCCTGCACTGCACTGTGTCTAGTAGCAACTAGTGGCCAACAGCTTCCTAAGCACCTCAAATTGTGCATTTTCAGCAAGTCAGGTATGATCCTAAGATTCCTTCCACTGGGATGGGTTCCCTGGTTTCAATGGAGTTGATGAAATCCAGGTGTAGCAGAGGCCAAGTAGCAACACTTAACCACAAAATACAGGAGGGGTGTGTCTACTGGAAAGGGAAGGCGGGGCATAGCAGTAATCAGAATGCTTTGGCCTGCTGTTATTTGGCAGTTGCTAGTTGATCAGGGTGTCTTTACTAATGAAGTAGTTGGGCAGCCTCTGGAGTATTGCTTGATCAATAGAACAGGAAAAAACTCTAGATTAGGTGGCAAAAAAAAAAATCTGACTTGAATAATCACAGAATTGAATCTCAGCTTCTCATTCAGATGTCTGATATGGTTTGGCTCTGTGTCCCCATGCAACTCTTATCTTGTAGCTCCCATACATCCCACGTGTTGTGGGAGGGACCCTGCGGGAAATAATTGAATCATTGTGGGGGGAGGGGTCTTTCTCATGCTTTTCTGGTGATAATGAATAAGCCTCATGAGATCTGATGGTTTTAAAAACAGGACTTTCCCTGCACAAGCTCTCTCTCTGCACAAGCTCTCGCCATGCATGTAAGATGTGACTTGCTCCTTCTTACCTTTCAGCATGATTATGAGGCCTCCCCAGCCATGTGGAACTCTAAGTCCGTTAAACATCTTTCTTCCCAGTCTCAGGTATGCCTTATCAGCAGCATGAAAATTGACTAATACAGTAAATTGGTATTGAGAGTATAGCAGTGCTGTAAAGATACCCCAAAACTGTGGAAGATATTTTGGAACTGGGTAACAAGCAGAGGTTGGAACAGTTTGGAGGGCTCAAAGAAGACAGGAAAATGTCCCTAGAGATTTGTTGAATGACTTTGACTAAAATGCTGATAATGATATGAACAGTGAAATCCAGGCTGAGGTGGTCTCAGATGGAAATGAGGAACTTGTTGGGAGCTAGAGCAAAAGTGACTCCTGTTATGTTTTAGCAAAGAGACTGGTGACATTTTGCCCCTGTCCTAGGGAGTTGTGGAACTTTGAACTTGAAGAGATGATTTAGGGTATCTGGCAGAAGAGATTTCTAAGCAGCAAAGCATTCAAGAGGTGATTTGGGTGCTGTTAAAGGCATTCTGTTTTACAAGGGAAGCAGAGCATAAAAGTTTGGAAAATGTGCAGCCTGAAAATGTGATAGAAAATAAAATTCTATTCTCTGAGTAGAAACTCGAGCTGGCTACAGAAATTTGCGTAAGTAACAAGGAGCCAAATATTAATCCCCAAGACAGTAGGGAAAATGTCTCAAGGGCATGTCAGAGATCTTCATGGCAGCCCCACCCATCACAAGCGCAAGGCCTATGAGGAAAAACTGGTTTCACAGGCTGAGCCCAGGGTTCCCATGATGCCATCCATGTAAGAGATGACTTGCCTCTGTTTGTCTTCTGCCATGACTGTGAGGCCCCTCCAGCCATGTGGAATTGTAAGTCCATTAAACTTTTTTTTTCTCAGTTTTGGGTATGTCTTTATCAGCAGAATGAAAACAAACTGATACACCATCTTAAAACAATTATCAGACCCTTTATTGAAGGCTTGGTCACTTTGAGAAAAGAATTTGCACTAATTGTCAAAAGAACCCACCATAAATCTTCCTCTAAATCTTTGCTCAAAAGAACTGTTACCTAAGATGACTGCAACAAGGTAAAATGTAAAAATGGTACAAAGTAAAAGAAAAAAAAAGATAAAAGGCTAAAATGACTGTAAAAAGTAAAAAGAGAAATATCTGCACTTTCCAGGGGTTACCAAACTCTGTCTCTGAATTGATGTTTCATACCCATGGATGCAAAAGGTCACTAACCCAATAAAGTCTGGTGAAAAAGTATATGCATTAAACTCTCAGAATGGACACAGACTGTGAAGATGTTGTGTCCCATGTGAGTGCCCAGCAAATGGCCTCCACTACATGGGAGATTCTTACTAATCATGGGGACAAAAGAGCATATATCCTCTGTGGTTCTCAATTAACCTCTTTTCCAAGTCTCTCTATTGCTGGGTCAAATGGACCTCTGCACAAAGTAACCACAAGGGCAAGACTGGAAGCTACCTACTGGGCTCAGCAACATAGTCTTTCCTCACCAGAGCTGACCTGGATAACATTACTGCTGAATGCCTAACCCATTGCAGTTCCTGGTAACATACCACTTCCTGGGGGAAAACAGCCAGCTATCTGGTAGCAGAAATAGACTACCTGAATAGTCTGACTGAAATAGACTTGCATTCTGAAAATAAATTTGTCTTCAATGCCCCTAATGCTTCTGCCAGCACCACCATCTATGGATGCACAGACTCTTCCCCATCCCACTGCTTCTAATCAAAGAATTCCCTTTACAACAGAGGAAGCTCAGCAGTGGGTTCATACTCATAGAATGAACTGGTTTCCCACATTCCTTATCACCACAAAGCAGTTAAACTAATGAAAAGTGAAATGGCTTAACTACAGACTCAGTTACAGCTCCAATACAAAGACAATACCAGGAAAATATGGGCTTCTCTGTTACATAATGGAGTATATAAGTTTTGAATTAGAAACATTATATGGTTGTTCTCTTTCCACAGCCAGAATACATGAATCCAGAAATCAATGAATGATAGAAGTGAAAGTGTTTATTTCCCTAACATACTCAGTAATCAATTCATAGAATATTTACCCTCATTCTGGCTTTTAAGCTCAGCTGATTTGGATTTATTAGCTCTCAAAGGCAAATGCTTTGACTGTACTATCAAAATATATCTGGAATTCAATAATCTCTCACTATCTCCATTACTATTACTTTGGCCCAAATCAAAATGATTCCTTGGCTGGACTATCTCACTAACAAACCCTATCTCCTTATCTCCCTTCTAGTCAATTCATATGGCAAATAGTAATTTTGTTTTCTTAGATGGAGTCTCAGTCTCTCACCCAGACTGGAGTGCAGTGGTGCGATCTTGGCTCACTGCAAACTCTGCCTCCCGATTTCAAGCGATTCTCCTACCTCAGCCTCCTGAGTATCTGGGCCTACAGGCATGCACCACCACACCTGGCTAATTTTCATATTTTTATTGGAGAAAGGGTATTACCATGTTGGCTAGGATGGTCTCAATCTCCTGACCTCGTGATCTGCCCACCTCGGCCTTCTGAAGTGCTGGGATTACAGGCATGAGCTACCTTGCCTTGCTGGCAGACAGTGATTTTTAAAATACAAATCAGATCATATCCCTTCTCTTTTTAATATTTTCCAATGCATTTTTCTTTCAGCCAGAGTATAAGACCCAAATTTTTGTCATGCTTAACAAGGCACCACATGACTTGAAATGATTTATCTCTTGACCTTATTTCCTACCAATCATCACCTGTTCACTATAATCTTAGCACTCTGATGTTCTTGATCTTCTTGAAACATACTAAGCATATTTACTTGTTGTTTGTCCTTCTTATACTCTGCCTAGTGGACTCTTTTTACAGAGAGCCGTATTTCTCACTCCTCATGCCATGTATGTTTGCTTAGGTGAAAATGTAGTTTGGACAACCTTCTATTTCCACCTTATAAAAACGACCCCCTTCACTATTACTTTCTAATACTTTTGAAGTGTCGTTTTGCCTCCATTTGACACATTTGTTGTGCTACTCATCTCCATAAAAGCAGCAACTTTGTTTTATAAAGCACTGAATTCCTAGTATCCACATTAAAATTTCTCCACCTCAGCACTATTGACATTTAGGGATGGATAATTTTTTGATGTGAGAGGATGTCTTGTGCATTGTAGGATGTTCTGTACTATCCCTGGCCTCTACACACTAGATATCAGTAGCATTCCTCCCCCAAGTTATAACAACAAAAAATTTATCCAGGCATTGCCAAATGTCCTCTGAAGGCAAAGGTGCTCTGGTTAAGAGCTGCTGATCTAGACTGAACAGAGGTAGCTCTTAATAATGAATGAATAAAGAATATGTATTTATGTGCAGAAACAAGATTGGGATGACATATACTGATATGTTAGTTGTGGGGACATTAATTGTGCACGTGTGCTTTTAGAATTAAACACTTACCTCATGATTGTTTTACAACTATCACAGAAAAATAAGAAGCCAATTAAATCTTGGAGAAGCCTGCTTTGGGCTTCTGTGTCTCATTTCCTCCAGTATATGTTTAAGTCCTCTCTGCCATTAAGGATGCTTTGGCTGAAAAGTTTGTTTTCAAACTGCTGTAGACAATATGACCTTCTTTCTTGGCATTCAAGAAGTTCTTCTCATTCCATATGATAGCTTTTCTCAGTTAATTTTATTCTTATTCCCCAGGAGAAGGTCACAGAAAACTCTAACTGCAAAGTACATGACCATTGTTTTTACTGTTAATGATTATTAAAAGCCAAAGGTAACTTGGCAAAAATAATTTAACAAGCCAACCTAGTCATTAATATTCACATAACTAGAGTCCTTTGGCCTCTTAAAGTGAAATCTCAATCATGTAAAATGCAGAATACAGCAATGAGATGATTAACCTGCACATTATCAGAAGCTAAAATAGATAATGAAGAAAATTGAAAATGATATCAGTCAGTCTTCACTTTCCTTTAGAAATATAACTTGGTCATAAAGGTCATAAAGTGAGTGCCTTAGTCAGAGGCAATGCTGTGTGGAATACCATGACGGTGGATAAGGCATTCCATAAGTCCATGGATGGTAGTCTTGGCAGAAGCACTGTGTGCAGGACAGGCAAACCCATATCCAGAGTAAGTGTCTGCTACAGTGAGGACAAACCTCTGCCTTTTCCGTGATGGAAGAGGTTCCATATAATCAACCTGGCACCAGGTAGCTGGCAGATCACCCTGAGGAATGGTGCCATATCAGTGTTGGTCTCTGCTGCTGGCAAATTGGACACTCAGCAGTAGCTATAACCAAGTCAGCCTTGGTGAGTAGAAATCCATGTTGCTGAGCCCATGTGTAACCTCAATCCCTGCCAACATGGCCACTTTGTTCATGGGCCCATTGGGCAATGACAAGGATGGCTAGGGAAAGAGGCTGAGTGGTGTCCACAGAATGGTCATTCTATCCACTCCATTATTGAAATCCTCCTGCCACTGACACCATGAGCACCGTGGATCTGCTGGGTCATATGGCCTAAGTGGGCAGCAGCTTGGACAGCAGCCTGGACCTGTTGCAGAGCCTTCTTCTGTTCCGAATCCCACTCCAAACTGGCAGTCTTTTGGTCACTAGATAAATGGACCAGAGTAACATACCTAAATGAAATATCTTGCTTCCAAAATCCGAGCAGGGCCACTATTGGTTGTAGGAGGGGCCAAATGCAGCAACTTATCCTTCACCTTAGAAGAAATATCTTGATAGGCCCCACACCACTGGACTCCTAGAAATTTTGCTGAGGTAGAAGATCCCTGAATTTTAGTCTGATTATTTTCTCATCTTCTAGCACACAAATATCTCACCAATAGGTCAAATGTGTTTGCTACTCTTCTTGCTCACTGGATCCAATCAGCATAGTATCATCAATATAATGGGCCAGTGTGATATCTGGTAGAAGCAAAAAGTGATCAAGTTCTCTCCAAATAAGATTATGACGCAAAGCCAGAGAGTTGATATACCCCTGAGGTAAGACAGCAAAGGTATATTGCTACCCTTGCCAGCTGAAGGCAAATTGCTTCTGGTGGGCCTTATGGACAGGAATGGAGAAAAATCCAATTGCCAAGTCAATGGCCAGATACTAGGTACCAGGAAATGTGTTAATTTGCTCATGCAATGAAACGACATCTGGTACAGCAGCTGCAATAGAAATGACTTCGCGGTTAAGCTTACGATAATCCACTGTCATTCTCCAAGATCTGTCTATCTTCTGCAAAGGCCAAATGGGAGAGTTGAATGGGGATTTGGTAGGAATCACCATCCCTGCATCCTTCAAGTCCTTGATGGTGGCACTAATCTCTGCAATATCTCCAGGAATTCAATATTGTTTTTGATTTACTATTTTTCTAGGTAGAGGCAGCTCTAATGGCTTCCATTCATCCTTTCCCACCATAATGCCCCTCCCCCTACCAGTCAGGGAGCCAACGTGGGGGTTTTTTCAGCTGCTAAGTATGTCCATGCCAATTATGCATTCTGGCACTGGGGAAATGACCATAAAATGAGCCTGGGGAAGCACTGGACCCACTGTAAGTTGGACCTGAGCTAAAACTTCATTAATTACCTGACTTCCAAAAGCCCCTACTTTAACTAGAGGACCACAATGATGTTTTGGGCCTCCTGGAATCAACGTCACTCAGAGACAGTATCCAGTAGTCCCTGAAATATCTGATAATTTCCCTTTTCCCAATGCATAGTTACTCTGGTAAAAGGTCAGAGGTGTCTAGTGAAATTTCTGAATCATGATAGTTCTAATTTTTTGAGGAACCTCCATACTGTTTTCCATAAGGGGTGTACATTTCCACTAACAGTGTACAGGGGTTCCCTTTTATCCTCATCCTCTCCAATACTTTTCTTTTTTTTTTTTTTTTTTTTTTTTTTTTTTTTTAACAGTAGCCATCGTAACAGGTGTGAGGTGATATCTCATTATGATTTTAATTTGCATTTCTCTAATTATTAGTTATGTTTAACATTTTTTCTATACCTGTTGTCCATTTGTATGTCTTCTTGTGGGAAATATTTATTTAGATTATTTGCTGATTTTTAGTTATATTATTATTATTATTATTATTTGCTTTTGAGTTGAGTTTTTTATATATTTTGGATATTAACCCCTTATCAAATGTATGCTTTGGAAAGATTTTCTCCTATTGCATATTCTATCTCTTCACTTTGTTGATTGTTTTCTTTGCTGTGCAGAAGATTTTCTTGTTGTTGGAATTCCATTTGTCTATTTTTGTTATTGTTTCTTGTGCTTTCAGATTCATATTAAAAAAATCATTGCCCAGACCAAAGTCAAAGAGATTTTCTCCCATGTTTTCTTCTAGCAGTTTTACAGTTTAGGTTTTATGTTTAAGTCTTTAATCATTTGGAGTTGAGTTTTGTATGTGGCATGAGATAAGGGTTTAAATTCACTCTTCTGGAAGTGGATATCCAGTTGTTTCAACACCATTTGTTGAAGAAATTGTTTTTCCCCCATTGTACACTCTTGGAAACTTTGTCAAAAATTAGTTGACCATAAATGTGTGGATTTAGTTCTGGTTTCTCAGTTCTGTTACATTGGTCTATATGTCTTATGCGAGTATCATGTTATTTTGGTTATCTTAGCTTTATAACATATTTTGAAGTTAGAAAATTTGATTCCTCCAGCTTTGTTCTTTTTGCTCATAATTGCTATGTCATAAGAAGGAGCACTTGGAAAATATGAGAGCCTAGAGTGCAAGCAATACTTTTCCCTAATAGACAAGTTCATCTGATGGGAATGAAGTTGAGACCATGTGGGAACACCAGAAATTTTTGGTCCTGATATCTTGCCCCACAGACTCTCTAAATTCATCTTGCCAGGCAAAGTGTAGACCCTAGCTTTTGCCATTTCTCCATGTACACAATAAAGCTAAAAAAATCACTGATATCTCAAGGGAATAAGAAACAACAGGAAAAAATAACAGAGCATGTGGGAACTTGAGATTTATGAAAGAAAATGAAAAAATGAACAACCTGTCAGAAAACAGCTAACGGTGGACCACGCAAAGTTTGAACTTATACCAAGCATAGCAATATATTCTCACAGATAAGGGCCAGACTTGGTAACAGACATCTAAGTTGTGTAAAGAATAACCAATTAGAGACGCTGGTGTGACCAATATAAAATATTAAAGAAAGAACTAAAATATACTAAAGAAAAGATTAAGCCACAAAGCAAGGATTTACAAATTTAAGATAGGCCAGGCATGGTGGCTCATGCCTGTAATCCCAGCATTTTGAGAGGCCAAAGTGGTAGATCACCTGAGGTCAGGAGTTCAAGACTAGCCAGGCCAATATGGCAAAACAAGTCTTTACTAAAAATACAAAAAAGTTTGCCAGGCATGGTGTGGGCGTCTGTAACCCAAGCTATTTGTGTGACTGAGGAAGGAGAATCACTTGAACCTGGGAGGTAGAGGTTGCAGTGAACCAAGACCTCACTACTGCACTCCAGCTTGGGTGACAGAGTGAGACTCTACCTCAAAAATAAATAAATAGATTGAAGTCATATCAGGTAACCTTTCTGACCACAATGATATGAAACTAGAAATCAGGAACAGGCAAAACACTGAAAAATTTACAAATATGTAGAAATTAGCATGCTCTTGAGCAAACAACAGATAAAGAAGGAAAACAAATGGGAAATTTTTAAATATATGGAAAAAATGAAAATGGAAGCACAGCATACCAAAACCTGTGGGATGCAGCACAAGTAGTTCAAAGACAGAAGCTTATAGTGGTAAAGGCCTACATTAAGAGAAAGAGTCTCAAACAGTCTAACTTTATGCCTTAAGGGACTAGAAAAATAAGAACAAAACTGAGCCCAAAATTAGCAGAAGGAAGCAAATCATGAAGATTACACAGAAATAAAGAAAGACTAGATAGGCAATAGAAAAAAATCAATGAAACTGAGGTTTCTTTTGAAAAAATAAGCAAAATTAATCAAATTTTATGTAGGCCAACCAAGAAAAAAGGAGAGAGAACTCAAATAAAATTACAAATGAAAGTGGAGTCATTACAACTGATACAACAAAAATACACTGAAAGGAGGATAAGAGAATACTGTGAATGACTGTGTGCTGATAAATCAGATAACCTAGAAGAAAATGTACAAAATTCTAGAAATATACAACCTCAGAAATGAACCTACACCTATACAAGTCTGACTCATGAAAACATAGAAAACCTGAACAAATAATGAGTAAGGGTATTGAAACAGTAATCAAAAACCTCTTAACAAAGGAAAGCCCAAGATCAGATGACTTTGACAGTGAATTCTACCAAATATTTAAAGAAGAATTAACACCAATCTTTTTTCATACTCTTCCAAAAAAAAAAAGAAGAAGAGGAAGGGAACAGTTCCAAAATCCTTTTATGAGGGTGATAAGCCAGACAAGAACACTGCAAGAAAAGACAACTATAAGCCAATAGTCCTATGTTCATAGATAGAAAAATACAAAAATCCTCACAAAATACTAGCAAACCAAATTTAACAGCTTATTAAAGTGATCAGTCACCATGCTCAAGTGGGATTTAACCCTGGAATGCAAGGATTTATCAACATACCAAAATCTATCAAAGTGATACCAAATTAAGAGAATAAAGAACAAAATACATATGATCATCTCAGTAGATGCAGAAAAGGCATTTGACAAAATTTGACATGTTTTCATGATAAAAATTCTCAACAAATTAGGTATCAAGGGAATGCACCTCAAAATAGTAAAGACCATACATGAAAAGCCCAAAGCTAACATTATCCTCAATTGTGAAAAATTAAAAGCTATGCCTCTAAATCTGGAAAAGGCAATGGTTCCCACTCTCAACACTTTTATTCAACGTAGGACTGAAAGTTCTAGACAGAGACTGGAGTAATTAATATTGTTCAAATGTCCACACTGCACTAAACAATCTATAGGTTCAATGACAATTCTATCAAAATTCCAATGACATTTTTTTACAGAAATAGAGAAAACAATCTTAACATGTGTATGGAAGTACAAAAGACATAATCTTAAGAAAGATAAACAAATTAGAGGTATCCTGATTTCAAAGTATATTACAAAGCTATAGTAATCAAAACCCTATGGTATTGGGATAAAAACATATACATTAAGCCAATGCAACAGAACATCAAGTCTAGAAATAAACCTACAGGTGTACAGCCAACTAATCTTTGGCAAGTATGACAAGAATACACAATGAGGAAAAGATAGTCTCTAAACAGTGTTGGGAAAACTGAATATCCATATGCAGAAGGAATGAAAGTGTGCTCTCATCTTAAACCATACACAAAAATTAACCCAACATGGACAAAAGACTTAAATATAAGGCCTGAAACCAAAACAAATCCTCAGATAAAATATGGGAGAAAATCTCCTTGACATGGGCCTTGGTAATGATGATTTTGGAAATACCACCAAAATCATAGGCAACAATAACGCAAAAAAAAAAAAATACACAAAAACAAGTGAGGCTACATCAAACTAAAATGTTTTTATATAGCAAAGAAAGCAGCCTATCATACGAAAAGGTTTTCTATAAAATGGGAGAAAATATTTGCCAAGTATCTATCTTTTAAAGAGTTGAATCCAAAATACATAGGCAACTCATAAAACTCAAGAGCAAACAAAACCAAGTAACCCAAATAAAAGTAGGCAACGAGCCTCATGAGACATTTTTCTATAGAAGACTTAAAAATGGCCAACAGGTATACTAAAAGGTATTCAATATCACTAATCATCAGGGAAATGCTAATCAAAACCATAAGATATTACCTCATACTGTTGGTATTGCTATTATCAAAAAGACCAGAGATAACAAATATTGACAGTGCAGAGAAAATACAAACCATTAAGAAAAACAGTACGCAGTTTTTCTTAAAAATGCAAAAATAGAACCACAATCTAACAATCCCACTAAATAGTATAACTCCAAAGAAGTGAAATGAATATCTCATTTCAATTATTTACAATACCCAAGATATGGAAACTATGTTAAGTGTTTTTTGACAGATGACTAGATAAGGAAATATTTTAAAACAACATCTAAAAAATGTTTCCATTTAAAAATGAAAAATGCCTATATAATATCAAACAGAAAGGTTCTTACCACATTTGTATACACTATTATGATATTTAAGATCATTCAATACAGAGATCATGTTAAAAGCTTCAAGAAAGGATATTGTAGACAGCCTTAGAAACTACAAGTATTAGATTAAAATTAGGTTTCTCAACAGCCACCCTGCATACCAGAAGGCAATGCAATAATATTTATGTATTGACAGAAAAGAAATTTGAACATGTTTTTAATCCAGTAAAACTATAATTTAAATATGAGGGCAAAATATTATTCTCAGGCATATGAGACTTGTAAAATTTACTATGCAAGCTTTTCTTTGAAAACACTCTTGGAGGAAGTACTCAAACAGAAATAGAAACAGATCCAGGAAGAAACGAGATATAGACTATCACACCGAATAAATAAGTCTACAAATCTTTTAGTGGTTTAAATAAACAATGTCCTCGAACTAGGAAAGGAGCAGAAAAAAAATAGTTTTGGTGAGGTTGGGATTTCAGTAGATAGAAGAAAAGGTGAGAAAGAAATGGATATTAATGAAAGAAATGGATATAATGTGTTGTGTCCATATATATAGATATGTAAATACACACACAATTAACCCTTAAACAACACAAGGGTTGGGGTGTTGATCCCCCACACAGTTGAAAATCATATAAATTTTGACTCTTCTAAAACCTAACTATTAATAGTTTACTGTTGACTAGTGCCCTCACTGGTTTAACATAAACAGCCAGGTAACACATAAATAGACTAAGATCTACATAAATTTTACTGGATTAATGACTTAACTTTTTCTTATGTTTTGATATTTTAGGCAATATAGCACATCCATAATCTCCAAAAATTTTTCCAATATATTTATTGACAAAAGTCTGCATATAAGTGAACCTATGCAGTTTGAAATTGTGTTGTTCAAGGGTCAATTGCAGACCAAACAAAAATATAGATATTTACCATAATGCAGTGACATTAGAAACCAACAATAAAAAGACAGACATTTTATAGCTGAAAAGTTCCACATATTTAAAAAACTACACTAAATTATTCTTCATTGAAGAGGAAATATTTAGTGAAATAGTTCATAAAATGAAAGTAATTTAAGAAGTTTGATATATAGCTTAAACTCTGAGAAAAATACTTGTGGAACTTAAGCTATAAGATGAGCAAAAAAGTAAATGCAAAGTAGCAAGAAAGAATTTACTACAACAGATTAAATATTTAATGAATATACAGATTACAAGTAAGAAAATGTAATATATAATTATAATAAATATTCTAATATATAGGATATAATATGATATGATATTGATATATCATGTAACATAAAGATAATATAAAGAACAACAAATCTGAAACCTTAGAAGAGGTGCATTATTGGAAAAATATTAAATGCTAAAATTTATACAAAAAAACTTAAAAAATAAAATCAATAATTATTGAACTAATTAAAATAATCAAAGATACTCTTCCTTACTTCACTCCCTACCATTTCAGAACCAGATAGTTCTACAGATAAATATTATTTTAACATGCCCTTTCAAGGAACATAAAATTCTAAATTATATAAATTGTTAAAGATAGTAAAAAATGAAAGTTAGCTGCTCCTTTCATTTGTCAAATTAATAGACTGGTATTACAGTAGCAGAAAATAAAATTACATGCTTTGCTATTTATAGGTGAATGTGAAACCTGGAAAGCTGGAAATGTGAAGGGAGTTCTTCCACTGGTGCTGGAACTGAGACTGGCTAGATAACTTGCAGGGTTGAGTGCAAAATGAAAATGTGTGAGCCCTTGTTCAGAATCATTAAGACTTTCAAGATGGTGACAGCAGAGCATTAAGCAGGCATGGGGCCCTTTTATGCATGAGGCTCTGTGCAACTGTGACTTCACAGGTCTCCAGCCCATGAAGCTGGCCCTGGCTGAGTCACTGGGGGTGGGGGGTGGGATATTTAGAGGGAGCTTATACCTTGGAAAGAGGACTGTCTACAGGCACTGGTGTCACAGCTAAAGACTGTTGAAAGAGAGACAAGAAGAGAACCATCTGGCTTTTTCCTCTCCTCCTTTCTTCCATTCTGCCATCAGTGCCTCCTATCTACCCAACGTAACTGGAAGCCAAAGAGTATGATAGCCTGGGGATTTAAAGTTCCCTGTGTTAAGAAACAGACCAGTTGGATATTAGAGCTGAGTGAGATAAAGTCTCTACAACAGAGAATAACAAAGCAGACAGTGAATAATAAATAATAAAATGTGGGATAAATTTTATTCTTATCTGGACTGTGGCTACCAGAGCACCATGTGACTTCATGTATTTGAGATAAATTATAATAAACCAATAACAATAAAAATAATAAAATAAAAACTCATATTAAAATGCTCCAAATTAACCACTCTGTTGTAAAGCATGATTAATTATTTTAAATGTGATCTGTGGGTGATCAGAGAAGCAATTGTTCTGCATTTCAATAAATCCACAGTATATTCATGGTATCACATTATTTCTGTTGAACAAAGATGAGACCCAAGTTAAATGCAAAATTTCAGTGATTTGGTTTATATAATTAGCTTGGCGTTTTGAAATTTGTTAATCATTTCTCTGAGCAAGGAAATACACAGAACCCCCCATTATTTAATCAGCTAGAGATAAAGGGAATAATTGAAGATAAACATTGAAGATAAACACATACCAGTGCTCAGCCTGTATCAGGCCCACTTTCGTGTGTTAGTTCATTTAGTCTTTCCAACAACCCTATGAAAGAAAAACCAATAGTAGCCTTATTTTACAGATGAAGAAATTGATGACCAGAATGATTAAAAGCTTGCCTATGTTACACTGCTGGTGAGTGGTAGATCCAGGATTTGAAGTCACTCATCCTCTAGCTAAAATGATTTAGGAAGCTAAGAAACTGAACAATTGATGGATGACTTTGGCCCTCTAAATTCGATCTCACATATTCTCCAGGTAAACTGGCCTAATCACATACTAGAAAGGTTGAGAAAGAGTCTTCTCTTTTGGCTTAGAGTGGATTCAAGATAGATGGTCAGATTCTGATCTCTGTCAGTCTCCATCCTGGGTCCTGTGTGATTTTCCAAAAGAAGGGATGCCTTAACCCACAATGGAGGGTTGCTTCAAATATGCCCTACCACAGGCTACACCAAATAATGAGGGTCAAGACAAATCAGAGAACACAGATTGTTTACTTTATGTCTGTAAATAAATCCTTTAATTCCTTTAACTGAAAACATTACATTCTACCTGCATCTATCTTGATAGCTTGGGATTCTTTTATCATTTATGTTTACGAGGTGACCTCTTCCATTAAAACACCTTAAAGGTGGGCATCAATTTCTTTGCCTAAGCCAAATGAGATGTGCATACAAATATATTAAAATGTTAAAACATTTTTATTGTATAAATAAATGAATTGAAAAGACAATCACTGATAAAGTTAAAGTCAATTTTTAAAAAAGAAATTAAAATAACCCACCTTCTGGTCATTGTCCATTAGTACACGGTTGTCTATATCCATTACACATGAAATTTTTAGAAAACTTACATTCCTTTTGAGGTAAATGTGTTTTCTTGATTGACTTGTTCAGTGATTATAGCCTGAGCTTTCCAGTAGATCTGTAATCTACTCGATTCTGGTTTGATTATTCTGAACAGGAAAGAAACAGCTCTGAACAGAAAGAATCATTCTGGAATGAAACAATGGCTTTACTTCTGCATCAATTCTTCAGGACAAAAACTTGCTTTGTTCACTTACGTTATCTCAGGATCTGCTTCTCTTACTTTGCTAAATGGCAGTAATTCAGCCTTAGAATTTCTTGAGGAAAATAAAGTTTAAATGCCAGAATTAGACCAGCGATTGAAAAGAGGTGAGGCCAAGGTGAAGGGTCCTTAATCCTCTAAAACAAATCTCTATAAAACCAAAAAGTAACTGAGAATTCTGAAAGGATTGTGCTGTTTGGGGAGGCTTAAAGCTGTCAAGATGATATAAAATAGGAAAAATGCAGTAATTTTCTCCAAACCCTTTGCTTGACAGTAACATGTATCATGGATGAAATGGCAGAGGTGACATTTGCAGGGAGATATACAGTGTGAACCAGCTCCTCAGGTGTGCACTCAGAAAAAGAGGCAGCAACCCAGCTGGGTACACATGGTGCTATGGTCTGAATGTTTGCTCTCCCAAAATTGATATTTTAAAATCTTAATTCCCAATGTCAGAGTATTAGAGGGTATGGATCCTGTGGGAAGTGGTGAGATCATGAGGGTGGAGACCTCATGAATGGAATTAGTGCCCTTACAAGGGGCCGAAAAGAACAGAGTTGAACCTTCTGCTATGTGAGTACTCAGTGAGAAAGAACCATCTATGAAACAGGATAAATCCCTCACCAGATGCTGAATCTGCTGGTGCCTTGATCTTGGACATGCCAACTTCCAGAACTCTAAGAAATAAATTTCAGTTTATAAGCTACCCAGTTGATGGTATTTTGTTATAGCAGCCCAGATGGACTAAGACAAATCATTGAAAAACAAAGGCGGCATACAGCCCAGGAGGAAATGAGGAGGGAGTAAAGAAAAGATTCATCCCTGACAGTCATAATCCCACTTCTTATCTCAGTGAATGTTTTCTTCTCTCAGGTTCCCACAGGCATACTATTTGCGGTATCAATTCATTCACAATGGGTTTACTAAATTATTATTTGAAGCATGATATATTTTCAAAGAAGAGGACGAGCTAAAAGCCCAACAAAGTTGCAAACTTAAGCTTCGCAGAGTGAGACGTTCCCATGAACTTTCCTTTCTATCTCTGGGACTTCTCTTTCTTTCTGCCTGCTTGATCTGTCTGTGCTGAGAGTAGTAATGAGTGCCCCTGAGCTGGCTCTGAGAGACCCTTTCCCTTTGCCCAGACACCATATCTTTAAAGTTATTTTAGTTACTTGTATAATAATGTATTTAATAAGTATAATAGTTATGCATGCTTATTTTTTGAGCATTTGTCAAATTTTGTAGAATTTCAATTTTGTATTATCTATCTGTCCATAATAGCTACTTTACACATTATATATGCCTTTGTAAGTTTTCACACACACATTCCATAAATTGATACCTAACTCAATATAAAATGTGCTCCTCTACATTCTTGACTTTATGTTGCACTGCAAATATTTTCTCTCACTGTTAAACATTTCTGCAAAACATCATTTATAGCTGCTACTTAATATACTGTCATATAGATACACTATAGCCCCTTTAGCTATTGCCTAATACCAGATACATTCATTTCTTACCAAGGTCACTTATATCCACTTTGTAATTTAAAAGTGCAAGGAGCATTTCTCTATTACATACTTTTCTCTCTAATATGGGTGAGTTGTTTTCCAGCTTCACATCCACAAAAGCAACTGAGGAGTCCAGCTCTAGGCAAAAATCCTTTGTGTGATTTTTTTTATGCCTGACCCTTAGCAATTATAAGTCTTTGCCTGGCAAATATAATGGGAGAAACCTTGCCCTCCCCACACCAGACTCAGTGCACAGCCACTGCATTAGAGTCTTCTGGAGGGAGTTGCAGTTGAGTACTCAGGCCCCTCCTGGCGAACAGTGCTGTTATATAGATCTGCATTTTAGCCCAAGTGTCTCCACTGAGACCTCTACAAAGAGTTCTTGGCTTTCAACCACTCTCACTCAGTATTTCTCCTCTCCTACGTCTTCCCCTGTCCCTCTTCTTCACTCTGGCATCTTGGGTCCTTATAAAAAGGAGTCTTTTGTTTAGTGTTCCTGGGCAGTGAGAAGACTTCTCTCACCTGAACTGCATGCCATCTTACTCTGACCACTGCTGTCCCATGAGGAGAATTAACAGTAGGGAGCTGGCACTTATTTTTAATCTTGATTACACAATCACAATAGATGAATAAAGGCTTGATTGTTAGTTTCATTTCAGCTCATTGTCCTAAGTGACTACCTGGACACCTGGCAGCTCCACACTGGTAGGTGTTTTCTTCCATCTTACAGATTTATAGTCTAGAGGCTTAGAGCTGTCTCACTCATACTTTTCAGTCTCCTGAGGAAAAATAAGTAAATTAGAAATGAAAAAGGATGAAATTATGACGTTAACATTCACAGGATGATTTTTCTAATTGAAGAACTGATTCAAGCATTTTTCCTCTGCATATCACATTCAATTTACAAGTGTTATCTCAAGTAACCTTCACAAACACCTTTTAAGGGTGGTATTATTTACCTTAGACTTCAAATCATAATAACAATGTATTGAAAATATTCTGCTTTTGGTCTGCAACAATAAAACAATAAATACACAGACATTTCCTCTTGATGGACAGTGGAATATTTTAGAATAAGGAGAATCTGTATTTCTCATTATGTTTAAAAACGCTGTGTGCAAGCAAATACTGACAATCAACATGTATCTTCTCTGAGTTCATAGAGCCAAGTAAAATATCATTCTTCTTGATGTTTTCTCAGAAATATGTTTTTGCCATTGGGGAGACAAGATTTCCAAAGGAAGCAAAAGTGAAAATCCTGACTTTTATTCTTCTATAGTGTTGCCTTCTCTGGTTGGAGGGTCTTGTCTAAAGAACTTTATTCCTCACAGGAAATAAAGCATATTTAATTCCTGTCAAGTTGAACACAAAAGTTTGGGCATATGGAAAGAACATTGCAGAATAATGTAAGAAATGCACCTGCTTCCTGGTCTCACTTGCTTTACCATTTCAATGACTCACCCGGGGGAAAATAAAATGTCAATAATCAGATGTAACTGTATTATACAGAGAAAATAATGCAAAATAAGACATAATCTCCCTCCTTTAAAAGATATTTATAAAAGGCAAAACAAAATCATACAGCATGGGTTTGGGAGATGCCAGGGAAATAAAATATAAAATAGATGCATTAATTATGAGCAGACCTGCTTACTAGTCTGCAGCTCTAACAAATGTTCACCTGCATGCTACATCCTTATGTCCATTTTTCTATTTTAGAGATTTATATTTGATGGAATCTCAGAAAAATGACATAGCAAATGATTTTTATACTCTTTCTGAAAGGAAAGTGGTGGAGGTACATAAATGAAGCCTGTGCCCCATATTTCATTAATTAATTTGATAAGTTTGTTTGTTCATCAGTGATGGTTTGAGTGTGCCTTATTCAAGTATGAGTTAGACTTCTCAGGATCTTGCTGGACTAATTCATTTAGTCTTTATATATTTTTGAGAGCCAATATTAGCTGTATACTGAGCTAGCTTCTGGGTTCAAGAGATTCTTCCACCTTAGCCTTCCAAGTAGCTGAGACTACAGTTGAGAACCACCATGCCTGGCTATTTTTTGGTAGAGACAGGGCTTCATTATGTTTCCCAAGCTTGTCTCCCAGCTAGCTTCTAGGATAGTAAATAAGAAAAAGGCAAAACAAACCAGAACTCAAGCCAATGATGTAAAATCATATATTAGAGAAAATAACTAGAGTATAAGCAATCCAAGCCACACTGTTTTATAAAGTGCTGTGGAAACGTAAGGGAAAAAGGCTGAAACCCCATGAGACAAATCAGGTTTTTCTTCCTGAGTATCCTGCTGTGGATTAAAATGTGGCAAAATCAAGAGTGTTCAGATAAGAAAAGTAAAATTGTGTGAAATAAGAAAAACTATGAGTTTGCTTTTTCAGCATATACTTAGATGGCATTCATCATAGAGTTGTATTTGATAGCCAAAGATAAAATGTTACTTTATATTTTCAATAAATAATATCAAACCACCTATAATTGTGATATCAAGGTTAATTATGTTGTGTTTCACAGGAAGGACAGCTGTCCAATCAAAATGATGTATGTTGATATTTGTAATTGATGACTCCTGAATGTGATCTTGATTACAAAATGGCTTCTTGGTGAGCTTAATTTACAAACACTAGTCCCATAGTCCAATCTAGTTAGTTTTGGAATACCAGGCATTTTATAGGAAGTATGAGAGAAAAGTAAATAATATATGTGGCACTTTACTTCCAGTAAGGCCCACAGACGTTCCCAAGGTAAAAGATTCTCATAAGTTGATGTTCTTTCTGAGACACAAGAGCTGTGATAACCTCTAGGCGCCTTGGTTCTGCTGATCTTCCCTTGTTTGTTACTTGGATCATGAATATGAAGAAAATGCCAAGGATTCTTGGTGGCTCTTAAACCATCCTTAACAAAGGTAGGTGCACTCAACAGCAGGGGACTCCGACGCCTGGTTAGTAGCCAGGCAGCACAGCAAGAGGTGAGCCGCAGGCAAACAAGATAAGCCTCATCTGTATTTTTTCTTTTTCTTTCTTTCTTTTTTTTTTTTTTTTTTGAGGAAGGGTCTCACACTGTTGCCTAGGATGGAGTGCAGTGGTGGGATCTCAGCTCACTGCAAACTCCACCTCCTGGGTTCAAGAGCTTCATCCACCTCAGCCTCCCAAGTAGCTGGGACTACAGGTGTGTGCCACCATGCCTGGCTATTTTTTGTAATTTTTGGTAGAGACAGGGTTTCACTGTGTTTTGCAGACTAGTTTCGAACTCTTGGGCTCAAGCAGTCCACCCACTCCCAAAGTGCTGGGATTACAGAAATGAGTTACTTTACATGGCCAAAGCTTCATCTGTATTTACAGTGGCTCCCCATCGCTCTCTTTACTGCCTGAGTGCTGCCTCCTGTCAAACCAGCAGCGACTTTAGATTCTCATAGGAGCACGAACCCTATTAGGAAGTGCACATGTGAGGAATCTAGCTTGTGTGCTCCCTACGAGAATCTAATTCCTGATGATCTGTCACTGTTTCCCATCATCCTCAGATGGGACTGTCTAGTTGCAGAAAAACAGCTCAGGGCTCCCACTCATTCTACATTATGATGAGTTGTATAATTAATTCATTATATATGACAATGTAGTAATAATAGAAATAAAGTGCATAATAAATGTAATGTGCTTGAATCATCCTGAAACCATTCTCCCACCCCAGTTGTGGAAAAATTATCTTCCATGGAACCAGTTCCTGGAGCCAAAAAGGTTAGGGACTGCTGCTTTACAACATCACCAGCCCTTGACTGACAGTGGCTTTTCTAAGGAACTCTGTGATTCAGAGTAGGGTTAGCCCACTATGTGACTGACTCAGAGTCATCACAATAAAGATGGAATTTCTTAATAACTTCCTTATTCCTAAAATCTAATTAGAGCAAGAGGGGTCTGACTCCATGACTTAAATTTAAGAAAATATGTTTTCATAATACTAGAAGTTTAAAGGGACAATTGTGTAAGTACAAAATTACCTTACACAAGAGTGTGTGTTATACTTCAACATCATAACGTCATTATGCTATTTCACTATGTTTTAAAAGGCAATATAGTCATATTTGCTGACAAAATGTAAAAAGTGTAGGCTTTAAGATTGTCAACTGAAAGTTAGATCATCCCAATGAAAACTTTAACAATATTCACAAATGTATTTGATATGGATTGACATTTAGTTATAAGCTGTTTGTAAAATGTATGTGATTTTTTTTTCATTTCAGGAATGAGCAAAAAGTGTTAAAATTTAATAAAACAAACAGTGGCTGCTACTGGATAACTAGTTAAGTAGCAATTCTTTACAAAGGTAGTTTCACAAAAGGACCTTCATAGGACTAATAACAGAAATGTAGAACTCCAAAAGCTTTAAGGACATCAAACATACTACAATTTTCCCAGAAGAGCAATTAAGAAACTTTGTAACCTGCTACTACTATTAATGTTAGATACCTTTATATACCTAAAATGCTTAGATATTTTAAATATACAAAATGCAACATGATTTACTTGATTTGCTGTTGATATTATTATCATGTTGTGTATGTTTAATATAAGAGATAATAGAAAAAGATATGTGATATTTTTCTCTTAGGTGTAAACTAAAACTACCATTGGATGTGTGTGTGCATGTGATTGTGTCTTATCTTCCCTTTGTGTATGAATTTTGTTTCTACTTTGCCTCTTTCTTTGGCTTTTGCATAGCTAACTAGAAATAAAAATATTAGATTATGACATAAATTATTATGAGACTTCTTATTTGGCCTTTAAGTTTTTAAATTATTATTATAATTTGAACTCCTGCAGCTCATTTACTTGGTGAGGTTTCTGCAGAATCGAGCAGCACCACACTTGGTAAAAACACAATTATTAAAAGTTGATGTGTTTTTGAAAAGCAATAGAAATATATGTTACTTGCCTTTGTTATTATTGATGTTACCAACACTGGAATTGAGAGGTATAACAATTATTAAAAGAGATGCCACTCCTGTGTAGATAAAATTTGTCTTGCAAAAGTATTGCTCTAAGATAAAATAATTCTAAACTATGCAAAAATCTGTCTTCCAGAATCTTCTATATTTCATTATTTTTATTACTTTTATTCATTTCTGAAATGAAGATCAGCTGTGTGTTTTATTTTTATGAGGCTTTAGTTTATCAAGCATAATATAAATTCTAAATGTTTACTAATAATATTAATATGGACCTTGCAAAGATGAAAATAGCTTAGATCATATATTCCTGTAACACTACCAATCAACTTTATGTTGCAATGAAATGATCTTTCTGGTATGTTGCCTGGGAAGTGAACTCTCTTTTAAATCATCTCAATTTAGATTTCTATACCCCTTCTTCTGTTTGAAATGCATTTTATATCAACAAATAAATAGCAATGATCTGTGTTTTTGTTGTGCATGCAAATTTTATATATGACACAGAGAAGAAAAAATTCTAGGGCCGGGCGCGGTGGCTCAAGCCTGTAATCCCAGCACTGTGGGAGGCCGAGGCGGGTGGATCACGAGGTCAAGAGATCGAGACCATCCTGGTCAACATGGTGAAACCCCGTCTCTACTAAAACTACAAAAAACTAGCTGGGCATGGTGGCGCGTGCCTGTAATCCCAGCTACTCAGGAGGCTGAGGCAGGAGAATTGCCTGAACCCGGGAGGCGGAGGTTGCAGTGAGCCGAGATCGTGCCATTGCACTCCAGCCTGGGTAACAAGAGCGAACCTCTGTCTCAAAAAAAAAAAAAAAAAAATTCTAATGATTCCTCATAACATATTCAGAGAGATACAAAAACCAACATTTTCTAACCTGTAGTAGTGACTCACTGAGAAATCATTGGGAGAGTAAATGTTAGCTGGAAAAAAAAAAAAAAGAAAGATGAACTGCAATGGAGCAAATAACTTTACACTTCCTACCAGTAGGAAGGAAAAGGGAAAAGAATACTTGCTATGCATTTATTGTGTGACAGACAGATTCACAAATATCAATATTCAGAGGTCTGTGTTGGAGGAAAGAAGTCTGGTGAAAGATAATCAATTAAGTGACAAATCAAAGCCCTATAGCTGTGGAAATTACAGTTACGGCACTTTAAAAGTGTAAAAAGTGATACACATAAAAAATCAGAGTTTTGGAGGAGGGGAAGTAAAAGGAAATATCAATATGCAGATTGTTTCCTTATAGCAGGAAGTTAATATTGAAATTATTGGAAATGTTGAAAATACTGGAAATGTTGGGAACATTTGGTGGAAAGACAAACTACAATGATTCCTATCTTTGAGATCTTTCAGGACCCTATCCTCATTACTCATAAATAAAAATTAAATTTTTATTTATTTATTTTTTTGAGACCGAGTCTCACTCTGTCACCCAGACTGGAGTCTTAGCTCTCTGCAGCCTCTGCGTCCTACATTCCAGTGATTCTCCTGCCTCAGCCTTCCAAGTAGCTGAAATTGCAGGCACATGCCAACACATCAGGCTAATTTTGTAATTTTAGTAGAGATGGGGTTTAGCCATGTTGTCCAGGCTGCTCTCAAACTGCTGACCTCAGGTAATCTGCCCACCTCAGCCTCCCAAAATGCTGGGATTACAAGCATGAGCCACCACGCCTGGCCTCTATACTCATTATTGATCGTAGCAGTGGGCTGCCTGGAGTGGCCATTACGCAGCCTGCAGCCTGGAAATGGGAAAGGCCAGGCAATGGTGGCAGGAGTGGCTGCAGGAGCAGCAGTGGCAGCAGTGAGACACCTGTGCCCCGCATTCTCTGTGCCCCATGTCCCCAAGGCAGCAGACTGTGCCACCCTCATCTTGGCACGACTGGGCTGTAGGTCTCCTGCAGGCTGGAGTGGAAACTTGTGATGGTTTTTCTGGGCAGCCCATTGCTGCCCATGGACCAATCAGCACGCACTTCCTTCCCTCTAAGGCCCAAGAAAGGACCAGACTCAGCAAGACTCCAGAAAACCAGGGGATGACCAGCTGCAGAGAGGAGCTACCTTCTCTGCTGAGTGCTGAACACTTGCCTGACACCCTGGCTACTAAGGGAAGCTGCCCACTGTCTCCTCTCTCAGCTGTTCAATTGCTCAGTAATGTTCCTCTTCAACTTGCTCACCCTCCACATGTTTGCATACCTCATTCTTCCTAGATCCAGGACAAGATCTCGGGACCTGTGGACGTCAGGGCCAAAAGTGCTATAATGCAAACAGGGCTGAAACACACCTCTTGCTCGCACGTTGTGGGCAACAAGAAGGACTGAAGAGAGAAAGAAAGAAAAGTTTTGGCTCTTCAGGAAGCCCAGACCTAAGAGCTTCCTGAACCAGGGCTGTGACACCTCTTTAGGGCTCTGCAGTTCCTGGCATCTCCAAGCTTCTGGGCACCACCACGTTCTCTGTCAGCTGTGGAAGCTGCTTATGGTACGCCTGGACCAGCGGCAGCCTCACAAGAAGCCAGGTCCCATGCTGGCCCCTGGAGCTGCCTGCCCCACTGCAGGCAGAATGCCTGGCTTTGCACAGTGGCCAGAGCCCACGCTCACTCACACGCCCCTCACCACTGCACGCCTGGCTCGCCCTAGGCAGGCATGAGATCCAGGCCGGTGGCGCAAGCCGTGTGGCGTTCCAGGCCGAGTGGGCGGAATGAAATCAGCCGACAGAGCAAAACTCGAGGAAAGGCCTCACTAGCCACAGAACCTTTTGGTTGGTGAAGTGACACCCCATGGATCCGGTAACATTATTAACTCAGAGAAATTATTGTCAAAGAACTATTATCTCCTAAAGAACTATCAACTTTAAGTTCTGCAATATTTTCTCTTCCATTTTAGGTTCATTTTCTCCTCTTACAGTCATGTAAAAATTAATATATTTAACTGAAACTGTCATAAAATACTTAATTATGTTTTGTTTATCTAGCATTCTTTCCACATTTATCTATCTGTCTATTGATAAAAATACCTGTAATGCTGTTGAACAAATATTAATAATTTCTATCTATGGTTTCTATTTCTCCTTCACACTATTAAACTAATATTACTGTCAATAATGAATCCATTGCCCTATTTATTAGTATTATTATTTACTACATTTACATCTTATAGATTACTATCCTGAAAACACTAAGCTAAAGTTTAAAATAATGTGTGATTAAATTGAGTATTAGGTTAATAAGATCCCAGGGGGCTCAAACTCTTTATATTACAAAGCAAATTTATTTTCTCATTTATCAGGAAGGAATCCAGGATAATAATGCATATAATTGGTTAGAAGTTCAGTCATTCAAATAAACATGAATTCATAAACTCATGAAAAATACCAAAGTCAAGAAATCAAGCTGAAATACAAATTTTGTAGTTATAAGATTCAGAAAAATTAATAGAATAAATATTACCATTTATACTCTTTTCTTTGTCCAAAGATGTACCTACCAGTGGCACTTTCTGAAGCACCGTGTGTGTGTGTGTGTGTGTGTGTGTGTGTGTGTGTGTGTTAGAAAATAATTATTCTAAGCTGCTTCACTGTGGTAGTGACAAGATAAAATTCAAGAAACATGTATATTTTTAATTATATTACCTCCTATCTTTTTAGCCGCTAATAGTTCATCGCCCCCAAGGAATATGATATGTTTTCTTCTGTGGTTAATATTTTGGGGCACAAAATGTAACATACAATAATAAAATCATTTTTGGTATGTTTTCAATGTGCGTAACTCCTTTGGCTAGATATAATGAGACTACCTCTGTACATTCTCCAGAAGCTACTTTCAGCATCCTGATAGAAGAAAAGAATCTCAATAAACAGTCAACCGAGTGCATACAAGGGCTTTAAACTCTTGGAGGAGGATGTTTTTCCTTGCTTAGCACCCCTCTCTGCTTCTTCAACTTGATGTCATTCTGAGCATTTTTCAGACTATTAGAAAGTGTCAATATGCTGTGGTAGAAAGTGGTTTTCAGAGGCCTTAATGGAAATCACAAGATGATCCCTGAAAATATAGTTTAAGTATCAAAGCATTGCAGTGTAATAACTAAGAACTATTGATAGCTGAATGAGAAAACATCCCAGACCTACACCAAGCTAGGAAAGAAGGGTAGGAAAAACTATACGACTAAGCAAACATTAGAAAAACATTTTTTCCTAATAATATAAACAAATGAAAAAAATACATTAAGATACAATAAGAACAAAGAAACAAGAAATGAAAGTTTCTAGCAATATACTTGAGTACTTAATGTATATTGAACTAATACTTCTCCAAACACTTTTACGTGATTTCACTTAATACTTTTTAAGGTGCTTCCAAATTGGGAGAAGTTCAGCCAAAAGTACTGACTCAATGATAGAATGAAGCCTGCAGATTAGATTAACAAGGAATTATCTGGAAATGACTTGGAAACTGGATCTTGTCTGTGTGGTTCTAAAACAGAGCAAGAGTGATGGCAGAACTTTGACCTCCCTGTTCATCCTCATAAACTTGCCCGCACATCCCTACTCACTACTCTTTCTGAGACACAATAGCTCTTCTTTATTCTGCTCTTTTTTTTTGAATGGTTGCATATGGTTTACTATTATCTTAGGTAAGTCTTTTCTTCTTCTCAGAATTGCTTGGCCTATGAGCTTTTGGCATCCTGAGGCCTGGCTAGGAGACTTCTATGGAATATAAATGATATTCAGAAAGTGGCTGCATGGAAAAACATATTTGTTGTTGACCAAATAGCTACAATCTGTTTATTCAATGAATAATGGGAACATTAGGAAGGCTATAAATGCCATGGGCCTACCCTAAGGAGCAATATTATTTGATATATTCAGGGTTTTTTTAATCAGAAAGATTTAACGTGATTGTAAGAATTTTATACTTGTTCTACTTCTTAGAAAAGTATATGTCCTTATTTCTGTCTATAAGAGAAGAAAAGAGGAATGTTGGCTGTCAGAGGAAACTTTTTCAAGGTAATAAAAATTGTAAGTGTGAAAGCTTAACTTTCTATCAAGGTTTTCAGACCTACTCTCATTTGATGACCTAATGCTATTTCATTATATCTCAACCTATCCTTTAACTACTTGGTTTATTTTGACTGATAATATTATAAGCTCATTGCAAGCAAAGGTAATGCCTTACACACCTTGCTTCTATTACCCTGCCTATAAGGCAAAGAAAATGAGGTGGATTCTCAAAGAAAATCCATAAACAGTTATTTTAATGAATTAGCACAACTGAAGGATCTACACATAACCAAAGAACTCCAAAAGCAAAACTTTTAATCAGCTATTTTTGTCTTCTATTTTATTTTAAAACTCCCTTATAGTAACAATAAAAAAGAAAGAAGGAAGGTAATGCTACATTTGAGCCAGACTACAAGAAGTAAAGTTAAATGAAGTAAAAATTAGAACTGAATTTTATGTGTTCAAATCTGTTGATCATAGTTACAAATAACCTCTGATAAAGATGACATTAATTAGATGAGATACATGTTATTTTTGAAATATTAATTTTAGAGAATCAAGAAATTTATTATGAAGAATTATTGATAAAGTTGATCAGCACAATTATTTATATTTAAATCATTTCCTCAAATCACCATAGGGTTCCAAAAGCAATGGCACATTTTAGCTAAATTTCAATGCAAGATTAAAAAAAGAAGATAGAATTTATCATCAAAAATCAATTGGCAACAGCTAGATGAACACCAGCAATATCGTACTGGGGAGTAATAAACAAGGCTGTATAAAAAATGAATCATGTCAGATTAATCTAATTTCTTTATATGTCATAGTGATTTAGGGGATAAAGGACAAGCAATGGATTAAATATATCTTGATGTTAACAAGATTTTCAATGTTGTTCCATTTAACACCATCAATCACTAATAAATAAGGAAAAATGCAGCCAACTCTGTATTTATTAGATGGGTAGGCAGATATTTGAAAAGCTTTTGACATAATGTCAATGGTAGCAGTGGTGGAACATGGGGTCACACCAATCCCTACCCCATTCTGTGATGGTTTAACATGAAGCAGCAGTCACTTATGTAAATCAGTTGATTTGTCAATAGATCATATTTTCCTTATGTTGATAGAAGATAACAGACATCTTTGCTTCAATATGGCCTTACAAATTTAAGAAAAATAGAATTTTTCCTTAACTTCCTTAGCTATAAGATGAACATATTACTAGAACCTACTCAAATAACTGTAATAAATAAATGGCAATCTAGAATCCTTGTCACAATGCTTGGCATAGCAAAACTGCAATCAAAGATACCATTTACAATTAATATTACTATCATTTCTATCAGTATATAACTTGGATATTTTGAAACATGCATATCCTCACACTTCATTCACTGGCCTCCTGATATGAGATGATTTGATTTTATATAGTCTGGCAAATTGAGAGAGTGGAAAAAGCTCAGCATAAATATATTAAAAATAATAGCTCAGATTAAACTTATGAATTCAAAATAAATTATCCCTGCATATTTATGCAAAATTAAAATGTAGCAAAGAATCAATGAGAATTACAATTTTACAAACAATTACTAAGAAAATTATGTATAGCTATTGGTTCTCATTTCTGAGAAGGTTGAACAGATCTATCTCTTCTTCCATTTATCAAAATTATTCCACAATTTTTTATTTCTAGACATTCACACAAGCTAGCAATATTTGGTTTAATACCCTTTAGGTAACCTGATAATTTACTAGCCCACACTCAAGGAATATTTTCCTATGTAAGCTTAATTTCAACTCTAATATTCCTTTGCAGATTCCTATAATACAATGAAATTATTCACAGGAGTAAAAATATTTAATATAGAATTATTTTGTGGACATAATGTCCATTTTATTTGTTTTCCTATAGAGATTCAAGTCAACATGGATATAAGTCTAATTTTTTTATAGATTCAGGAAAACAGAATGTACAAAATTACTTTCTAAATTCTCTGCAATGAATTTATGTCTTTATTTGGGCTACCATAACAAAGTACTGTAGACTTGGTGGCTTATAAATAATAGAAATTTATTTCTCACGGTTATGGAGGCTGGATGTTCAAGATCAAGATGCCAGCAAGTTTAATGTTTATCAAGGTCCTCTTTCTCATATATAGCCATATTCTCACTCTAACTTACATGGCAGAAGGGCTGAGGAGTCTTTCTTGGATCATTTTTATCAGGGCACTAATCCAATTCAGAGGGCTATACTCCCATGATTTTATCATCTCCCAAAGGCTCCATCTCCTAATACCATCACCTCAGGGGTTAGGATTTCAAAAAATGAAATTTCGGTGGACACAGACATTCAGACCTTAGCATTTTCTAAGCCAGTTCTTCCCACTGAATTTCTTTAAGTAATGCATTCCCATTTCTGCAAAGGAATACCTAATCAAGGATAAGAAACCAAGGATTTCTCTTCATATGTGGGTATGGGTTCAGCTGCCTTATAATTTGAGACCCTACATAAATCTACTTCAACTCCTAAAATAAAATCCTCTTCCTGGCTAGACCAAATTCTATCTTCTAATTTCTTCCACAATTTATGAGATTCTGTCTGTAAGAAATGCAGTTAGCGGCAATAAAGTTTGAATTCTCAGAAACTTTGTCAACCTCAAAGCAAATATCTTATCTTCATGAAAGCAAGGCCCATATAGGGGTATGAAGGATATTTAGAGGTATAAAGGATAAGAAAATGCTATGTCAGCAGATTTAAATGTTATTGCCACTTGTTCAGGCAGGGCTTAATTCCCAGTCCATTGTATATATTGTTGATCTGCTGAGCCAAGACAGACTATGTTTGGCTTGGGAGAGAATATTAATGCAAGTGAAGCTGAAAATACAATTGATTATAATATTATGACATTATATTTTAAAACTATTTGCATTCCGTTATTGAATCAGAACAGTTTGAAAAGTTATTGAAGAATTAGAAACAAGAATTTTTGATACTTTGTAAAAATCTTTTACCAATGAAAATCAATCATCCTGTTGATCAAAAAAGCAAGTCACCTAGTCAACGTCAAAGTAAAAAGGCATGTGATTTCACCATGAGGACATGGCAGGGATGAGGACGAAAAAGTTTCAAATAAGAGAGTGAAGAATTGACACCAATTATTCAATTTCCTACATAAGATTTGGTGACTCCAAAGCTGAACCAAAGTTAAAAAGGGCATTGAAAGATTTCTTCTGGCATCATCTGTAGGGTTCTAGAATCACTTCCTCACCAGCATTCTTGCTGGTTATCCATATCTGCTCACCCTTAATGAGACTCCAGCTGTAAAGCTCCTGTCCACACACTGACAGATGTTTTATAGTTGGATTGGTAAACTGCAGAAATTACTTCTTACTCAAGTGTTAAGCAGCTACTGAAGCTTCTAATGCCTTGCTTAAGGGTATTTGCATTTTACCTTACATACCCAATTGTTTATGCTAAAGTAAGCTGAAAACAATTTTGGACTGTTTACTTATAGTTTTGAAAAGTAATTAATATCAGAGTATCTCTCCAGTTAGCATCTACTCAGGATAAATTCAATGATTTCATTAACATCTACAATGGGTCATGTATTTACTTACAATTCCTGATCAGTCACCTGTATTTTCATCTTATTCTTTCCCATTAATATGAATTTGTTATAGTAACCAATTTACAGTCAATATCCGGGATTTAGTCAGCCCACATAATCATGTTGCCAAAAATGGCAGTCACTAAAATATAAACTTGAATATTAGTTAGGCTTATTTCTTTTTTCCAGAAGATAATCAGGAGAAAAAGATGTAACTTTTGAACATATCATTATATGACTATGAATAATATAAAATTACTGGATTTTAGGGCCAGAAATTACTTTAGAAATCAGTAGTTCAAAATATCTTATTATTCAGACGAATAAAAAGAGTAAAGTTGCTTGCCCAAACTTTTTCATAAATAACAGAGGCAGGCTAGACTTCAAATCATGTCCTCTTTCCATTACGCCATGCTTATTACTCATGGGCATGTCAGATAATCAGTAAAAGGCAATTCACTGATGGATAATGCTATCTTTAAATTCTTATTATTATTGAGAAAAGAGAGCTGTCTGAAATAACCCTGGAATTGTAGCAATTTAAAGGAACAAAGTGGGAAACAAGCAGTAAGTGTTTTCTCAAACGGGGAGTCAATGAATTGACTGCAGATCTAAAGTAACTTTATGTTTTTATCTCAGCCCAACTCCTGCCATGGATGATCAACCTGGGTAATTTTTCAGGCAGATATTTTCCATCCTGACTCCTCAGTGCAGCACCTGGTGGATAGTAATCCACTTCACAATTCTCACAGAGCTGTTGTCAGGAATAGCTAATGATTGTAAAGCATTTTAGAAAAATATGCTGTATAAATGCTTCGTAACCCATCTTGTATTCCCAGGGGATCTTTAATGTTTAGACTTAATAAGTGAAATCCTTTAGTTAGTCATTCCATGGCTATTCTAAGGATGATGCATTTGTGCTGGGCTGGGCGTAAGCAGTTTTTCCAGTCTATAAGTTAAGAAAAGTATTTACTGCATATTTATATTATGTTTGTTTGTTCCTTGTCAAAATTCTAAGGGAATTTGGTCTTTAGGTTGAATAGTTGATATTTAACTTGAAAAATAAGTAGTATTGCATTTTGAAAACAAGCAGAATGAGCATTCACAAAAATGCATATTTATTCAACTGCCCAGGGAGCTATTCATAGAAATGAAAAGTATAATGCAAGGCTTGATGCTCTAGGTATATTTCAGCCAGCAGGGTTTTATTACAATAAACTCTTTTTCAAAAATCAGAATATGGTAGGAGAAATGAACTATAAATGATTGGTGTCATCCCCAAACCACTATCCATAGTGGCCCTACTCTGTTATTTTGTCAGGCCAAAAGAGGCATCTTAGAATTATATATATTTTTGTTCACCTTTAACCCCTTTTAGTAGGAGCTGTGCCAGGTCTGCTGGCTGAAACATTAGCCAAATGAACCTGCTGGCAGTTTGTCTATTTCTTCCCATTACACTAATATGGAAAATTAACTAGCAAGCATGCCTTCTCTCCCGTTAGATTAGTGGCACATTTATAAGGACATCATCGAGACTGTTCCTTTTATTCTATCCCCGGATTCTCTCTAGGTAGTTGCAGCTCTCGAACCACTTGTAATTTCTCTTCATTATCCTGCAATATGAGGCTATGGAGAGTCTTTTGTTGCAAGTGGCTATAGACATGGCTGTCATTTTGTCCATTATTAGGTCAGTGGTGTGAGTTTTGAGAACAAAGGCAATGAACATAATAGTAGTTAGTATTAGAGATTAAAGTCACTAAATTATCACAAAGAATCCAGAGAGAGGAGAGATCATTGCCCTTGTTTTCACAGATACATGAACAGATACTGAATGACTTTTGCAAGGTCAAGAAAATCAGCAGTATGAAGAGAGATTAAACAACTTAAGTCCTTACAGCAGAAAATTTTGTAAGGATAAAAGTTGTAAGTCCTGTTATTTTTGCTTTTTCCTTTACAAATCCCCCCAGGAAGAATGTGAACTGGTTTACTTCCCTTTTCACTTAAAGTAACATTTTTAATATTGACTGCCTTATTTCTTCTTTATAGGCTGATATGTTTTTTAAAAAATGAGAAAATATGCTTTTCCTTGAGCAGCTTTCCTGGAAAGAGGAGATTTTACCTCTCACCATTTTTTTAAAAATCTGCTAGGAAAAAAAAAAAGTGATCTAGACTTAGGCAATACTTTTTTTTCTATTTCCTTTTTTCTGGAATAAACACATTTAATCTTTAACAGCAAGTATTTTATATGTTCCCCATGAGCTTGGACCACATATGTGGATGGGGTGACTTCAAGCCTCTGCACCTCGTCCTTGCTCATGACTTGCACGATGTTTCTATGGGTGCGGTTATGCAGTGACGATAGTAATGAACCTTCACATCGCCAGTTGACTTTGCCAGCCTGGATGCCAAACCCACTTCATAGAGCCTTGCTCAGCTGTCTGGCACACTCTCCACATACCTACTGGTTTGGCCCACTCACTTACCTCCTTCAAGTCTTTTCTCATTCCTCACCTGCTTGATGAGCTTTGTGCTGACCACCTTACGTAAGACTGCATCCTCACCCTGCCTTCCTCCTGCCAGGCCTCTTTATCCCCTGTCCCCATCATTATGCCCTACAATTTCTGACTTTCTAACATAGTATGTTAAATGTTATGTGCTTATTTATCTATCATGTTTATATTTTATCTTCATTTCCTGTAGGCATAATTTAATTCTATGAGGATCAAGTTCCTTGTTTTGTCTGCTGATACATCCAAAAAACCTGGTCAGTTTCTGGAATATAGCCGGTGCTCAATGAATATATGCTAAAGGAAAAATGAATTTGGGTCTGACTTTGCCACGATTCTGTGATGTTCAGTGTGTTTTTTAACCTTTCTAGTTTGAAATTTCCTCAAATGTTAAAATGTGATTACCTACCTAAGACTGCTATTAAATAAGATAATCTGCAAAACAGTGCTTAAACTTCATATTTTATTTGTTTATCTATAATTGAATATATATGATTTAAATATCTCAGGAAGAAAAAGTTTGCAGTGGAATTTTTTTTTCTTTCACTTTCATCTTTTTGTTGCCCAGCTTGTCTTGAGAGACATACAAATGCATTTTTACCTATTACTTCTAGAGCTAATTTGCTTCAATAGATGAGGAAATATGCCTGTGCAGTATTTTTGTACATGTAAAAATGAGCATTTTATATACCCAGGCTTGAACTTCTTGATGTTGTTTACTTTTAATTTTCTGCACTTAATATATCTTAGAGATGACTTCTTAAACCTTCTTAAATAGCATCTTTATTTATTACAAAATAATTAACACATAAAAAGAAAAAATAATATGACATACATAAAAATATTAAGATTAATAAAACACATACCTAAGACTTACCACACAGAGAAAGAAATGCAATAATATTGATATAATCAAAATCCTCTGAGTATCTTTCTTTGATGCAAAGCTCATCAGCATTCCTTCCTCTCCTCCAGGGGGAGAACTCAAAGACTCTCCTAAATTTTATGTTTCTATTTCCAGGCTTTTTTGCATAGTTCTATTATGTTTGTATCATCCTTAAAACTACATTGATGTTTTTGAACTTTATGTGAAATTATATAGCATATACACTCATCTTTGATTTGCTTTTTTAATGCATCATTTTATTTCTGAGTGTCATTAAAGTTTATGAATGTGGTGTTATTTCATTCATTGGTCTGCTGCATCATATTCCATTGTGAAACACAATTTGTTTATCTGTTCTCCTGGTTGACGGAAGCTTGCATTGTTTCCAGCATTTTGCTGCTCAAGCATGGCTGCAGTTTTCCCTCATGTGAATCTTTCTTTATGCACAGGTAACAGACTTTCTTTGGGCTACAAACCTAATAAGAGGAGTGCTGGGATTTGGGGATATGCATGGCTTTGGTTTTACTAGGCAATTCCTGTTTTTCAAAAGTGTTATGAAAATTTACATATCCTCAAGCAGTAGACAGGAATTCTAGATTAGTGCATGCCCTTCCAAAAAAATGGTGATCTTTTCATTTTCACCAGTTTTCATTAAATGGGATGTTAGTGTCATTTTAGTATGGATTTCCTGAATTCTAATAATGTTTTATGCATTTTCATCTTTATTGGTCAGTTCCATGACCTCTTTTGTGAAATACCTACTCAGGCATTTTGCTCATTCTCTACTGAGTTGTGTTTTTTGTTCTTTCTTTCTTTTTTATTTTTTAATAGTGGAGATTTTGCTTTTTTTTAATATTCTATAGGAATTCACTTTTTAAAAAATATATATATATATATTTCCTATCCCAGCTTGTGACTTATATTTTCCATTTTTCAAGGTATCTCTGGCATTTAGGATACTTTTGTTGATTTGAAATTAGCCCATTTTGTTTTAGAGTGTGTATATCTTGTTTAAAAATTCTTTGTGGATCCGAACTTATAATTGCATCATATTTTTTGGGTAACCTTTTGCTCCTCTTTGGAATTATTATAGTTTGTTAGAAGCATTCTAATTTGTTCTCAATGTCATATATCACTGAATCTATTACATTTCACACTTCCAAATATGCATAGGTATTTATATATTTTATGATGCATATTTATATAAAATATTATATTTAGTTTCTGGGCTCTCAAATGTATTCCTCTTCTCTAAAAAGTACTATATTTCCTCCATAAAATTCATATATGTTTTGCTTATCAATATAAGTTTAAAAGTAGCAAAAAATTGAGTTTTGAAAGAAATTACATTGAATAAATATACCAGTTTGGAGGAAACCAATACACTTATTGCATAGATGACATCTTTTTAATTACCAAGATATAAGTTTATTTTTAAACATCTTATCACATAAAGTGGGAAGTTAGTAACTATTATATCTCCAGTAGAATGTTTAATAGAAACAATGATAATTGCATTTTTATCTTCCCCCTGATTTTAAAGAAAATGCTTCTAACATTTTCATTAAATATTGTTTTGCTATAGTTCTTGATAAATATCATTTTTCAGATGAAGGAAGTTCTGTTCTATTCTTAGTTGCTGCTTTATTTTTTATCAAGAATTAGTGTTTAGTTTTATCAAAAAGTATTTTTCCATTATTGAGATGATCAATTTGGCATTTTTGCTGTAAGAATTTCTAAAATGACTCTGCTTTATCTTCACCAGACATGGTTATGTACATTGTATTTCTAATTCGTTGATGTATTTGATTTTATCAATATTGTCATTAAAAAAAATCAAAAATTCTTAGAACAGGGCATGGCAGCTCACACCTGTAATCCCAACATTTTAGGAAGTCGAGGCCAGTGGATCATTTGAGGTGAGGAGTTCGAAACAGCCTGACCAACATGGTAAAACCCCCTCTCTACTAAAAATACAAAAATGAACTGGGTGTAGTAGCACAGACCTGTAATCCCAGCTACTCTGGAAACTGAGGCAGGAGAATCACTGGAATACAGGAGACAGAGATTGCAGTGAGAAGAGACGGTGCCACTGTACTCCAGCCTGGGTGACAGAGAAACACTCCGTCTCAAAAAAAATAAATAAATAAAATAAATCAGAGATTCTTGTAAACTTTATTTATTTATTTATTTAATTTTTTAGATGGAGTCTGACTCTGCTGCCCTTGCTGGTGTGTAGTGGCGCTATCCTGGCTCACTTCAACCTCCACCTCCCAAGTTCAAGCGATTCCTCTGCCTCAGCCTCCCAAGTAGCTGGGATTACAGGTGCTTACCACCATGCCTGGCTAATTTTTGTACTTTTTAATAGAGACAGGGTTTCGCCATGTTGGTCAGGTTAGTCTCGAGCTCCTGACCTCAGGTTTTTCACCCACTTTGGCCTCCCAAAGTGCTGGGATTATAGGCATGAGCCACCGTGCCTCTTGTAAACTTTAATCTATTTAAAGCAACATATCTTTTCCAGATCAATATTGGAGTGCTGTTATGATTTTGAAAAATTAAATATAATTTCTTAATTGTTAATTTGAATATAGCATATATACTTGTGCATAAATATGAATAGAATGAATAGGCCTGTATGATAATACTATGACTAGATACCAGAATGATCTTTATCATTATTTAGTTCTATTAATTTAGGCAATAATTGTTGATGATTATGTTTCAGGAAGCAGCATGGGTTTTAAAAGCTATATCAAAGTTTTATGTTCAGATATCCATGAGTATAAATACATTTTTTATAAATATTTTTCAGGAAGGTACTCAACCTCTTGATATATAAAATGTCTTTTGTTAAATGGAGTTGGTGATACCTTTAGGAGGTAAGTATTTTGATGATTAAATATTGTATTTGAATTTAATAAATAGTAGTAACTTTTGGCATATCCTTAATTTCATCTGCAAGAGCAGTAACTGGCATAAATAACTTTAAAATCTTGGCTGCAATTATGAATTGCATATGCAAATACTCAATTAATACAGACCAGCCCCACAGAGACATGTTTCAATTTAAAGTAGTGTGAGTTAAATTAGAGTAAAATTAGAGAGCTTCTAAATTATAAATTTTAAAAAGCAAACCCTTAACCCATCTCTTATATCAGAATTAATTCTTTTGAAAGTTCACTCAGGTCAAGTTTAATCAGATGCCATCTGGGATGCTTATATTATAACGGAAAGCAACCTTGTGATTTCAATATTCTTAAAATTGCACCAATAGGGTGTCCTAGTTCCAGGGCTGATATATCCAGTTGTGACTTCTTTCTCTATGTTACTGTGGTACATTGACTATAACCCTAAACATGGCACTTTGATTGTGTTGTAATTATTTGCTTACATCCCTCATTCTGTCTCTCATCCATAAACTTCCTTGGCTGTGACTGTGTCTTATGTCTTTGCTTCCTTGGTCTTTTGTGAAGTTCTCAAAGTTTATTGCATAATAACAGTAATAACAATAATATCTAAAGCTTATATAGCATTTTGTCAGTGCCAAGCACTCTTTCAGAGCTTCACATTATTGATTCATTGGAAAGTCACAACCACCCCATGATGTAGGTCTTATAAATATCCTACTTTAGAGATGAATAACAAAGAGTGAATGATTAATATTATTTTTATTTATTATACCTTTCATTAGCACTAATATGCAACTGTACAACATCTTAAAAGATACATGTGGCATCTATGTGGTTCTTTTAGCTGAGTGTTTAATAACTGTTTATTGAAAATAATATTAGAAACACCTAAGATTTTTTAACATCTTATGTGCGCCCAATCATGAATATTTATGTTATTTTAGCTCCTTTAAATGTCTTCCTCAGTCTCAAGCAAAGACCACCATGTGTTCATAAAAAGCTAACAGAGGCCCTTGTCAGTTCCTCAAAATTTTATTTCTATCTACAGTTTACTGGCTTGTTGTAACTCTTTGATACGCTAGCCCTCCAAAGTCCACTACCCTCCCAGGCAAAGCTACCCCACTTCATTCTTGTTTGCTTAACATCCTTCTTTCATATTAATCAAATCACCTTCAATTTTGTCAACCCCTAACTTTTTACTCTTTGGCTTTATGGAAACTCTGTTCTCTATTATCATCCTTTAAGTCCTCCACAGAATAGACTCATATCCAGGTTTCACCTCATGTGGAAGGGAAGCAAAATACACTCTTGAGAACAACTAGCACCTGGGGCTCAACCTGTCACATGCCTATGATGGGAAATGTGGTATCAGCTGACACAGAAGCTCCGTCTATGTCCTGCCTTGTGAGCTTTTTTTGTACGTGTGCTGAGAGCTAGAACAGATGTTGGAATGACTAACTTTGTGATTTGGAATGATTAACTCTTGCCGTTTTCTTTGTTGTACTTTCATTATAGCCATTTTTATCTCTGAAGAATTTTCTACACAGTCTTGAAAATTTCCCTATATTCCTTTTAAATCTGTCTGTGAGATCCTGAATGTGCAAACAAACAATGGTCAGATGTTATATGGTAATACGACTCTACCCACAACCACTGCAGCAGTAAGCCCAAAGCAGTCAAAACTTGGTCAATGAATGCTAGCTTCCTCTTTTTCTTTTTTCTTTTTTTTTGGTCCTCCTTCCAACTTGGGATGACCCAGAGAAAAACAATTACATTCCCCAAACCAATCATATAAAAAGTAACATCTAGATAGTCTGTCACCACCTTCCCTATGACAACAATTTCCAATCAGAGCATGACTGATGCCTTCCTTCTCCAAACTATAAAGCTTTCCCACTCCTCTGTCTGCCTTTGAGTGTCCACCAGATGTAAGTGATGGTTCCTGGTGCTTTTGCAACAGCAAACTTTGAATAAATAGACTCTGTGTTTCCCCTTTCCTTGCAACAGCAAACTCTGAATAAAGAGACTCTGTGTGTTCCCTTTTCGGTGGCCTTTATTTATTTCTACATCTTCATAAACAACCATTAAGCTGCATGTCTGTAGGTAAATTGGTGAGTTATATTACTTGTTTTCAACAGAGAGAAAGTTATGGAAAACTGGATATCTCATTACCTGAAGACTGCACAGTCTTCCTTATGGCTTTGAAACATATAATTGCTAACCCTACCTGCCCTCAAGTACCCATTAGCATTACTCACATAGACTTCTGAAATGGCCATAGTTGAAATTTCATTATTTCACTTATCTTTGCCTCTTCATTCAGAGGAAGGGATTAAATGAACTACCTCCATTTTCTGATAATGAATCCCTTAAAAAGATGAAGAGGATAAATTTCTTTCTTCCTGCAGATGAAGATCCTTTAATGTTCTGAACCTATCCTTGCTAGTAACAAATTCTTCTGTTGCTGGGATATTCCAGCTCTAGTGTCTCCTGTCTCAAACTGTGGATATTTACAAAGCATTTACAGTGAGCTGAGAGGTAGTATTAGTGAGGTGAGATGCAGTAGTTTAAAACCCAGACTGTGCAGCCATACCACCTACATATAAAACCCATCCTTTGGCCAGGGGGAATGGTTCACACCTATAATTCCAGCACTTTAGTAGATCAAGGCAGGAAGATTCACTTGAGCCCAGGAATTCAAGACAAGCCTTAGCAATACAGAGAGGCCACATCTCTACAAAAAATTTAAAGATTAGCCAGGTGTGGTGGTTGTATGCACCTGTGGCCTCAGCTACCTGGGATGCTGATGCTGGGGTGGGAGGAGTGCTTGAGAGTACTCCAGCTTGGGTAAAGGAGTGAGATCCTGTCTCAAAATAAATAAATGGATGAATGAATGAATTAAACCCATCCTTGCTAGTTACTAGTTATTTGATATTTGGGAAATACTTGAGCAAATCACTTACATTTTCTCTGAAGCCTCATCTTCGAAAATTATAATAATAATTTTCCCTAAAGAACAGGGTAATTGTGAGAACTAAATAAGTAAATTTATATGAAGATTCAAGAACACAGCTTGCCAAAATAAGCTCTAAATCCATGCCTATTACAACGGTAGTGATTTTTTCTCCTTGGCTGGCATCAATTATACTAAAGGGAGCAAAAGTCACCAAGCATCACAGTAGTTATGCAGGTACCATTTTGAAGTATCTGTCATCCCAGCTAGCGTTGTCTGACTGCTGTACCCTAAAAAGTTTCAGGCAGAAGAAGCATGTTATCTTTGTCTGTTTGACCTCAATATTTATTACATGTGACCTCAAATGTTTATGTCATATAAGCGTTATTGAGCTGCAAAATATTTTTAAAGAATGCCAGCACCCTGCTACATGCATGGAAATAGCTGCCTGTGGCTCAAACAACAGCAACATTTGCTAAAGCATTGTCCTGCTGTGTAGAATTATTTAAGAAGTATCCATTTCTAGTGGTAAATGCTACACTTTTTTTATTGTACTTTAGGTTCTGGGGTACATGTGCAAATCATGCAGGATTGTTGCATAGGTACATACACAGCTAGGTGGTTTGCTACCTTCATCCCCCCATCTCCTCTATCTGGTATTTCTCCCCTTGTTATCCCTCCCCACCCCCCGCTGTCCCTCCCGTAGCTCCCCGACAACTGACTGCAGTGTGTGATGCTCCCCTCCCTAAATCCACATGTTCTCATTGTTCAACACCCACCTATGAGTGATAACATGTGGTATATGGTTTTCTGTTCTCGTGTCAGCTTGCTGAGAATGATGGTTTACAGATTCATCCATGTCCCTATGAAGGACACAAACTCATCTTTTTTATGGCTTTGTAGTATTCCATCGTGTATAAGTGCCACAGTTTCTTTATCAAGTCTATCTTTGACGGACATTTGGGTTTGTTACAGATCTTTGCTATCGTAAACAGGGCCGCAATGAACATACATGTGCGTGTATCTTTATAATAGAACAATTTATAATTTCTGTTTCTAGGTCCTTGAGGAATCACCACACTGTCTTCCACAATGGTTGCATTAATTTGCACTTCCACCACTTCTAATTTTGATGGAATTGATGTTGACACTGGCAAAGGGATCCAGCTGCCTCTATATTCCAGGTTAGTTCAAAGACCAATAATATCATGTGATCAGTTAAAATTCCTGTTTGCCTTAGCAGATGGACCTGCATTTAATTAAGTTAATCATTTTTAAACAATGTGGGATAATGTATAAAGAGAGGACAGTCATATGTAGCACCATGAAGAATAGCAATTGCACCTGCATACGAACATGGCTAACTTCCTTTGGGTCATGTTTTGTTTTAGGTCATAGTTACAAGTTTTGTACAGAATTAACTTTAATGTGTATTGGAATTGCATTTCTGGAAATTCTATAATATATTGATTTTAGTATCTGTAGTATTTTGAGGGACTGTTAATAGGTTAATCTCACAGTTTCTCCATGATTCCTTATCTTTGCCCCATTTTATTTCTTAGTACGGTTCACTTGAACCAAAACTAAAAAATCAGTCCTTCTTTTAGGCTTTCACACAAAATATTTTTTTGTTTGTTTGTTTTGCCCCACAATCATTCTGCTCACACGTTAGTTTGCTTCACCTATTTTCCTTAATTTCATGCACTTTCGTAGTTTAAAAACTCGCAAATATAAAATGTCTTTTAAAAATGTATATCTTCAGTCTTGATCTTCAAACTTGAATACACAACTACCTGCTGGATATGTCTAATTAAGGGGCCGTGTCTAGTCATTTACATAGGTATCAAACTCAATGTGTTCAAAATTAAGGGCATTTTCCCTGTCCTACCTGTAACTGCTCCTGTCTTCACACTCCATTTATTGTGCCCCCATCCAGGCAGCACTCACGCCAGAAATTCAAGACCCACCTTAAATACCTTTAAGGCAAGCACTAGATAAAATCCATAACTATTTTTGAAAGCCTTTCTAAAGCCTGGCCCAATCCTATCTCTTCCACTTTTCCTTCCATTTCAGACACTCACAATCTTTGATCTGAACAGTTCCTAACTGATTTCGCTGCTTTAAGTCTAACCCTTGTTTTATCATTCTCTACTTTCCAGCCAGAGAGACCTTTTTTTCCCCTTGAACAAATGATCTGTTCAAGTATTTTCTGATTATCAAAAGGCCCATGTGACTGCCAAACTTCAAATCCTTTGTCTGTTTCCTTTGTCCTTTCCCCAGAGGGTAACATCCACTGCTCTACTGTGTTTAAAAAGTACTCTGATATTTGGGCCTACCTAACTGCTTGTGATACTCCACTGAGAGCATGCACTGGCAATGCCCCATTACATGAATCCCACATTAATGTACAAGCCACAAATGCCACCCGGACCTTGATCCTCACAAATCTCTTACATGACTTGATGCTTTTGTTCTTGTTATCCCATCTATGACTTCTCGTTCTGTGTCTACTTATTAAACCTACTAGACAGGGTTGAAGCATTCCTTTCTCAAAGACTTTCCTCTCCCCCAGAATGGACATAGTGTTCTTCAGTAGAATACTCACAATACTTTGGAGAAAAAAATTACTAGCAATTTTATGATTATTATTATACGAATATTATTATAAAATTACTATTTAAAATTACTAATATAATAGTTTTATATAATATTTATAATAATTTAAAAAACTGAACTACCCAACTGTGACAACTACCATAATGACTTTAGCTACCACCGTGTATGGCCCAAATACTACATTTCAAATGCTTTGTCACCATCTGCTAATTTAATATTTAATATTTCTTAGCAAGGAAAGGATTATACCCACTAAAAGGGTGAAGAAACTGAGGCATAGTGAAAAAAGTAACCTGTCTTAGACCAGCGATTTGTAAACTACATCCCATAGGCCAAGTACACCACATGGTCTGTTTTTATACAGGCTGTAATTTTTTACATTTTAAAAGGGTTGCAAATATACACACAAAAAATGTGTAACAGAGATGATATGCAGTTCACGTAGTCAAAAATATTTACTATCTGACCTTTACAATAAAGCTTTGTGGATCCTACCCGAGAACACAAAGCTTGGAAGAGGTTGTACTGGGCTTTGAATGCAGGTTTGACTGCAAGACCACGACCTCGATGTAATGTTTATCTTTGCTATAATCGCACTGACATTGTATGCGTATTCCTCCTTTCTCACTGCTTATAAGGACCCTAGAGTCCAGCAACCAAAAAATGTATTAAACTAAACTCTGGTTGAGAATTTCAGTGATTTAGCATCACATAATCTTTCTTTAGGTTATAATTATTTCCTGTGACTATTGTATCTTGTTTTGGCATGTATCCATATACCATCTTCTGTAAGGCATGCACAATTTACAATCCTTTAAAATTTAGCATACTCAGAGAGTTTGAAGATGAGTCTTATTTCAGAATAACTCTCTGTCTCATGCAGTTGGCCTCTATGTAAGGCTGTCCCTGTGTTTTGCATCCCTGTTGGAATTTGCTTTACTTGATTGTTTAATGTAAATGTAATTTGGGTTCCTTGAATTTGTCCCACCGCACATTGATATATATTTCTTTCACAGCCTTGATTGCCTATTAGCTTGGGGCATAAATACCTTCAGGTAAAATAGGCTGCCATTTGTAATGAGATACAGATCACTTAAATGGGATACTTAAGGTTACGTACACGAGAAACACTCACTTACATTCTAAAACATTAGTGTCCATTTATATTGAGACCAGCCCTTTCACCTTTTTAAATAAGTGTTTAAAGTAATTAAACTCTGTAAAGTTATTATTTGAAGCTAATGGGTTACATATAGTATCCCTTACGGACTTGCCAAGGAGCAATAGGCTGTAGGATCTGGTGACATCAATCATTAGGGAAGAATATCTGCTCTACCTGTACAAACCAGGGCACTCACATCTACGTGTTACTGATAGCTTGCTCCTGTCGCTAAAGAGCATGTCTTCCTACTAAGCTTGCTGCAAGATTTATTACCTCAGAGTCCTCTTATCTGCTTGAATTCTCCGTTAAAAAAGAATTGTGATTCAACAAGAACAAAGCAAACAAAACAAAACAAAAAAGCAGGCCTTTTTGGGAAATAACTATTATCACAAATGTTGTGGAGGTAAAACACAAAACATTTTAGAAATTACATGATAGTTTTGGAAATCTGAGAGAGAACCTCTTTTCTCTCTCTTTCTTTTTCTTTTTCTCATTCTCTCTCTCCCTATTTGAATATAACTTCCTCCCCTATTTGAATAGAGCCATTTTATGATTCTAGTATAATCTTGAAGCTAATTGCTGTGGCTATAGATTTTTTAAGTTTATTTTCTTCTATATTAGTCATCACTTACTATATAATTTTCAAATATTGGGCCAGTATTGACTAGGATTACATGAATTTTAATAGGCCTCCATACTATATTCATAACTCCTCCAGCAGCCACCTATTGCCACAACAGATTCAAAGCAAAATATATTAAAAAATCAATTCATTCTGTTCATTACTATAGAGCAATGTTTCTCAATCCATTTTTCTATCACACTCCTCAAGAAGTTTTTTTTCTCTTAATGACACTTCCATTACATTTCTTAACACAGATATGCTGCATAACTGTTTGTGTAGTATATGTGTAACTGTTTTATACATAAAATAAGTAGAATTTTTTCTACCCGCAAAGAATCAATTTTTGCTCCTTGATGGTGCTATGACTGCTCCCCCTACCCCGCACCCTGCCATCCCGACTGGGAATGCATGTTGTAGTGACAAAATTGTTTTCTGGTGATTTAGACTAAACCATAAGGTTCTAGAAAAAAATCAGAATGAGTGGCCTGGCCAACACCTTTCCAAAGGTTGTCCTGTAAATATGTCCCTTTAGGTTAATCTTTTTTATTGTTTATATTTAAAGTGCATGGCATCATGTTTGAATATTCATAAACAGTGAAATCATTACTTCAGTGAAGCAAATCAACCTATTCATCACCTTCCATAATTACCTTGTGTGACTGTGTGCCTGTGTGAAGAGCACCTAAAATCTCTTGGGCATTTTTGTGTGTATCTATTTCTCGGTTCTCTATCCTAACCTGTTGTTCTATATGTCTGTCTGTATACCAGTACCACATAGTCTTGATTACTGTTAGGTGTACAATGTCTTAAACTTGGGTAGACTGATACTTCCCACCTTATTCTTTGTTTCATATTTGTTTAGCTATTGCAGTTAATTTGCCTTAACATGCAAATTTTAAGATAATCTTGTATATAACTGCAAATAAAATTATTTGTCATGTGATAGAAATCACAGAAAACCTGAGTATTCATCTTGAAAGAATTGACATCTGTATTATGTTGGGTCTTCCAATACATAAATATGGTATGTCTCTCCATTTATATAGATTTTCTTGAAATTCTTTCATCAATGTTTTGTAGTTTTCAGTACATATATTATTCTGTGTAAATGTTTTGATAGACTTACACCTAAGTATTTTTTAATTGAATGATTGTATTTTTAATTTTACTGCTCATATGTTCATTACTAGTACACAAAAATACCTTTTTTGCATCTTTATATTCTATCTAGTGTTGTTGCTGAACTTATTAGTTCTAAGAGTTTTTGTATCAATTACTTGAGGTCTTCTATTTTGGCAATTATGTCATCTACAAATAGTGGCAATTTTGTCTCTCTCTCTCTGTTTTTTTTTTTTTTTTTTTTACAATCCGTATCTTTTTTAAGGAACTGTTTTTGTTGCCTTACTGCACTGGCTAGAACTTCCAACACTATGTTGAATAAGAGTGGTTGAGAGTGGATATCCTTATATTATTCCCAGTCTCAGGGGAAAGCATTTGTTTCACCATTAAGCATAATGTTACTTGTAGGCTTCTTAGAGTCTTTAATAAATTGAGTAAGTTCCTTTATAGTACTATATTTCCAACAATTTTTATTATGAATCATCAGTAAATTTCATCTAATTATTTTTCTATAGAAATCTGATCATATTTTTCTTCTTCAGCCTGTTAATACTGTTGGATTATAATGATTGGCTTTTGAATATTGTAGCAACCTTGCATCCCTGGCATAAATTCCACTTGGTCATTGTGTGTGTGTGTAATTATTTATTGAGTCTTTAAAAAATAATTTTAACTTTTATTTTAGAAACAGAGGGTACATATACAGGTTTGTTAAATGAGTATATTGTGTGATGCTGAAGTTCGGGGTATGGATCTTGACACCCAAGTAGTGAACATAGTACCAAATAGGTATTTTTTCAACCACACCTCCCTTTTCTCTCCCTTTTCTAGTAAGCCACAGTGTCTATTGTTCCTATCTTTATGTTTATGTTTAAGGTGTATGCAATGTTTAGCTCCAACTTATACATGAGAATGAGGTATTTGGTTTTCTGTTCCTGTATTAATTTACTTAGAGTTATGAACTCCAGCTGTATCCATGTTGCTGCAAAAGACAAATTTCACTCATTTTTATGGCTGCATAGTATTTCATATTTTCTTTATCCAATCCACCTTTGAGGAGGAGCTAGGTTGATTCCACGTCTTTCCTATTGTGAATAGCATTGTGATGAGCATATGAGCACGTGTCTTCTTGGCAGAACAATTTGTTTTCTTTGGGGCATATACTTAGTAGTGGGATTGGTGGGATGAATAGTAGCTCTCTTTTAAGTTCTTTGAGAAATCTCCAAATTGTTTTCCACAGTTGATGAACTAATTTACCTTCCCACCAACAGTATATAAGTATTCTCTTTTCTCTACAGCCTTGTCAGCATCTTTTTTTTTTTATTTAATTTTTAGTAATAGCCATTCTGACTAGTATGAGATGGTATCTTATTGTGGCTTTGATTTGCATTTCTCTAATGATTAGTGATGATGAGTGTTTTTCTATGTTTGTTGACAAACTGTATGTCTTCTTTTGAGAAGTGCATCTTCATGTCCTTTGCCCATTTTTCAGTTGTGTTTTTTGTGTGTTGCTTGTTGATTTGTTTAACTTCCTTATGGATTCTTGATATTAGAACTTTGTGGGATGCATAGTTTGCAACGTCTGTTATGTAGGTTTTATATTTATTCTGCTGATAGTTTCTTTTGCTTTGCAGAAGCTCTTTATTTTAATTAGGTCCCAAATGTCTATTTTTGTTTTGGTTGTCATTGCTTTTGGGGACTTAACCAAAACTTCCTCATCAATGCCAGTATTGAGAAGGGTATTTCCTTGGTTTTCTTTTAGTATTTGTATAGTTTGAGGTCTTATATTTATATCTTTACTCCACTTTGAGTTAATTTTTCTTACACTGTAAAAGATAGGAGTCCAGTTTCATTCTTCTACATATGGCTAACAAGCTATCCCAGCACTATTTATCGAATAGGAAGTTCTTTTCCCATTGCTTGTTTGTTGGCTTTGCTGAGTATCAAATGGGTTATCTTTTTCTTTCAATGTTTTATAGAATTGTCCAGTGAATACATCTGAATCTGATCATTTCTTTCTTGGGAATTTTTTAAGTTACATATTATCTTCAAATGGTCTATTTTACATTAGATGAGTTGTGGTAGTTTATGGTTTTCAAGGAATTGTCTATTTCACTTACGTTGTCAAATTTCTGTGCCTACAGTTGTTTGTAATATTCCCTTATAACCTTTTTTGATGACTTCAGGGTCTATAGTGATTATCTCCTGTTTTATTCTTTATGTTAGTAATTTATGTCCTCTCTTATTTTTCTGCAGTCTTACTTGACTTTTGTGTATTTTATTCTGCTTTTCAAATAGCAAGCTCTTTGTTTATGGGATTTTTCTCTATCACTTTTACCACTGTTTTCAACTTCATTGGTTTCTGATTTTTTTCTTTCTTCTGCTTTCTTTGAGTCTATTTTTCTTTTTTTATATTCTTGAGGTAGGAACTCAGATTACTTGAGATTTTCTTCTTTTATAACATATACCTTTGATTCTATAAATTACCCTCATAGTACTCCTTTAACTTAAGTCCTAAAAATTAGGATATGTTGTGCTTTTATTATTTATTCAGTTTAATATATATATTTTTGATTTCCCTTGACATTTCAACTTTGAATCATAGGTCATTTAGAAGTGTGCCTTGTTTAGTTTCCAAGTGTTTGTAATTTTTCTGCTGTTTCTGTTATTAAATTCAATTCTTTTAAATGTGTTGACATTTCTTTTTAAGTTTCAGGATGTGGTCTCTCTTAGTATATGTACTGAGGACTCTTGAAAATAATGAGTATTCTTTGTTTTGGGGTAGAGCATTTTATAAATGTTGATTAAACTCTGTTGGTTAATAATGTTACTGACTTATTCTATACTCTTGCCAATTTTCTATCTCATCATTTTACCAATTGTTTAGAGAGGAGTATTAAAGTCTACAACTATAATTATGTATTGTCCATTTCTTCTTTTGGTTCAATCAGTTTTTGCCTCACATATTTTGCAGCTTGTTTTTGTGTAGCTCTATATAGGATGGCTACGTGTTCTTGGTAGACTGACCTGCTTATCATTAATTAATGTTCATTTCTGTCTCTGGTAATTTTCTTTGCTCTGACATCCACTTTGTTGATATTAATATAGCCATTTCTATGTACTATAGATTACTATGTGTTATTATTAATTACTGTTTATATAGGTTGCTCCATATTTTTACTTTCAACCTGACTATATAATTATATTTAAAATAATTTTCTTATACAGAGCATATAGCTGTGTCAAGATTTTAATACACTCTGTCAGTATTTTTTTTTTAATGGCCAGGCATGGTGGCTTATGCCAGTAATCCCAGCACTTTAAGGTGGGAAGATCACCTGAGGTCAGGAGTTCGAGACCTGCCTGACCAAAATAATGAAACCCCATCTCTATTAAAAATACAAAATTAGCTGGTGGTGGTGGTGGCACACACCTGTAATACCAGCTACTTGGGAGGCTGAGGAAGGAGAATCACTTGAACACAGGAGGCAGAGGTTACAGTGAGCAGAGATTCTGCCATTACACTCTAGCCTGGGCCGCAAGAGTGAAATTCCATCTCAAATAATAATAATAATAATAATTTTAAATTTACATGCTTAGCCCATTTATATTACTGTAACTCTAAATATATTAGGGCTTACGTCTTTATTTCATATTTTGCTTTCTATTTGTTCTCTGTATTTTTATTTTTCTCTCTTTGCCTTCTCATACATCATTAGAATATTTTAAATTTCATTTTGATTTATTTTTAGGATTTTTGACTGCATTTCTTTTAACATTATTTGTAGTGTTTGCTATAGTTATAATATTATATGCAAATAACTTATCACAGTCTGCTGGTGTTGTTATTTATCAATTTAAGGGAAGTATAGAAAACGTGCCTCCTTTTACATTTGTTTACCTTTCTTATTCAAATATAACTGTCTTAAATTTTTTCTGTACAATTACTTAGAACCATATCAGACCATGTCCTACACTTTTTCCTCAAACATCAAACATAATTTAGAGAACTCAGGAAAATGTCTATTATATTCACTCATATTTTTGCATATTACATTATATATTCCTAACATTTCAGTATTTTTTTCTTTAATTATTTTTGTTCTGTTTAGAGAACATCCTTTAGCTATTCTTTTAGTTTAGGTTTGCTGGTTATGCATTCTTTTAGATTTTCATTATTAAGAATGTTTTTCCTTATCCTTTACTCCTGAGAGATATTTTTGCCATGCATAGGATTCTGGGTTGACAGTTCTTTTCTTTCAACATATAAAATATGTTGTGATTTCCTTCTGGCCTCCACAGTTAACTAAACCTACTGTAACTTAACTTGCTTTTGCCATATAGATAATGTGTCATTTATTTCTGTTTTCAAAACTTTATTCTTTACCTTTTAGGGGTTTCATTATAATGTGTCTTTGTATCTTATTCACTCAGGTTGCTATAACAAATTACCTCAGACTGGCTGGCTTATAAACAACAAAAAACTGTTTCTCACAATTCTTGAGTCAGGTGTCTAAGTTCAGGGCACTGGCATGCTCAGTGTCTGGCGAAGGCAGATGTTACATAGATGACACCTTCTCACTGTGTTCTCACATGGGGAAAGAAACTAGGCAGCTCTCAGGCCTCTTTCATAAGGGCACCAATCCCTTTTATTTGGGCTTTGCCTTTATGATCTAATCAGCTTCCAAAAGCTCAACACCTGAATACCATCCCATTGGTGATTCGATTTCAAAATACGAATTCTGGGGAGACACAAACATTCAGAACATAGCCCTTGACATGGATTTCTTCAGATTTATCATGTTTTTCAGGTTTTTGAATTTTTATATTTATGTCTGTTGCAAAATTAGGGAAATTTTCAGTCATTATCTCTTTGATTATTTTTCCAAATTCTGATTTCATCTCTCCTTCTGGAGCATCAATGACACAATATGCAGTTATAATACCACATGTCCCTAAGAGACTGTTTTTTTTTTCCTTTTTGTTTAATATTTTATCTGTATCATTCAGATTAATTTATGTTATTCTTTCTTCTAGTTTACTGATTCTTTTACTTTGTTTTCTTCCTTTCATTCAACTTTTAAGTTCATCTATTGATCTTTTAATTTCAGTTTTCAGTTCTAAAATTGCCATTTGATTCTTGTTTATATTTTCTCCTTCTTTGCTGAAACTTTCTATTTCTTTGCTAAGGCTCTTTTGTATTTGTTTCAATTATGTAATTGCTCCTTGGGGCATTTTTATCATGGTTTCTTTGAAATCATCAAATACATCTAACATCTCTTAACATCTACTCGTTGTTCTTTTTTCATTCCGTTTGAGATTTTGCTGGTTTTTTTGGTATGATAAATGAAAATTTCTATTGAAATCTGAATATTTTGTATTGTAAGACTCTGGAGCTTATTTAAACCTTCTGTTTTAGTTGGCTTTTATAGTATTCTGGCAAGGGAAAGTGGGTAGCTCACTATTTCAAGGTGGAGGTAGAAGTTCAGCTTCCCTACTTGGCATCCTTTGACACCTAGGATGGAGCAATTTCTCGTTACTGCTGGACAGGGGTGCCTTGCAGTTGGGTGAGGATGAGAGTTCCAGCTCCCATGTGGTCTCCGTTGACACCCATGTAACACCATAACAGAGGTGGCCTTATTACCCCTAGGCAATGGTACTCTTCATGCTCCACTAGGTCTCCTTTACATCAACAGAGAGGAAAATCGTATCTTACTACTGTTGTATGGGGTGGAAGTCTAATGTCCCCAAGTGATCTTCATTGACACCATAGAAGTGGGGAGCCACCTTAATAGCTGGCAGGATTTAACATCCTGGCTCCCTACATGGCCTTCTCTGACACTGCTCCAGCAAATGTATTGAGGTGACCTTGTGATGGTAGAAGTGTAGGTTCCCCACTAAGCCTTTTCTGGTTTGGATGGGTGTGGTGTACAGTTTTTCCTGTGGTGTTTGGTTAGACTCATTATCATCTAAGTGTTTTCTGTCTTACTGGGATACCTCTTTCTGGGATTTTTGCTAGAGATAACAGGTTTTTGGTGGGGGTGAGCTTTTTTGTCCCCATTCATCAGTGTTTCTGGGTTGCCAACTTCTTCCACCATAAGTTTGAGATACGTGGAAGAAAAAGATAATCAGTTTACCACTGTGCCATTTCTTAGATCCTGAGGTCCCTTTTCTTTCCATCTTTCAAGGGTTTCTTATGTTTGTTTGATATATATTTTCTAAGAAATTTAGTGTTTTTTAGCAGGAGGAATAGGAAAATATATGTCCACATTTATGTCCTGTGGTTTCATTTGTTAAATCTAGCAACTTTATTGTGCAAAGTCAATCTAAACTGTTCATCCTAGACCACACCTCTTACATAAGAAGCAACTATGGACATATTTCGCTACACTATCTGCCTAGAAGAATAGGGAGAAATAAACAAAAGGGGATGAATACTATATTTTGTCCAAATACATATCTTCATTATCAATTCAGGCTTATTCTTATGAGTTATGGACAAGGCAGAGAAACATGGAGTTTTCCTTGGAAGAAAAGCAATGGAAGTTCAGGCTCTATTAGTCAGTGGTATGGCTCTTCCTATTAAGGGAAAAACTTAGCAAAATATACTTTTAAAGTTCTGTTCAATCTTTCAACTGCTCTAAGAGCTTAGGAAAATGGATATGAACTCTCAGATCTTTAAGGCTTTCCATGAATGTATATTTTTTGCCCTGAAATCTTCTAAAATCTATCAAAATAAATTATTAAATTTCCCCCTAAGCATATACTCTTGTAAAATCTCTCCTGTCCAAATTATAACTATTTCTGCTCCCAAATAGAGTTCTCCAGACAGGGTTATCCAAATGCATCAATTGAGAGCATGAGTCTCGATCATAAAGCTCTGAAAATATGCAATGCCTTGAATTTATCTACACCCTATAAAATTCCAATATGTCACTTCTCTTATCAATAAGCCCACTCAGTTCCTACTTATAAATCATATCTAAAACAAAATTAATTGTCCTTCTTTCTCCCTAGAGATAAATTTAGAAACAAAATATGGACAAAGCATCCCATCTCCCTCTTTTTCTAATTAGATTTAATCTCAATTAGAGGATCTCCCTGGGATCACAGAGGGTATGTGAATTGTTCTCCAGGGCTGTACTCTTCAGCAACTAATTTATATCTATAAAAATTGTTTCCGTTTTTTAAAGTTCCTGAGTAATAACAGGTGACATTCCAAGCTTCCAGGTTTTAAACATCATTTTTCTAACCAAATTCATGCTCCCAAGATTCAATCCTGTAAAACCTACAAGTACGGTAATATTACCAGAGTAGAGCAGAAAATAGTATTATTTGGGACAAAAGCGGTAGACAGAGAATAAATGAGAAATGAAAAATAGTGTTTGTTTTTAGGTTGACCAATGAGCAGTAAACTAATCCATACCGCTTTAGCAAAGATCAATCAATATCTCTAAATGTAACACTTAATGGGAGAAATTTACCAAAAGATGAATTTGACACTATGCTTTCAATATCTTAAGGTTAAAAACCAATTCACTACTTAGACTGTCTCTTCTCTCGAAGAAAGTATGCTAAATACACTTGTTATTTTGTGTGTGTATAATCTATAGAAATTAACATGGCTTTATTGTTCATCCCCTTAATTTGTATGGAGCTCACTTCTTGCTTTCAATGTCTGTATGCAAAATTTAAAACCTCCATTTCCTATATAAACTTTCAATTGAACTCCCCTGTTTCTTATACTTTGATGATGAATAATAAGCCTTGGCTAGGGAGGCAACATCCCATCTCTATGCATATGGGGATCCTCATGCAAATCACAGGCAATTCTCCAAGCAAATGTCATGATATTAAATGTCCCACAATCTCTGTTTTCTGTCCTTGTTTCTTCATCCCTAGAAATATCCGAGGGCTTTTTGAGCTCTGTGCTGTCATGCTTCTCCCTTGAAGGGTATTATGTCTGCTTTTTACCGTGGAATTGCTTCAGTCTGGGGATTTTGTCTTTAGGCTGATTGTCTCCTATTTTCCAAGTTGTTGTTCCTCTTAGAAAATCCTTCTCAAAAGTTAGCCAGCTGGAATTTTCTGGTACTACTGGAAATTGTATCCTTGAGGAGCTGATAAGAAACACTGTATCATGTGGCATGTGCTTCTTTCCCAAACTCTTTTTTCAGCTTTTGAATCTTAAGGCCAGGAAAGTCATTCTTTTTCAAATCTTCATTTCTTTACAGCCAATTTCCATTTCTCTTTAATGCTCCCTAGTTTCTTTCAAACTAATTGCAAGTGGATCTTCTTCCTCTTTTACCATATGAAGGTATTCATTTTGTTCAGTTTAAATCTGATCCTCTTTTGCTTCTTATTTTTTATAAATTTTAAATTTTAGCATCAGATCTCATTTTAACCCAATCCCATTTCTCTCTGAGTTTTGGATGTCCAAAGCCCAAGGAACTATTGTGATAACATACCAAATTGTAAAGACTTTCTTACTTCTTATTGTGTTTTTTTCTATGCTTCTTATAAAGTGTTCTCAAATGCCTGAAACCTGGATGCTTCCAGACTTCTAAAAGGCACCCTTATTTTCCATTTTGCCTTGGATGCCTTTATGGCCATTGAGATTTTTTTCCCCAAGCAATCTAAGAAGAGAAAACACCATCTACCTGCTGCCACTACCCTCTCTTGATACCACATAGGGAAATAAGTGGTCTTATTTCTTTTATCTTTCTGTTCACACTGTCACTGAAATTGAGAGACTATTCTAAATTATCAAAATTGACAACTGTTAAAAATGTGCAGATCCTTGCCAATCTTTGAGTCTTATATACAATTCAGGGTAAACAAAAGAAATGCATGCCCAGAGCCCAAATACTCAAAAGATTGGCACCCTATTTGCACTGATGGGCATCCACTCAAGCTCTAGAAGTGAATGCTTATACCCTCACATAAGGCACTGAACTGGGGCTGGGCGTGGGGCTACACCCTTAACACTTGGATGCAGGTCTATGAAAAATTTGCCACGTAACCTGCAGTTAGTGGTTGCCTATGAAGTTTTCCCTGGACTCATAAATAAACGAGGCTAAATTCAGAAGGCACTGTAGACCTACAGGCAGTAGCCAACAAGACTTCAATTAAAAGGCTGAAGTTTAGAGTAAGGAAATGAGTCTTTGGAAAATGGATAATAAGAGTAAAACAGGCCTTAAGCTGAAATATTCGAACAGAGCTAAAAGCACGTTTTACAGTTAGCCTATAAAGTCAGGACCACCATACCTTAGCTTGGGTTACCCCAAAATGAGAACCTAAAACAAAGACATATATTCAGTTTCTCTAATTGAAAGTAGTTCAAGGAAATAGGTATGTAGGAAACACGAGAGTAAAAGAAAGAGAAAAATTTAATATAAAGCATGTTTGAGAGTTTTAAGGGCAACTGGGGTGTGATCCCTACTGGGACATTTTGAGGAATATACAGTGACCCTCTGAAAACTACCTTCCGAAGAACAGTTTAGGAAAAGTATTCTCTACCTTGGATCCATCCTTTGTTGTTTGAGAATTGCTCCCCCTACCATGGCCTTCCACTGCAAGACTCCCACATTTAATGTTTCCATGTTTGCTTGACAGTAATTCCAGTTTCTATAGACTAGAGAAGCCTGGGGGCGAAAACAAAACAAAACAACAAAAAGTGAGCTCAGTTGTCAGCAGAGTTGAGCAGAGAGTTAAAGCCCACATGAAAGTGTCTACGTGGCTCTGGCTAAAATCAGAGCCAAGCTGAGAGAATGTGAGCCTGGCACCAAAAGACTCCTATACCCACATGATTTTAAAAAATGGCTTAAAATGAAATGCAAGATTCCACAACCCTGGCATAATGCTCCTTAAATATCTGCTGACAAATATTACTAAAAATTATAGTAGCAGGAATTAGTATGGAGATAAGAGTTATTTCTCAAAATCAGGAAAACGGAGGCATGCTTCGTCAATATAAGGTCACGTTTTAGAGCCTATTGAGATGGCTGAAGCTCCACAACTTCCCTCATTTTCTGGATAACTCATTTTATACTTTTTTCTTCCATGTCTCTATCTGGCCACATCATTGATCTAGATGATATCAGAGAATAAATGGCATTGGGAAACACTGGCCTGACACATAGACTATACTGAGAGATGGAATTTGTTTTAGATCTAAATGAAATAGTTGTATTCATGTAGTTAGTCTATTCCAGTCATGTAATAGGCTAGCAGATGCAAACAGAGAGAAGTAAACAGGTGAGCTCAAGGTCTTTTAACAATTTGGTACCAGGCTAGTGTTTAGAGAGCCACACTTCCCCTTTCTTTTAAATTAAGAAATCCTAGAACACATACATTTTTAATGTATTTAGTGTATGTTTTCTAATCCCATGACTAAATGGGAAAAAAGGATTTGCTGGAAAACCACCTACTGGTTTGCATTTGGAAACAACACAGGCTTGGCATCAACATACCTAAATTTAAATCTCTGCCCACATGAAAGTGAAGGGTTATTCCTGAGTTGTACAACCCCCGAATACTTTGTATTTTATTTATTTATTTGTAGAAACAGAGTGTCACTCTGTCAGTCAGGCTAGAGTGCAGTGGTATGATCACTGCTCACTGCAGACTTGACCACCCAGGCTCAAGCCATCCTCCCACCTCAGTCTCCCGTGTAGCTGAGACATGAGCCTCCACACCTGGCTAATTTTTACAATTTTCTGCAGAGATAGGGTCTCCCTATGTTTCACAGAGTGATTTCAAACTCCTGGACTCAAGGAATCGTCCCACGTCGGCCTCCCAAAGTGCTGAAATTATAGGCACAAGCCACTGTGCCCCTCCAGATTTAGTGTTTAAACATTTAGATTCTTATTTTATTGTAAATAGAGATAGACTATTATTTCTACCCCCTTTCCCAGATTGTTGCAAAGTCAAATTCTGTAATGCATGTAGAAGGGTTTTGTAAACTATGACATAAAAATAAGCATACCGAGGGGCATTTTGGTATGTTATCTCATGCGGTAACATAGGCAGTGAGGTGCACATTGTATGGTCCTGCCTCAATTTAACTTTCATTTAATAATATGTAGTCACTGTCACATATTATTTGACAAACAGAACACTATGAAATGGAGAGCCAGCAAGACAGTTGCGTGGACAGTCTTCCTATACGACATTCTGAAATGTGTTCAAGGAATCGAAATGTCACCAGAAATGTGATCAGTGGCAAAATACAAACTCCAAAACGGACATCTCCGTGGATGAACGCAGCACAAGTTTGACAGGCACACTTGATTAGGAGGATGATGCCCAGCCATCTAATGTCACTTTGTATACATCACTTTAATGCCTCTAGTTTCAGCATCATTATAGCTTTTTACAAGTTTAAATTGATCACTCCATTTTCAATAATATGTCGCTAAAATTGTCAGAGCAGGGCCATGGGGCAGCTCCATAGCTGATATATTTTTCTTTCCTCATTGCCTCCAAACATCTTGCAATTATTCTTGCTTCTGGAATCACTATAATATTCTGAGAACACACTAACATTATTGGTGCAGGACACAGAGTGATCTACAATCTGTGGAGAAAAGTGTGTCAGAGACCAGTATCTAGGGCCCCAGGAAACCACCTAAGCTCTTGTTGAGCCAGTTGCTGCTAGCCTACTTTGGTGAGAGATCTGGAAAATATATTTCTTTTGAAATTTGCATTAGTAAGTTCTCTAGAGGGACAGGACTAATAAGATAGATGTGTATATGAAGGAGAGTTTATTATGGAGTATTGACTCACATGATCACGAGGTGAAGTCCCATAATAGGCCACCTGCAAGCTGAAGAGCTAGGAAGCCAGTCTGAGTCTCAAAACCTCAAAAGTACAGAAGCTGACAGTGCAGCCTTCAGTCTGTGGCCAAAGGCCAGAAAACCTCTGGCAAACTGCTGGTGTAGGTCCAGGAGTCCAAAAGATGAAGAACTTGGAGTCCGATGTTCAGGGCGGGAAGCATCCAGCACAGGAGAAAGATGAAGGCTGGAAGACTCAGCCAGTCTAGTTCTTCCACATTCCTCTGCCTGCTTTTATCCTAGGCAAGCTGGCAACTGATTAGATGGTACCCACTCAGATGGAGGGTGGGTCTGCCTCTCCCAGTCCACTGACTCAAATGTGAATCTCCTTCGGCAGCACCCTCCCAGACATACCCAGGAACAAAACTTTGCATCCTTCCATCCAATCAAGTTGACACTCCATATTAACCATCACAGAGGATAATTTCACTTTTTAATATTTCTATAATTTTTATCTTTCTAATTCAAATAATCAAGTTATTGTACCCTGCTTTCCTTAGAATAGGAGGTTCTGGTATCCACTAACACGTTCTACTATTCTGTCAAATAAGAAGATATTATTTTTTTACCTACCAAGTCCATAAAACACATCTTTAGTAATGAATTATTCCATGATATTCACAACTAAAAATTGAGTTCTCTGTCTACGTTGTGATTAAGATTTCTCTTTAATTATAATAAAAAATTATTTTATTATACCAACATAATTTTGTGAGTGATCTATAAAGGAGTAGGAAAGAAAGCAGTATTTGCCTTAGAAAGATAATTTGAAGATATATGCAACTTAAAAACAGCCAATATAGAAAATGAGATATAAATGAGTGAACTAATTGCCAACATCCTCCTAAAAATCAACTTTGTTTGCAATTTTAATATACTTCTTTGACTTCAAAGGTGAAATAAGTCCTAAAAAAAAAAAAAGGGAAAGTAGCTGAAAGAAGATGCACCCACATGTATTTAAGACAATTCCATGTATTTAAGAAAAATTAAGAACAAATACAAAAACATTTCAGAGTTAATGAGAATTATTTAAATGCTATTTAATTTGGAGAATGCTCCTTACAGAATTTTTAAAAAATTTTTCTTTGCTCATATTTTATTAGTAGGAATATTTGCATGAATGTAGAATATCTGCTGCTGGAGGTTTTTGTTTTATTATAATGACCTGATAAATATAAAAGTTATAATAGGTACAGCATTATCTGATTAACCACAGAAAGCAGTGTTGTTTTAAAATAGCACAATAGGAGATGAAATTATCTTTTCTCTTGAAGCTAGTCACCTTGTTTTGCCTTGCCTGGAAGCCTAATCTGATAAATCCATATTGTGTGCAATATACTGTTTTGTTTGTTCTGGATAACACTGCATCTGGCTCCCCAGCAGTGGGATACCTGCAGCTCATTATTTCAGTTGCATCATTTACATTCTGATTTGGCAGTTGGAAGGAAATAATTAACCATAAATGAAAGAATGATTTATTTTAGCTTAGAGACATAAACCTATATACAAATAAGAGTACTTATATTTATTTGTCTTATGTTTCATTGTCTTTTGGTAAAGCTCAGCTTTGAAATACATGTCTCATGTACATTTTTGTCTCAACATATTGCTAATAATTTCATTATTTTATTTTTTTCTGAATTTGTTTGGGACATAAGCTTGGTGCAGGAGTGGATCCAGGTAATATGACCTGCTTACTCCATTTTTTGCATGTGTGTGAAGGGAGCAGCTGCTTAAAAAATACAAGTCCGTGAATACAAAATGAGATATTTTATATATAAATAAAATACAAGTCCATGAATACAAAATGAGGTATTTTATATATAAATAAAATACAAGTATTTTATATATAAATTTGTTTTTTTATAAATAAATAACCTAAATGCTTATTTATTTCAAATGAGGAAAAAAAAGCGCAAAGTTATAAAAATCTGAAAAACACCATCAAAATCACACACAAAAAGATTATTTTACCTTTAAAGTATTTTTTCTATATTATTAGCTGCTTAATCTGTGATCAGCTATTCATATGACAATAATTTTATATTTTGTACAAAAAAATAAACAAACTGATCTTTCTCTAATTTGATTGACCAAAAATTTTATAGTATAAAATGCTTATTTTAGCTTCACATTCTTTATGGTAATGTTCTGCAAACTTTAGGATTGTTATCAAATTTATGAAAATCTCTCTCAAGTTTTCTTGGGCAGTGACTAAACTTAGACAATTTTTAAATTCACTATACTTATTATCAGTTTTTCATTTCTTTACTCAAGTCAAAGCCTGGGGAAGAGTTAGTTCTTGGGGTAGTCCAGAAATAGGAGTATTCCTGGAAGCCATTTACGTACCAGAACAGTGACTGACAACTCAACTGAATGAAGAAGTATCTGAAAATCATATAAACAGGTCTCAATAAACCCTCAGAAACTTCCTTATTAGCCATGTAAAACCAAGTCAAATTCCCGTCAGCCAGATCCCAAAATTGCCCACAGCCACTCTGAAACTATACGACAAGGAGTGTTACGTAGGAAAATCCCGGGCGGAAAGACACAGTCGTCTAAGTAATTTACAGTTAAAATATCTTATTTTGGCATGACCATCTGAACAGATTTTAGGTTCTTCAGTAAGGACGCTTCAAGAGGCTTGAAGTTTAAGCATTTTTTTTTCCTCTTGAGCTTGGTAAGTTACCTTAAATGCAGTCTCAACCATAAATGCAGATATACAACAAAGATGAAAAAACTAGAATTATCAGACATCTACCATTACGTGACCTGTGACAACTGGAGCACTGCACAGTACTCTTGGTTTGAGCTTCTATTATAACTCTACAAACTGAGGAGAAAAGTATTCCCATCCGTAGTTTCCTATTCTCTGTGTGTATGGGTACATGCATGCATTCACAGGCGCACACATGCATGCAAACTCTTGACTGAGCCCATGCTGATTCTAACAAGATGGCGTACTGGAGGAGCAAAATGTAGTAGGATTCCCAGATAGAGAAAATAATCCTAGTAGCGACACATGCTGAAAAGTATATTTTATGTCCCGCATAGGTTCATGGCTCCAGACAACAGCTAGACAGTGAGGAAATGAGCCAATTACACCTTTCAGTTTTGAAAATATACTAGGAACCTGAAATTGTAGTGGAAGCCATGTGTATTAACAGCCCTTTAGCTATAGAGTGGAACAGGAGGTCCTTCTACTGAACAAAGAGGAAAAAAGTGAGCTTGACGATAATCTAGTCATACTGTTGTTATCAAACTGAATAAAGAAGTATCTAAAAATCATATAAGCAGGTCCCAATAAACCAATAGTAAACTTCCTTATTAGCCATGTATCCCCAAGTCAAATTCCCAAGAGTCAGATCCCAAATTGCCCACAGCCACTCATCTTAGTATCAATAGATGAGTATCAATAGATTTTATCTTGTTTTAAAATTAGTTAAATGAATGAAAGCAAGCCAGATGCAGTGAGTCCTACCACTAATCCCAGAATTTTAGGAGGCCAAGGAAGGAGAATAACTAGAGCCCAGGAGTTCCAGACCAGCCTGGGTTCAAAATGGCTAAACCCCATCTTTTACCTAAATAAATAAAGAAGAAAAGAAGAGGGGAAAAAAACAATAGCCAGCATGGCGGCATGCGTCTGTAGTCCCAGCTACTCAGGAAGCCAAGGAGAGAGAATCACCTAAGCTGGGGAAGTGCAGCTTGCAGTGAGCCCTGATTGCACCACTGCACTCCATCCTGGGTGATGGAGTGAGATCCTGTCTCAAACAAATTTAAAAAATGAAAGAAAGGAAGGAGGGAAGAAGGGAAGAAGGGAAGGAGGAAGGAAGGAAGAAGAGAAGGAAGGAAGGAAAGAAGGAAGGAAGGAAGGAAATGAAAACAATATGAGGTCCATATAAAACAACCTTCAAAGTAAGTAAAAGGGAAAAAACATTGTAAGGAATCAGAAGAAAAGTGTACCACTGAAAATAATGCAGAATCTAGAAGAAATGTCAGGAAGTTGTATGAAATTCCATGTTAAAAGACATGGCTTCAATGGGGGAAAAAAAAAAAAAAAAAAAGCAGAACCCCAAATAGAATAACAGATTGAGGGAAAAAGAAAAAAAATTAAAATTTTTAAATGTCTGATATAAAAAGAAAAATGATGGTGATACGAAAGCTGCAAATTTTAAAATGCAATGATAATCTAGATGAGACTCAAAAACATAGCATGTGATATGAATAATTGAATATAGATGCTTCTATATAGAAAATCTCTTAAGTTTTAAATATAGGCACAAAAAAACTTGAATAATGAAGAAAATGATAGTATGTAGCATAAAACTTATTCAAAATAAAAAATTATTAGTGTTCCCTAAAGAACAAAACACAAAAGCAAAAATAGAACATAAAAGAGAAGAAAACTTTTGCTAACTCTATATACCTAGATTAAAAAAAAAATCACTGTTTCAGAAAAAATAAACAAATAATAAAATGGATACCCAGGTATGTTTGTTTAAAAAAAGCTATATTTAACAACAAGCATAAGAAAAAATAAAACTAGCCTACAAATAGCTAAGTTAAAAATGAATTGATTACAGTGAATAAAAATTAAGTTGGCCCTTGACTTTTCTTCTTAACCTCAAATATCAAACAAAATTAAAGTAATGCACTGTAATATTTTAAATGAACATGATACTAATTTGGTTTCACTGCATTCAGTAAAGTTGTGGTTCATTTATAGAGATATACATGTGAGAGTTCATGAAAAATAGCACCTATGCAGTATTTCTGAAAAGTAATCCCTTGAACATTAAAATTGGTTAAATTAGAGATAATTCTAAATACTAGCAGCAAGTGATACTAAATAATAAAGTACTAATATAATTAAATTGCGTATTTTATTTTAAACACGGTCATAAACATATGATAAATCCAATAATTTAACTGTTGAGAAATCAGCATTCAATTGTTTATATTTTAAATACAAGTTTCATTAGGTGTATGAAATATATTTTTTGACAAATTTGAAGATTCATAAAAAATCAGTTTAATATTACACGTAATAGAATTTGTGAAGAAAATTTAAATAATGAAATGAATGAATAGAAAAGTACTGATTCACTTAATAATTATATGCTACATTTTAGCATAAATCTTTATAAACATACATAGATATCATGATTATAGCACAGGAGGCTTTCAAGCTTTTTAGCTGGAGTTATCACATAAAAACTCGAGCCAGCTAAATTAAGAAAGAAGAAAAGGAAAAATGTTAATTTAAAAAAATTAAGAAATTATTATAGAAAAAAGTGTGCTCAAATAATTGATATAGCTCTATTAGATACAACTTTGATGCAGGGGCTCCAGAAAATGTCTACGAAGTCCTCCCCCTTTTCTGGACCAGGAAGTCTCGACATGCGGGAAGCTTCAACAGGTCTCTCAGGATCAGCCACTGGCCAGGAAGGTTAGTTAAGGTGTTCAGTTTATTTCATGTGTTTATTTTTGTGTGTGTGTGCTTAGACTCCCTATAAGGGCTAGGCTATTTAAAATTGAGTCAAATTAGCTAGAGAATGAGAGGAACGATTCTCTGGGCCAATGGGGCTACCAGCTCCTTCTCTGAGCATCATTTGTGCTCTTCAGAGGCTTACTAAAGTTTTGCTCCTAAATTTAGGAATGAGGACCAAGGACAGTAATGGTCTACGATAAAGAAAGGAGCCTTCATTAATACCCAGATTCCAATCACCCCAGCAAATGTCTTTTACACTCAGACCCTTAAAGAAGCTGAACCCAGCAGGGCACAGTGGCTCACACTTGTAACCCCAACACTTTGGGAGGCTGAGGCCGTCAGGTCACCTGAGATCAGGAGTTCAAGACCAGCCTGGTCAACATGGTGAAACCCTGTCTCTACTAAAAATACAAAATTTACCTAAGCTGGTGGCGGGCACCTGTAGTCCTGTTTACTTGGGAGGCTGAGGCAGGAGAATCCCTTGTACCCGGAAGGTGGAGGTTGCAGTGAGCTAAGATCATGCCACTACACTCCAGCCTGGGCAAAAGAGCAAAACTCCATCTCAAAAAAAGAAAAAGAAAAAAAGAAGAAGAAGCTGAACCCAGGCTTGTGGAATAAAACTTCCTTGACTCAGCTGTTCTTCACTGTCAAGAATAGGAGACAGGAAGGGCTAGCTGTTGAATGACCATCCGCATGCATCTGACGTGAGTTGAAAGGGCTCCCCTGCCCATTTTCTTCCATGAACTAAGTTCAGCAGTTAAGTGGTTCCCAGAGTCTGTCTTTCCCAGCTTCATTCTTGACATAGAGAGAATCTTTATGAGATAGCAAAGACAACAGTGTTGAGTTCCTTACTCAAACAGCTCAGAGTCTGTATTTCCTAATCTGATTAAGTGGAGGTAACAATATATTTTAATAACAACAAAATTAAATGAGTTTGCTCAGTTCTCTATTATTTTAATACCCAGTGGAAGTTCCTATTCTTTAAGTCACACACACATGCACACACACACACACACACACATACACATTTTTAAGCCAGAAGCACAGAGACCCATACTGCTATTTCAATCACATCATGTCACCAAAGGAATAGGATGAAAAGGGATGCATGACTATGGTGATGGATTTTGCTTATGAGGGGAAAATGGGTCTTTCAGTATCCAATGGGCATTTGGAAGAGCATATATAGACACTGGCACCAGCATGACTGATCAACTTCATGGAAGACTACCACAACACTGTATAGACAGGAAAACTTCATGTTAAATACAGATTGAGGGGATTGATCCTTGAATCAATTAAAAAACCTCTGGTGTAAATGAATGGAAATCAATCAATAGGCAAATTTTTGGAAGGATAACGGGAGCTAACAGGTTTGAAGAAAGGCTGAAGGGCAAGACTGGAAAATAGGCATGAATCAATAAAGCTGAAGGCCAAGAAAGAAGTTCATCTGTTCTATATCATTGCTCTCTTGATTGGCAATAAGGAACTTTATCCTTACTAAACTTCTGATTGGCCATGTGACTAGAACAGTGACAACTTCACTCATGTGAAGTGAAGCCCTATTTCCCAACCAAGCCATAAAAAGTTGGGAATTATCCAGAATTAGAAATTATACAATAAATATAGGGACCCCTCAAAATGACAAATGTAAATAGAATCACTTTAGCAGGTAAGGAACAGCAGCCAGCCGAGGAGCTACCTCAAGAGGAGCACTGGGAGGGGAGTGTGCAGATGGAGCATCATCAGTATTTATATGAGGACTTGCATAAGTCAATATTTTTTCAGTCTCATTTTCTAGACTTTTTTTTTTTTTTTTCTCATTTGAGTCAGAGTTTCGCTCTTGTTACCCAGGCTGGAGTGCAATGGCGCCACCTCGGCTCACCGCAACTTCCACCTCCTGGGTTCAGGCAATTCTCCTGCCTCAGCCTCCTGAGTAGCTGGGATTACAGGCACGCGCCACCATGCCCAGCTAGTTTTTTGTATTTTTAGTAGAGACGGGGTTTCACCATTTTGACCAGGATGGTCTCGATCTCTTGACCTCGTGATCCACCAGCCTCAGCCTCCCAAAGTCCTGGGATTACAGGCGTGAGCCACTGTGCCTGGCACTCTAGACTATTTAATTTTTTTTTTTCTAAAATACAGTAACTAAAGATGTAAAAATATCCTTCCTTTTAAAAAAAATAGAGATTGCCTATGATTTTAATGAGTTTGATGATCTGATTATTCTTACTGAGTTTGACTTACTACTGAGGGGAGGATGTTGTTGGCTTACTTCTGATTTTCACCCAAGTTGGTGACCCATTGTCAGCCAGTGTGTCTTCTATGAGGTTTCCAATCAACTAGGACCAAGTCAGAGTCAACTACAAAACTGCCGCTTACTGTCAGCCCATGTTCTTTCTGCTACCACGTTAGAGTTACACAAGTAATTATCGTTTGTTTTGGGTAGGTTAGAACTGGTAGGCTCTGGAATCCGATTGCCTGAATTCAAATCCTCTCTCCGGGATCAAAACCCCTTATTTGTTATGTGATTTGGGCAACAATTTTCTGACTTTGGTCAGAAAATGGGTTACATTACCTGTGAAATAAAGATCATGATAACACCCATTTAAACAAGGTTCAAAACCTCTTATTTGTTACTTAACTTTGGACAATCATTTTCTCACTTTGATCAGAAAATGGGTTATCTTATCTGTGAAATAAACATCATGATGACACCCACTTAAATGGTAGGCTTGACATATGAATTGGACTTATGTGAAGACCTTTCAACAGTGTTCAGCACAAAGTGCCCACTCAGTCTTACCCATGTTTACTATAAAGACTTGGTTGCCATTGTGGAAGACAGTGTGGCAATTCCTCAGAGATCTAGAAATAGAAATACCATTTGACTCAGCTATCCCATTACTGGGTATATACCCAAAGGATTATAAACCATTCTATTATAAAGACACATGCACATGTATGTTTATTGCAGCACTGTTCACAATAGCAAAGACTTGGAACCAACTCAAATGCCCATCAATGATAGACTAGATAAAAAAAATATGGCACATATACACCATGGAATATTATGCAGCCATAAAAAGGATGAGTTCATGCCCTTTGCAGGGATACAGATAAAGCTGGAAACCATCATTTTCAGCAAACCAACACAAGAACAGAAAACCAAACACTGCATGTTCTCACTCATAAGTGGGTTTTGAACAATGAGAATACATACATCTCACAAAGGGGCCTGTCAGGGGGTGGAGGGATAGGGGAGGGATAGCATTAGGAGAAATACCTAATGTAGATGATGGGGTGATGAATGCAGCAAACCACCATGGCACGTGTATACCTATGTAACAAACCTGCACATTAGGCACATGTACACCAGAACTTAATGTACAATAATAAAATTTGTTTTGAAAGACTTGGTTGCATCTTTTGCTACCTCAGTTTACTATTTGATTTATCATGTTCCATTGTGATTTAATTACAGTTAATAGAGCCCATCAAAGGGTCCGTTTTTCTGGAGACATACAATTGAGATATGGGATTTAAATTGAGCTTTGGGACCCTTAGTTAATTTATCTTTGCAAACCCTTAGTTAATTTATCTTTGCAAAACGCTGTTGGTCTTTTCTTCTACTTTGTCACTACTGACTATTTCCTCTTGCTTTTGGTACAGTTTTTCTATTTCCTATATCTGTTTGGCTTACTCAGATTTCTCTTTAATATTCCCTCTGTACTTACACTCAGAAGAAATATGTGTACCTACATTTCACAGATACAATGTATAATGAAGAGAGGCTATTTAAATAGTATTTAAATATTTAAACACTTTTAAATATTGATAGGAAAACGCAACTTCAAACATCTTAGATTATAATTAACACAGGAAACACAAAAGTATATATGCCCAAGCATTTTGGTGGTGTTCCTGGTCACTGACATCAATAAAACGCATTCGATTTGAACTGTGATTAGTTGAGGCATACAATCACTAGATTGTGGCAGTGTGACCAGACTTTATATAAGAATCTTGAAAATGAAAGAGCTCAGCTGCAAAGATGTGCTGCTTTCTAGATGCAATGTTTACCAACAGGTAGCAAGCCAACCTGAATAGAAGCATCCTGGCACATGCAGCACATGCATGCTAATCTTTGAGAAGTGTACATCCAGGGAGTAACAGGTGGAGAATTTTATTCAGCTCAGGTTCTGCTGGGTGACATTCACTAGCATTCTGGTCAATTGGAAAACTTGATTTGTACCTCTGAGTTAGAAAATGCAGGGCTGAGCCACTGATGAAGGGAATGCTTCAATAATCTCACCTTCCTGTGTATGATAAAGTCTAAAAATAAACAAGCTATGTGGCTAGACCCCGTTATCAATAAGGCAATCTGGTATAAACAAATTTGCTCAAATTCTTTTAAAGTACATCACCTTTTAAATTTGTTGATTAAGCACTTAGAGCTAATGAAGAATTCAGAGGAGACAATGTAACACATGTGATTTGTGTCATTAAAAATATTCTATTCTATTTTGACATTATTTCTTCTGATGAAAGATACACATTGACGACAAACAAAAGAAAATTGTTTTCACTTGAAATGAGTGTGTAAAATATAGCATTGGATCTTTTTTTAAGATTTGAATGCACTAGTGGAATGCGAATATTTGAGATTCAATGTCCTTATAGATGTGGAAAAACACTATCTCTTGAATGTTTAGTAAAACTGATTCTGAAAAACTTGTTTAATATCTGCACAATTTATTGTCTGCCATAGATTTATTTTTGAGAGGCTCTCTCACTGTTCAATTCAGGCAGGCACCCCCTCCCCACTTTGCTAAAATTAGAGCCCTTCTCAACAGTACTATTCAAAACATAGACTTGTTTGTTAAGCATGGGAATGATAAAGAGAATCTAAATGCTGGTTCACAAATACGCACACACACACATGCTTCAAATCCATGTTCACTGCACTTCTCATTATCCACTTCACCAGGCTAGAACTATTTGGTAATTACACTCCTCCTACAACTCCTTTGATAATGCTAACTGTCAAATAGGAGTGGCTGCTACAACAGAACTCCTCTATGAAATGTTCAATAAAGAAAATGATACTGATATAATAAAAAGAGGGAGGAAAGCTTCTTTTGAAGCACATCTAACCACTCCCTCTTTGAAGCTGGTTTAAAAATACATTGACTGTAAGATGTGGCATTCTTTCTTCTTCATTTGTATCTGATAAGAGGATTGATGGAACAGTTCAATGAAAGTAAAACATATCAGAAAGAGGAGACCAAGTGTTTTGAAAGTAATGACGGTCAGGTGTGGTTCAAAACAGTATGCGATTAGCAACTCTTCATGAAATGCTTAATTAAAACAGTCAACAAACTCAGACGTGCAGGAGATTTTTTGTTGTTGTTTTGTGTCGCTTGTTTGTTCACCTAAAACTTTACCTAATTTTAAACATCCATTCTTAGGGGATGACAAAGATTTCCTTTCGCCTGGTTTGGTTCCTAGCTCCCATTTTCCCTCTGCTTTGTGTCGGATTCCCCAGGGACCTTACCTAGTACCCACTAATTGAGAGAGTAGGACAAGGGCAAGATATTAGAGGGGGATATCCAATTGTTGATATGACTTTACTTTTGGCGACTGTTGATATAGCTACTGCCCCACCTGCTATTTTATTTGGATCTACCCAGGTGAGTCATGGATTTTCCCATATTCTGGTGTATAATAACCCTTCAAGTTCAATGACTATAAATTCTATGCCACTGTTAGACACACACAAAAAAATCATTCTTCTATTCCTATACCGTGTAACATTAAAGGAAACTTGTGATGCTCTCTAAGCCCCTCTCTTCTATAAATACTTGATGTGACTATTTTCTAGTTACCTTCTTTTTAGGGGTCAGCCTGAGATGAAAGCCAGATTCCCTGTGTCCCATTCTCATAAACTTACACTTGTCATCTCCACAGGAAATGACCAAGGAAACAGAGTTTAGAGGTCCCTTTGAAGGACCCAAACTCTCCTCATGTCTTTGATGTCTCCTTTCTCCATAGCCTTGAAGTGGTTGATGATGGCATCTTTGCTTTCTCTCCTGAATGTAGCCTGCCATGAGTTCTTTCCATTCCACTCTGTGTTTTGGCCTCTAAAACTCAAAATGCAGGAAGATACTCCTTTTTCTATTATTTTTTACACTTATATACCTTCCTGAGATATTGTCCATCTTCAGTGTGATGGAATATTAGGCTCAGATACAGATAAAAGAAAAAGTAGTTGGAGAGATAGATAGCTATAGCTATAATACAGATATAGTAAAGATGTATAGAAAGACACGTGTTTGAATATATGAGTGTGTGTGTGTGCGTGTGTGTGTGACTTCTCATTTAAATCTATATCAATCTGTAAATTTGTATTATTATCTTGATTTTATGGATGAGGAAACTGTGGTTGACTGAAATGGAACATCTGTAAAAAGTAGAGTATGACTGAAGTTAAATTGTTAGACTTCAAAACCCACAACTATCTGATTCCAAATCCCATGTTTCTAACTTTTAAGTGTATAATCCCAGAGACATTTTGACATGAGCTGTGTGTGTGTGCACACGCATACATTTGTATGTGTATATATTGTATTAGAATAATGTATATGAACTGATATAATAATTTATATTAACTGATGTGTATATATTTTCTTTGAATAATTTATATTAACTAAATATATATATTAGAATATCTATATTAGGTGACTTTTTAGATTAGTTTAATATTTTCATGCAATGAATTTAAGATATCAAGCATTACATCTATTATTTGTTTACACTTGATCTGGAATCTAATGAAGTCTAATAACATTTCAAATATTTCTGTAAATTAACTGGGAGAAAAATATTAACACTTTTCAGATAAGCCCAGTGCATCTTCCTGGCTACCTTGAATGGTGTTGTGAAATGTAAGTACACAATTGACCTTTTTAATAGGCTTCCAGGACTGCTCCTGATAATCATTTTTTAGTTTGAAAATATTGCCCTTACTCCATTGACTAAGTTTTCTTATTTCAACCAACAAAAGGTTTGCTTCATCTTTCAAATAACAAAAATACAAAATATTATCAACTATTTATGAATGATGCTTTTAGGTTATAAAGCTGGACACAACCACAGAGTCTGAATAGGAATGCTTTATCCATAGGTAACTTGAGATGAAAATAAACACTTTTTTCTACTTGTTGATTAAAAAGCATTTATAATTTGTTTTCAATATAATCTAGCATTTTTAACAAAGCAGATTACTTAGATCTGCATTTTGTTTTCTTCTTGTAAAACACATAACTTTAAGTTAATACATTAATTCATAACAATAAATTAGTTAATATTTTTAAAAGAAGTAATAACCTAAAAATATATTTTGGTGAATTTCCCATTAAATGTTAATTTTATTAAAGCAACTTGAATCTTAGCCTGATGTTAAATACTCCTGCTGGGAATTTCTCTTCATGGTTTTCCTTTTTTCATCCTCAAAGTAAGCTTACATTTTTGTGACCAGCAGGATATGTCCCATAATCATTGGTTCTATGAGTAAGTAATAAGGTATTTTAATTTAACAAAGTAACTTTATGAGAAAACATACATATAAATCTGATTACTTTGTGTTTAAAATTAAGGTTCTCTGGACTCCATGTTTATTTGCCAATAATTTTCTTCATACACAAAAAAATGTGACCTGGAACACACAATTTCTGTAGAAAGATACTATCCACATGCCAGAAAGTTAGGGAAATTATTACATGTGTCTTTGGCCTGCACACAGTCCTTAGCAAAGCAGAGTGGCATAATCCAGGATAGAAAAGGAATCAGAGAGAAGGTGATTTCAAAATCAGATTGTTTTAAGTCTTCCTGGATGCTTTTCTCATCAATTTGCTTTAGATTTCTGGGTCACTGAGCCTATATCAAACAAACAGCTTAAGATCCAACAGTTCTAATAATATCAGAGTAGAAAGTGTGGCATCAAGATGTAATATCCAAAGTTTTGGAGACAAAGAGTATGAAAAAGATAATTAATGACTCAAAGATAGGAAATATGCATATACCCAATATTTATGCAAAGATAAATAAACATAATTCTCAGGAGGTAGAGTAAGAGCACAATTTTGAAAACAAATTATTGCAGAAAGCAAATATATTTTAGATCCCATCTGTTTTAATTCCATTTGGAAATTAAAACTAAGCCTAAAAATGATTTAAAATATTTTTACAAATCAATCCACATATTTACTATTTGAAAGATTAAATACATAGGATGTTTCATCACATAAAAACAGAACAATAAAATCTGAATATTATAAAATATTAGACCAATAAAATCTATAGGTTTGAAAATAAAAGATGGGGAAAATTTAAATTGAGCTCATTTCTTTATCTTAAATATAAGCAGGTTAATGAATACTATTTTGTAAGCAATTGATAATTTCAAAAATATAAAGTCTTAATTTACATTTTTATGTAGAATTTTCAACCATCACTATTAGAATAAAAATAATAATTAAAAAATCTGTATCTTCCTAAGTTGAATAAAAAGAAAGTGTAAGAAACACAAAATGAGATAACAATAAAATAGCATATAAAAGTTCCATACCTGATATTCAGCTAGTACTCATGATACAATAAATGTCTGGAGGTCATTCTGAGGTGTTGCTATCTGTGTCGCATAAGTTGTTAAATATTTTAAATAGTGTCTCATTTACTACAGTTAGTGAAAAGAACTAAAACTTTCCAAAACAAATAAAAATGAAACAAAACAAAAATGAAATTTAAAAAAACAGCAAACATTAAAACAAAACAAGGAATCAGCATTTCTAATTAAATATACGGAAGAAAAAACATACATCAAAGTAAGTTCTCAAACCAGCAACTTTTCCAGAAATAAGTACTAAAAGATGAATAAATAAAGATAGAAGAAAATTCAGACAACAATCCTGGCTGATTAATATGAGAAATTCAGACAGCAATCCTGGCTGATTAATAATTGATTAGCAGTTGTTCCAAAGGGAGAGAACAAAGAAGACTGGGGAGAAAAATTATTAAAAAATAAACTGGCAGAAATTTTGCCAGAATTGAAGAGCATGAATCCTTCTAGATTGCAAGGCCCTCCTGTGACCTACATTGAATTGAAAAAAAAAAAAAAAGACTCCACACAATAAACATACTGTTAAAATGGGCACTCTGAATGAAGAGAACTCCCCCAGACAGGCTTTGTGTGAGCAACATGGCTGTTTATTCAACCAGGTGCAGGAAGGTGGAGTCCAAATAAAGAGTCAGCAAAGTGTGGTGGGATAGGAGTTGGGTTTATAGATTTGGAGAGAATAGCGGAAAGTTACACAAGTTACAGTTTAGGGTGGTTTTTGCAAGCTGGGAGGGGGTTGCAGGGTGTGGAGTCACAAGATTGACCAAGGTCAGTTACAAAGTCCAATGCCTTTGTCAATTGAGACTGGAATAAGAAAGAACAGAAGAATGTCTCAGGTTAGTTAGGTGCTAGGGTGCTGCAGGGGTTGATTGACTTTCCACTTTTCATGATCTTCCAGCTACTTCAGGTTTTCTAATTCTGGAAGGCCCTCCAGAGGTATTTGTGTACTTCACGTGGTCGCCATAGTGTCAATGGCACCATCAGTCAGCCTAAAAGACCTTATGTAGACTAGTAAAATTTTCGTAACAGCAGAAATAGAAACTAAAGGTTTCTAAAGAGAGAAAAGCAATAATATCATGGGATGGATTTAGCAAGATGTCAATGCAGGAATCCCTTCATATTTTGAGGAAAAACAATTTCCTATCCATATGTCTGTACAAATTCAAATAATAATGACATACATGTAGAACCAAGTGACTTTCAGACATTCAAGATTTCATACCATATTGACCATTTCTCTGGAACCTTCTAAGTTCATAAATTAGAAAACAAAAAATGATATCCACAACAGAGAAGATTCAAACATAAAAGAATTAAAGAAAATATTTAGGATGCTAGTCTTAGAAATTTCCCTGAATTAGCCAAACATGAAGTTAATGGCACAGTCATCTAGACTGTCAAGTCAGCTTGACTTCTGCCTCCAACTTCACTGAGCTCGGCTAAAGTGCAAAGTCTGAGGGAACAGATCCCACAAGACTGACCTCATTTCAAACACCAGCTACAAATTCACTGTTTTCAGACCTTTTCTCACTTCTGACCAAGTGGCTATAAATTTGGAGGTCCTTATTATCTTGTATTATAAATGTAAAACTATAAAACTTCCAGAAGATAACATAGCAGAACATCTCTTTTTTTTTTTTTTTTTTTTTTTTTTTGAGACAGGGTCTCCCTCTGTCACCCAGGCTGGAGTGCAGTGGTGTGATCTCAGCTCACTGCAACCTCCACCTCCCTGGTTCAAGCAATTCCCCTGTCTCAGCCTCCTGAGTAGCTGGGATTTCAGGTGCATGCCACCACATCTGGCTAATTTTTTTGCATTTTTATAGAGACAGGGTTTAACCATGTTGGTCAGGCTGGTCTCAAACTCTTGACCTCCTGATCCACCCACCTCGGCCTCCCAAAGTGCTGGGATTATAGGCATCAGCCACCGTGCCTGGCCACAGAGGAGAAAATTTAGATGATCTTGGGTTTGGTGATAAGGTTTTAAATACAACACCAAAAACATAATCCATGAAAGAATAAATGGATGAGTTAGGCTCATTAAAATTTTTTAAACCAGTAACAACAATAGAAAACTCCTCTGTGAATGATACTATTAAGAGAAAGAAGAGCCATAGGCTGGGGACAAATATTTGCAACACATATTTAATAAAGATTTTGTATTTGAAACATAAAATTCTTGAAACTCAACAATAAGAACAATTAAAAATGTGAAAAGATCTAAACAGACACCTTACCAAAGAATATATACATATGACTATGACAAAAAAAAATAGGTAAAGATGTTCAACATCAGATGGCATTAGAAAAATGCTAATTGAAAACAAAATGAGAGAGCATTATATACCTATTAGAACAGCTAAAATCAAAGCATTAACAGTATCAAATGTTGGCAAAATGGGCAGCCATGGGAACTTTCATTCACTGCTGGTGGAAATGCAAAATGACATTACCACTTTATAAAACAGTTGAGCAGTTTCTTACAAAGCTAAATATTGTCTCACTGAAAGATCTAATAGTTATGCTTCTAGGAATTTACCCAAATGAATGGAAAATTTATGACCCAACAAAAATTTTCATATGAACAGTTACAGTAGCTTAATTCATAATTGTTAAAACCTTGAAGCAACCAAGATATCCTTTAATAGGTAAATGGATAAACAGTTGTCCATCCATACAATAGAATATTATTTTATGATGAAAACAAATGAGCTACCAAACCACGAAAAGACACAAAGATATTTTAAATGCATGTTACCAAGTGAAAGAAGCCCAGTCTGACAAGGCTATATAATGAATGATTTCAACTATATAACATTCTGGAAAAGGCAAAACTACAGAAACAGTGAAAAGATCAGTGGTTGCCAAGGGAAGCAGGAGGAAGGATGAACAGATGGGAAATAGAGGGTTTTTAGGACAGTGAATCTATTCTGTATGATATTCTGTATGGATATTCTGTATGTATGTCGAGTAGATACATGACATTATGTATTTGTTAAAATGAATATAACTGCATAATATAATGAGCAAACCCTAAAATAAAATATGGGCTTTAGTTATTAAAAATGTATCAATATTGATTCCTCAATTGTAACAAATATGTCATACTAATGCAATGTGTTAGTAATCTTGGGGAAAAATGAACTTCATACTATCTTCTTCATTTTTCTGCAGACAAAACTGCTCTAAAAATAAATATTAATTTTTATAAAGAAGACATTTTATCAGAATTTTATAACTTTGGAGTCAAGGAAAAAGCATATTTCAATCTTTATTCATTAATAGGTAAGTTCATAGACTTTGCTTTTACTAAAGAATAAATGAATAAGCATTCAACTTAAAAAGGTACATAAATGACAGCGAAGCAAAACAAAGTAGGATAATATATTAATATGTAAAAATTATATTAATATAGACAAAAACAAATGAGTGAACTAAAAATGAAAAATAATTCATAATAAATTCAACACATTTTTCTTGCAAAAATTAGATAAAAATGAGAATTACTAATCAAGTATAAAAAATAAGAATGATAATAAATACAGAGTAGGAATGATAAATGTGATTAAGCCACAGATATGGAGATGAGAAAATTATGAGATATGTTACTATATACAACAAAATATTAAATTGATAATCAATCTTTTTAGATACTTGCCAAAATAAAAAACCAAAATCTCTGAAACTAAAGTTAACCTGGTAGAGTTTTTAGAACAAAGAGATTAAGCAGAAATTTCAGGAAACCAAGAAACAGAAGACAATCCAAGGTAATTTTGCTATCTATCCTTTACTATATTCTTTTTTTAAATTGACAAACAAAAATTGTCTATATTTATGGTGAACAACATGATGTTCTGATAGATGTGTACACTGTGGAATGATTAAGTCAAGCTAGTTAAAATATCCATTACTTCACATACTTCTTTTTTTTAAATGAGAGCATTCAAAATCTACTCTCAGTAGTTTTCAATAATATGATACATTACTATTAACTGTGGGCGACGGAAGATCGCCAGGGAGTCTTGGCCAGCAAGAGGGTCCTGACCTGAAAGAGGGGGTGCACAGAAATAAAGAGAGACAGAAAAGCTGGGGTCTGGAGGACTGAAAAGGCAATACCTAAACAGCAAATTTATTTTTGTCCAGGGTCTCAATATACACCTTAAGATCATAGGTATTTAGGTGTTTACACAATCAACAATGGAAAGTTACAACATATAAGATCATGAAAACAACCTTAAGCATGACATTCAAGGATCATAAAAGTGGACAGGTGTATGCTTTATCTGCTTTTACCAAAACACACTTGTGAATAACAATACCTAAGAGTCACAAGCTAAGCCATAAAGTCATTATCTAGGGTTCAAGGCAGTCATGCAGATAAAGTTAAACTTCTCAAAAAGTAAAGCCATAAAGGTCATGCAGAGGCCTAGTGGAGACATAATGTCTGACAAAACCACACGATCCTTGCCCAAGCGTCATTGCGGTCAGAAGTAGAAACTTTTGCAACATCAGTCATTTCTTAGTTCCTTCTTTCCCATAGCTCGACTGCCTCCAGCAGGAAACTGTGTTTGGGCTCAAGCTCACCATCTGGTGGGGCCCACACATTAGGGGGCCTTACACAGGAGCGATCCCCACAATTAACTGTAGTCACAAGGTTTTCAATAGATCTCCAGAGCTTATTCCTCCTGTAGAACTGCAATTTTGTATTTCTTGACAAACATTTCCCCAATCCCCCGCTACTCTTGAGAACTTGTTAACCATCATTCTATTCTCTGCTCCTATGGGTTCACCCTTTTTCATTCCGACATATAAGTGAGATTGCGCAGTAGTCACCTTTCATGCCTGAATTATTTAATTTAATTAATATCCTCCAGGTTCATCCACATTGTCACAAATGACAGGATTTCCTTCTTTTTAAGACTGCATAATATTTAGTGATATATACAACATGCTATTTATCAATTTATTTGTTGATAGATTCGTAGGTTCTTTTCATATCCTGATTCTTATAAACAATGCCAAAATGAATATGGGAGTCTAGATTTTCTCTTGAACATACTGATTTCATTTCATTTGGATAGATACCCAGTAGTAAGATTGCTGGATCAAACTCTAGGCCTATTTTAAATTTTTAAAGAAAACTTCCATACAGTTTTCCATTACTGTGGTAACAATCTGTATACCCACCAACAGTATAAAATTGTTTCCATTTCTCTGCACCTTTACCAACCCTTGATATCTTTGTGATAATAACCACCCTAATAGGTGTGAGGTGATAGCTCACTGTGGCTTTAATTTGTATTTCCTTGATGATTAGTCATGTTGAATATATCTGTTGGCTATTTGTGTGTATTATTTTCAAGTTCTTTGTCCAATTTTTAAAGTTAGGCTATTTGTTTGCTTGCTATCAAGTTGTTTGAATTCCTTACATATTTTGAACAGTAACACCCTATCAGATGTAAGGTTTGCAACTATTTTTTCCTATTTTGTAGGTTGTCTATTCACTCTGTTGTTTCCTTTGCTGTACAAAAAGCTTTTCAGTTTGATGAAGTCCCATTTGTCTATTTTTGCTTTTGTTTCTTGTGCTTTTGGATAATAACCAAAAAAAAAATCTTTGCTCAGGCCAATGTCAAAAGCTTTTCTCCTATGTTTTCTTCTAATAGTATTATAATTTCAGGCCTTACTTTTAAGTCTTGCATTCATTCATCACTATATTGTTTATTTTAAAATAATCATTCTAGTTATTATTGCTACCTAACAAATTATCCCAAAACATAGTCACTTGAAATAACCATTTTACTTTAATCATGACATTGGAGTCATAGCAGGAATGTGAAGAGTGCCTAGTAGGACAGTCTTTATTTACAACCTTTTTATAAAGTTGTTGTCAGATGTCCACCAGTCTACAATTATCAGCAAGCTTTGTGGGACGGGCATCCAACATTGCTCCCTTGCAAGACTGGCAGGTCATATTGGTTTCCCACCTGGAGCTCAGCTTAGGATTCTACCAGATCCCCTGTTTGAGACACGAAGGCCTCTGGGTAGTTACATTTCTTACATAGGAATTGTATACTCCAGAGGTAGCATGCCCAGGGAACCAGTTAGAAGCTGCTTGTTCTTTCCTGAACCCACCTCAGAAGTAATGCATTCTCACATCTGCTGCAAGCTATTCCCTGGGAACGAGTCACAAAGATTAGTACAGATTCAAGGGGAGGAGATGCAGACAGCAGCAAGAATATTACAAAACATTCAGAGACATCCTCAGAAGTTTGTACCTCACCTGTGAAATTAGTTCTGTTTTAATATTCTAAGGAAATAGCCACACACACAATGTTTGGACCCAGAGAATTTTGCCTGCAAGTGGGCCTCTCTTTTTCAATATAGGAAAGTTGCTCTGAATTATTTATATACTCTCCTGAGGAATAAAACAGTCCATGCTAACATCAGTCACAACATTATTACCTCTGTGAAGGCAGATTTGATGGGCAGGCCATCACATTTCTTAGTAAATTTATTAGCAATAATAACAGCCAGCTGGAACACTTTTTGGATGAAAGAAATGTATACAAATTCTTCCTGCATTATGAATTCAATATTTTGCAATAATCTGGGATATATCTTTCTGAGAAATATATACAGAGATTTATTTGGAAAAAAATTAACAGTTGCAATTTGTTATATATACAGCTAGTGCTCAACTTACGACCACTATTGGTTCCAGCAGACCGGTCGTAACACAATTTGGTCGTAAGTTGAGTAGGCTACATGTACAGTACTGTGAAATGATGTTATAAAAATCTTTAAGTCATATTTTATCATAATTTTCTTTCATTATTGTTATATATCATAATTTTCTTTGTTCATTTTATGCCATTTGTATCATCTCTACACCATTTTGTTTCTTATTTTTATATTCATCAGGTTTAAGTAAAACACTGCATTACCAGTACAACTGGTTTAATATTTGCAAAACATACAAAATTACAAAATACAGGTGCATACAAAAATACGAAATGCGGCCAGGCACGGTGGCTCACGCCTGTAATCCCTGCTCTTTGGGAGGCTGAGGCGGGTGGATCACGAGGTCAAGAGATCGAGACCATCCTGGTCAACATGGTGAAACCCCATCTCTACTAAAAATACAAAAAATTAGCTGGGCATGGTGGCGTGTGCCTGTAATCCCAGCTACTCAGGAGGCTGAGGCAGGAGAATTGCCTGAACCCAGGAGGCGGAGGTTGAGGTGAGCTGAGATTGCGCCATTGCACTCCAGCCTGGGTAACAAGAGCAAAACTCCGACTCAAAAAAAAAAAAAAAATACAAAATGCAGGTGTAAAAAATACCATAGGAAACATTTTCCCAATTGCAAAACATATCAAAATATATAAACATGTACGGAACATTTTATTGGCCACTGGTGCTTGACTGCGGATTGTTGATGTCGTCATCTGAGGCAGCAGTTGGGGTTACCAGGAGTTGGTTTTTTCATAAACATGGTGAGCTTTGTCTGAATTGCATGTTTCTTTTTTTCTTCATAAATTTCACGATATGGACAAAACACATCATGCGCCATCCGTTCAATCCTTGCAAATCGTTCGATGTTTGGGTCCATTGCTTCAAAATGTATAAGAAGTTTATTGGGAGCGGTTTGATGAACAATATCCAAGACACAAAACGCAAATTGCTGTACCGAGTCTGGGATAAAAGTTGAAATGGTACATGCGGAGATGGTAGTGCTGCCAGAAGCTGGTCCGCACTGTCCTACGCCCAGCTGGGCAACGCTTGAGCTGCCAGACGTGGAGCAGTCATGGCTAGCGATTGTGGTCATAAAGTAGAATGGTCGTAAGTTGCATAGGTCGTAAGTCGATCAATACCTGTATCTACCTTTCACTGAAGAAAAAAAAAGTGGCAAGGATCAAATGTTTTAAAGGAGTTTTAGACCATATAAATCTGAACAAAGATCAGATGATGCACTTAATATTTTTAGGAAAAATAAATTACTGCATTGACTAAAATGAAGTTAAAATATTACACACAAATAAAAATATGGGGAAACTCAAAGAAGGTGTTGGAAAGCTATTTCTGAAAAGATAATAACAAGGAGCATTTTGTGAGTTATTTCCTTTGACTTTTCAGAAAGAGATACTAGCATATTACACTCCAGAGATTATAAAAGGTTGAAAGTCTTGAATTGAGCTGTAACACAACCTTTATACCAAAAGTTGAAAAACAGCTATCAAAAAAATTACAAATGTAATTCAAAATCCTTAAACAAAGTCATATAAAGGCAAGACAGAATCTGAACCCCCACAACTTATGTTTTTTTCCCAGCTCCTACCAAGACTTATTTTCTGTGAGAACATGGACAAGACATTTAACCACTCTGTGCCCCAATTCTCCCATCTGGAAAATGAGAGTACTAACAAAACCTATCGCATGCATTAATTGAATAATACATGCAAAATACTTTTGATATTCTTCTACTTATTCATATAAGAATGCATTGTAAATAGTTTCCCTTGTCAGTTTAGCTTTTAGTTAAATAGACCATTTCATTTTTTGAATAGAAAATTCCATTTCTTTTTTTTTTTTTTTTGTATCCTCATTCATTTAACCAATTCCTTAATAGTGGACATTTAAATTGTCTTTGGTTTTGATTTTCTTAAGTCACTGATACAAAAAAATTGCCTTCTTCTTGCTTATTAGTGATTACTATTCCTATACATAAATCAATGCATGAATTATTTAGAGAAAGAGAATGTAAGCTTCTCAGTTATTGCTAGATATTTCTCAATTGTTGATTTGTATGTTTTGATTTAATAAATATCTGATTCCTAACCAAAAATTAATGTTTGCCTTTTCCTTTTGGTTTTAAATATCTGTTGATTTCATAAGATATGAAGATAAATCATTGTTGCATCAATTTTCACTTTTTAGTATGAGGCTGAGTAATTTTTTACTGATCATAAATATTTAATATTTTGTCATTTATTTATGTGCTATTTTATTTTCTAATGAAATGTTTGACTTTTAGGTATGAGAGAGCTCGTAAAACATAAAATAAAGTCTTCAGTTCATCTTCATGTGTATCAAAAATAATTTTTCCACTTATTTAACATTTTCAGTGTTTAAGATTTATTTTTAATACACATCTTTTTACTTGTATCCTGTTTATATCTATCAATTTTGACTTCAAGCTCATGTTTAGGAAAACTTCACAATTGAAAAATTATATAAAATATAATTTGTATTTCCTATAAAATTTACTTTTTTGTTTTTATATAAATATTGTTAATTTATATGACTCATTTTTGTATATGATGTGAGGTAAAGTCTTTCCATTGATTTTACAAAACAATAATACATTTTTCTTACTGATTTGGGATTTTACCTTTATTAAATGCTTAGTCATCTATTTAGGTCTGTTTCTAGATTTATTAATCTGGTCCATTTATTCAATTGTTTGTTTTGTGCCTGGAACAAAATAGCATTTATTATATTATACTATCAAATTGAATAAAAGCTTCATTATTTCATTCTCATAAGATGTTCTCATATCAATTTTAATTTACTTTTTATTTTATAAAAATGTATTATTTCTATTTTTCCTAATGACCCTTAGCATCATTATCTGAGTTTGTACTTTTATAGGCATGTACTATAAAATACTAGAATTTTAAATTTGTAAAGCAACAATTAAAATTATTGCAGTATTTTTTTTTCTGTCTATGAACTACATGATCTGTACTCAATTTAGTCTAGTCCTTATGTCTCACAGAAAAGCCTTAACTTTTCTTTTTCTAGGTGCTCACTCATTTCTCGTTTCATTTGTTCCTATGAGATTTATGGTTTTGTTCATTTTAAGAGTGGGTTCATTGTTTTGTTCCTAATTTTTTAATTTTGCCTATCGGTAAATAAAATACCTATTGTCCCTTAATATTTTCCCTGAGAATAGTCACCTCCGTGAACTATTTAAGTTTAAAAGAATTTTTCATCAATCCTGTTAAGTTTTCCTGTTATACAGTATATCATCAGGTTCCAATTAGAGACATGACAAAACATATACGCATAGAGGGATTTAACCTCACACAGCTGGAGCTGGTTAAGCAATCTCTGTGACGCTGTTGTCCTCGGGTTTTATGCTGAAGCTTGATATCCACAGGGCAGGCAGATGGGAAGGGAAAATTTACGTAAAGTGGGGAAGAGTAAAAAGAAGCTGAACCCCACAAATGAGCTGAGGCCTGCAACCACAGAGAGAAATCCTTGTCAGTTTTTGTTGTCTCTAACCTTGATGATATGGTATCCTGCAGAAACCAAAACGCTTCTTGATTAATTCTGGCCTACGTATCCTCGAAGCTAATATAGTGTTCAGGAGATGGTAGAACAAGCAATTATAGATCCAACAAGATGAGTCAGCAGACAAACAGTGATGTGTGTGGGTAACAAAATGTCTGATGTTTTATTCCTGCCCTCTAAATCTGTCACAGAAACATCTCTGCTGGAGCCCTCTAACTGGAAACCTATAGGCAAGAGAACTCTGGGAAATGTAATTTGGCCTGGCCAAGGTGACATATTAAAATGTCACTGTAGACAGACATATTAAACATTAACAATATTAACCTAGTATCTTTTTTTGTTGTTGTTTTTTATATTTCCCTTTGTTTTCTAGTCTTATTTTCTTGTCTTGAAAGTATTCAAAAATAATGCTGGATTATTTTCTCCTTTCTTAAGTTGAATGCTTACTTATCGGAATTCCATCTGATAATAGCAGATGTCAGTTTAACATAGATATGGTTAAATCAAAGTATTATTAATTGTATTCCTCTCTATTCAAAAAGATTGCAGAATTTTATAAAATATTTTTCAGAGTTTCTTGTGCTGATGTTTTCATTAATGCCTTTATTTGTTATTTTGATTAACAATTACTTTCATTGAAGAAGCTTCAGATTTTTCGTCATCCCTTTCTTTCTGTACTAGCCCTCCTTGCTTGTTAATTTTTTTTAGATTCAGGTTAATTTTTTTTCACTGTTATTATATTTTATTGTTCACACAGTGAGAACTGAATGGATTCATACTTTTCTTTCTGTGGTCTATTTATTCAGACTTTGAAATCAAGGTTATTCTGTAGTTATCAAATGAATTGGGACAATTAACATGAAATAGGTTAAATAGCATAAAAATTTCCCTGAGCAAATATGTTCTCCTTGCATTTTGCACTCTCAAGATTTTCCAGTGAATTGGATAGCAGAGTATTCACATAATTACATATGTTAGAAGTAGATGGGCCTAAAAATCATCACAAATGACACCATAATGCTTCTAGAGAAGACAAGTAAATTGTTCCACATTTTGTACATGAGCTCATAAACAATCAAGGGTGAAAAGTCTCACCCAAGGTTATAGAGGAACTGCAAGGAGGTAGAAAATTATAACCCTGCCACCTTGTTTCTCTTGGCAGTCCTCGTTTTACCAGACCATGGTGAAGCTTCCGATCTGCAGGATTGGTGGGCAGTTGATTGCTGTGATCAGCAGTATGGATTCAGGAGTCCACCTGCCTGACTTGCAACACTAGTGAGATAACATTTGCCTCTGTACTCCACTTTCCTCATTTGTAAAATAATTTACAATTCTTTGGGAACTGTGAAAATTAAATGAAATTTTTACATGTAATGCACTTAGAACACCACTTGACACATCAGAGGCACTAAACAAATCTTTGTCGTTATTTGATGGGGTGAAAGCAAAGTCCCTGGATGGACTCCTCATTTCTTTTTAATTTTCCTCTAAAAAAGATAATGGGGACTTTCTGAAACACAACTTTTCTAGTTCATTCTTTTTCCAGAGTTTACTCGCATTTAGAGGTCACAAGATCATTGATTACCTCAATAAAAAATTAAGACCTTATTGCCAGTCTAAAGCTCACTAGATCTCAAATAACACCAGACATAAGAAAATGGGCAACAAAATAGCCTTTAAGCAGTTATACATAAATTAATCCTCCCTGGGAGATGCTGGAGAAATAGTAAATTTGCTATTAAACTAGATAATAGTCTGTGCAGTTTCCACATTACAAAGAGAAGAATTGCAATGAATTTTAATTGTAGAGATTTTCCAAAAGCTTAGAATAATTTGCACATATGAAGAAAATATGACTTTTTCATTTTTATTCTACATATGATTTTCTTAATATTTATATTCTTATTAGCATTATTACTTTATTCAATTTTAAAATTAATAATTATATGTGGCAGAAAAATTGCAAGTTTTGGAAAAGCATATAAAAAATAAAGTTACTCATAACTTCACATCCAATGATTAAATCAACATCTTTAGGGTGTTTTGCAGTGAGTGAGTAGATGCGTGCATACACATACATATGTTTATCCATATACATTAATGGATACATACACAGTCACATATATTTATACATGTACATAAATTACATATATATATTACTGATAACTTGACATAAATATTTGTGTCAGATTCTGCTCTAGGTACCCAGGATACAGAGTTTAAAAAGCACACACAAGAGGACCCATTGTCACATAGCTTTCATTCTAGTACACATGAAAATTTAACCTTGGCCTGGCGGTGGCTCACGCCTGTAATCCAGAACTTTGGGAGGCCAAGGCAAGTGGATCACCTGGATGACCAGCTTGGCCAAAGTGACAAGACCCCACTTCTACTAAAAATACAAAAATTAGCCAGGTGTGGTGGCACATGCCTATAATCCCAGCTACTTGGGAGGCTAAGGCAGGAGAATCCCTTGAACCCAGGAGGCAGAGGTTGCAGTGAGCTGAGATCGCACCACTGCACTCCAGCCTGGGTGACAGAACATGAGACTCCACCTTAAAAAAGAAAGAAAGAAAGAAAATATAGCCATACAATTTTAACAAGTTTGCATCATACTTTTAGGGTTCGCTTTTTCACACCCATATGTGAATCACTAACCCAGTTTTTATAGTGATACTTTTAACTACTGTCCAATTTTAGATTCGGCTTCTTACAAATGTAAAGCCATGTATATCTTTTCGGAGTAATCCATGCATATGAACACAATTAGCATTTTATAGCTGCAACTATTTAACAAAAATGTGTTTCTATCCAATAGCCCTAAGAATGTTATAGCTTTACCAGAGTAGCAGAAGAAAAAAAATTGGACAGTGTTCTATTGGAAGCATATTAAGTCACTTAAACTTAAAGTATAATGGAATATTTTCAGTTTGCATTTATAGATGATTTAATTACTCAGATATTTGCAAATATGTTCAGAGTTATGTAATTTCTAATATCTCTAATGGAGTTTTGCAGAACAGATTAAGTTATTTAAATTGACACAAAGTCCAGATGTATAATTGCAATTATTTGCTTCCCAAATTAATATATTGTGAGCCATATTCCCCAAAACTACTCTTGGTCTAAATACAATATCAGATAAGAAAGAGCATTTTAATGTATATGCTCTGCCAGTATCTCTATAAAAGAACCAAATGCAGTAACACATTTAGATGCTTGTTTCCAGGAATTATGTGGTGCCCTCTGAAAGGAAAGGAGTTGGTGTTGTCAAGGTCCTCTTCTGGCTGCCCATCAAAATTTTAGACTACTCTATTCTGTTTAGTATATGAGAATTTTAAAGACAAAACTTCTCACTTCCTTCTTGCTTCTTCTTCCTCCTACCCCTCAAATCCAAGTGAATCTTCTGTAATATTGCTTTCTGAAACTACCCCCATGTTGTTTATTGCCATCACCAACTAACGATGTCAGCCCACTTTGAAAACTTCCCAAGTGGTAAGTAACTCTCTCCTCTTCATTCAATTTGTACTAAACTTCCTGGAAAATAACTTTCACCACGTACTTAAACTAAACAAAAAATCATAAATATTTGGTTTGTAGGTAATACAAAATTCTCTTGAAGGAATCTAATAGTATTAATTTAAATGTAGAAGCTCTTCATTTAAATTAAAACATCTAAGAGTGATAGGTTTCAATGTATTTTCTTCTTTTATGAATATGGAAAGAATATTTACTATTGATTCTCAGTTGGCTTCGGGACGAAAACCCAGAGTAGGAGATGACATCTACGGCTTCCGAATGGATGAGTACCGTTGTCAAGAACCACCATGAGTATTTCTTACCAGAGGGTACCTGTCTCACTGGAACTGCCTAAATGTCTACAAAGCTGAGTACTCGGGTAAGAGAAACTTGCAATATTTGGGGAGAGAGTGAGAAAGACCTACAATGGGAAGAGCTTAAGTTCTTCCCAGTCCCATCTCCAGAGTGTCTTGATCAAATGCCACAATACTCTTGCCTGACAGGCACAGGATGGACAGGTCAGGAGGTGGGGTTGCCTAGCCCCTGTCTCTTGTGCATAAGCAACAAATGTCTTCAAACACTTTTCCCTCCAAAACTAGGCCTCTCCCTGGCTGCACCAGAGGTTGTAGGTCCAAGAAACTACAAAACAGAAACATCAACTTAAAGTTTATTGTCAGCACATTATAAGTATTTAATAATTTCAAACCAGAATTTCAAATCTTTTGAACACTTTCCAAAAGACCTGGTAACATTCTCTGAAATCTGAGTGCTTAAAGACACCTCTTTAAGATATAACAGTTGTAAGAAAGTTGTTACGACACAAAATATGATCTGCAGTTTTAAGGAGAGAAAATATTCTCCTGAGCTTATTACTTTTTCAATCAAGTACTTTGAAGAATTTTTGGTTTTTAAGGCAAAGTGCTAGAATCACAAAAGTCAAGTCATAACTGAGAGATGAAAGTAGGCTTGAAAGGGCAAATTTACAATATGGAACTATCATAAAATTATTAACAAATGTAATATAAGAAAAGCTATATTTGATAAATAGAAAGTTTCCTTTATCTGACCCCAACCTGTATATTCAGTATGATTTTCATTATTCTTTAGAGGTGGACAAATACTAGGTATCCAATAACAACAAAAAAGTTTAATACATGGATAAAACCTTTATTGCAATCACATAAATCTGCTCACTGTTCTCTCCACACAAGCCATGAACTTTCCCACATTCATGCCTTTGCTTGTGTCATTTCACCCACAATTTTACAAGACTTATATTGCATTCTACCTATTTAAATCGGTCTTCATTTACCATTTGTCCCTTGTATTGTCTACTCCTTTTCTGAACTATTGTGTCTCATGTAACTCATTGATGCTGCTCTCAGTTGTCCGCTAACCCGATACTCCCTGGCCCTTTCTCCTATTGTAAAACAAGTATTCTACTTCCCAAATAATGAGCCTGGAACCGTTTGTTTAACCTTGCTCTGCCTAATTTGCCTTACCCATAAAATAAGGCTAATCATAATATTGATATTATAGATGATAAATGAAATATTACATGTAAAGTTATTAAAATCGGGTCAGATACATAGCAAGTAGTCAGTCAATTTTAGTTATTAAATCACATACACACACAACAACAAAACATGAAGCATGATCCTCTTTTGTTCCATCTCTTCTGGCTGCCACTGTGAAATAGCATGAAGAACACTTACTACTCAAATGTTCATTATTGGAAAAGTGACATGTGCTCCAAGGATGCTGCCTGCAGATACCTCCATGGGGTCCAAATGACAGACTGTAAAAGTGAAGCTGATTCTGTGCAATGGGTACACTGTGACCGGAACTCAGAGTGGAAGGAGACATGGGAGTCTGTTTATTACCCCTTATCATTCCTCTTGCCCTCTTGACCCCTTTCCTAACTTCCCCATAACATTATCTCCTAACCAAATTATGAAACCAACCCTCTTATGTATATTTGTGATTTCATTGTCAGCTAATGTTGCTGTGGATACATGTGTAGTATAAGTCTGTGTGTGGGATGGCTGAGAGTATTTTATTCATGAGCAGTTTTCAGCTTCAGCTCAGTCAATAAAAATACATGGTTATTTTATCTCTTAAGTTATATTGTCATCTTTATACCTATATTTTACTCCAACTGTAACAGGGTAAATCCTCTTTCACACTGGAAAATCACAGATGTATCTCCCAGAGTTCTTAGAACAAAAACTTTCACACCAAAAAGACTGATGGGAGACAATTTTCCATGGGTCTCTCACAAGTCTGCATGCCTTGTATCAGTTTTTGTTCCAGAATATTTATCAAGGATGTTTGTAAAGCAATTAACCTTGAAAGATAGAGATAGTGTTTCTCTCCAGGTAGAAAGCAGATTTGCTTCCTTATCAGGACATTAAAGAATTAAAGAGAATGTATTTCTTCAGAGAAAATGTTGGGGTAGTATTCTTGCAACCCATAAATATATTAGGATTTCCTAAAAAACCTGATATTTTCCACTGTGATGCAAACCCTCTGCATAATTCTACCCAGACTATTCTGCATAACACAAGAATGAGAAAGCAAGAAAAACTGATGCAAACATGAAGCTTCTGCTGCTTTCTGTGCCATAAGTAATGAAGTTCCTTGTTTCTCACCCAGGAATCTTATGACTTTTGCCATTGCCCACAAATTCTGCCAGTATCCATGAAACAAGTTACTTTGCAAATATGGTAAAATCTTAGACCCTTGATAGCTCCTGACAAAGACTCAAAAATCCTAAATAGATTGACTTATTTTCCTAGCCCACAGGATAAAAAGAACAAGTTTGAAAATATTAAATGCTTAAGCTTGCATTATACATATATTGTATTAGTTTTCACATAGACATGTGCAAGTTTCCTTGTTTTGTATCCCAATCACTTAGCAATGGTTTACAGTAATCCAATAGCTTAGGGCAGATGTGTTCTGCTACAGCATCTGACTTCACTCCAGAAAGCTAAAGAACATTATGTACTTATGCTCTATATGTTAACAATTCAGGAATATGAGGCTATATGTAATTACCTCTATAGCTCATCCTTCCGTCTCCCACTGATGAATAAATACAGCATACATTCAACAGCTATTGCAAGTTTAATTATGGTATGAAGGACAACAGAGCTTATTCATTAGAAATTATTGTTCTAGTAGAAGATGAATCATGTGATATTGTTGCTTTAACAAATAAAAACCGGTGGCCTATGGATTATACCCAAAGAAATAAAAATACTACAGGAATATATTAAAAAGTATCAGATTTATCCTATATGATTCCCAAGTAATGTTTATGATTTGATACATGAGTGAGGAGAAGGCAAGAAATATGCACATGGAGTGAATAATTATTTTTAAAACCTTAACACAAGAAATTAAGGCTTTTAATTAAGTGAATCCTTCACTGCAGCAGAAATGTGCACATTCTTAAAACATGAATTATTCTTGTAATGACAGGCCTCCAAAGAAATACTGAGCATTCTTTTCTTCAAAGTAGATTTTGAAATGTAGGTTGCAAATCACTCAAAAAATTTCCAATATGAAGGATATAATCTGTATGTAGAGGTGGCTGATGTTGTGTAGTTTTTGTCTCTTGAATTAGCCTAAGGCTATTTTCATTATTAGAAATGATTTCATTACTACATATTACACGGATAATACACATCATTTTCCATGTGGATTGACTATAAATACAAATAGTGATATGATGAAATGTTAACATTGTCAATAATGCACAGTCATGCAAGATTATGCTGTATATACTTTATTCCACAGAAAAACATAAATCTACTGATCAATTATTATTGGTCCATGCATTCTGAGCATAGCCTAATAGCGGCTGCATAGATATTGACTCATTCATCTCTATACCTTGCTCTCTATGCCTGTGGTCATTCATCTTCACAATTCAACTACTTTGAGATATCTTGATATCACTAGCATGGTGGTCTATTAGGTTGAATTTAAAGTACAAAAAGAATAAGACTAGACCTCATTATCTGTTTCCTTTTTCTTTGGGTTTTTTTTAGCTTTAGAGAAAGGAAATAATAATCTCAGCACACAGCCATTTTAGAGATGTTGTTTGGTCAGTTCCGCATATGTGGCTTGTGTTTACAACCTCTGAAGTCAGCCTGCCCTTTGGATAGACACCTACTACCACACCTGGAGTGAATATGCATATGTGATCTCTCTCCATCATCTCAGCTAAATGCATGCTGAGCCACCAGCTGAGAGTAAGACTAGATCCTTGCTCAGAGGTACCTGCTATAGAAATGCTAATTAATAATTTTCAGTTCTTTGTGCCTAAAAGCAAAGGGTTAGGTTTTAGTTTAACAGGAAATTGAAAACAATATCTGATAAGGAAAGCGTTGGAATTGATATCCAGTGATGGGGATATAATATGATGTTGAAGGTAGATTTGTCAAATGTTTTAAAACTCTTGATAAGGAGAAGGGAAACAGTGACTCAATTGTCTGCTTTCTAATTTTGGACCCCAGAAGTCACTGTGGACTTTGAAGTGCTTCTATATGCAGACAACCTGGCTACTGTCCAGCTCTTCCACCCATGAGCAGACAGGGATCTCAGGTACTTCGACTTTAAGGCAGTGCAGAGAAGACTGGAACAAAAATTTCTTTTCTCAAATTCCATAGCTACTGCTGCAATTCACCCTTGTTGCTCAGATGCCTGAATTGACTCTGTATCTTGCTGCCCAGATCTGTTTCCTCATGCTTCCAATCACAGCCCCGAAGCCCAAGCCGGAATTCCAAAGTCAGTACTTGCCTACCACCCATTCCAGAATACTGGACTCTGGACCCAGCCAGTTAGTCTGAATCTATGGAAACTTCTTTAGCTTAACTTTCAGCAGTTCTCCATGCCTGGATAGACACACAGAACTCCCCCATGGCTTCCTAATTTTGTCTGTCTGATACATGACAACTGCCTAGTACCTCATGACTAGTTTCTAATAAAACATTCTGTTAAATAAATGTGCCTGCAACACAGTCTTAATAATTCAATAAATTGAAAGCAGATGAGTACCATAATCAGAAATGTTGTGACTAAAAATCATTTAGGACTTACTTCTAGTCATACATGTTTCTTGTTTTCATAGGGAATTCCTTGTTTGATTACAATAGCAATAACTTTAGAAATTGTGATGTTAGAAAAAAGTGATGTGATAAATATTTGATTCAACCTTTGATTCCTAGATTATAAGACCTTTATTTTTCAAACTAATGAATTTTACCTCTTATACGCATACCTGATGCTTGCATTTTAATAGGTAAAGAGAATCACCATTGCTACATGTTAGAAATAGACTATTTATTTCTCAGCAATGGTCAAAGTAAAACCAGTGGGCCTGGCGCTGTGCTGGGTGCTTGGGAAACAGCTGTGGGCATGATTTGCTAACCTTCCAGAGCTCACCTAATGAAGAAGTGCTGTACAGAACAAAAATAATTGCTTTCTTCTAGAGAGTAGTAAATATGCCATGTATATTTATAGCCTCCTCCTCTACAACCTGAAGCAGCATGCTTATGTGTGGCAGGCTCATTAAACAATTTTACTTAGCCTACAATCAAGAAACAGACTGATTTTTAAAAATCATGCAAGTAAGAAAAATGACCTATTTTTAATATTCTAATAATGAGACTACCTTCTCAATAAAACCAGTAAACAATGTAATGATTCACTAAGCAAATACTACCCATATTTCCAGTATTGTACAAAAGTAAGATATGTAAATCATTCCCAATAAGTATGTAACATCATTGGACAAAAGGCAAAAGTCATAGTCATTAAAGCTACAGAAATGTTAGAAAAGTTCACATAGTAAAAGATAACATCAAGTTGGCCAATGACAATCAGAAAATGCAAAATGAGGTAGCTGGTAGTTGAGATTTTTAAGTGCAATTGGCATTACACGCAGACATTTCAGGGAGCGGAAAGAGAATAAATAAATAACAATGATGGGAAAATAATCTAATATTTGCCAACCAATTTTGGTTTGGAAGGCTGTAGGGTTAAGTGAATGACATGGCTGAGTAAAGTATTTTCTGAAGAACTTTAAAGCTACTGGGAAGAGATTTTATTTAAAATGATAACCAACGGAAAGCCATTGGTTTATTTAAAAGTAAATAATAAGTTTGAAAAGAAACATATAATGGAGGTTTTGTGAGGATGGAGGCGGGAGGGTGGGGAGAGATTAAAGAAGATTTAGAAAAGGTAAGTTTGTAGGCCTACCATTATGATAAAGGGTCTAATTAATGCAGCCTAAAAGAAGGTGACAATGGAAAACAAGAATCACATCAAGAAATGTAAGGGGAAGAAAATCCACAGGATAAGATAATTGCCTGTATTTACGTCTGTGGAAATGGTTTCTTCTTTCACTTCTCTTAGCATGAATCCTCCCAAAAACTGAATTTAAAGTAGTCTTTCTTGATAATCAATATAAGTAATAATTATATGATAGAGAAAAGACTAGGTAAAATCATAGCCTCCTTCACTTGGCATATTCTTCTTCCTTGACAGCTCCATCATCTCTAGAGGTAACAAAAAAATTGGAAGGCATTATTATGCCTTTGGTACTGAAACAAAGATGATATTTTCTCAATATACTGCATTGAGATTATGATACAAAAAAAACAAAATATATGCATAGATGGGATTAAGTAAATGAGTTAAGTAAAGTTTAAGGTTCAATATGTCATAACCTTAAAATATCAAATATTTGCTCACGAGCAGAGTATTACATATTTGTCTTACATTTTAAGATAAGTATTCAGACATATTTTTAAAAGATTGATCCATTGGATAATCACAATTTAGAGAAGGTGCTTTATCTCATTTAAGTAATATTTTTCTCACAATTCTGTGGTTTAAAGATTATGTCCTGTATTTTAGGTTCAGTGATCAATAGAACAGCAGCAGTAAATTGCTACTCTGAGTGGAGATCTGGCTTCATTCGAATTGCGCATTCTCCTTTATGACACCTTCCATATGGAAGCTCAGTAACAGCCAGAGCTCTACTTCCCCAGCAATGCTGGCAAACAGCAAGCCCTCTGATAAATAGCGCTTGTCTATTGAGATCCTTTGGAGCTTCCCACTGGATATTTAATAAAGGGGATCATGTTACCTGTGCCTAACAAAAGGTATGTTATTTATTTATTTATTTTTGAGACGGAGTTTCACTCTTGTTACCCACGCTGGAGTGCAGTGGCATGATCTCGGCTCACTGCAACCTCCGCCTCATGGCTTCAAGCAATTCTCCTGCCTCAGCCTCCCGAGTAGCTGGGATTACAGGCACGCGCCACCATACCCAGCTAATTTTTGTATTTTTAGTAGAGACGGGGTTTCACCATGTTGACCAGGATGGTCTCTATCTCTTGACCTCGTGATCCACCCGCCTCGGCCTCCCAAAGTGCTGGGATTATAGGCGTGAGCCACCGCGCCTGGCCTACAAAAGGTATTTTTTATTTCACAGAGTATCTGCTCAGATATGTCCAGAGGGAAAAAAGTACTATATTTTCCATGTTAGAAAAGACCTACATGGAAATTAGGAGTGAAAGAATAATTATATGTTCTTTCTAATTTATAATTCAAATATCCCATTAAACAAGCACCAGAAGACTAGCCAAATGAAAATTTGTTGAATCAAATGTTGCTTGTCTTAAGTGTCACTAAGTTCATTATATGTGGCATATTGTTTGTGTCAGTGTTAATGTAATCTGATATCTGCTGTTCTGTTATGTAAACCAAAGCTTTTATAATAGTGGCCTATAATGGGAAGTGGCAAGGAAACTCTTCGGAGGGTATAAGCGGACCCCTTACATACTTTATACAGGCATGTATTGCTGAGCCTATGAAAAACATTTTTTCCCTCTTTCTAGCTCTTCAGTGAATGTCGGAACTCAGAAAGATTCTATAATATGACCCATTTTGAGAAAGATGAAGGAAATTACTCTTGGGATGGAAGTCAGATATCTAGTATGCACACTGTGGTTATCGTTCATGTATAAACACTTTACTCATTTTATTTTTTAATTCCTTTATGTTACAAATATACAATGGAAACTTCTTTGGTGACATCTTTGGCAGATCTTTAAAATATTATAGATGACCAATAATAGCCTAAAATGATTGCATATTACCTTCTCCTTTTAAGGCTTAATATTTATCAATATATTTCCATTCATCCAAAACTCTGTATATTACTAAGTGGTCCTGAAGTTGACTATAAAACCTTTGCAGAGATTGTGGTCTACTCACACCTTTAGCCTATTGCACAGAACAATGCCTGATAAATAAATAATAGGTGCTCAATACATGCAGAAGGAATGGATAAATTGGCATTAAATTCCTATTGAAAGCAGCAGGAGCCAAAGTGTTAACACTAGCTACAATACTGCATTGGCTGTGAAGCTATCTAAAAACAGCATATTGGATTTTCCTACTAACTCGACAGATATAGCAATTAGCAAGTGATAAAAATGTACCTAATCTTAGCAGTTATTTGCTGATGACCTTGTTTGTTCTGATGTCGACTCTCAGCCCATATTTTAATGCTGCAGCTTACAGCTGCAGCTTTGTGACATGTAGGACATAATTTAGAGTTCAAAATTGTTTATCAACTTTATAAAGAAATGTGTGGCAACGAATATGAAGCATGAAAGTGTGTGAGAACATTCTCATTTAAAAATAATTGGAACAATGAAATAGTACTCAAAGGTTCAACAAATGGCAGGGAGTTTTTGGTTGATGTGACAAATAAGCCATTTTAAGGGTACAGAAGCCAGTGAAAATGATAAAGACCTCTAGGGATTTTAATCTTGTTTGTCAAGAGTAGTATCACAGATGTTTTTCTAAATCTGGAGAAGATAATCAGTGGCTATAGTAAATAGAAAATGGATTAAATATTACAGGGTTGTTGTCTGAGAAAAAGGAACCTAGCATGCCAGAACACCTTGGCTTTTGAGGGGGCAGAACACACAATGACATGATGAGATGTAATCTAAATGACGTTTCACATGAGCATGTTTCTGCATCTGATACTTGCTAACCACTCAGGCAGAGGGACCTCATGAAGAATTTAATCCTAACTTTATTAGTCTATTCAGTATTTCTAAGGACAACTTGCAGGTCTGCTACAGATTCTTGCCATTGTTTTTACTCCATTAAATAGTTAAGAGATTTTTGACTTTTAAAAATGCAACTGTGTTGTTTCTTATGATGCTTCTTGAATTGCTGTTTTCTTTTGAAGTGAGATTATGTATTTTCCAAGAGTGATCTAAAAGTCTCAGAGGTATCTAACAGGATGTCTAGAAGGATGGAAGATAATTACCAAAATCTTCCCAGGATGGAGTCCTTGTGTATATATCTTATTAAGTGGCTATTTACAATGAAGAGACTCAAAATACTTACTATGCCTTTCAATTTTCTTCAAAAAGCCTTCCCAGAAATTCAAAAAATAGGGAATAAATGTTATTTTTCTCATATTTTCCAAATATGTCTATCATTCTGTCTTTCATTTACACTGTGGCAATGCTGTGGTATATAATGTATGTGTTTGGGTGTTTTCCTCTAAAACCATTACACTTTTTAAATGAATTCTTTCAGAATAGAACATGTTAGTTATCGTAACATGTTAAATGGCAAATGAAATATTTTCCCTACCTTGTTGCTAAGACACAAGAAATATCAGTTAAAATGATCTCAAAGTAGCAGGGGAACATTTCCCAAGCCTGGAGATGTTTTAGATTTCCAAAGTTGCCAGAAATGTATTTGTCTGAAAGGGCACAGGCAGAACGTTCTGTAACAACCAGGGTAGTATGCAAAGAAGATAACCATATTTTTGAACATCCTTAAATTTGTATTCATATCTTTGTTTGGTATTGGAAACAAAAATTATGATAAACATAAGCATGCCATTGATAAATATTCCACATTCCAAAACATGGATTTTCAGTAATTAAAACAAATTAAGTGAAATTATTTTTAATTATATGTCAGCCTTAATTTAAGGAAGTAAAAAGTCTGATTTGAGTTAATAAAGTAGAAACCTCATGGAAACGGGAGTGACTGCATCACTACAACATAGGGATGCATTGAACTAAGAAAACCTGGAGGATGAACGAGAAGCAAGGACAGATAGATTTCTCTTACCCTTTCCTGTCTCCATGATAAGTTTGTGTGGAGAAATTGATAGTTAACATCTGGACTACACAATAATTAGACCCATATGTTATCAGTAAATTGTTGCAAACTTTTCCTAGGGTTAATTGTTTTTATAAATTGTATATAGTTGATTATGTGGTGTTCCTTCCTTTCCAATTCATCATTTTCTGACCTTTATAAAGCCTTTGAATAAATGAGCCTCTTTGAGTATTGTTAAACACGGGTACCTGAAATCAGAAGACTAATATTTATGTGCTATGTTTAACTTGCAGGCAATCCTGTTGTGGCAGAGATCTCTAAGTGATCCCTAATAACCACTCTGCCTACTTTCTTTTGGTAACAAAAGCCTCAGTTTTAGCTGGGAACATGGCTTCTCAGGTTAAGGCAACATTTATAAGTCTTCCTTATAATTAGGTATGGTGTTGTGATTGAATTTTGACCAAACGATGTGTTCAACTTCTAGACCACATCCTTGAATGGAAGAAATGTGTCCTTTACTTTTATTTTCTCTATCCCCCTGGTCTGGAATGCTGATGGGATGCTAGTGAGCCAGATTCACCCATGTGGTCAAGGAGAATACCCTCAAAAAGGACAGAGCAATAAGAGAGAAGGAATCTGGGTGTCTAGGTGTCCTGATTGGGAAGAATTAGCCTGAACAATCAAAGAGCTTAGCTTTTTAATTATAAGCATGTATACCCCAAATACATTTTTTATCTTGTTTAAGATACTGTCATTTGATTTCTGCTAAAACAGGAAAACTGGCTGGGTATGGTGGCTCATGCTGTTAAGCCCAACACTTCGGGAGGCTAAGGCAGGTGGATTATTTGAGGCTAAGAGTTCTAAACCAGCCTGGCCAACATGGTAAAACTTCATCTCTACTAAAAATACAAAAATTAGCCAGGCATAGTATATTGGCATAGTGCCTTGCCCCATGAAAACAGAATAGTCTCCAAGCTATGCTTCCCTGCAATAAACTAATTGCTCCCTGATTAGATTTAGGATTGTGCTCAGTGACAATTCTAAAAGTCATTTTTATAGGCATGTGCCTATAATCCCAGCTACTCAGGAGGCTGAGGAATGAAAATGGCTTGAGCCTAGGAGGCAGAGGTTGGTAGTGAGCTGACATGATGCCACTGCACTCCAGCCTGGAAAACAGAGCAATACTGTCTGAAAAGAAAAGAAAAGAGCACATTGATGTCTTGCGCTAACTTGTAGAAATTGCCTGAAAAGTGCAAAACCTTATAAAAAGTAGGAAGGATAGCCTTCATTAAGCAGTTTTTACACAACCATGAACAGACAGGTACTTTATGGTGCCCGCAAATGCACAGGTAGTTGCATGCCTTATCAGGGGGAAGAGATATATAAATTTAAGGTAAAACTTTTACTGCGAGTATCAATTAAAGGTTGGCAGTCTCTTAAGACACACAAAATGGCTGTGGAGATATGACTAATTCAAATGAAAGCTCGAAGTAATAAAAATTATATAACCTCAAATGCTTACTAATATCCAATGAAGGGTAATGTCCTTGACTGAAAGATGTAAAGAAGGAAGTGGTCAGTGACACTGATGCAATCAGAGAGCCTCAATGTGTCAAAGAAAATAACACATTTTGAATGACTTTTAGAATTGTCACTGAGCACAATCCTAAATCTAGTCAGGGAGCAATTAGTTTATTGCAGGGAAGCATAGCTTGGAGACTATTCTGTTTTCATGGGGCAAGGCACTATTGTTTGGTCACAAAGTCAAAGCTTGTAGATATAGTCTTGAACTTTCCAAGTTACTGCACAGGCTGCCTTTGGCATGGATTTCTGATGCAGCATCAATAAATTTTCTATTAGCAAGATCTGCAAAGAAGCAACATCCTTGCCTTAGTTAGGCAAGATATATTAAAGCTGCCACTGACGATCCTAGTATATAGTCAGTCACTGCATAGAAATTGTTGACAATATTGTGTCTCATTCTGCTACATAATCAAAAATTTTCTTTGATATACATAAAACTGATGACCATTAGAATATAAGCCAAAAGTCTTAAAATTCTAGCCTACTTTATATGTGATAGTTAAATTAAAATGACTGTTTGTTGAATGGGATTCAATATGAAGCTGGAGCATTTTGGACCCCAAAAAGGTAGTTTGGGAAATTTAAAAAAATAGTATAAACAATTTTAACCTACCTACTAATTCTGCCACTTGCCTGTTGCCCCTTGACAATATAATATCTGGGGGGAAATGTATTTATATCAAAGGAGAAGGGAAAATAAAATGCATTACGTTTATAATTAAACTGATGCTTTTCCAAGTGCATTCTTAGTTAGCAAATTAATTGATTTACTGATCTTTGGAAAATAGTGATGGTTATGTAACAGAATGACATAGTTATGGCAAATGAGATGTTAGTGGAAGTATTTCAAGTAGGACTTAACAGAAATTTTGTCATCTTCCTTATAATCAGAGAAGAATGATCCTGCATGTGCTCTTCATTTTGGCTCTTCTCATTATTTCTTCCTGCAATACTGTCTTGATACATGGGGTTAAAGTGGCCATCTTTGGACCAAAAAACAATAGACCCATGTTAAACATGGCAGTGCAGGGCATTATAAAGAGCCTTGATGTGGTCCAAATGCAATGGCTCACGCCTGTAATCCCAGCACTTTGGGAGGCCGAGGCAGGCAGATCACAAGGTCAGGAGTTCAAGACCAGCCTGACCAACATGGTGGAACCCTGTCTCTACTAAAAATACAAAAATTAGCTGGGCATGGTGATGCGCCCCTGTAATCCCAGCTACTTAGGAAACTGAGGCAGGAGAATTGTATGAACCCAAAAGGCAGAGGTTGCAGTGAGCTGAGATCACACCACTGCACTCTAGTGTGGGCAACAGAGCGAAACTCCATCAAAAGAAAGAAAGAGAGAGAGAAGGAAGGAAGGAAAGAAGGAAGAAAAGAGAAAGAAAGAGATAAAAAGAGAAAAAAGAGAGAAAGAGAGAGACAAAGAGAGAGAGAAAGAGAGAGAGAAAGAAAGAGAGAAAGTAGGAGAGAAAGAAGGTGAGAGCCTTGATATTCTTCCTTAGCTGCTGCCTTAACTTGCAGTTGTCTGCTTGTGGACTTTGTGTTACTATAAACAATAAACCCATTCCCGGTTCAAGCTACTAGCATCAAGTTTATATTAATTTTACTTACAACTGAAGATCAAAAGATATTTATATCAGGGAAATTATATTCCAATAATTATTCTCATTATTTCTTCTTCTCCTTTCTTCTGTATATGTTCATTCAGGAAACATTAAAGTATATTTTGAACACCTGGTATATATCAGGCATGGTCTTTTATAACCGAGATGCCACTGTGAACAAATTTCTTCCCTTCATCAAGCTTACTTTCTAATAGAAGAGATAGACCATAAATAAGCAAAAAATGATAATGTGATTTCAAATCATGTTAAAAACTGTGACGGGAATACACAAGGGCAAAGTGTCCAAGAATGATGGTGGAGTGGTGGTAGATAAGGAAGTCTTGTTCAGATAGAAGGGCATCTCTTATGGGGGATATTTGAGCAAAATCCTGACTAGGAAAGAGTAAGAAACTTTTATTTAAAGAGGAGCTAAAGCCTGAAGAACAGCAAGTCCAAAAGCCTAAGGCATAGCTAAACTGGACATATCTAAAGAATAACCAAAATCTCTGTTGTTAGATATTATACGGAAGAACACGGTAGAAGATGAAGATAAGAGATTGTGTTATTATTCTGTTAAGCCCTGCCATATGTCCTCCTGGTTGGGCAGAAAAATGAAGCAGAAAAAGAATGACTTCATGACTTTCAAAGGGGGTAAGTTTTGAACATGCAGTCAGAAAAGTCCTCATAGAGAAGACATTTAAACAGAGATCTCAATGAGGCAAGAGAGCAAATCACTTGGATATCGGCGAGAAGTGTATTCCAAAAAGGAACAGCAAAGGCAAAACCCTGAGGCAAGAGTTTTCTTGATGAATTCAAGGAACCAAAAAGAGTTTGGTCCAGTTGGAGTGAAATAAGGGTTGAGGAGATGTAGGAGAAGAGAAAGAAGTCAGAGAGTCATCAGGGGTCTGAAAGCTGTTGAAAGGACTTCAAGTTTTACACGGAGGGACATGGAAATCCATTGAAGATTTTGAACACAAGAGTGAAATAAACTTAAGTTTTAAAAGAACCATTCGTAACGCTGGGCTGAAAATAAACTCTAAGGGTCAAGTGGCAACAGGAAATCAGTCAAAATCCCATTGCAATAAACCAGGATATAACAATTCTATTGGTATTTTATTCCGTTCTATTATCTTTACATCTACAAACTTTATTTAGTTGTACTCTGATTTATGGATGTCTTTATTTTTAATTTCAAATTGATAAACTCAATATGTTTTGAAGTATCCAATCTGCTAGATATCGTTTCTATTAAAAATCGAGCTTTTATAAAGTTCCATGAAACGAAGTTCTTAAACTCTACATTATTTGCATTTTGTTACCCACTGCTGTTTATTAAATATTATATCATTTAGCTGGAAATGATTTGGCTAGAAGTAATTTGGTAGAAATCAAGATAGTCAGCAATGTCATGTACCAGAGTGATTTTATGTTGGTAATTTTGATAAACGACAGGAGAATTTTCTTGTGTTTTTTAGTGTTTAAGGGATTTGTATTTATTTTCCAATGTATTCCACGTTTAAATACATTTTTGCATGTTTTTTAGGTAGCACCTGATTCAGGCAGCCTTTATGAAGTGATCAGAGTAGAAAGACTGCCATTTTTAAAAAATTGAAGATAAATAATATAGTTATTTTTTAATCATTTTGTGTTGAAAACAATGAATATTTGAAAATGTTCCTACTTATAAGAACTTCCAGGAACCATTTTACTTAAGTGATAAGAGAATCCTGTTGAAGTTATTTTTAATTCACATTGTACTGTTACCACTTTTATTGCAATATGTGCTTCAATTGGCTTTTAGGAGAATTAGCCCATTGCCTATAGGGCTAGGCATTGATTGTAGTATCCCATCACTGAACTGCAGGTAGAGAAACCCAAGCAGCTGAAACCTCATCTTTTTTGGCTCTCTCTCAGACTCAACAGCAGATGTCACATGGAAGAAAATAAAGTAAAAAAGATCTGCAGGGGGAATCAAAAGATAATACACAGCCAACAAGGTGAGCTTGCTCTCTAATGAAGCCATGGCCACAGTAACCTTCCACTGCTCTTAACAAGGTGGAAGAAAGTCTGCTTAACACTTCACCATACAGCTTTGATTTTTTTTTTTCTGCCTCAGCAGGCTCATTTCTTTACGGCTCAGAGAAAATAGACTTTTCACTCTCAAGTATGCCCTGGTCTAGAGAGATGGGAAAGTGTATACATTTCAGGGAAAATGTGATATATAACCTTTTGAAACAATCTAAGAGAAAAACACCTTTCAATCTACAATTTTTTGGGATTATGAGAAATTCAAATATTTAAAGCAGGTAGATCACTATAATAGTACTAACAAAATTTTTACTCTCTATAGTATTCCTAAGAAAGTTGTCACTGATATACATCATGGTGGAACAGTATAACTGGAAAGAGGAATATCAGTTTTATATAATTGTACCAAACACAACAGTCTTTGCTAGTCACCATGTTGTGTGTCTTCCCAGAAAGTAAAATGCCTTTGGAACAGTATCATACCCTTTCATTACCTCACCAGTCTGTCAGAGAATCGGTGTACTTGAATCTTCTCCTAACCAGCATATTATATTCAATGATGAAAATATTATAAATAAACAATCCCCCCTAGTTGTGAAATAAAAATTAAAAACTGTGACAATGTCTCAGACTTTCCTTGATTTTCATGATCTTCACAGCTTTAAAGAGTACTGGTCATGTTGTAGAGAATCTCCTTTGATTGGAGTTTGTCTGATTTTTTGTCATGATTACACTGAGGTTATATAAATGTTGGTGAAGAATACAACAGTCATAAAGCCTTCTTATCACACCATGTCAGCAGGTACGTGATACCCACACGAATGACCAGTGCTGATGTCCAAGTTGAGTAAGGTAGTAATTTCCAGTTTCTCCACTGTACATTACTCATTTTCTCATCTGTAATCTATTCTTAGAAAGTGAGTCACTAAATGTAATCCCCAGTCCCACACTCAAGGAAGGTGGTGGTGGTGGTAATATCAACATATATTATTTGGAATTCTAAAAGGAAGATTTTTATTTTTCTCAGACTAAGCATTTTTAACAGGGAGCTTACTTTTCTTCCCTGTCTCCATGAATTTAACTCCGTTTTCATGATTCCTGCTCTCTTGAATCCACAGAAACTTTAGTATCCCTCTTACACATCAGAATGGTGCCCTCAATAGAATGTCTCTGAAGATGCCTATAGGTAGATCTGAAAAATTTTTCTTCTAACTGCTGTTTCTGAGGTTTCAGGCTTTCACTGAACTATTTAGAGGTTTTCAGAGATAGAGTCTGATTAACACAGGCCTTGGTTTGATTAATTTTGACCTGCTGATTTTATTTTCCCTCTCTAAATTCAGTATTCTTGTCTATATAAGATATTAATTTTCTGAACACCCATTATATTTATACCAGTGTCCTGAGAATATTTCAGTAAACAATACAATCAACACTGCTGCACTGTATTTAAGCAGTTGATGAAGAAGACAATCTGTAAAGCAAATATATAAAAGTAAAAGAAAAGCAAAATCTATACAACTTGTCCTTTGGGCCATGAGCTCCAAAGAATAGTACCAAGCACAGTGCTTTGCACACTGTGCAAATGTCAATAAATGTTTGAATGTTGAATGGAGCATTTGGGACATAGACACATGTAAATAAACAGATTTTAGTAATAACAAAATAAAACAACATTAAAATTTTCCTGCAATGCATAATTGACAAGTAAATAGACAAACACATGAGCAATAATATTTGTAATTAAGACAACATATTTGCACATATTTTATCAGATAGCTTGCAACGTGCACAATTTGCCAATATCCTTGGATAGCTTTACCATTCTGAGTTAGACTTATTTTTTTAAAGGCTATATTTCAATGTGAGAATAATCCACACCTGCCAGAAATAGGCCATCTGTATCTTTGGAGTATATTGAGAGCTCTCACCAGGCAGGTGGGAATAAACTCAGTGGGACCTAGACCTGGGGAAAATGAGTCAAGGCAATGAAGACGGACCAGGTACAAGGAAGAATGATAAACCTATATTTGATCCATAAAAATGTGCAGTGGTGAGGCAAAAGAATCAGGTTTGATAGGAGGGAGTAGGGTATCAAAAACACACAAAAAGGTAAAATCTCAAAGGACACCTGGTTTTTTAAATCAGGGATTGATAAAGCAGGAAAGAGGCTGAAAGAAACCAGATGAAGAGATCAGTCCCCCAATCATATGACTGATTTTCTTTTTCTTTTTCTTTTAATTGAGGTTGAGTTTTGCTCTCGTTGCCCAGACTAGAGTGCAATGGCACGATCTTGGCTCACCACAACCTCTACCTCCTAGGTTCAAGAGATTCTCCTGCCTCAGCCTCTCAAGTAGCTAGGATTACAGGGATGCGCCACCACGCCCAGCTAATTTTGTATTTTTGTAGAGATGGGGTTTCTCCATGTTGGTCAGGCTGGTCTCGAACTCCTGATCTCAAGTGATGCAGAAAGTCCACCTGAGCTACAAAAATGCTTAATTTTATTTGCTATGCTCCGATTCAGATATACTTTGAGGGCAGCATCCATAATATAGTGATTTCTTACACTAGAGAGTTTGGCAGGTTGATGACAACATTGGCATGTCAGCCTGCACCACTGCTCCCCTGTCTCTTCATGTGAGCTCTGTCAAGTAATAACAAACCCAAATAAAGGAAACAAAACAGAAACTTTATTTATGTTTGAAATGGCTTTGAAAACAATTGAATAGGACATTGGTCATTTATGTATAAAAAACATTAAGATAAGAAAGTAAAAGGATTTAGATATTGTTATTCCATTTTACGTTAGAGAGTATATACCATAGTGGTCTATCAGAATTTTTTTTTTTTTTTCTGAGATGTAGTTTCTCTCTTGTCTCTCAGGCTAGAGTGCAATGGGGCGATCTCGGCTCACTGCAACTTGTGCCTCCCAGGTTCAAGCAATTATCCTGTCTCAGCCTCCCAAGTAGCCGAGATTACAGGTGCCTGCCACCATGGCCAGCTGATTTTTGTATTTTTGGTAGAGACGGGGTTTCACCATGTTGGCCAGGCTGGTCTCAAACTCCTTTCCTCAGGTGATCCACCCACCTTGGCTTCCCAGGTCTATTAGAATTTTACAATTCAAGAAAGCTCTATGACTGTCAGAGCCATGAGACATGAATATTCCCATTTTTTTAGATGAGTAAACAGAAGCTCAGAGCAAACAGAACGTGTTAGCAACAGGCTAGCAAGTAGAGGCAAGAAACCTGTTTGCCTCCAAAGTCTGTAGCCTTTTTCCACAGCTGCTATGAACTTAAGCTGTGTTGGAGATGGCTAAAACAATCTTTTTTCCCATGAGTCTCTTATCTGATGTCTTTTTATTTTTTCTTAAATCAGAAATGCAATTTACTTTATGACAAAGTTGTCAAATAGGAGCAGAAAGACAATCCCAATGTGGAAATGGATTAATGAAGACCTAAGGGAAAATTTAGAATGTATTGGAATGCCATGAAACCTTTAAAAATAAAGGCACTTCCCTGTCTTGGGAAAATTAAAGGCCTCATCTATAAATGCCATGTACAATAAATTGAACCACACTCAGATCATTCACCCTGGGAGAATGAGGCAAGCAATATGTGAACTTCAACCTGTCATTTTTGAAAATCGTGAGACCAACTAAGACTTCACCTCTAGCAATCAAAATAGAGAAGTTAAAAAATTAAATGAAATAGCCAGATGTTTTTAGTTGAATTGATGTCTTTAGTTTAAATTTCTGCTGGTGGAAGAATATGGGGGGGAAAAAACAGCACTAACTTGAAGTAGATCTTAAATACAGGTTTGACAAGTTAAAACCCCAAGAGGGAAAAAAAAAAAAAAAAAAAAAAAAAAACTCCAAACACTATTAAGGAATCTTTATTGTATCCTGTAGGTTAAAGTTGTCGTGGGCCATCATTTAGAATTTAAATAGAGAGCAACACTCCCAAGAATAGGTCTTATTCCACCCCTGTGTTTCCACATCTTCCCTATACTTGTCTTCACATTATTGACTTTTTGATTTTAATGACACATTCCTCTCAATAGCCACTAGGCTACTGGCATTTTGAGGATGGGGCCTGGGCCTTGTTTATTTTTATACCAGCTCATGGTGTGGTGCATCTCACAATGTCTCAATAAATGTTAGGAGTGATTGTGTTTTAATTTCAGAAAACTATCATGGCAACTTGTAATCTAAATTGAAGTGGGGAGAAATTAGAAGCAAGAAGAATATTGAAATTATTACTGTTGAGAAGAGGAGAGGTAATGCTGACCTAATTTAAGCCGAGGTCAGTGAAATTGGAAAGAAGACAATAGGTTTGAGCGTTTTTGTAAGTAGAATCAAAATTGCTTGGCGACTAGATTCAAAAAACAAAAAGTTGGAAAGGGAGAGGGAAAAATTGAAGTTTAGGCATTTGTTTCTGTCTAGGTGACTATGTGAGTAGGAAGGTAGTAATTCAATATAAGGAATGAAAAGGGAAAAGCAAGGTTGGAGAATAAAGATGACTTTTAGCACTTAATATTTTTATGTCTGCTTTCCCAGAGTCTGCCTCATCACACACTGAAGCGTATCACCAACCAAACTTGAGTCATTTTTGCATTAACTTCTTATCCTTACTTCTTTTCAAAGTCATTCTTTCATAATTAAGTAGCACATTATTCTTTTAGGATGAGTGATTTTCCCTGCCAAATATATTTTCCTAGAGCAAGTTCTTCTGAGTTATTTATCTAAAATGTGTTTAACTTTGTTGTCATGGCTGAAAATAACTTTTGTTCTTAATCTTCTTAGCAGTTTTTAAGATAAAACATACAGCTAAATTCCAGAGAGAGCACAAGTCAGTTGTCTTTGGTGAGTCTTGATTTATTGACTGAGGTTCTATGTATAGTCATCACTGCTCTCTTCTGAGTGTCCTATTTCTGGTGCTGTGGTACAAAGGAAATGGTAGAGATTTGGGAGAGAGACATGTTTATGTTTAAACTCAGCCTTGCCTAGTTCATCATGTTGCTAAAAAGAAGAAATAAAACAATGTAAGAGAAAGTTTCATTTATAGGTTTTTATTACAGTATATCTGCTTAAACATTGGTTCAATTACTGCTTATGTTTGTGTTTAAATATTTTTTCCTATATAAATGACATATAGAATTCATGACTAATTGTGAAGAGCAAACAGAGAGCCACTAAAATAACTATATAGAAAACTTTATGCTATTATTTTTAAATATATAAATAATATTAAGATTATGAATTGTCAAATACATTTTATAAAAGTATCAGAATTCAAAATTATTTTTACAGGCTGAAATAGTAAATTGGAAGTAATAAAACATTAAACAGAGTGAAAAGTGGAGTTGACAGGTGCTGTAAGAAGCTTAAAGAATATGAGTTGACTCCCCATCTAATTGAACACAATATGGCTGCTTAAAAAGGAACTTGAGTTTTAATCTGCATTAATAGAGGTGAAGGGTCCAGAACAAAGTAGGTGACAGCCTGCCATCCATCTGCTTTCTATCTCATAGGTGGGTAAAAATGAGGTGGATGTTGGCTGAAAGTAAATAATGCTTACCTTATAGATATATGATAGCTGAAAAGTGGAATTGTGTGACCTATTGTGTGAGAAAATTGTTCAGGATGTTGACGAGGTATGGGATTTAGGAGTATATAAAGAAAATTATCTCATTATTCTGTGAATCTCAAGAGAAACAAAAAAGATGTTTAACACTTCAATTAAGGGGCTGGGAGTGGTGGCTCACGCTTGTAATCCCAGCCCTTTGGGAGGCCGAGGCAGGTGGATCACGAGGTCAGGAGTAGAAGACCAGCCTGGCCAAGATGGTGAAACCCCGACTCCACTAAAAATACAAAAATTAGCTGGGCATGGTGGAGTGTGCCTGTAATCTCAGCTACTCAGGAGGCTGAGGCAGGGAATTGCTTGAACCCAGGAGGCAGAGGTTGCAGTGAGCTGAGATTGTGCCAGTGCACTGCAGCCTTGGTGACAGAGTGAGACTTTGTCTCAAAAAAAAGAAAACAAAAACTTCAATTACTACTACTGCTTGGTGAGACTTATTCAAAACAGAAAAATCACATGAGGTTGTCTTTAAAGTACTTTCTAAAGAATAAACAAGAGGCCAAGTGTGAATGGATTACTATTCACAAGTGAGTGATCATCTCATAGATTAGCAGGGAGTCACTCGACAAGCTCATGTGTTATATTCAAATTAAGTATGTTCTGGACTATTGCTTATGTCCAAGAGAGTATTCATGAAAGGGAACTCTGTGTAATTCTGTGTAAATATTTCTGAGCAATCTGTGAATTTATAGAACCAGCCCTTTAGGACTGGATCATACCTAAGAGAGAAAGAGAGTGCTAAGAGTTAGGGATGAAAAGCAAAATCAGGTCTAGATGAGTTTTCAATTCAATGAAGTCCTGAGCTACCTATTGAGTTGATACGTAAAATCAGAGGGTCAGAACATCTGGAAAGAATGAAGCAAAAATACTAGGTGAAAACTGAATACAGTGGCGAAACAGATGCCTAAGGATAGACATTTAGATATTCCATGCATGTCATTATAAGCTTAGGTGGCAGATAGACCCCATGGAAAAAGGATATGATAGGAATGAATCTTATGACTATGTACAGTAAAAAAGGAAACAGGAATGGGAGCATAGTAATGCACCCCCACACACACACTCATCCCCATCAGCAGAGCTAACTGAACATACTGACTCTGGACGGAAGAAACTTAGGCAGGAGGGAGACAAATAACACTATCAGCAAACCCAGGTTATATGCCACTTATTGGTAGTCAAGTATCAGACAAAGACAATTATGAATAAAATGGTTTCTAGACCAAATCTTAATGAGAAGGACAGCTGCTAATATTTCAAGCTGGTTTTGTAAGTGGATCCAGGACAGAGTATCAAGAGACTCGGCCATCATCTGTGTGAAAAAAGAACAGCTGTGACTGGGATGGAGCAGGTGAAGACCTAGGTGTCAGGCAATTTAGAGCCAAGAAACACATTCCTTGCCTGCCTCATAAGTCTCAGGGAAATTTGATAGAAAGTTTACATGTTATTACATGGAGCTGTTATGAGAAAAAAACAAATCTGTGTTTTCAAAGTAAATAAAAAAGGGTGTATGAAAAACAGGGCCTCACAGAGATAATAATTGAATAAAACATCATTCCAAAATTGTTTCCTGTTTGCTTTCTATTTTTTTTCCCATGTGTCCTTCATTACATGGGCTACTTGCATCTGGCTTTTTATTCTCCTTGCTATATTTAGATGTTTTAATTGACTCCACTCTCTAGGCAAGGTGTGTGATTCAATCATTACTCCCGATTAGCACATTGTTCATTGTAATTTGCTCTTCAGGGTTTAGTGACTTTGATTGGTTGGTTAAGTTTTCCTAACACAGACAAGCCTATACTTTCAAAATATGAACTCTGTAAGAAAAAAAGCAAATTTATAATTTCTGTTTGTAAGAATCTGAATTAGTGAACAAGTAAAATCTGTTTAATTCAAATAATAGAAGTAAATTATGAGTTTAAGCCCAATAAAATTGGTATTTTTTGTGGCTTTGCAAATGTCATTTTTCACCTCCGAGTTTTCTTTTTTGCTTGTTTTTGCATTACTTATGAAAATACCTTAATTTAAGAAGGTTAATCAATCTTTTAATATAAATAAATAATTTAAATTGGTTTTTAACTTATTCTTTAATAAATCTAAATTCTTTGAAAGAAGAAAATCTATGGATTTTGATGCTTTAATTTTGGGTTTTTTTTTTTTGAGACAGGGTCTCACTCTGTCACGCAGGCTGGAGTACAGTGGCGTGATCTCATCTCACTGCAACCTCCGACACTGAGCTCAAATGATCCTCCCACCTCAGTGTCCTGAGTAGATGGAACCACAGGCATATACAATCACACCAGGCTATTTTTTATATATTTTTAGTAGAGATGGTGGGGGGGTCTTGTTATGTTGCCCAAGCTGGTCTTGAACTCCTGAGCTCAAGTGGTCTGCCTGCCTCAGCCTCGCAAAGTACTGGGATTACAGGCATGAGCTACTGCACCAGATCCAAATTTTTTTCCTTAATGTCTGCAGATACAAACTAATAAGATGAAATTGCTCTTCTCTTTATATTTTCATAAGTACATATTAGTTGTAAACCTTTTAGAAAATAGAGGTAAGTATCCAGAAGAAAATTAAAATTACCTATAATTGTTTTTATATAATATAAATTTGATATACTTTCCTTCAGATTATATGATTAAATGCATGTGTGTACATGTAAATATATATGTGCCACATATACAACAGTATATTATTTTTTAAACATGATTTTAATTTAAGAAGTCATGTTATATACATTAATAAATAACTTATATTTGAATGCTTATGCTTTTTTTCAGTTTACAGGAAGCACAACTCTGTCTTGTACTTTGGATACATTCTAAAACATAATTGAGTCAATACTTTTCAATACTGCTTTCCTAAATTTTCCCACTGAACTGGTAAAGGATAGTTATAATGAAAAAAAACTATATTATGACTGAAATCTGGTGATAGGTACCATCTATGTGCCAGAAAAGATATGAACATTCTATAAAATATAGGGAAAAAAATCAACCATCAATCATAGACTCCAAGCAGAGAAAACAGTTCATCATTGATGGAAGGCCAAGATCTAAAGGTGACAACCTGTCTACTCTCAGTCCATTAGTGAAAACTTGGGCACGTGTCTATGCCTAATTGCAAGGACGGCCGAGAAATATATTTTCTAGCTGCTCTGAGTAGTCCTGTGATCAGCCACAACTCTATTACTATAGGTGAAGGCAAAATGGATTTTAGCAATCAATCAGCACTGCTGCCACACTATATAATTATTATTCACTGCAGAAAAAGTTGTTTTAAATTCATTTTGTTCTCTATAATTTAATTGCCCCCATCTCCATATCATATCAAGTGTCTATAAAAGGCAAGTCTTAAAGACCAAGTTTCTGTAAAATATGAAATTTAGAAGACTTTATAGCTGTTGCAGAGTTGAAATACAGAGTAAATGGACTCTGGTTTGGGCTGGCAACTTTTGGCTATAGTGGAGAATTGAAGTTTAAAATGGTAAGTCCAGGGCTACTCGATTTGAGCTGAAAAGTCATAGAGAGAATGAAATACTTTATGACAGCTGGAAACAAATCCCTTTTTGATCTTAGGACTGACTTTGTGAAAGTCAAATCTAAAGCACCTTTTCTATTTTTTTTAAATTAGTGTCTTTTTTTCTCAACTGTTTCTTTTTAATTCATCCTGATATTGTTAAATTGGTTAAATATCTTTTTTACTTTTTCTGAAAACACTATCTATAGATTTTCTTACATTTTTTTTTCTGTCCCTTGAATTACCTTACTGATAAAAGAAAAACCTTAGCCAAATTAATTTTAAAGGAGTTTAACTGGGCAATGAAAGATTCACCAATCAGGCAGTCCCCAGAATTACAGCAAATTCATGGAGACTCCAGGGGTACCTTGTGGTCAGAACAAATTTATAGACAAAAAAGGTAAAATGGCATACAGGAATTGGAAGTGAAGTACAGAAACAGTGAGCTTGGTTATAGCTCGGCATTTACCTTATTTGAACACAGTTTGAACATCGGCAGTCTATGAGTGGTTGAAGGATGGCCACTGGGATTGGCCAACACTCAGCCATTGTTACAGGTGCATACTATTAAGGTAGGTTTTCAATTTTGTCTGACTATTAATCTAGGTTACAATTCATCCAAAAGGACTCAAATATAGAAGTACAGAGAACTTCTTAGGCCACATTTAGTTTGCTTTAACAATTATCCTCCTTTGGTCATTTTCTCAATTTTGAGAGATTGGCCAAAACCTTAGCCATTGATGTTACTGTCACTATCATAGATGTACTTATATGGTTTTGAAACCCACTTTGAAACAACAGAACAGAGGATTCTGCAAGTAGGGAGTAAGGACAGAGTAGAGGGTACCCCCTTATGCTGGAACGCCCTGTTTACAAGAGAAAAACAAAACTTGGTCTGTTCTAGGTCTGTTCTTGGCCTGTATTTTCTTAAAGCCTTAGTTTGATTACATCACATTTAGCATGAGTGACTCCATTTTAGTTTGGTTTGGTTTGTTGGGGCCTATTGCATGAGCTCAGTCCAAAACAATGGTCTCCCATAATTTTCTTTTAAAAAAAAAAATCCCTCTTTTTGGCCAGGTTCTCACTTAGGTGAGAGTATGACCAAAATTTGGGGCCTTAGTGCCACTCTCAGTTACCATCATTTTGGGTTTCCAGTCTCCATGCATCATTCATAGATTACAGTGTCCTCATGGTCACACATTTATTTCAGCTTCTGTCATTCCAGTTGAAGAGAGGACATTTAACATTCTAGAGATGGCTTTGTGCTCCTTAACCCTTACCCATGGTCTCCATAAGCCAAACTACATAAAACTAAATAGATTAAATAATGAGCTAGATGAAGAGTCTGCTTGCATGACTAAGTGGTCTTTTCATTAATCTCCTACAACTGAATTTTTAGAATCTACATTTAATGTATTTCTCTATAGGCCGCAAGTGTCAGTAGCTGTACAGGCGCTTTTCTGTTTAGCCAATTCTATTATTTAGCATAACTTTCACAAGAGAATTTAAAGTCTGTTTTGTAATGGTAGCCTTTAAAGTAGAATTTGTTGTAGAGCCTATTATGAGGGAGACATTTCTAGTTAGTGCCTCTTTTATTCTAAACCATGGAAAAAGGACCTAACAAATGATGTTCTTCTAGAAGAGTGAAGGGCTCCTGCCGATGTTTAGTCCATGATGTGGGTTAAAAGTATTGACTGATTGTGAGGCAACATATGTACCACCAAAGTTTCTCACCTACACTGGGCCGTCATCTTTTATTGATTAAAGTATAAGGTTATTCATGCATAAGGCTGGCTGCAAAAATCCTTCACAAATAAAAGTATACCTTATAAGTGTGCAAAAGAGACCTCCTTTTCATTTCTATTGTTCATAGAGACATAAACAAGGAAAAAATATTCAAAGATAAGAGTCTTGTAATAGTCGATATCTTGATCCATGATCTTGGGAAAAGCTATTCACATCAAGGATACCATTTTCTTCTGGGGAGAAACTTAGTTTTACCTTAAGGGTTCTAATGGGTGTACATTTCCAAGAGTGTGCAGGGAACCTTCTCACTTTTGAGATTATGAACCCAAGGTTCGAGACTCCAAAGTTTTGCTGTAGTGTGGATGGCAAGGACAGTCTTTCTCTGATGTTCTCAGAATATCCAGTCTTTAGGCTCTAGATTGTGAAAGGATTGTCCTTAGTGAAACATAAAAAGCTTTCTTTACCTGGTGAAAATACACTGTGGCATAATAATCTACTGTTATAACATTAGCCCTCTTGCAAAGGAAAGCTTTTATACAGCCAGAAAACATACACTGAAAATGACAATTGAATGAAATCCCTTTATAAATATTTAAATAACCCATCAGGCAGCCAAATGTACTTGAAGCTTTGACTATCTTCAAGGAATTTAGAACCAAACATTGGTTTTAAACTGTTTCTGCAATTTGTAAGTCACCACTTCAATATATTCAATTTGGATTATTTTATCTTTTCCATGGTGAGTCATGAAACACAGAAACTTTAATAAAAACAGATTTGAAAACTCGGGAAGGACATGGCAGCCATCCTAGTTCTTCGTGAGTCCATGCTTAGGGGACTTATGTCCTCTTTGATACAAGTTGTTTCTCCAATTTAGGTGCATAGCACTGATAGCTAATGTGTTATCACAAGTAATTTGAGTTAGACTATGGGGTTCATTCAAATTGGATAAACAATTTTAGTATTGGCTGATTTAGCATGATAATCTAAAGTTTGATTTTGAAAAGTTTGTTAAATACCAAAGGTTTAAAACATTATATTACAAAACAGAATCTTAGGTTACCATAAGTCATTTATTTAGGCAAAATAACTCAAAAACTTTTTTAAAAGAAAAAAAAACATATTCTGATAGAGAGGGGACTTAGCTTTTCAAACAAGACCCAACTGACTCTGTCTCCTTTGTTTCCCTTCCCCCCTTTTTCTTTTGTAGTTTACTTAAAAGGTAAAACAAAAACCTTTTATTATTTTTTAATATTGCATAAAAATCCTTTTTAAAAGAGAAAAGCAAATTTTATGTTTCCATCAGTGTATTTTTAATGTTAAAATTAGTTTTAAATAACACTTCATAAACCTATTCAGTTTTAATTTGACCATAAGGTATGATTTTCATAAAACTTTTATAACCCTTTATAATTTTTTTCTCAGAGCAGAACAATTTTCTAAGAAAATTCTTTTGTGCTTTTATTCTAATGCACAATTTATGGGAAAAAATGAATAATGCCATTTTAACTTTGGCCAATATGTTCACACATAGGATCTTTTACAATTTTTTTATAAACTTTCCAAAACTTTTTCAAACCTTTAGCTTTATTTTATTTAAAACAATCCTTTAACACTCTAACCTAGGGAAAAAATTTATATTCCCATGCCTTCTCTTAATCTCTTACCAAAACACATTTTATTCTTCCTATTTTTGTTTTGTTTTTTTTTTTTCTTTTTTCTGTGAGCAACCACGCCTGGCCTGTTGCCTACTGTTTTTCCCTAGGAGTCCAGGTTATTAGAGCTTGAATATCCACTTTCAGTAAAGCTGACTTTTAGCCATAGCACTCTTTAATAAAGTCCTTTTAAAATTTTTTTATTACCCTATTTTAGCCAGGCCAAATAGCTGTATTTCTGGCTTTCGAACTTTACCAAAGGTAACCTCCTAGGTTCTCAGAGAAAGGAAAATTTAAGATAGTTTGTAGAGGAGAAGAGACTAGCCAAAGTCATGCAGATATTAAACATAAAAGGACTTACTTCCTAAGCAGGGAATCAAACCCAGACCACTAGGGTAAAAGGGCAGAAACCTTAGCAACTGGGCAGCCTCCATTGCTCTGCCCAAGAAGAATCTAGAGTAATTAATTTTGAGCTTGAAAACGCTTTTGACTACTCAAGAAAATTTTCACAGCAAACTATCACATAAACCCTAAAATTCCTGTCCCCTGGAAGGCAGAGACCAAGAGAAAGTACTGTCATGTGGCAAAGTCAAACTCCCCAGGACAAAAAACAAGATGGAGATAAACAGTGATTTTTATGGTTCGTTCAACCATTTGCACAGAGACAGAGAAGCCAGAAATCTGACTGGTAAGAAATTCTTCCCCTTTTGCTGCTTTGCTAGGCGTCTGTATTCTCTTTCCCTGAGTGGCCCTACTGACTCAGATCCACTGTACTGGGGCCAAGTGGAATCATAAAGGAAAATTATCTTTTTTTCACTAGGGCCAGAGTAAAATGCATGTGACAAAACACAGAAATCAGTCACTCTGATCAGCACCCAATATCAAACTGGCAAGGCTCAAATTTGCACCTGGTTGTGCCCTAGTCATCATAATTCAACCTCTGAGTTTCAGTATGTGGTCTCAGAGCAAAATGGTCACCCTGAGTAATAGAAGAGATAAGAAAGGGAAAGGAAAGAGAGAAAAGCATTGCCTGTGGCAGGGTGGGGAAGGCAAAATGCTCACGGAGGTCAGAGAAAGACCCACCCATTGCAGCAACACTGAGAAGTTCAGGCAGCTGCTTGTTTCCCCTTTTCAGCAGGAAAAAGCTCCCCATGTCCCACATTCCTGTGCATGGCTAATCCTGTCACCCACAGCCATTCAGCAAAGAGTGCAAGGCACATTATTGCAAAGAGAATAGCAGTTGACATCCTATAGTGCCAAACCTATTCTTAGCCAAAAGGGACATTACTGAGAGCCTTCATTTTTTTAACGTACTTGAGTGCATTGTTGTTCATTTGGAAGATATCACTGTAAGTGATCTTTAGTAAGATTTTGCCACTTCTGTGAGACTATGCTGCCTCCTATACCTAAAGTATAAGCCAGAAGGAACTCATTTTCCAGAATATAAGGATCCCATTTTTACCTAAAATACTGGCTTTACTTTCAGTCTATCTTAACTTAGCCAATGATTTTTTCTACCTAAGCACAAAAGAAAAATGAAAGGAGTAGAACACAAAAATCCCTGTGAATTTTCAAAAGCCAAATTATATAACCCCTGTAATATTACTGTTTACTACCAATTCCTTTCTGACCCAGCCAGGTGTAAGTGGGCTCTAACTGGATCCAAGCCAGTTAATTCCTGGATCAAACTCATTCCTGGACCCAGTTCAGTTTCTGTCATGACTCCAAACCCAGTTTGGATCAGAAATGTGCTGAAAGAAACCTGGAGAGTTCAAAACAGAAATCTGTGAAGCTCTGAAATCTGAGAGGGAGCTTACCCATGATCTCCAGTTGTTCTGAGAGATCAATGGACCAAGTGGGTCCTGTAGATACCTTGTGTGTTCACTCAGCACTCCTGGGGGTCACTATAAACTCCAGTTTGAATCCCACTTCTGACACCACCTGATAAAATAAATCTTAAGCCGAATTAAACTTATAGGAATTTAATTGATCAATGAGCAATTTGCAAATTGGGCAGACCCCAGAATCACAGCAGATTCACAGGGACTCCAGGGGTGCCTCATGGTCAGAACAAATTTATAAACAGAAAAGGTAAAGTGACATACAGGAATCGGAAGTGAGGTACAGAAACAATGAGATTAACTACAGCTCAGTGTTTGTCTTATTTGAACATAGTTTCAACATTCAGCAGTCAATGAGAGGTTGAAGTATGGCCAGTGGGATTGGCCAAAACTCAGCCATTGCTACAGGTACATACTATTAAGTTAGGCTTTCAATTTTGTCTGACTATTAATCTTGGTTACAGTTCATCCACAAGGACTCAAAATAGAAGTATGGAGCCCTTCTTAGGCCGTATTTAGTTTGCTTTAACATTATATGTTCAATAATATTTATATTTTTATTCCCTCTTTTTTTTTCCTTTGTCAAAACAGGGTCTGTCTTTGTCACCCAGGCTGGAATGCAGTGGCATTATCTTGGCTCACTGCAGCCTTGACCTTCTGGGCTCAAGTGATCCTTCCACCTCAGCCTCTACCAAGTATCTGAGACTATGTAGAGATGCACCACTATGCCCTGGTAACTTTTTTGTATTTTTTTGTAGAGACAGGGTTTCACCATGTTGCCCAGTCTGGCCTCCAACTCCTGAGCTCAAGTGATTTGCTCACTTCAGCCTCTCAATGTGCCAGGATCACAGGCTTGAGCCACTGTGCCCAGTCCCCCTTATCTTTTTTATACTGACACTTTTTGCCTAATGTCTAATTATTCCTGCTTTTTTACTGTTATTTTTCCATTTGAATTTAAACATGAGAAGATAGTAAATTGACCAAAGCGGCACTGTAGAGAGATTTGATGACTGATGGTTTTCAGGAATGGTGGAGAGCTGAGCATCATGCTTGGCATTCCTAAAAGCCAGCAGAAACAGCAGTTTACTGTTGGCTGCCAAGGCAAACCCTAGACTATTTACTGCATTTTTCCAGCAGAAATTACGAACTTTTACATGGAAGAAAACGTCTATGAGCCATTCAGTGTGGAGATGGGAGGAAAATGGGTTGCTCATACCACGTACAGACATTTTATCATCTTTGTAGTAAATTTTATTTCTTATTCCCAATCTCTTTTTGACCTGCTTCTCCTAGTTCTTGGCTTCCTATTCTAAGCCAGTCAATCTCTCTTTCATGACAGCTATGTCCAAGTTTATGATATGCTTTATGGTTCTGCAACTTGCTTCCTCAGTGCCTTCCTTTAATTGCTTTTCTTGTTACAATAATGTATTTCATATTTTTCCTTGCTGATTCATATCTTTTCATTTTTTATTGCAATTTCAAGAGACTTTAAGGGAGTGCAATGATTAGTTCATGGACTAAGTCTGCCATCTTAACTACATACATACTTGTATGTATAGTGTGTGTGTGTGTGTGTGTGTGTTTCTTTCTTCATTCCAGAATGAGGCAGCATCTAGGCATGTTAGTTGTTTCGTTTTTTAACAGATATGACAAGCGGAGTCTGTTGGTGTAGGCCACACTACCCTCATGTAATGACTGGATACTCTTCTCAGATACATAAAAGGAGAACGTGCATACCACCTGTCCAGTTTTAGGATCTAAAGGCTTCATTTAGACATCCTTAATCCTAACTTTCTGATTTTCTCATATTTTGAAAACATGGATTTTGTGAATACCAAAACATCTAGGATATGTTGTTTTCACAGTTATCCTTGGCCACGTGTGTACCTATGCAACAATTTTGCATGTTCTTCACATGTACCCCAAAACCTAAAATGCAATAAAATAAATAAATGGGAAAAAAAAAAGAACTTTTAAGTTTCCTTCACAGGGTGCTTACCAAGAGGCTGGAGCATGGTCACTGTTAGTTTTCAAGTTAGTTTCCTCTGTGTCCATGAGTCAGGGGAAAGAGACGGGACTGATAAAGGAAAGTGCTACATTCTTTTCTCAATCCCCTATTTCCTGAAATCTGTTTGGATTTTGATATGATTTGGAACACAGATTATATCACTTATTACCTCCTAGCCCAAGTCTCCTTATTCATGTTACTTCCTCCCAGATACCATTATCAAATAATCAGACTTAGTTTATTAGACTTTCCTTTAGTTTCCGTTTTCTTCACTTTTTATGCTCCATCCCTATAACTTCTTTTGGTGTTTTAATGAGAATTTGAATGAAATTACATCAAAATCTATTAACGTATTTGTGATTTTGAACCAGTATGCTGTTGTTTCTTGATTCAGTTGTTGAGAATTAGTTAACATTAAATATACAATGACATAGTGATTGATATGTTATACATATTTGATTGTATGAACTTTCAATGTTTAACAAATCTGTCTTTAGAGTGGAAAAAGAACTCTGCATTGATAAGTTAATGTAGGACACACCAAAAAAAAAATATTATTATAGGTCCTTTGTTCAATTCCAAGGTTTAGGAATTGGACAAGCCTGGATCCAAATCCTATCTTGATCCCTTATTCTTGATTTCACTTTGAGAATGTCTCTTAATCCTTGTTGGTTGTAGTTTCCTTACCCGTGAGGTTTTAATGAGATCTGGCCCAAACACTAAGTACCCAAAAAGTGGGAGCTATGGTTTTTGTTATTACTATTACCTTGCCTTCAAATGTACCTTTATTTATAGCAATGCTACTTACAGTGTGTTTTCTGAACCAGCAGCAGCAACAACATCAACTTGGAATTTGTTATAAATGGAAATTTGCCAGTCTCAACCTGAACCATAAAATCAGAAACTATAGCAGTGGAGCCTAGCAATCCATGATTTAATAAACCTGCTAAGTGATTGTGATACATGCTCAAGTTAGCGATCCACTGATTTACATCATACCATTGCTAGTATGAAATTTTCAATAAATCATTTTAGCAGACAAAAATAAAATACAGCAAAATATTATCATGGCAGCCAGACATGACAGTCTTAGTTTTCTTATTGCTTAAATGGATATGTTAGTAACACCAGGAAAAGGTAATGATTGACAAGTATTATTCTAAACATTTAAAATGCTAATCATCAGCACTGGAATCCTTGCCCCAGCAACACATAACTGCTTTACATAAATAAATAAGGCCTGGACTACTTGATTTCTAACTGTATCTCAGATATAGGCCAACAGTTTGGCATTTTTCCATGTTACTCTCCCTTCAACCTTTTTTCTTTCAAAAGAGATACATTTATCAATAATATTTTTGGCCACAAGTCAGAAAATATCTGCTGACCTACACTGACAAGTAGTTATCCTCATATGGAGAGAGTTGAGATTACTCTGACCTATAGCACTTTGCTTAGGAAACTGACTTTCCATAAATTTAATGTGTGAATTGTATGGTGTCCATTTTCTTGCATTATAGATGTCAGCTCAAGCTGGCAACTGCATGCAGTCTTTGAGGTCAGCAGACAGTATTAATAGCCACACAGTTAGTGTCGCAGCTGTTTTAATGTACAGTTTTAACTCACTGGTTTGCAAAATAATGGCAAAATGTATGTGAAACCTTCTGTAACTCCTCACAGTGTGAGCTCTTACTCAGATTTTCAAAACTGACTTCCTCCTCTACCCCACTCCATTCCCACTGGGATTTTTTAATTCATGTTTTCAAAAATTGCAAGAATTTATTGTTAAACGTTTATAAAAATTTCCCTGACTGTTAAAAAGACATTCAGGTTGTGGTGCCTTTTGAAATATCATCAGATACAGAGTTCCCTTTGGGGGACCATAAAGTTAAAAAACATTTACTTTCTTTTCCCTAAGGTAATACAGTGGTTTATCATTCACTCTAAATTCCTTAATTTTATTCCCAAGGTGCAACCATTTAATGTGCATTGTCAAATATCTGATAAGAACCTACTTATTTTAAAACTGTTGGAATAGTTCTCAATATTCCTAAGGGTTTAAGTTTTGAAAGGTTTTTTTAGTGACTGTTTCAAAATTTGCGTTTCTTTTTTGGATACAGAGACAGCAATTGTCAATGAAATGTGCTTGAGATTTTATTAGACATTAGTTTTAAACCTCCAAGCCATCTCTATTTTGCTTTTAAAGAAAATCTGATATTTTAGAAACAAAAAAGGTAAATGAAGAATCTATTTCAGTGAGAAACATACTTTTGTCTTTTTAAATTAAAATGCATTTTTAAATTGAAATGATTATTTCATCAGGTGCTGGCTGCATATCCTTGAGCATGTCACCGAAATTCTGTGAGTCTTGGTTCCTAACTGCAAAATATAGCTGTAACACCTATCTTATATGGTTAATTGAAAATGATACTCAAATGCGATAACATATGCAAAGCACCTAGTGAAATGCTTGGCACTTATGGCAATCGCAACAAACATATTTTCATTCCCTTTCCCCTAGCACAACACTTAACAATCACGGATACACATTAGAGTCACCTAGTGAACTTTTGTAAATATGGATTCTCTTAGCCCTCCTGCCCAACCTTCTGATTAAATTCCTCTGGGCTAGAAACTAGGCGTCTGTAGTTGGTAAGGCTCCCCAGTTGATTCTAATAAGCGACCAAGGTTGAAAATCTGTACAAAAGCATTAGTCATCAAGCTTTCATAAGCTTCAGAAATACCTGTGGAGATTTTTCAAATTTTAAATGCCCGGCCTTTAGCCCTGGAAGACTCTGATTCAATAGAATAGTACAGATTACATTAGGAGTTTCAGGAAGATATTTTAGTGTCCTTAACTGTTTTGGAATATCTAAAAGCTTACCGCTGCTCACATCTCCTTACTTCTGCCGCAGTTTCATAATGGCTTCTGAATCACTCCCACGTTTTCTCATTTGATGACAATTGCGTGGCGTAGATATGGCAAAAATTGTAACTTTTGCTTAATGAACCAAAACAGTTGAGTTTAGAAAGATAAAATAGCATTACAGTTAATTGATAGTAAGTGATCAAGATAAGACTCCCATTTGGGTTGTGTAAAGATAATAATAGTTTATCAAGGGCATACTATTGTTAGGCAATGTGCTAAGAGGTTTGCATTATTTTTTAGTCCCTACTGACTTATAGAGCTACTATTATTTTGCCCCCTCTTTATTTATGAGATAGCTAAAGTTTAACAGAGGAGAGTAACTTGCTTGAGACCACACAGCTGCTAAATGCCAAAACTCTGATTCACACCAAGTCTCTCTAGTCTCAGCATCCTTGGACGAAGCTACCCATGCTTCACTGTCCCCTTCTGAAGTGCCAACGCTCTCTCTGTCCTTTCACGCTGCTCTGGCAGCCTCAAAGTTATCATCAGACACCCTCTGTAGAGTGTTTCCCAGTACTCTAACTCACAAGAAATGCAACAGAAAAAAATATGATTGTCATTACATTTTCCTGAACTATCTGACCCTGACCTCAGGCTTTGGTACATAAAGGCTCAAGTGAACTTCATTCAAATCAATTAGGATCTTTGGGTTGCTACTGACTAACACTCCAGCTAAATTTTTTTTTTTCCAGGAACTAGGCTTTTGGAAGTTTTTGATTTATGTTAATTTGGGAAAAGCCAAAGTTAGGGCTGCTTGTAGGTTTTGCTTAATTTAGACAGAAATGAAATGGGGTCATTAGGACATGGTTTTGTCCATCTCTTAACCAGTTCCTACTCTCCTTCTTACTATTTTCGCTTCATTCTCAGAGAGAAGAGCCACTTATTATTATAAAATGATTATGCTCTACATTAAGAAGAGCAAAGAAGAAAATCTGCTCCCCACTGTTCCAACTCTTATTTATAAACTCATTCTCATTTCTCATGATGGTTCAGATGCCCATTCTTGGAATAATCATTACTGCTAAGGCACCGTGACGCTGTGCCAGTCACATGCCTTCTCAGAGGCCGTGTTTGGAGTCTGTTTCGTGGGAATCCTAGGAATCAAAACTTGAAAAGAGATCTATTTTCAAAATCAAAATTGAGTGGTTGATGGCAGAAGGTGGGATTTTCCTGCATGTTCTAAAATGCTACTCAGTTGCTTATGTTTATTGAAATATCTCAGTTATTTAAATCTTTATATTTCATAAAATGTATTTTATATACATTAACTCATTTCTGCTATTCTTAAATTTATTATTAACAAATTTATAGCCAATATATTTCTTGTCTTTGGAGGTTGTTCCTTGCTAATATGTACCAATATTCAGAACGAACTCATCAAGGATTTAAAAGTTGGATGGACAAGAACCACTGACCATCAAGAGAATTATAGGTTTGGTTGCCTGGCAAGGAAATTATGTTAAAATTTTCTTTGTATACTCAGTAAACTGGTTTTGCCATAATTGCATAAACATATGTGTCATAAAGAGAAGGCACACATGGGGGCCTGTAGTGATTATTAATTTGGCTTGGAGACTTCAACATTAACAGCGCAGCTGCAGTAAACTCCAGAGGTCAAAATCTTCTAATTCAAATGTGGTGATAATCCAGACTAAGCCTGTATGGAAGAATAAAAATTATGCTGCAAAATTTCTGCCATTTGCTTCCTGATTAGAAAGGATTCACTCTATTAGGGGTCTTTACCAGAAAGGTGATGAGACTGTGAATGAGTGTCTGTGTCAAAAATATTTTCCATACCCACTGAAGAGCGCTCAATTCACCTGAATCAAAGCCAACCCCATGTGCCTTTTTATTATGATATAAGAGTATTGTCTGATAGAACTATGACTAAAATTTGTGATGTCTTAATTTTTAAATATTCAGAAAATGCATTTTAAAACTAATATTTAAAAACATCAATATTTATGAAGATAAAAGATCAGACATTTGGAGAATTTCAAATTTTATTTACTTTCAAAATTATAGTTCTATATGTGGTGTCTGCTTGTTTAAAACTTCAAATAATAAATTCAATTACAGAAATCACAGAGAAATGTGTTGAAAACAATATTACGATGCTCTAGAAAACAGTTTACACACTGAGACTATTTAATACTTTTTTCAAACTAAAGGGAAACAAGTTTATCTTCAACTAGTACTTTTATAAATATTCAGAGAACTTTCAGTCTCCTCTAATACAGTAATTAATAAAAGCAGTGGATTCCTATTCATATTAAGCTTTCAATGATTTTGTCTTATGTATAAGCTTCTTTAGTGAAACAATCAGACTGCAAACTTTACCTTTTCAAGATTCCTCAAAGGTTATTCCTAGTCTGTTTAGAATTTTCCCTCTACTCTGATCCTCTCTTTGCCTTTTTCAAAACCTCTGGCTATACCTAGAATAGTATAAAATTAAAATTAGTCAGGAGCAGAAGGGAGAAAGTAGCTAAAAATGATTTTATGACATTTCTATAGAATCACAAGATTCAATGCAAAGTGATTTTCTGCATTTTTGCTAAACATTTATTTTGTTTAAGGGAAAATGATGAGACTATTATTTCACTAATTTCTCTTTTATAGATGCTAACCCTATGCTACCTGACATGATGACAATTTCTGCCAACCTGGACTTCTGTAGATGTGCTTCATCTGTTTCTCTCATTTTGATGAATTTATTACAAATCTTTACTTTCAACAATATGGGTCACATTTTTCAAGATTCTGTTGTGCAGAAGAAAGACATCGTTATTTGCCTTTTCTACAGTTTCTGGTTATGAAATAACTGCTGCCTGACAGAGGATTAATTATTCCATGAGATAACATTGGTGTGATTACAGAATTTGAAATGTTAAAGAACATTAAGTAGCATTTATACCAACCACTTTCTTTCAAAATTGGATTAATTTTAATTCAAAGAGATGAACTGTTGCTCAATTATGGGAAGCCATGTCGTGGTTCAAAGGTAGCAAAAGCTAAAGGCAGGATTCTCTTCTACAGGATGATTCATGATCTATCAGTTACCATATTTCATTTGATGCATTAAGCCCTTGAACAATAAAGGTAAGTAAGATACAATATGTACTCCAGGGAGGTTGGTGTTTTAATCATGTGAGGAAATGTATGTATGTACAAGTGTTTAAAATATGGTATGTGTTTACAGAAGTACATTTAATTAATATAAAAGATTAAAAAGATAACTTCAAATTGATAGGTTAAGGAAAAATTTCTAGGGAAGGTGGTGCTTGATCTGTATCTTGAAAGAGGAGTAAGTGATTTGAAGTTTAAATAAGTATCGACTCATGGTAAAGGGAATATCCTATGCAAAGCTATGACCGTGGAGAACTAAGTAGCAATTTTCTGACTGGATTCTTAATTATATGAGGATGAAGACAATCAGACATGAGAGACTCTAAGTATGTATCACCCAAAATGGATTGGGAATTAGCCTTTATCTTCCGAAATTGGGAGTACGAATGATCAGATGAGAAATTTTACTCCAGGTTTTTTCTTCTCACCTTATATTCTCTGAGCCTTTCATGATCAGATGGTTATAGGTTTTTACACTTAGCCAAGGCCTCTCTTTTGAATTCCATGATTGTTGGAAATTTTCAAATTGATTTAATAGCTAAAGACAGATTAACTACTAAAAATACTGTGTTTATTATTTTTAGCTCCCCAACTTTCTTCTTATGAGAAATGTTACATGTCAATGACAATAGCAGTCACCTGGAAAGCCACTGTGTTTTTTCATCTCTCTCAATCCAGAAGGCATTTGGGATGCAATAAAAGAGAAAGGATTCCTTCTGTATTCCCTCCTAATCTGCCTAGAAATGTGGGACCGGTCCTTTACTCATATTTATCGTTATAAATAAAAACTCTGTTAGAGATGTTGTTAAAGTAGCATGCATGTGGTGTTCTGTGCAGTAAAATCAGTAGGGTATTCTCTTCAACAATATTGTTTTATAGGCAATGAGAACTCTTCACTGTAAAAGCAAGCAACAGAAAAGATTTGTGCATGTTCCTTATCCAAAGATCCCAATAAATTATACTTGTTAAATGAATTAGAGTCCTGTGTATCGTTTACTTGGTCAAATTTGTGGACACAGAGGCCTATTTCTATAGAGAAAACATAATGTGAACAGATGAATTATGAAAATTAAATCCACAAATTTAACAAATCCAAAAGTCTCTCACAAATATTATTTGGAGAAAATAGTATCTGAGAAGTAACAATCTGGTTAATGAAAGCACAAAGAAATAAAAATTTAATTGCATTGTGTACAAGTACTAAGGGATATGAGTTTCAATATATTATAATCACACAGTGGGGGAAGATAAAGTTAAGTTTAAATACAAGGGCTAAATATGTTAAGAAAATGCTTTCCTGGAGAGGTGTGTTGGCTCACATCTGTAATCCTGGCATTCTGGAATGCCAAGGCAGGAGGATTCCTTGATCCCAAAAATTCAAGATAAGCCTAGGCAACAGAGTAAGACTACACATCTACACACACACACACAAAAAAAGAATATTAGCTGTGGGTAGTGACACATAGCTGTAGTCCTGCTGCTCCACAGGCTGAGGTGGGAGGATTACTTGAGCCTAGAAGTTCAAGGCTACAGTGAGCTCTGATAGAACCATATACTCCTGCCTGAGCAACACAGCAAGATTCCACCTCTAAAATACAAAATAAAAACAAAAACAAAAAAAAGAAACAAAGAAAATGCTTTTCTGATTACAGCAAGGTTTACCTTTAGTTGAATCTCAGCTCTGGTACTCATATTTACATTTTTTTAACCTATTAGGTAATAACAATTTAAAAATTACCTCATAGGTTTTATGAGGATTTAATGCATTTACACATTTAAAATATTCAACACATTTCGTTACCTGTTCCCAAGAAAGTTTAATTCACCCTTCCTTTCAGTCCTTTGTTACGAGTTCCTGAAACAGCACAGATTAAATATAACTGAGTTGAAGAAACTGAGAATGCTATCTAAGCTATACTAACAGACATAAAGAATAGTTCAAAAGAGCTGCATAGGGATGTTTCCCACCAGAATGATAATGCAAAGATGACTCTAAAGAAAACGATAGTTATTTTAAATTATTATTTTTCCTGACTAATTTGTAAATGATAATTTTGTGTTCATGTGTATGTGTATAGCTGTATTTTGAAAAGACAAAAGAATGTTGATTTTTCTTTATACTTCTATAATAAGAGAATTCTATCCTAATATTTATGCAAACATAACCTGTTGATCTCATAATATGAATTTAAACATACTGAAATTCAAAATATGTTTTGAATCAAAATTATTTTATAAATTGATCATAGTTTAAAAAAAGTCAAATTTATTGATTTAGATTGATGTTTTAGAAGACAAAATACATAAAACAAATACATAATAAAAACTAATGCCTTTCATTTGATACTGAATTATACTAAGCAAAGTCAGAGTAACAATGATTTATCAGATAGATAGATAGGTAATTTGTGCATATGCTATATATATATATACATATATATGTAAATGTGTATTATGTTACTGTATTAGCCAAATTATAGGACATCATTGCAATATTTCTATCTAAGAGAGAGGGCATTTCCCACCATTTTTACTCTTATGCTTATTGATATCCTGTTACTTTCCATGAATATATTTGAGGAAACAGGGATGGATGTTGATGCACTTGTACATGTAACATAGCTGCCCCTTTTGCAAAGTAGAAAAACATTCTCCTCAAGTGATGCTGTGGAACAGATCTCCCTTTGAAGTCAATTCAGAAATTGTCTAGCAATCTTCTGGGTGTGAGAGAGGATATTTAGGAATAAAATGTATCCCAAAGAGAAAATAAGAATAAAATTCACTATTTCAAGCAAACTGATTCCTTCATGCATTTGTGATACAGAAATAGATTTTGTTGGCACTAATAAATATACATTAAGGATGAAACTATTACATTTCGAGTACACTGTTACATAAATGAATTTTGTATAATTTATGCAAATTGCTATAAATTCAGCTGAACCATTTAGTCACTTTATTTCAAAATATCTGTTCAATTGAACTAATGAAGTTGTAGAACACTGTCAAATAATAACAGGCTACAGAGACAGCTGTCAATATTATTCTACTCTGATTCGTTTCTTACTTATTAGCATTCTCATTGATATGTAGGTGATTGAAAACAATGGCAGAGTAATTTGCACAACATCTGAATTTAGGAAATAAGTGTAGGAAAGCAAATGATAATTTTGAGCAAAATCCCTCTGGAGTTACAACATGTGGTAATTTGGTTTTCTAATTCATCATTCCTCTCTTTCTGTGCCCTCTTCCATGCTGAACAAAACCAGCTTCTATTCCTGGTTCCTGGTTCCTATATTCTCTTAACGAGCTACCACTCTCCCCTTCACCTAACTTTGAAGCTTAGTGATATCATCAACGCTCTTTTTGCTTCATGTCCCCATGACAAGCAGCATCCATTTTTGTCAGTGCTTTTCCAATCTTCCACAAAAATCCTTCTTCTCTACTCCTATTTGCCAACGTATTTCAAATTCAAATTCATATGCGGATACGCAGATTATTGTAACATTGCCAATCATTTCTTTACCACCAGCTTCTCACCATTCCAAAAGCATAGTCAAGCTGTTATAATCACTAGTCTCTGAAGATATTATTATACCTTTGTTCTTGCCATATCTTCTGTCAAGAATATCCTTCCTGAAGGCTTACCTATGAAAAGCCTCCTTATAAGACCCTTTTCTTAAGCAATCTTATAGAATTTCTTTAACAGTTTTATTGCATTCCAGCATTTAGCTAAGCTTTTTTGTATTCCACTAATTATATATGTTGTGTTTTGTCACTCTGAGGACAATGTATAAAAAGTACATATATACATATGTACACATACACACACACATCTCCATACACACACACACACACAATTTCTAATCATTACTTGTGCTTACTATCCAGACTTATGAGAACCTTGGGCTTAAGGCAGAAATCCTGTAATGTTCATCTTGTTAGAATATGAAATCCCTCATTAACTCAGAGTATTAAATGAAACAGTTGAGTTAGTAACCAAATCGACAAAGAACCAGTTGAATATATGTACAATTAGGGACTTTATCATTTTGTTCTTAGATTAATTATATGGTTCATTATACTGGAATGTGTGCTTAATTTCAAAACTAGTTTTTTTCCTTTAGATTTTGGTTCTTTCCATCTGGTTTATGTGCCTTTCATTAAAAAAAAAAAAGAACTGTGTTTTACACGTCTGATGTGCAGCAAAAATAAATAAACAAATAACCAGTAGAAATAAAAGAATGAAGAACTGTATCTCAATAAAGAAAACCAATTTTGAAACAAAAATGAAAGACACAATATACCAATGGCTTCACTAGATGAGAACGTGCTGAGGGTATTTTCAGCATCACTGTGCAAAGCTGTCAGTTAACATATTCTGTCCAAACTACTAAAGTCACCATAAAGACAGTGAAACATTTTTCTATAATTGTTACATTGTTAGGAGAAGACAACTACTCCATGAGTGGAAACCTCAAGATAATTAACAAGCGATTGAAGTACACATTTATAAATTACCCTTGGTCACTCTGAATGGCTCTCCAACACTACATTCCCCATTTAAGTTTATAATTTGAGTTCATTTCTTTAAATATATTTCCTCACAATTTTTAAATTAAATTTATTAAGGAATATAATGAAGAGAATGGTTGTAACAACATCAGAAATCAGAGAAAGCTGGAATCACCAAGTTGAGGATTTGCTGTAAGAAGCTTTATGAAGTCATATTGAGGGGAATAATCGCTATAAAAGTAGAGAAAGTAAAAGAGGTTCTGGGAAGATTAGTAGGTGGGGACCCAGCAAGACCCTCTTTAGCTATGTGAAAGGTGCTTGGGCACAGGAAAGCTGGATCTCAATTGTGTGCACAAATTGGAGCAATAAAAGCAATCAAAGAAAAGTAATCATTGCCCTTCTTAGGTGTGTGTGGTGTTACTGGAATACGGTTGTGCAGGATCAGACACATCTCTCTGCTTGAAGTCTACCTGACAGAGTCTGAACACAAGAGCCTCCCCTGCCTGGGTTGAGTGCTCTCCAGGTCTACTCTACACCTATCACCCTTCATTACTCTCCTCCGTGATGGGTGCCATGCTTCTGGAATTACAACTATTTTTTATTTTTATCCTTTGTTTTACTATTGCATAGGCTTAAGAAACTTCCTATGGGATACTTACAAAGCATTTTCCCTCTTTTCTCACTTGCTTGAATGCCATTGCAATTTATTGGCCCAGTATGAAACTCTTTGTGGAAATAACTTTGTCTTAAGGGTTGAAAGCTTTATTCTAATTCTTCCAGTGCATATTGTGATGCTGGTAAGAAAATAATAATCCCTGTCTGATTCTAGTCTCTTGTGGCAACTGCTTTATTTTCCCCATGCTTCTTTCAAACAATTTTTCTCTCTTAGAATTTGTTTTATCTCTAATGTTCACAGTGATGTGTCCAGCTATTTGTCTCGTTCATTCATTATGCTAAACACTCTGTGGCACCTCTGAAAATTAAAACTATGTCTTCCACCCCAGGACATTTCTTGTATTTTAGCTTTTATAATTTTCCTCCTTATTGTTATCTCTTCAATTCTTTTTGTAACTCATTAATGTCAAGTTAGACCTCTTGAATTGATTTTTACTTTATCACTTTTTCTTTTGTATTCCCCTTCTTTTTGCTAAACTACATACATAATTTCTTTAGTTTTATCTTCTGAACAGTCTGTTGAATATTTATTTTACAATTCTATTTTAATTTCCAAGAGCTCTTCTTTGTTCTTTCATTGTTCAATATCCTTTTGGTCCTCTGAGGAAACTAATTAAGGAGAATTAATGTTTATTTTTATTGTTTTCAATTTCCGGAATTTTTTACCACACTCTCTGAGGTTTATGTTCCGTCCTTTTATAATTTTATTTTTAGTTGCAACTTTTCTTAAAATGTTTGGTGATTCTTGCATATTTACTAATATTTAATATTTGACACATATTTTAAATATTTGAAAACTTTGATTATATAGTTGAGACCTGTCATCTAGAAAACTTCAGGATGATGTATTGGTCAGGGATCCACCACAGAAACCAAAACTGAGAGACAGAAATAGAGAGATGGAGAGAGAATAATTGCAAAGAATTGGCTTACACAGTTGTTGAGGCTGGCTATGCAAATCTGAAATTTGTAGGAGAGATCATCTAGAAGTATAAGCTAGAAACCCTCACACAGAAGAAGCTTCATTCCACCGATAAAATTTTCCGTTCTTCAGGGGAACCTCAGTTCTGCTTTTAAATTTTTTAACTGACTGAACCAGGCTCATCTAGGTTATCAAAGATAATTCCCTTTTCCCCAAATCAACTGACTGTATATGTTAATCACATCTACAAAATACCTTCACAGCAATACCTAGATTTATGGTTGACTGAATAACTGAGGACTATAGCCTAAGGACAGATTGGTTTGGATTGCAGGGCACCCAGTTTAATGTCCACCTTTTTTGCTAGAGACACAAATACTGCAGTAGTTAAGAACATGAACTCTAGAGTCAAATTACCTAGGTTTAAATTCTAGTTATTCATGGTATTGGTTACAATATGTAACTTGTTTGTGCTTATGTTTCTGGAACTCTAGGAATACCTCATAATAATATCTACCTTAGAAGTATATTTGAAGATAAAATTTAACATATATAAAACATTGGAACGTGACCTGCCACATTCGTGGTCAGCAAATGAGACTTTGCTGCTGTCACTGATGTTGCTATTCCTGTTGGCTTCTCAGGATTCTGTGGATGGTATGGAGAAGAGTAAAAAAGGGAATCAACTGTTCCATATATAAATTCTCAAATAACATCCATGTAACACCAATGTTTTCACAGTCCAAGTCTCCCTGACATTTTAGATGTAAAACTAACCTTTGCTATAACTCATTCCACAGGTAACCTGTGTGTCAGAAGCTCTGGTTGTTTCTCCACTCCACTATAAGTTTTCTATCTTTCAGAAATGTACTTCTATTCCTCATCTGAAGACAGCTCCTCTCTGTTCACTTTGTTATTATCTGTTTATCTGTATCTTAGAAATGGGAAAAGCCAACCAAAGTGCTTTTCTTCCTCTCACTCATCACACAGCACACTTCTGACACCAGGTTTATAGAGGTTTTTACCCAAACACCGAGAAATTTGCCTGTGGACACCAACTTGGTGCCCTGTAATCCAATTCAATTCTGACAGTATGTACTTGGAGCTAGCATCAGAACACACAGGTTAGGTACTCGGTCCCACCAGACTGCCCCCACTCAGCTGGCAATCACAAGCTCCGGCTTATGACCTGTGCTTCTGATCAATCCCCTATGAAATGAGGTTTTTGAGATCCCCTCAAGAAATCCAGTCAACACTTATATTTACTGATTTATTACAAAGCATATTAGGAAGGATACAGATTAACAGCCAGATGGAAGAGATGCACAGGGCCTGGTAAGAGAAGAGGTGGCAGAGCCTCATACCTTCTCCAGGTATACCACCCTCTAAGAACTGCCACATGTTCGGCTATCGGGAAGCTCCCTGGACTCTCTCCTTTTAGGTTTTTATGGAGGCTTTATTACATAGGCGTGATTGATTCATATCATTTGCCATCAGTGATTAATTCAACCTTCAGCCACTCTACACTCCCTGGAGGTTGGGGATGGGACTGAAAGTTCTAACCCTCTACTCACATGGTTGGTTCCCCTAACTAGCAACTTCTATCCTGGTCCCATCTAGGAGTCTCCAGCCACTAAGTATCTCACTATCATACAAAAAAGTATCACTTAACAGATATCAAAAGTTTTGGAAGGTAGGTTACAGGAAATGGAGACAAGACCAAATATTTTTTAAAAAGATTCTCCTAGCATCCTATCTACAAGGATATTAGGAGCTCCATCTCAGGAACCACGGACTAAGAGCAAATATATATTTCACAGTATCACACTATGTTTTACTCCTTTTATATTATTTTAATAAAATCACAGAGTGAGCTAAACACAAATGATAAAACTGTCACATCAGATTCACAAAAACCAGTTTACCCAGCATCAATCTTTACTAATAATTTAGGATATAGACAAACTAGAGGCAAACAAAGCAGCCAGAGAATTTTACAACGGTTCCCAAATTCTTAGTTGTCACATCAGACATATTCTCTGTGTCTCAGAATAAAACATTAGGTTTTATAGGTTTCCTCACATCCAAATGTTATTAGTGGAAGTTATCTGAGTTATCCTGAGTTACCGGCAGCATACCTGTATGCACCTGGAGCAACTTTATTTTTTGCCTCCTCAGAAGAAAGAATTGAAGTGCTGTAGAACCATACAGTTGCATAAGGCAGAAAAAGAGACTGAAACAAGTCTCAGAGCAGGAGTGGAAGTTTATTTTAAAAGGCTTTAGAAAAGGAAATAAAGAAAAATTCACTTGGAAGAGACCCATGTGGGCACCTGAAGGTCAAATGCCTGAAAGTCAAGTTCCCTGTTTACCCCGATCCAAAGACTTTATAGGCTCACCTCTTTCCCATGGTCCTTCACTTAGGGTGGGCTTCCCGCATGCACAGAATCCTCCTTACCCCTGGGAAATGAGCATGCTGCAGTGTGTTCAGGAAGTTATAGTCCTGCCCACCTGAGGCTTTCTTCTGCTCCGGTAGAGTGTTCCCGGAAGGTCATGCCTCGCCATCTTGTCCCTTAATGCTGCATGTCCAGGAAGTTTCCTCTTCCTGGTATCTGCATTTAATTAACACTTTAATACTAATACTTGTGGATCATAAGGAGATTGTCTTTACATGGCTTTAAAGAAGTAGTGTGATAATTGTCACACATTCACCCGATATTCCTAGTGAGTGGGGGGATGAGCCCTCTCCCGCCCTGCCTATCCTAACTACCTGTAACACAAGGAGCATTTAAGTGATAAAATATCTCCATTTTATAACCCAGATATTATATAGTTAATGTGATAGTCAGAAGGAAACCATACTTCATAGATCCTCTACTTATTTACTACAGAAAATCTTTTTTTGCCAAAGATATCCTGTTAAGGGCCCTTTGTGGATAAAGTGTGTTCCTCCCAACAAATATAGTTAATTTAGTTACTTGGATATCCAGTTGACAAGATTAGATTGAATCATTTGTCTACTTTTCTTCCCCTAAGTAAAGGGGAGATAAACAATATCAAAATACATAATAGCAAAGAATATTTAGCATTATGACATGAACAAATATAGTTTATCATGACATCTCCTCAGAGTAGAAAACCTTTCAGTTCAATTGAATAAATTTTAAAAGAAAGACAATAGAATAAAAAACAATTTCCAAAAATATCTTTTTAGGAAAACAATGATAGAATAGTATATACTTAATATGACAAAAGAAACTATTTTACGTTAACCAGTAAACATCACCATTAACATTAAAACAACACTCCCATTAAAAGCAGCCATAATAGAAAACGATCTTATTATAAATATCTGATACCACTGCAAAATTATATGTCAAAGTAATTTTTTATCCTATAATAGCATTATATGGGATTTGAAATATAGCACAACAGTTTGTATACAGCCTGCCAAATTCATTTAAAAACAAGAAGGTATATTTTTGTTGACATATTTCGTAAAAACTTTTAAAGCTAGTGCACTGATATAATCATACTTAGATTGATCACAACTAAGACTTATTGGTTTGTCCTGTCTTTTTTATTTCCCTTTTCTTTATTGTATTTTATGCATTAAATGTGCTATTTTTATTGTAGAGTTCTCTGAATTTAGCCATGCATGTAATCAGGTAACTATTATCACAATCAACATAAAGAAGAGTCTCACCTTTTCTCCAATTCCCTAGTTTTGACCCTATGTAGTTAACCCCCCCCCCCGCAACATTTTGGTATCTGTTAACTACTCATCTGTTTTTGATACTCTAATTTTTGTCTTGCTAAAATGTCATATAAATAAAATTATATGTATTTAATTATGTATAATTATACATGTAATACATATGTAGCTTTTGAGTCTGACTTCTTTCATTTAGTATTATAACACATTTATAGTGCTGTAGCTTTCATCAGTATACTCCCTTTCATTGCTGAATGGTATTCCATCATATAGATGTATCACAGTTTTCCTATCCTTTCCTAAGTTGAAACGTATTTGGAATTTGTTTTTACTTTTTGACATTACAAACAAAACCGCTACTAATATTTACATAAAGGTTTTTGTGTGACTGTAACTTCTTATTTCTCATTAGTAATTACCTGGGTGCAGAATGGCTGGCTTAGTCATAGAGCAAGTGTATATTTAACTTTGTAGGAAACAGCTAAATTGTTTTCCAAAGTGGCTATACCATTTTGCATTCCCATCAATGATACACGAGGGTTGCAAACGCTGCACATCCTCAGCAGCACTTTGTATGGCCAGTTTCTTGTTTTGTTTAGTTCAGCCGTTCCAGTGAGTATGCAGTGACATCTCATTGCAATTTTTAATTTGCATTTTCCTACTATTTGAGCATCTTTTCATGTGCTAGTTTGCCATTTGTATATCTTACTTGGTTAAGTGTCTGTTCAAACCATTAGCCCACTTTCCAATCAGCTGTTTTTAGTTATTTAGTTTGATAGAATTTGTATATATATTCTCTTTGTAGCTTGTTTTTTCTTCTCTCAGCAGCATCTTTCAAAGAGAAGTTTTCTCAATTTTGAAGACCTTACGTGTTTCACTATTTTGTTTTAGAGGGCATGCTTAACTTTTTGGTTATATGGAATGTGTTTTGGGTGTATACCTATGAAACCTTTGCCTAACCCAGTGACTCACAGATTTTCTTCTATATTTTTATCCAATAGTTTTATAATTTTAAATCTTACATTTAGGTTTATGATCCAATTTGAGTTGATTAATGTTTAATATTTGAAGTACAGGGTAAAGTTCAGCTTTTTAAAAACTGTTCTGGCACCATTTCTTTGACTATCCTTTATCTTTGCAATTTTGCCAAATATTATCTGATACAATGCATATAGGCCTTTCCCTGTGCCTATTGCTCTCTTTTATTAATCTTGATTATATTAATTTTGATTTCTTCAAAAATACCAGTTTTGATTGCTGTAGTTTTATAATGTTTGGAAATTACATATTATTAGCCTTCTGATCCTGTTCTTCTTATTCAAAATATTTTAGTTCTTTTGTGTTTTTATATAGATTTTAAAAACAGCTTGTCATTAAAATAGTTCTCTGTGGTTTTGACTGAATTCTGTTAAATTTATGGGTTAATATGGGGAGAATTGACATTTTAACAATATTAAGTGTTCCAATTAATAAACACAGTGTATCTTTCCAATTATAAAATCTTTATTTCATTTTTCATCAGTTTTATAATTTTCAGCATGTATGTGCTGTTCATATGATGATAGACTTAAAGTTATTACTCTTATTCTATTGATAGTGTTTTTCTATTTGAATTTCCAATTAGTCATTGCACAGAGAAATACACTTGATTTTTTTATTGCTGGCCTAATGCATTTTGACATAGCTAGACTCACTTTTTGGTTCTACGAGGTTTTTGGTAAATCCCTTGGGGTTTTCTGTGAATACAATCATATCTGTGAATGGGTGTTTTATTCCTTATTTTACAGTCAGTATCCACTTATTTATTTACTTATTTTGCCTTTTTATACTGGCCAAGAGCTTCGTAAAGGTGTTCAGTAAGAGGATGAGAGACGAACTCATTTATCTTTTCCATTCTTATGGTAAAATAACTTAGTCTTTCAGCATTAAGTATGATGGTAGCAATAGGGTTTTCATACATGCCTTTATCAGATTGAAGAAGTAGCCTTCTACTCTTAGTTTATTGAGGATTTTTATACTAAATAGATATTGAATTTTGTTGAAGGCTCTTTCTGTATCTCTTCAGATGATCACACAGTTTTTCTTTTTTTGGTCTGCTGAGATGATGAGATACATTGAGTGATTTTTGAATGCTATACTAGCTTTGCATTCCTGTGATAAATGTCACATTTTAGTGATATATTATCCTTTTTATATATTGCTAGATTGTATTCGCTGATATTTTGTTGAAATTTTTTGCATTTAGGTTTAAGAGAGCGCCCATCCTGTGGCTTTAATTTCTTAAATGCCTTCATCTGATTTAGGTATTACAATAAATCTGGTCTCACAATATAAACTAAGAAGTCTTTTCATTTTTTTTTCTATTTTTTGAAGAAATATCTATTGAATTGATATTAATTCCTCCTTAAATATTCGCAAAATTAAACAGCAGAGTCATCCAGCCCTAGAGTGTTCTTTCTTGGAGACAGTGGGTGAGGGAGGGGTGTGGGGTCAGGTTTGAATCAGACTAATTGTGCTAACTTTGATCAAGAGCCAAGAGGTTTCACAATGACTCAGCGGTCAATTAAATGCTTTCAAATTGCTAGTTTATTGCCAGCCTTTCACACACTGAGAACCATGCAAATACATTCAACACACACACACACAGGATAAGAGAATAGAAGAAAAACACCATGGTGAATAACTTGGAAGATCAGGCAGGTTTAGATTTCTCTGGAAACCACAGCCTATGAAAGAGGAGGCCTCAGAGTTTTCAAGGGCAGATCTCCTGCAGGTGTCTCGCCCTGGTAAGTTTCTCTGCAGCTTTTATGTGACTTCACAGGAGTGTCCATGGTGTTTCCCTCAGCCACCTTTTGGCTTCACTTGCTGTGCGGTCCCCGGAGTAACTGGCCATAGCAGGTGTTATCAACTCAGTCCCTTATACATATGTTTATCACTTTGAGGGGTAAGCAGTTTCACTGTGGACTGAGTCACTTGTCATAAGTGACACTCATTTTGAGATATTTGGGATTACAAAATTATAAATGAGAGTTTTCAACAAAAATTCAACTTAGGTAGATAAGCAGATAGATACATAGAGACTGATAGGCTAAGAAAGATATATTTCTTCTCCTTTCTTCATTTTCCTTTTTTCTTATAGTTCAATAATAAGAATGTATCACTTTTCAAAAACAAAACAAATGTTTAATTGTAATGCAAGTAAGGGAACCTAACTATATGCAAGTGTTCATCTGGAACAATAAAGGAATGAGAATAGTAAAACTCAAGAAATGTTTGAAAAAAAAATAATGAGAAATACTTTTAAGAGCTACACTACAATAATAATTAAAACAAGGTAGTAGTTCCACAGGAATCAACAGATCAATTAAGTAAAAGAAAGGTAAGAAATAGATGTGTGCATGAGAGATAAAATTTAGATATGCTACAAAAATTAATGATTTAGATAAATGACTTTTATAACAGTAAAGAAATTCTGGGTTGTTCAGCTACAGATATAGGGACAAAACAAAATTAACTTCTTAACTAAGGCATTGCAAATAAGAATCAATCCTCAGGTAGATTAAATATTGAAATTTAAGATATTGAAGCCAAAACTGCTATTAGAATATACAAATGGATGTATGTGTGCTTTGGATTCAATCACATTGAAACATTGAAACATTTATACGGTGAAGCCCCAACCCTAATGTGACTGTATTTGGAGATAAGGCTTTTAAAGTCTTAGCTTTACTTAAGGTTAAATGAGATCATATGGGTGGACCTTAATCTGCAAGGTCTGGTGTCTTCATAAGAAAAGGAAGAAACACCTCTGTGCAGACAGAGGAAAGGCCATATGAGATCACAGCAAGGAGGCAGTCTCTACAAGACAGGAAAAGCAGTCTCACCAGAAACCAGCCCTACTGGTACCTCAGTGTGGAATTATCATCCCCTACAACTGTGGGAATATAAACTTCTGCTTCAACTGGTTAATCCATCCGGTTGGTGGCATTTTGTTATGGCAGCCAAAGCAGACTAGTACAATGTGCAAGCGAAAGATGGTGGAAGCTAGCCTAAACCTGTGCCCAAGCTTGCGGTCAGGTGGGAAAGGGGAACCCCAAAAGTAAACAGCCAGATTTGACAAAAATAAAGTTTAAAAATTGGCTAGGTAAAACAAACAAACAAACAAAAACCTATCAAGAACATTAAAGGCAGACAACATGCCACAAAATATTTGCAACATATTCCTTAAGTAGAACAAACTGAAAACAAATTATGTAGAGATTGAACATGAAAAAATAATTTCTGAAAGACCATAAACTGCCCAGCAAGCATGTATAAAAGTGTTCCATCTTGGCCAGGCACAGTGACTCATGCCTGCAACCCCAGCACTTTTGGAGGCCAAGGCGGGCAGATCACGAGGTCAGGAGATCGAGACCATCCTGGCTAACACAGTGAAACCCTGTCTCTACAAAAAATACAAAAAATTAGTCAGGCATGGTGGCACATGCCTTTAGTCCCAGCTACTCGAGAGGCTGAGGCAGGGGAGTTGCTTGAACCCAGGAGGTGCAGGTTGCAGTGAGCCAGGATTGCACCACTGCATTCCAGCCTGAGAGACAGAGCGAGCTTCTATCTAAAATAAAGTGTGGGGGGGGGGTTCCATCTCAAAAGCAATCAAATAAAAATTATGATAAGAAGAAAATTTCTTGATGGGGATAGCCCTGAATCTATAAATGAATTTGGGCAGTATGGCCATTTTCACAATATTCATTCTTCCTAACCATGAGCATGGAATGTTTTTCCATCTGTTTGTGTCCTCTCTGATTTCCTTGAGCAGTGGTTTGTAGTTCTCTTTGAAGAGGTCCTTTACATCCTTTGTTAGTTGTATTCCTATGTATTTTATTCTTTCTGTAGCAATTGTGAATGGCGGTTTGCTTTTGATTTGGCTCTGTTTTAGTCTGCTATTGGTGTAAAAGAATGCCTGTGATTTCTGCACATTGATTTTGTAACTTGAGACTTTCCTGAAGTTGCTTATCAGTTTAAGGAGATTTTGGGCTGAGATGAAGGGGTCTTCTAAATATACAATCATGTCATCTACAAATAGAGACAATTTGACTTCCCTCTTTACTATCTGAATACCCTTTATTTCTTTTCCTTGCCTGATTGCTCTGCCTAGAACTTCCAATATTATATTGAATAGGAGTGGTGAGAGAGGGCATCCTTATCTAGTGCCAGATTTCAAAGGGAATGGAAAAGCCACCTTAAACTTCATATGGAACCAAAAGAGAGCCCACATAGCCAAGACAATCCTAAGCAAAAAGAACAAAGCTGGAGGCATCATGCTACCTGACTTCAAACTATACTACGATACAGAAATCAAAACAGCACGATGCTGGTACCACAACAGAGATATAGACCAATGGAACAGAACAGAGGCATTGGAGGCAATGCCACACATCTATGACCATCTGATCTTTGACAAACCTGATGAAAACAAGCAATGGGAAAAGGATTCCCTGTTTAATAAATGGTGTTGGGAAAACTGGCTAGCCATGTGCAGAAAGCAGAACTGGACCCTTTCCTGACACCTTAAACTAAAATTAACTTCAGATGGATTAAAGATCTAAACATAAGACCTAACACCATAAAAACCCTAGAAGAAAACCTAGGCAAAATCATTCAGGACATGGGCATAGGCAAGGACTTCATGACTAAAACACCAAAAGTATTGGCAACAAAAGCCAAAATAGACAAATGGGATCTAACTAAACTAAAGAGCTTCTGTACAGCAAAAAAAAAAAAAAAAAAAAAAAAAAAAAAAAAAACAATCATTAGAGTGAATTGACAACCAACAGAATGGGAAAAAATTTTTGCAATCTACCCATCTGACAAAGGGCTAATATCCAGAATCTACAAAGAACTAAAACAGATTTACAAGAAAAAACAAACCCCATTCAAAAGTGGGCAATGCATACGAACAGACACTTTTCAAAAGAAGACATATATGAGGCCAACAAACATATGAAAAAATGTTCATCATCACTGGTCATTAGAAAAATGCAAATCAAAACCACATCGAGATACCATTTCATACCAGTTAGAATGGGGATCATTAAAAAATCTGGAGACAACAGATGCTGGAGAGGACGTGAAGAAATAGGAATGCTTTTACACTGTTGGTGGGAGTGTAAATTAGTTCAACCATTGTGGAAGACAGTGTGGCGATTCCTGAAGGACCTAGAAATAGAGGAAAGTGACAGTATATAAAACAAATAAAATGTATAAAGCCAGAGGATATATGTTGCAAAGAAAATTAAAGCAGTGTAAGGAAGACAGAGGGAAGCAGGGGCAGTGAATTGGCCCTGGTGGGGGTGATGTGAGAAGGGTTATCTGATTGGAAATGTCTCTCTGATGAAGGAAAGGACTGGGGAGGGAGCCTCATAAGAATCTGGGCAAAGTTCCCAAGCACAGGAAATGTAAATGCAATGCTTTTTGTTTAGCCTCTTCAAAACTCAGCAAGGAGGCCTATGTAAGGACAGTAACAGACTGGAGAGAGAGGGAGAGAATAGGATGTGAACTAAAAGAGACAGATGGAGGGAAACTAGACTACACTCTTGTACAAGATCATACATACTTTGTTTTTTTCACTGCAGTAAAATAGCTATCTTATCAGCTGACTATATTAATAATTAATTGGCAGTTTGAGGTGTAGTTTAAAATAAAGAGTGATTTGTTTACTGCAAATGTAGAAGGCTCTATCAAAAAATTATTCTCAAATTCAAAAGTAAAATTATGTGATTAAAATGTTAAGCATTTTTGAGAAAAATATAACAAATTTAGATTAAAGGAATCTAGACAAGAATAAAGTAAAAATGTGTATGAGCAACAGAAAACTAAAGGCAATGCCATTTCACTTTACATTTTTGGGAAGCACATGGTATTTTTGTATGATTTCTATAAAAATTTTGTGAGGAGCTTAGTATTCTGCATCCTTAAATGTGCAATTTTATAATAATATATTTTATGTACCAGAAAAACAATGTAGAATGACAATAAACTTATTTAAAATAATTTTATTAAAAATAGTATTTCCTAGCCAATTACTAGGCCAATAATTCTTGATGAAAAATCATACCGTAGTTCTTAAGGAGGATGCTTCTCCAAACACTTAAGCTATTTTATTTTGGATAAATGGAAAATTTCAGAAAGCCAAGAATTTTGACAGAATTAACCTTTATGGGTCTCAACAAAAAATGTTATTTTTCCTTTATTAAACAAAATTCTGCTTTCTATTCCATGTGAAGCTTTATTTAGTTATTTTTTCTTTTTCTGGATAGTTTTCTTGCTATGAGAAAAGAAGAACATAAAATAAAAAGAACTAACACATAACTTTTCTCTTTTGTGGTTTTGCATCTCCTGATAAATAAAAAAAAAAAAAATCAAAAACAAAATATTTGACTTCACTACCTTTTCTAGAACACAAAAGTATAAGTTAATTGGGAGGCAGAATTAATGAGAAGAAAATGAATGTATTTCAAATAGTTCTTTCACTGAAAAATATCACCTTGAGCAAAAGTGTTGTCAAAAGCAATTATTGCAAATGATAATAGTCTTTTGAACTTAATTTTTTCATGCATATTTCTGCTTCTATTTTTTCCTGTCATAACTGTTATTAAAAAATTACTTTTTAAAACCTAAAATAAACTGTATTTAATTTATAATGTAATTTTATATCATATTAAAACATCAAGTTATAAAATTATAACCTGTGTTCCAAATCCACTCCATTCACATGCTGTGTAGAGGTACCACTTTGCAGCCAAATGTTCTACACTTGTCTGTATCCCTAAGGTACCACTTTGAATTATCCTTATTTTGATTTTCTTGAGGCTTACTCTTCCTTTTACAATATGATTTTTCACAGATACCTTGATTTCTTATAAGTAAACAATCTCTATTGACACCATGCTGTGAATAATGAAAAATCTGTCCTATACACCACCTCTACCTTTCTAAAATTTTAGATAGTTGATGACGATAATATTGATGCAGGACAGGCAAGCCCCCAAATTGAGGCTTAACTCTGGAGGGTTCTTGGTTTCATCTAGGAAAGAATTTGAGGATGAGATGGTGGTGTTAAACAGCAACTTTTATTGAAGCAGCAATGCACAGCAGAAGCAGCTGTACTGCTCCTTGTGAGCAGGGATACTTCACAGGCAGCATGCCCAGAATAGCAGCTTAGACGCAGTTCTGCATTTAGATTTATAACTACTTTTAATTATATGTAAATTAGGGAGTGGTTTACGAGGAAATGTCTAGGATGAGGATGATAACTTCCAGGTCAACGGGTCATTGACATGGCAAGGGAAAGTAACTTTCAGATGTTGCCATGGAAATGGTAAACTGACATGGCACACTAGTAGGCATGTCTTATGGAAAGCTACATCCACCCCAGAATTGTTTTGGCTAGTTCTCAATTCGGTCTGGTGTCCCAGTCCCGCCTTTTACCTCAATATTGTAGATAGATATAGACGTAGATATAGACAGGTGATAGATAGATAGATAGATAGATAGATAGATAGATAGATAGATAGAGAAATAGATAGATAGATAGTTTTAATAAATTACCAAAACATTTATATCTTGATCCAACAATTTTAAACATTATTTCCCCCTGCACAATAAAATAAAAACTCAATAATTTTCCCCATTCCTTTCTTTTCTTGATATTTTTCCCTCAAAATCTCTCAAATAGGTTTGCTTTTTTTATTGCCAAAGTTATATTTGCTTTTGCTTGTAACTATGACTTTTCCATGTTCTTTTTGGTTCTAAAATTGAAAACCAGTAAGTGTCATTTGCAGTCTTATAATAACAGAAATATTTCTACAAAGCCAAGGATTATGGTTGAATCCATACATAAGATGCTATCATCTAAAGTCACCAACCTTCTGACAATAAAAAGATAATATTCCAAGGCTCAAGATCAAATACAATCCATAAAATTATCTGAGTCAAATAACATTTTGCTTGCCTTCTATGTAGACTATGACCTTTCTCTCGTTTGCTTATTCACTAGAGAAATACATTTGTCCTTTCTCATTCACATGTTTGATTATGCTGTCTGTTGACAAATTTATTGTGTGGAGACCTCTTCATAAGTCTTGATGGTTATGAAGAAATCTGAGTGCCTCTTGGATTTCTTTGTTATCTTTTATTTATTATTCGTTTATTTACTTGAGACAGAGTCTTACCTTGTTGCCCAGGATAGAGTTCAGTGGCACAATCTCGGCGCACTGCAATCTCCACCTCCTGGGTTCAAGCAATTCTCCTGCCTCAGACTCCAGAGTAGCTGGGACTACAAATGCATGCCACCATGCCCAGATAATTTTTGTATTTTTAGTAATACAAAAATACAGGGTTTCAGCATGTTGGCCAGGCTGGTCTTGAACTAATGAACTCAAGTGATTTGCCCATCTAGGCCTCCCAAAGTGCTGGAATTACAGCCATGAGCCTGGCCCAGATGTCGTTATCTTAGAGTAAATGCCATTATTTTTCTGACCTCTTCCTTGGTAGATTGTGTTTTAGTTTTGTTGTGATCCAAAATCATATCATTGTTGTTGGTTTTATTACTTATCCCAGTAAGACTGCTAGGGGGTAAAATTTCTATAATCCTGTATCTAAAAATTTAACTTTTGCCCTTACAGTTTCAGCAGGCCTGGTGCAATGGCTCACACATAATCCCAGCACTTTGGAAGGCCACGGCAGGCAGATAACTTGAAGTCAGGAGTTCAAAACCAGTCTGGTCAACATGGTGAAACATTGTCTCTACTAAAAATACAAAAATTAGCCGAGCAAGGTGGCTCACCCTGGTAATCTCAGCTACTCGGGAGGCTGAGGTACAAGAATTGCTTGAATCCTGGAGGCTGAGGTTGCAATGAGCCAAGATCAGGCTACTGCACTTTAGTCTGGGTGACAGAACAAGAGTGTCTCAAAAAAAAAAAAAAAGCTGGGTGCAGTGGCTCACGCCTGTAATGCCAGCACTTTGGCAGTCCCAGGCTGGCGGATCACCTAAGGTCAGGAGTTCAAGACCAGCCTGGCCAACATGGTGAAACCCTGTCTCTACTAAAAATACAAATATTAGCCGGGTTTGGGGGGCAGGTGTCAATAATCCCAGCTACGCGGGAAACTGAGGCAGAAGAATCACTTGAACCTGGGAGGCTGGAGAATCACTTGAACCTAGGAGGCAGAGGCTGTAATGAGCCAAGATCATGCCATTACACTCCAGCTTGGGCAACAGGAGCGAAACTCCATCTCAAAATATTTTCCAGGTGGAGCACTCTCAAAAATTGGAAGTCTTTGCTTCATTGAATTCTAGGTTTCAGAATCCCTGTCCAATGTCAATCTGATCCTGTTTCTTTGTAAATTTTTCATGACATATCTAGACAGGGTTCTTTAAATTTATTATTATTAGCCCATAGTCTTTCCTGAGTTCTGGAAAATTTTATTTTTTATTTCTTCAATTTTTTTTTTCAATTCATATGTAATTTTCTTCTAAAATTTATTTTTGAAAAATGGTAATGTTATTTGAGTATTTCTGTCTTAAGGTTTTTCCTACTAGTAGTATGTATCACTATTTTCTTTTCCTTTTTTAAAAACAAGTCTTGTTCTGTCTTCCAGGGTAGAGTGTAGTGGTGTGATCACAGCTCCCTCTTGCCCAGGCTGGTCTTGGAGTCCTGGGCTCAAGCAATCCATTTGCCTTGGCCTCTCAAAGTGCTGGGATTACAGGCATGAGCCACTGCAGCCAGCTAACAATGTTTTTTTTTAACTGTGGCAAAATATACGTAACAAAATTTACAACTTTAATAATTTTTAATCATTAAGTACATTTACATTATGAACAATAATTACCATCACCCATCTCCAGAACTGTTTAATCTTTCCAAACTAAAACTTTATACCCACTAAACAGTAACACCCTATTCCCCCATCCCATCAGGCCTTGGCAACTACCATTCTATTTTCTGTTTTTATGATTTCAACTACTCAAGTATCTCATATAAGTGAAATCATAAAATAGTTGTCCTTTTGTGATAGCTTACGTCACTTACCATAATGCTTTCAGGGAGCAAGCACATTAAGTATGTGTCAGAACGTCCTTCTTTTATAAGGCTGAACAATATTGCATTGTGTATAGATACTGATTTTGTTTATCCATTCATCCATCAATGAACACTTAATTTGCTTCCATTTTTGGCTATTGTGAGTAATGCTACTACAAACATGGTTACATAAACGTAGATTCATTTTCTAACTTCAATTCTTTTGGGCATAAACCTTGAAGCAAAATTGCTGGCTCTCCAACACAGTTTTTAGCCATACCTTCTGAGAAAGCTTTTCAACAATTATTCCAGCCCTGTGGAATATTATTTTAGCAATTATACTAAGTTTTAAAATGTCTGACAATTATCGTAATCTATCCTATCATGAATAGATTTAAAACAAAAATGAAATAAAGGCATTGTAGCAAAGGCAAAGCTGAAAGAAATCAAAAGACAGTATTAAAGATCATAAAGAGAAAGTACTTCAGACTAAAGGAAAATGACCTTACATGAATCCTTTGTGATTTTAAAAAGATGAAAGAAAAGAAAGGGTAATAAAAGGACTGAATATACAGGGTAATTATAAGTGGATACACACTATACAAAACAGTCATAATAATGCCTTGTGGGTTTAAACATACAGGGTATAAAAATACTCAGCAAAAAATAGCGGTAAAAGTCAAGATATAAGTAACAAAATTTACCACTTTAATAATTTTTAAGCATTAAGTACATTTACATTATGAACAATAATTACCAACACCCATCTCCAGAACTGTTTAATCTTTCCAAACTAAAACTTTATACCCACTAAACAGTAACACCCTATTCCCCCATCCCATCAGGCCTTGGCAACTACCATTCTACTTTCTGTTTTTATGATTTCAACTTCTCAAGTATTGAGTAGTTGAAGTATTACACTGGACTTTGAAAAGACACAGATCCATTATGTAATCTCTAGTAAAACCACTAAAACAACATAACTAATCAGTAAAAGGAAAACAGAATATTTAATGTTAAAAATTTTAAACAAGTAAAATAAAGCAACATAAACATAAAATAGGTGAGAGAATTGTCTTCATATCAGATTAAAGGATATTATCTACTACATTCTGTTTATAAGAGACATACTTGAAGCATAAGAATTTAGAAAAGTTGCAAATAAAAAAATGTAAAAAAGATGTACAATACAAACAATAAAACAAGAAAGTTTGTTTCATCTAAAGTAGACATTACAAAATGAAACATTGATTACAATTACCTTTGTTTAATGATAAAAAGGTCAATCTTCCAGGATTTTATACTCTTAGTAAATGTGAATTTATCTAACAATGTGGCCATAAAACATTGATGCAGTCCTTATTTTGCATTGCTTTAATATGCACAAATTTTAGTTTTTACAATTTTGTTAATAACACCATTCTCCCAACATGACCCTTCAACTTTCAGTTACCATAACATATTAACTGTGAGTAATTACATAAAGTGCAAACTTTGCTACTATAGCTCTTTAGTCCAAAAGTCACTGCTTAAATAGTTGCACATCATAATCAGTGAAAAATACATCACTTTTCTGAAGGTCTGTTGATGATTGGTCAGCATGTATCTGGTTTTCAGTTTATATACACAAAGCAATGTGCAGTTGCATCACCTCCTTGTCCTCCAGTGATAAAGTTATGTGACATTTTACAAAAATAGATAACTGAAGGAAAGAATTGGTCCATAAAGATGAAAGTACAGCAAAGAAATAAGAAGTGAAAAGACCGAAGTAATATTTGAACAGACAGTAAATGGGGTTATAGAGGAAATGGCCAACTGTGGGAATGTTGGCACTGCTTCTTTTTGAATCTAGATATTCAGCTACAGGAACTTAGTGAATACCAGCTTATGAACAGAGTAAGGAAAGTGGTCATGAATAAAGGAATGAAGCTATCCCAGGGAAGTAATAATAGCAACATACATTGGGTTGTATTTTCAATAAATAGTTCTGGGTGATCTAGATGGTCATATGGGAAAATAAAGTAATTTTAGACCCTACCTCAACTATATCCCAAGATGAATTCCAAGTAGAATATAAATTTAAATATGAAGAATAAAAATAAAGTTTATAGAAGATAAAACGGGAGGATACCTTTCTATATTTGACATAGGCAAAACCTTCTTTAGGTAACACCTTTTAGGGTTGTACATAACCACACTAACCATAAAGAAAAGATTATAAAGTACACTGTCCTGAAACTGAAAATGGTGTTCTCCAAAAGTGCTATTAAAGAGAATGAAAAGACGTGCCACAGGATTAAAAAAAAAAGTTATAATATGTATAATCAAAAATTGGCTTATTCAAAATATTTTTAAAAGCCACAAATTTGTAAAAAAAATGACAATACCATAGAAAGATGGGTAAAATATTTGAACAGGAGGCTCACACAGGAATATATCCAAAGAGAGAAGTCAAAAAAAAAAAAAAAAAGATATTCAGCTTAATTAGTCTTTAAAGAAAGGCAAATTAAAATTATACTAAGATACTGCTAAGCACAGCTTTGGGTAGCTAAAATGAAAAAAGATGAACAATACTAATGTTAACAAAGATATGGGCAAACTAGCAATCTCAAATTCTCCTGGTAGGAGGATAAATTTTAAAAGCGTTTTAGAAAATTGTTTGGTAGTTTATACTAAGCTGAAGTTATTCAGTCTCTATAACCTAGCAATCCTAGTACAATGACGCAAAAGATACACATGCAGCCACGCAGAAAAACATATTTACAGTAATATGAATAGTAGCATCGTTTGTAATAGCTGATTACTGAAAACTATTGAAATCCATTACTGGGAACAATTGAAATGCCTGTCAACCATAGGATAGATAAATAAATTGCTATATATTTAATCTTTAGACTATTACACAGCAAGAAAAATGAATAAACTGTTACTACATAAAACAACATGATGAGGAAAAAATTACACCCTGGTAAATGGAAACATATTGTGTGATTTTCTTTAAGTTCAAATCAGGGCAAGTCTGGAGAGAAGGAGTTAGGGTTTGTTACTGAAGGCAGCACAAGCTATATTTCTAGCTATTGTAATTATTATTACTATTATTTTGCCTGGGTGGTGATTACATAAATATATTTACTTTGTGATAATTTTGAGTTATATACTTATCAGTGTACTCTTTTGTGTTTGTGTTACATTCAAGATAGTATTAACTGGCAGGTTAAACTCATCTCTTCAAGCCTCTAACCTATTGGAATGAAGTTTCATGAGAAAATTATAAAACTCATAAGGATAGTAAATATTTTAAAAACATTTTAAACAAATTTGAAATTTATGTTAAAAACAATTTTAATATAAATCAACATTAGATGTAAGGGCTATCTAACCTATATTATATTATTATATTGTCTACTCATATTACCTCTTCTATTAGCACTGCTTCTATAAATATACCTTTTCCTTTCTCTACTCTCCTCTTGAGAGATTCTTATTAAAAGTGGAAGGTAAATATGAGTTTACTTCCATATAAAAAACCACTTAGAACCCAAGTTCTCTTCTAGTTCTCTATGTTATTCATGTTAAGAAGACATCAATTTGAATTGTTTCCTAGTGCTTACTAAATGTGGTGTTGCCATTTAAACTAGATTATAGTAGCAACACTGCTTTTTATTTTCCTACTTCTAAAAATTTGCAGAGTTCCTTTCTTTTAGGACCTTCACTGTAAACATGTACTCTCCTCTGCCTGGACTGTTCCCTTCTCCCCCGAGCTGGGTGCTCATCAGCTTGCAGGTATAAATTTTTGCTTTCTGCACCCTCAATACTCCTATGTATTTGTCTAAATATGCCTAAAATTATAAATAAGTTCTATTAATAATCATAACAAACATTGAAGCAAGCAAATTGCCTTGCTCCTTGTAGATGCTCAAATATTTATTGAATATATGAATGTTAAGGAAGGTTATCAATTAGGACAGTGTTTACATGTAAGTAATAAAAATGAGTTGTGGCTTAAACAGTTTGCTCTTACCACATAAAAATGTCTGGGGTTAGACAATGTTGTACACGGTTTGGTGGCATAGTAGGGCTCTAAGGGTGTAGGTTAATACCATTTTTCCTCTCTGACATCCTTAGCCTTATAGATTTTATTCCTCATGTGTGTCTCTTCACATAATTTTTCGAGATATTTTCCACAAACTCACACATCATGCTATTTTCACACATGGATGAGGACTGTATATAACCAGAAAAAAATAATTTTCTAGAAACTTACAGAAAATATCATGGTCCAGAATTGGGTCATATTATCACCCCTAGGTACAAAAGAAAAGAAAATGAGAAAGTCGGTATTACACTCTTTCATACTGTATATTGTAGGAGATGGCCAAGAAAAATTAAAAGTGGGAATGCCTTTTGGGTAAACCTAAAATCCTGGTCTTCTACAAAGTCCAAAATGTAGATTTCCATATATCAATGTGGATGTATAGTAGAGTTTAGTGAGTACATATTGGTGAATTGATGGATTTTCAGCACTTCTATTAACATTTATTCAAAACAGCATCAAACCTACTTTAAATTCTTTAAAGACAAGATCACCATTGGACAACGTTCCAACCCATGTCATTACATGAATATATCTGAAATGATGAACCATGAAGAAGGGACAACAATCTCTATGAAAATAAAAATTAAAAAACAAAAGTAATAAAGCAGAGTATAGCAAACATATCCCATGACTTGTGCCTGGAATTCATCAACCTTGATAATTATTTTTCTCCCTGATATACATATCATTCAATTTTTATTCAGCACAGGCAAACTGAGCTATCAGATATTAAAAAACAACAATAATTTTAAATCACCTCATAGTTCACAACTACAAAAGGCAATATTATGACAGAATCAAATTAATCTCTAGCTTTTTAAATAATAAGCCAGTTCATTTTTGTGTTTGTCTATTGCTGTACACATACTGCTCTTTAATTTTGATAATATCCAGATTTCAAAAGTCTAGTCTTAAATAATTATGTCCATCACTCTGGAATTCAAGGTTAGACAAATTATTAAATAATTTGAGAGATTTCTGCATATTATGCCACAGGAATCCAATATGATTTTCTTGACATTGAAAGACCTCTGCTTAGAATCACTTTGAGTACTAATGCATTAGTTTAATAATTCAAAATTATACTACTGAATGACTCACTAATTTCAACCTTGTCATCATCACTCTTTCATAAAAATGAAGAATGAAAAAAATCAAGGATATGTATATAGAATACATTTGTTGCCTAGATAATACTAGATTGTTAGTAAGTAGTGACCCTGCCTATCTTAATATATATAATTAGCTTTTCAAAACACAAACAGTAAATTTAAAAATGAAGAAAATAAGTTTTCCAACTTTGGCTATTTACTATGCATTTATTGAGAAAAAAAAATAAACCAACAGACTATACAGTTAATGAACAAACAAATCCATAATTCCACCAGTGGTAGGCAGAGCCAGATAGGTATCTGTCACAATCCTACAGCAATGTGTTTTCCAGAGCTGTTTTCTATTTTTGAAACTCTTTGTGTGTATGTGTGTTAAGGTCATAATGTATACTAAATTGCTTTTTCTATTTATATGAATAAAGACAATAATATATTTCTAAAAGTTATTTAATGAATGTATTATACAGTTGCTATATGATTTATTTCCTAGGATTCATTTCCAAAATAAAATGACTTTAAACTGTGTTGAATAATATTACCAAATTGCAGGCCAAGAAGTCTTTACCAAAATACGCTCCCACTGAATGGCAACCACCTTTGTACTTTATGAGCTGTTCCTATTTGTTCCCAGATTCCATTTTAAAAAAAGAGGCATATAATTGATATAATGGAATTTAGGTATGGCTAAAGATTTACACTTAGGGTTAGTGACTTTTAGTAAACTGCATCAGGTCATGGAATCTGAGTGTATACCGCTATGCATTTCACAATCCAAAATAGTGCAGAGTAAGTAGTGAACACTTAATACATATTTACTGAATAAATAAATGGATAATTGAATTTGTTTTTCTTCTAATTGCTTATTTACATTCTAAGCCCACTTTGTTATTTTGAGATATTTATCAATGCTTTTTCTTTTTGAAATAAAATGTTACTATATATTTCCAATCTATTCCCTTTTTATATATGTTATAAGTATTATAAACAGACTGAGTTTTATATTATTTACATAATTTAGTTCTAAGTTATCATAACATTTTCTAAGATTAAAGGTAACAATATAATTACAAAAATAAAACATTAGTGAACATTTGTGTAACATTAGTTTAGTAAAGGGATGACCCAAAGACAGAAACAATAAAAGAATGTATTACTTGGTGTGACTATATAAAAAATTTGGGCAAAAAAAGCCACCATAAACAAGAGATTAAGTTTCAAAAGCAGAAAAATATATTTTGAATACATGTAAAGAAGATAATTTTTGCAATTTCATATAAATGTATTTCTTAATTTTTTTTAGAACAACCACTAAAAAAAGAGCATAGGATGAAAGAAAGACTTAGCAAAATATTTAATGGCCAATGAATTAGAAGATTTACTAATAAGTTAATGATTGCAACTAAGAGAGGTTCGATAAGTTCATTCCCAACAATCTTTCTCATTGCCAAATCTAAACGTGTTTCAAAATTACTATGGGTGTGAAGAAATAAAACGAACACACCATTTCCTATTGCTAGAAGAAAAAGGCGGTAATAGCAAAGTTTGCTGATCACCTTATTTTAAATATGTAGCCCAGAGGTGGCTATAGTTGCGATATGTAGATAATTTGCCTTCACAGCAAACCTCACACAAAGCTAGAGAAATGCATGTCTTGCATGAAGGTGTGAGGAAACGAAAGAACATACATGAAACATATAATCCACAGGTAAGGGTAGATGAGAAAACTTTTGAGTTCTTCCTACAGGTATGAATAGGATGTATCAACTGGGTTTCTTCTACTAAGCATCCAGCTCTTAACTACTAGATCAGTAAAACAGTTCCTAAGGACAAATAATAATTATCAAAAGAAAGTACAGTCATCCCACAGATGAAAGAAAACATTTTCCTAATTAAGCAGTGGTTTGTAAGGCCATTCTGCTCACAGGAGAGAGAGCAGTATACTACTTACTACACACAGAGCTCTAGTTTCTATTCCCCTGATAGAGGAAATAGAAACTGTTGTTCCTCTTGATAACTACTCCCTTAGCTATCCAAACTGTGAAAGCTTGGAAATTACAATTTGCATGGGACTAATTAAGCTTTAAATACACCATCATCTGCCTCTGGAGTGGATCTGAATTTTGGCTGTGCATTTGAATTCATCTGGGCAGCTCTTGCAAATTAGAATATCTAGGACCCTCCTCAGACAACTGTGTCAGAATCTCTGGGAGTTGGAGGAGAGAGGCACCCAAGTTTTGTGTGTGTGTGTGTTTTTTTTAAGTTCAGCAGGTAATAATGATAGAAGATAGACATAAATAATATTTTTGTATAGTAAAGGGAAGCAGTAATGTTCTTAAAGATTATTTACCTATTTATCTATCTACCTATATTTATCTATCATCAATTTCCTTTCATTATCTAAACAATAGCAAAGCATACTCATCATTTTTATCAGAAGACTGCAGTTGCCTTTCACTTCTTTTTAAATCTCTCTCCTATTTCAATCAGGATCTTGTTGATGCTGTCTAACCAAAAACTACCTGTATTTGAACAAAGTTAATTTTATGGATTCATTGATATAGAGCAGAAAATATACCACGAGAAGTCATGAAGTGTCTCAATAAGAAGGTATTAGAAAGGACTTATTATAGGATATTGTCTTGTATCAGGATTTTGAAGAGTTTTCAAGGAAGCATGGCATTGTTCTAGGTCAGGAGCTCTAAGAAAGTCAGGACTGGTTCTACAATAGGGTAGCTAAATGATTCTTACCAAGGAGGCAGGAGCAACAAGACAATGCAAAGTGTAGTGAGCAGAGAAGCAGCATATTAGCCAGGAAATAGGGATGTGGGACATTGTTTTGTGAACTGGACAGTATTCTTTTTTATTATCTGTGATCAGGCATAATTACGGATGGTCTTTTTTCTGTCTGGCTTCACTTATAGTTACAGAGTTACTGTGTTTAATGTTGGTTCTCTGTGAAATTGCTTATGGTCAACAGAAGGACACTACAGCCTAGTGGTAAGTTCCAGGCTGGCTCCCACCTTTAGGAGAGCTCCCACTGATGATCTCATCTTTCCGCATTCCCTCAATCTCAGTATTCCAGTGAAACTGACACACTTGCTGGCCACTCAGCATGGAAAGTGTTTTTTCTCTCATGGCCTTCCTTGTTACCTCTCCTGCATGGGACATTATTCCATCAGACCTTTACCTGACTGCCTACTCCCGACTTGATTGTTAGTCAAATATCACTTCTTTAGAGACACCTTCTCTGACTATCTTAGTGAAAGCATCGCGAACCCCAACCATCTCTATCTCAATTATTCAGTTTATTTTCTGCAGTGCTCTTAATTCAGACTGCATCTTTGACAACGGCCCATATGTATTGATGTATACTAGCAAATTATTATTTTTTCTAAACTATCTTCATATAATAGATTTCCTCTAGTTCAAGAGTTATTTCAGATAGTCTTGGCAAGAATTACCGCAGTAGCCCCAACAAATCTTCTTGACTCTGACCCATTGCCCAATGTGCAACCAGAGATAATACAATATTCTGATGAGTTTAAGCCTGGACCATGTGGACTCTAAAGCCTACCTCCACTCATGCACCTAACTTCCTCCAGCTTAGGAGATAGTAATTCCACTGAACTATGTAAAGGAAGAATGGCAAAATGGTATAAATACAAAATAATTATTAGAGAATGACTGGTGGAATATTTTTTGTTAAAAGTAATATGATTTGTTGTGTTTTTACATTGATGAAACATACTTTAAAATATGACACAAATGAAATATAAGTGATATTTTTACATCATTGGCAAGGTGACTGACATAAAGCTGACACTACGGTTGATTGTACAATCAATGCCATCTCTGCAAGTTTAAAAACTATTTTTCCACCTCTTTTACAAACTCTCACACTCATTCTGTTTACACACTGGTATAGACCTTTGTACATCTGATTGCCATTTGCCATTTCCTCCTTTCTTTTATGCCTTGAAATAAGCCCTGAATACAAATAAAACCATACATCATAGATTCTCAATTTTTTTCCTGGTATGAGCCTCTAAGCAATGTACAAATTCTAAATTCTAAATAAGTGGGCATTGTTCAGTCAGGACAAAAGTATTCACAATAAAGAAAGCAAACATAATGAACAACAAAAAAAATTCAAGTCTAATATTTATCCCCTCAAAAATTATTTTTCTCTTCTAGACTCTAATCTCGGTCCCTTTCCCTCTCTCTCTCTCTCTCTCTCTCTCTGTCTATCCCTTCATGAGGAATCATGATATTTCTGCATTTTCACAAGCAAAACACATGCATAGTCTCTTTATGAGCTTGGTTGATGTTTTGTTAGTAAATAATGAATCCTGGACACAGAAAATCTAACCTGATCAAGTCTGACACTTACTTTATTAGTCACAAGATGATATCTCTTTCCTCATCATCTTTACATGCCCAAATATGCCAAAACCCATCCTTTTTGTTTTCTAAACTCTTGCTGATACTCATCATGCATTATTAAACAGAAGAATCTTATTTTTGTAACAGAAAAGCATCCTTTCTTCTGTTAAAAAGAACAGAAGAGAAGCTAATCATCACCCATAATTTATGTATTCACTGAATGTCTCGATGTTAATAGTATGGAGTCAAAACAAGAAGGAGCTATCTATACATAGGTGTGACTGCCTCTATAGAGAAAGTACAGATTAATGGGAAATGGCTAAAAACCCAAGTTCTAGAACCAGATGTCAATGTTTGAACACAGTCCCACCATTAACAGATTCTGTTCCCTAATCTGTAAAACTGCAATGAAAACATTACCTATCACATAGCATTAATGTATGGATTAAAAAATGTACATGTATACAAACATTTTGAATATTTACTCAATATATATTGGCCATATCAGCACCAGTTGTTTGTCACTGTGACAGAAGGATGTGTGGAGTATTACATATTTTCACATATTTAATTCTGGGATCTGCCCTCATTTGACATGAGTTGTGAATCTGCCCCATATTGGGCAGCTATCAAGCAAATGCTTATCTTTTAAATTTTAGGATTTTGGTCCAAATACAATACAGAAAAACTTTGTTTCTCTCCTGTAACTTAATCACATTCTAGATAGATAGACCTCCGGAGCTTTTCTTCTGATGAAGGCTAGAAACTAGTATGTGTAGGACAATTGAGCATAGACATTAATTTCAGGAAGTATACACTCTTCCACCCTATCCCACTCCCAGTTAACTATCTGGGGAGTGATGTGTAACCAAAGAGAGCTTGGAGATCCTGCACCTATGGACTGCAGCCCAAAAAGCATCCAGCATGGCCCCTCAGTGTAAGCACAGCCGTATAAAGTACCTAGGCAAAGTGATCTGAGAGCATCCGTTCTACCCCAGGATGCCCCAAAGAGGCATGAATTTTAAACGAATGAGAGAATGTCAAGAGGCCTTTGTTGTTTCAAGAATAGAAAAAAAGAACATCAGGAAATATAATGTGACACGGAATTTAACCTTGAAATGGAAGAGATATTTACATTTTAATGAACATCATCAGGGTAGGAGAAACTACTCTAGAATAAAAATGATGATTTCCCTAAAAAATGCTATGGGATTACCATGCCTAAAGATAAAATGGGATGACTCGCATTTCAACAAAAAGCAGAGTAGTTAACTTTGAAGAAGAAAGATTTATTCAAAGTAATCCCAGAGAGGAAATAACTTATATGTCCATCACTGCTGAAAGGATAAACAAATTGTGGTTTATCTATACAAGGAAGTATTACTCAGCAATAAAAATGAATGAGCAAGTGTATATACAACATGTGAATGCATCTCTGCAAGGGCCATATAAGCCCAGGTGCCTCTATGTCATACAACACAAAGATGTCTATAAGGCTCCAGGCCTAAATTTCTTTGAAATGTCAGCACATAGCTCCAGAGTTAGGTAAATTCCTCTGGTGCTCTCACACTATCTATACAGCTGAATATTAACTTCCCAAGCCTTGCTTCTAGCCAACTATTCCATGTTTTTAGAAAAATTTACTCAATAAGTACAATTTTTCCATAAATAAAAATGTATGTTCTCTACACACCACCAAACTGTAGCCCATTATTCCACATGAACATAGACAAAAATCTTCTAGAAAATATTTCTAAATGAAATCTAGCAATATAGAGAGAGGATAATAGACAATGACCAAGAAAGGTTTATCTGAAGAATGCAAGGCTGGCTGAATATACAAAAACCAATCAATGTAATTCCACTGTATTACCAGTTTAAAGAAGAAAAACTACCTGATTATCTCAATTATTTCAGAAAAAGTAGCTGACAAAATTCGACATCCATTCACAATTAAAACACTGAGCAGATTAGAAACAGAAATTATCATCCTCAACATGATAAGGAGTGTCTCCAAAAAAATCTACAGCTGATATTACAGTTAATACTGAAAGAGTGAATGCTTTACTCCTAAAATTGAGAATAAGGAAAGGATGTCTCACCACCACTATTGAACATCATATTGGACGTCTTAGCCAGTGCAATAAGGCAATAAAAACAAAACCATTAAAAAGTATACCGATTAGAAAAGAAGAGTTAAAATCATCCCTATTAACAGATGACAAGATTTTGTACATAGGCAATCCAAAGAAATACATAAGACATCACCTATACTTAATAAATAAATTTTGTAAGGGCACAGACTATAAGGTCAACCCTTAAAAATGTATATACTAGCAATGAACAGTTAGAAAATGGTATTTTAAACAAAACAATAATAATTAATTACAGTAGTTCCTCCCAAAAAATAAATATGTAGGTATAAATTGAATAAAATGTATACTTTCTATCTGCTCAAGACTACAGAATGCTTACTAAAGAAATCCAGGTATATCTAAAAAAAAAAAAAAGGCACATACCCTACTTAAAATAAGAGTCAATAAGCAGAGATGTAAATTTTCCTTAAATTTATCTATATACCTCATGCAATCCCAAACAAAATCCCAGCAGAAGTTTTGTAGATACTGACAAGCTGATCTGATAATTTGCATAGAAAGGCAAAGGATCTAGAAGAGAAAAATCATTTTGAAAAAGAAAAATAAAGGTTGGAGAAGCCACACACTTTCTGATTTTAAAATTTACAGAAAAGTTGCAATAATCAAAGTGTGGAAGTGCCACAAAAGTAGTTGCAAAGATGAATGGTATAGCATAGAGTGATACGGTTGGGCTTTGTTTCCCTACCAAATTTCATCTTGAATTCTAATCCCCATAATCACCATGTGTCACGGGAGAGACCAAGTGGAGGTAAGTGAATCATGAAGACAGTGTCCCCCATTCCGTTCTCATGATAGTGAGTGAATTCTCATGTGATCTGATGGTTTTATGAAGGGCTTTTCCCAATTAGCTCTACATTTCTTCCTGTTGCCTTTTTGAAGAAGATGCCTTGTTTCTTCTTCACCTTCTGCCATGATTGTAAGTTTCCTCAGGCCTTTCCAGTCACACTGAACTGTGAATCAATTAAATGTCTTTCCTTCATAAATTACCCAGTCTTGGGCAGTTCTTTATTGCAGTATGAAAATGGACTAATACACAGAGTCTGAAGTAGAAGCATATAAAAATATCAGTTTATTTTGGACAAATTAAAAGGCAAGTGATGATTGAATGGAGAAAGAATAATCTTCTCAATAAAGATTGATAAAACAATTAAACATTCATATGACAAAAAATTTTTTAAAAAATTTTGAACACAGTCTCATACCTTGCACACCACTTAATTAAAAATGAATCCTAGATCTAAATGTAAAATATCAACAATAAAACATTTAGAATAAAACACATGAGAAAATATGTATCACCTGAATTTAGGTGAAAATTATTAGACATAGCACTAAGAGCATAATTCCATAGAATAAAAACAAATTAATTGAACATTGGCAAAATATAAGCTCTAACTCTGCAAGAGACACTGTTAAGAAAATGAAAAGACAAGACAATAATTGCTAAAAAGCATTTGAAAGTTTCACATCTGATAGACATAATAATTCAAGACATAATATTCAAGACATAATAATAACTCTATTCACAATTGCTTAAAACAGACATAATCCAAATGTCCATCAGTGGATACATGGGTAAACAAACTGTGATACATCCATACAATGAAATATTACTCAGCCATTAAAAAGAGCAAACTATTGACACACAACATGGATCTCAAATGTATTGATCTAAAAAGCCAGTCTTGAAAAGTTATACACTATATGATTCCACTTAAATAAGATTCTAAAAAGCATAAAACTATAGTTATTGAACACAGATTGTTTGTTCTTTAAGTTAGTGATGAGAGAAGGATGTGAATATAGACGGATACCTTGAGAAATGGTTTTTCTAGGGTGAGGTACCTGTTCTGTATCCTGACTGTAGTGTTGCTTACACAAATCTATTCATTTATATTTTTATGCATTTAACATAAATACTCAAAAAGTTAACTTAAAATCTTCTTACTCTTTTTAAGATGGTTCTCAAAACATTCATGAGTTTAATGTCAATGCTTTGTGATTTCTCTCATATTTCTGCCCTTTTAAATGTATTTTCAATTTATCAATCTATTCATAACATTATTAAATATTTATTTTGTGACAAGCACCTTTCTAGATTCTTGGTGATATTAACAAAGTGATGATCTCTTTCGGCATGCTTTTTCCAATTGGTAACTTAGAAGCTCATTTTTATCACTTTGACCTCTGGCAACAAGTTAAAACTCTTAGCTTTTTTTCCCTCTCTTTGGCATTTTTCTCTAAGACATTTTCCCGGTTAACTGACATACTGGCAACAAATAAATTTGTATGTGCCTTCCTTCCATGCACTCCCTATTTCCCAGGTACTTTTGAGACTCCCTCTAACTTCATCTAATTCAATTCAATAGTTATTGGCAACCACTGGTTACAGGAGCTAACTGGGTTTAAAATGTTTCCACACTGCTGGAAAATAAATAAGCATTGCCTCATGAAATGGAAAAGTCACAACTATATAATAAAAGGTCAAGTTTTTATTATTATGAGTATTTATTATTGAAACAGAGACATAAAGTTTAAGAGGTCAAGGAGGAGGAAATCTTCCTTTCTTTCTTATTCTTTTAGTTTCTTAATCTTCCATTCTTTCTTATTCTTTTAGTTTCTTTTCTTTCTTTCTTTATTTTATTTTATTTTTTTTTTTTGAGACAGAGTATCACTCTGTCACTCAGGCTGGAGTGCAATGGCAGCATGACCTTGGCTCACTGCAGTCTCAACCTTTCAAGCTCAATTGATCCAGCTCAGCTTCCCCAATAGCTGGGACTACAGGAGCATACGACCATGCCTGGCTAATTTTTTTATTTTCTGTAGAGATGATGTCTCACTGTGTTGCTGGGCCCAAGTGATCCTAACGTCTTGGCCTCCCAAAGTGCTGGGATTACAGAAGTGAGCTACTAGGCCCAGCCTAATCCTTGTTTCTAAATGTCCATGGACTCTACTTCAGAATACAATCCACTTCTTTTGTTTCCAACCATATTAACTAATATTTTATGACATTTAAAGAATGAATGTTCATTTATTTAGGTGAGTCAATAGTATTGTGAGTTTTTAAAAATGTTTTATCACTAGGATATACTACTAAAATCTTTACTAATGAAATACAATAATATTTGAAATTTGCTCAAAATTATTAGTAAGAGGAGAGAAGTTGCAATGAGTGTAGATCCAACAGGAGTGGAAATGGGTTCTTGGAGATGATATATAAGATTCATAACACCATTTGAATTCACAATACCCACTTTTGTATACAGTTGGTATTATCTATAATAAAAGTATTTTTTAAAAATGAATAAAGGAAAAAGTTAAAACTTTTATTCTGTATGAAAGCCTCTTTCACACCATGTCAGAGTTACATTTAGCTTTCCAAAGTAGACCCAAATTTAATTCAGTTCAGCAAATACTTAATATATGGTATTTTGTAGCCAATAAAGAGTTCTTGCTATGAGGAAGGAGACGGAAATAGCCTTGATCTCAGAATTGTATTTTATCCAGAGATAATCAACAGTTTAGACACACAGGATTTGAAGCAAAGTGTGTCTTTACTGCTACCATCCCTACATCAAGCCTGTACAAAGGCTGGTCTGCTATTTGTTCCTTCTCGTACCAAAGTCAACTCATACAAAAGAGATTTCCTCACCCACAAAGTATCAAAGGTACTGATCTGCTAGTGGGCGTAGGTCCCTAGACAGACTACTGTTCCCAGAGCAATTGCTGGTCCTTATAGCATCGCTTGATCTCCATAGGGTATGTTTCTACAGCATCCAGATAAGCCACAAGTGCATGGCTGTAAGGTGTCTCAAAAGGTATACGAATAAGGTGATGTAGCATGAGAGAAACACACAAAAATGTTTGAGCTATGACGACTTTGAGTTCTAGGTGTAAATAAAAAGTCATAGTTACTTGGGCTTCTTTAAACTATGGAAGACCCCTACAAAGTACTTCATGGTAAAGCATTTGGTAAATGGCTTCTACAAGACATCTTGGACTACTTCTTTTAAGCCTTAGCATACATGCAATATCATTCCCTCTTTCAGTGCTCTTCCACTTAGCTGCAGCTTTAGCATTAATTGAAAGATGTTCTGTCCGATGTCTTAAACATAAAGTTATTTAACTCATATGAAAGTAAATAAAACAAGCACAAAGCCACTTTTGATATTTTCATCTTTAGTTTTATATTTTGAGCCCAAAGCTTCCGAGTTCTATATCTGAAGATATTTTGTTGGCATGATTCCTTCTAAAATGGAAGTCTGTGTCTTCCTAATTCCTTAAGCATTTATTGGGCAGTTCCTTTGTGTCAGGATCTGTTTTACATCCTTGTAAACAAAACAGATGAGCCTCTGCCCGCATAGAGCTTATATTATAATTTAAATAATTGCAGACTAACCTAAGTAGGGGAGAAGCAGAGTGATGTGAACGAAAAGCGGTGTATGCGTATGTGTATGTGTGTATACAAAAAGGAAGAATACCAACCTTTAAAAAGGACTTTAAGGGAAACCCTCTCCAAAAGACGATGCTTTACCAAGACCCGAAGTGTGAGAAGCTAGCCATGAGCAGCACTAAAGGACAAGCTCTCCAGATAGAGAAAACAGCATGCTCCAAAATCCTAAGACAGTAAAGAGCTGCATTGTTCAAGGATCAGAAAAAAAAGCTTGTGTGGAAAGAGCTTAGTGACAATGGGGAACAATCACAGCAGGCCAGATCACAAGGGCCTCGTCGGCTACAGCAGTGAATCTGGATTTTATCTTTTGTACCAAGGTAAGTTATCAAAGGTGTTTAAGCAGGATTGTGAGGTCATATAGTTAAGGTTATATAAGATCACTCTGGCAGTGTTATGCAGAAGGCATTACAGAGGGGCCACAGTGAATGCGGCAACACCAGTGTGAAGATATCAAAGAAGAAATAGGAAACAGGCTTGGATTAGGTGGGCACCAGACACAATGGAGAAGTTGGACCTATAATATATACTTTAGATATGGACAAGATTGCTGATTAATTGCATGTGAGGAATTAAGAACTGGGAAGAATCAAAGATAACTTTTAGGTTTCTGATTACGACCAACAGTAATGCCAATGATAAGGGCATGGTGAGGTTTTGGGGAAAGGGACATTAAGGCTTACTAAGCCTATAATGTAATGATTTGTAACTAGATATATTAATAGGATAGTTGTATATACACCTACATGTTATTGAGGTGAATTCAAGTGTAAAAATACAAAATAGTTGATCTTTAGCACACAAACAATTTTTAAAGTTATAGAAATGAATGTTGCTACTTTTTTTTAACAATTGTTAAAAAAAACCAATTTTAAACAGAAAACTAGTACAAGAAGACTCAGGAAACATACTGAGGAGGTGACACCAGAGAGGTGGGAGGAAAGTGACGTCGTGAAAACTAAAGTGAAAGTGGTTTAGTTCAGGTCCAGAGAGTCACTTGCTGCTTCATTTTTACTTGACCAACAATGTCCTTAGATAATACATTGTTCACACAGAGGAAAATGAAATTTTGTCTTTGCTCCTCTTCTAAATCTCATTCAATAGACTTTTCCATTGGCATTCTTCTTAACGCCATGCTATAGGACTTCTCTGCTAGTTTGAGTTAGCCTCACCATCCTCCTTTACGCTCCATAATGTTATTTCTACGGCTTTTTCTTTATCTCTTTTGGAGGCAAGGTACCCTTCTGTCACTTCTGTCACTCAGGGTGGAGTGCAGTGGTGCAATCATAGCTCACTGCAACCCCAAAGTCCTGTGCTCAAGTGATTCTCCTGCCTCACCCTCCTAAAAAAATGGACTACAGACATGCACCACCATGCATAGCTATTCTTTTATTTATTACTCTCCTTTTTTTTTTTTTTTTTTTTTTTTTTTTGGAGAGATGGAGTCTCACTGTGTTGCCCAGGCTGGCTTTTTCTTATTTTTGTTCTTCTACTTGAAATTTCACTTCTACAACTTTTTAAACTTGGTTACATCTCAATCACCCCTTAATAAATGCTCATTGACAAATTAGGATGCTTGGCTTTAAAAAAACTGCTCTGAAATTTTACTTTATTTTTAAACAGTAAATATTTCCATGGAGCTTGTATCTCTGGCCCTCTGACATTGTGTAATTCGGACATTGTTATTAAGGTACCAGCACTGCAGAGCTTCTGTGCTGGGAGAGCATACAGATCAGTATCAACGTCTCTGTATTTCTCTCAAATAGACCACGTCATCTTTCGTTAACTACCAATCTCACTACATTAGTAATCAACAGCCTAACCTTGAATACTCCTCTCAACGCTAAACCACACCTACATCCCTCTCTCTTACCCAGATCATTACTAGTCAGATTACAAGTCACTATACTATCACATACACTATCATTATCACAACCAGATCTTGTTCCAACCCACTCTCTAAGAGCATGTTCTTCTACTCTTGAAATTTGCCTCCTGTGCTCTGTTTCCCTGCCTATGAACAGGTGCATTCAGCTGGATGATTTCTAAGGTCGCTTCCAGCTCTGACATTTGTGTGTAATTAGATCACTGCACTGTGACCTGTCTATAAATACACCAGGAGTTCAGAGAGGGTTAGAGTAATTGAAGAAAGTTTCCTAGAGGAAAAGGGGAGATTGAATAGGGTCTTGAGTAATGGGACGAATTTAAACTGGCAAAAGGATTGACTCAAACCAGGAAGGGGGCAAGAAAAGATGTGTGCAGAGTGACTGATGAGAGATAAACTCAACTGGCATAGCATTGTGTGGATTGCTGGATGGTGAAAAATGAACCTGAATCAAAAGCAAATCATAATAAAATAGAAAATAAACAAGCACCTGAAGGTGACTGAAATGAAATCTGAGTTCAGTAGTGACAACAATATTCTGCCCTGTGCTTTTAAAAAGTGTTTGGAGGCTAAAGGAAAGTCCAGATTGGGGAATTTTAAATGAATTTGTAACTCTACTATAAACTCGTTTTGTGGCAGTGAAGAATCACTTTAGTGGATTTCAATATACCTAACTATGACGTATAGATAAAACAATTTATGTAAATTGTCTTGGGGGCTTGACCCATACCCAGGAGACGACCGTAGAACCTGGTGGTGTTATGCCAGCAAAAGTATAAAAGCGGTGCTGTCATTCAATAGTTGTCGTTCTTATGCTAAAGAGCCTGGAATCAAGGAGCCTTCCTTGCTTAGATCTTCCTTGCTTAAATCAGCTTAAATCTTTATCTAGACCTGTAAATAGGTAGGAAGGAAGAAGAGAGGGAAGGAAAGAAGGAAGGAGAGAGGGAAAGAGAGAGAGAAGACAGAAGGGAGGAAAGAAAAAGGAGGGAAAAGAAGGGACAGGAAAGAAATGGAGGGGGAAAGGAGGGGAGGAAAAGAAAAAGAGAAAAAATTTTTCTTAGCACGCCATACCCCTAAATCCTTTTATATCACGTTTATATCACAGAAATGTGACATGTTTCTCCATGCAAAACAGGCCTCAGGCACTATTCATATAACAATTTTCTCAAAATTTAAAATTTGTAACTAAGTATAGAAAAATAAGACACTTTTAACCTAGGTATCATCATCACATGAAATATCTGAATAAAATTTAAGAATGCGTATGTTTTCTTTAACTTGAAGGATGGCGATAAGTAATATCTAACGTGAACTATATGCATGGCACAGTTCTGGGTGTCTAACATCATACCTTTTGTACAACAAATCTCAGGAATAGGTATAGTACTCATAAATAAGAAAACTGATGTTCCAAGAGTTTAAGTGATTTCCCAACGTATCATCAATTGAAAATGGCCAATCTGGGATATTAATTTCATGAGTACAGCACTCTCTACCCTTTATGGCCATCAAACACACATGCACTCTCTACCCCATAACAGGCCAAGGTAACTTCTTTACAGCAAAGCTGGACTCTTAAAGTATGGTCAGAAAACTACCTACATCCAAATCACCTGGGAAGCTTCTTAAAAACTAAGATCCCAGACCCTTCCTCGGACATACATCATTGTAACATGTTGTCCAAATGATTCTGTGCACACTAAAAATTTGAAGCAATGCAAAAACCAACCTGCTTTCCATAATTCACATAATATAAATGCCACATGAACTTTTAAAACTAATTTTTCTAAACCACATTCTTGGTACTTGAGTCTCTATTTTCATCAAAACCTAATGTCTCAGAATTTAAACTGGAGCCATTTGACCACTATATTTGACTTTCCAAAATGAGATTTTAAAGGCAAGCCAAAATAATATCTGTGAACTGAAAGGCTGAAGAGTGGTCAATAACTGAAGCAGCAAATAAATCAAAATTTCAAAATTGGAAAAGTTTTTAATTGTACGGGAGACTATGATGACATGACAAAGTCAGAAACGGGTGACTGAAGACCAGGGCTGCTCAAGAAAGGACTTTGGGAACTCAAGCCATGAACATATTAATATTTTTAAAAATCAAATTGATTGAAGTATAATTTATATAGAAATAAAACAAATGCATATAAATATAGAATTTGATGACATTTGTCAATTGCATACAATCAGGCAATCCCAAATATAAACACTATATAGAATATTTCCACTACCCCAAAAGATTCTCTTAAGCCTCTCTGCAGGTAATACTCCTCACCCCTAGCTCCAAGCAACCACCAGTCTCTTTAATCATGCCATTTCTAAAATGTCATATGAATGAGATCAAACAGTATGTGAAATCTTTGAGTCCAGCTTTTTTCTTAATGCTTATTTTGAGACACATTCATGATGTTACATATTTCAGTAATTTGTTCTTTTTCGCTGATGAATGTTTTGGGGCTCTTTTAATGTGATAGTCGAGTGTCCACAAGACGGGCACAGGGAAAAAAAATCTTATACTCACAGGTCCTAGAGGGAGAGTCACTGCATCTCAAGTGGGGGCCACATGAGAGGGAACTGCAAAGGAGCAGGCTGAAATCAGCAGATGGAAAGCAGAGAAAGAATAAGGATGCACGGGCAAATGGCTCTATTGGAGGTCAAGGTGGCGAATACAAGCAAAATGTGCTTATTGACCATTCATAAATTTCTTTTTTAGAAGTAAATGTTCAAAATGTTCACCACTTAAAAATTTGTCTTCTAATTATTGAAAGAGTTTTTAAAATAAAAAATGTATATACTCTCCTTATCAAGTTTGTATCATAAATTGTTTCTAGTCAATCACCTATCTTTTCATTTTCTTAGTAGTTTCTTTCAAAGAGCTAAGGTTTTGATTTTCACAGCTTATTAATTTTTTATGGGTTTTTTTTTTGCATCCTATGTAGGTAATTTTTGATTATGTGAATTGGTAAAGATTTTCTCCTGCTTTTTTTCTAAAAAATTTTATTACTAGGGATTCTGCATTGGGATGGATCCTTTAACTGAGGAGATCAATAGAGACGGAGCTCTGAACCAGCAATCCTGGTTTTCGTAACAGTGAGCAAAGAATTGCAAACTAACACCAACAGCAAGCTTAAAGCCAAGTTTACTGAAGCACAGTAATCCACTCTCAGAAAGAGAGTGGGCTGATTTCACTTCATTTCCCTTCTGCTTTACAGAGCTCAGGGTGTGTTTATGGGGCTTGTGGGAGGAGTTGAGGCTTGGGCTGTTTGAGTAACAGGATGATGTCATTTGACTGGCAATTTATGGTTATGTAACTGAAGTTAAACTGTGCATGTTTTACCCATAATTTGTTAAGAAAAGCCCTCTGAGCTGGGGGGACAAAACCACATGTAAATTTTATAATGGTTTTATAAAGAGGATGGGGTTTTCCGGGATAATGGCCTAGATAGACTGGGCATGCGTCACGTTAGGGGATTTTTTAATCTGTGCTTCAGATTTTCTTTCTCCAGGATGTGCTAGTTACAAACTTTACCATAAACTCCATCTGTTAGGTGGAGTTAGGGCAGTGTTGGGCTGAACTTAGGTGGGTCAGGGTCTGTCTTAGTGACAGGCCTTCTGCTTTCTTCTCTCACCCTCTCCTTGCTGCTAATGTCTAACTACCTAACAGGCTTATTGCTTCTGTGTTTACATTAGGACTATGATCCATTTTAAGTGTAATGAATAGTATAAAGTAAGAGATACTTTTTCTCCCCACATATATAGCCAGTTATTCAGCTCAATTTTTTGAAATTCCCTATTGAGTTTAACACGTTTGTTAAATATATATATGTGTGTGTATATATATATATATATATAATCAAATTTATGAGTAGCACTAATTCTGAACATTATTCTCTTCCATTGACCTACATGTCTGTTCTATGATAAAATTTTTACCAACAAAACTGGTCTTTCAAAATATGAGATCTTTCCCTGTCAGTGCTCTATCAGTGTTGTGAAACCAATATGTGAAATGGAAAGAGAGTGTCAAGCAGCACAGGCTCTAATCAATGGCCATGGAACTGAGAAGCAAGAGTGTGACTCACAAGTCAACTTCTCAGCCTTGAGAGCCAGGAAGTTCACAGATACAGATCATCTTTCATGAAGAAGTTGGGCATTACAAGCAATGGGAGAAATATTCATGTATTTCCTGAGAATGGGTGGAGAACTTCTTGGAACCCGGAGTGCCACCTTCCTCTTTGCCTTTGTATGGTTTCTTCCAGTCACTGTCATGGTGACTGTCAACTGTCATGGTGCCGGTGAGAGTGTCATTTAGCATGGAAATTAGATAATAATGAAGTTAGAAGTTCTTCCACGGTTAAGTGAGCTGCCATCTTGGATCTCACCAGTTTCAGCCAATTTGGTCACGAAGAAGAATTTCTGACCACAGTCATCCTTCTTCTTAAAGATAGATAAGCAGGGTTAAGGTGGAGTATAAATTTGTCTAGATCACATAGTAATTACACTGGATAAAAAAAATTACATTGTCTTGCTTAGTATGGATTTATGGTACTTAACTGATCTTAAAATCAGTTGATGTAAAGCTGATTTTGTTCTTTTTCCTCAATTTTGTTTTGGTTATTCTAAATTTTTTCCATTTCAAAATATTTTAGAAAGATCTTGGCAATAAAATATTAGCTAGAATTTTAGATTAAATTGTATCATACATTCTTTTTCTATGTGTTAGGATTTTAATAATCACCTTTAATAATTTTATCTTAAATGTGCACACAAGACATGTGCTACAGTAGAGGCAAATTATCGTTATTTACTTTAAAGTAAGTAATAACTACACGGCTTCCCACATTCTAACTTGCTTCCAGTAAAAGGTGTCTAAGCACTGACAGTGAATTCCAATGGGTCTGCAGAAACCTAAATTCTTGCCTCCCCAGAAGAAAGAATTCAACTGATGGGCATAAGGCAGAAAAAGAGACAGAGGCAAGTTTCAGAGAAGGCATGGAAGATTATTTTAAAAAGCTTTAGAACAGGAAAGCAAATAAGGCATGCTTGGGAGAGACCCAAGCAGGAAACCTGTAAACAAATGTGGTGTTTAAACTTGATCCTAGACTTTATAGGCTGGCCTCTTTCCCATGATCCTTCTCTTAGTGTGGGCTGCCCGAATGCACAGTGCCCTCCTTACCCTTGGGAAGTGAGCATGGCAGTAATTTTGGGAAGTCGTAGGCATGCACATCTGAGACTTTGTTCCCTTCTCCAGTGGAGTGCCTCCAGAAGATCATACTCCACCATTTTGCCTTTTAATACGCATGCCAGGGCTCACCCGCTCAATACTCAAGATTTTATTGGAAGCCCCTTTTTGCTTCTCCCTGGCACCAGAATTCAATTAAAACTTCAATGCACAGGTGTGGACCATCATTAAATGGCCTCTGCCTGGTGCCAGCTGCCAATTTATCACTTTTAGAGAAGCAATGTAATATTTGATGAAACATCAGCTGACATTCCTAGTGGGTGGGGGAGAGCCCTCTCCTTTACCGCTGGTGCCTAACTACCAGCAACAAATTCTTATCTCAGAACCAACTGGTTGAAATCCAGGTAAAATCTCCTACGCACATTAAGTCTGTATCTTAAATGCAAAACAGAAGAAAATTGATTTTCTTTCTTTTTTTAAAATATACATATATCTTATGGAGAAAAAAACAGCTGCCTTTCTTTCCCTTATGAAAAAAGGGAGAACTTTTGCTTCCTGAAGATGCAATAGATCTTGGGTTCTCACTCTAACCTTTTGAAATGTAAATACATCTTTCCAAGGGCCAGAATAAGCCCTATCCCATCCCCAACTTGCTGTGTTTTTAGTTTCTATGACCTGGAAGGTGTTTCAAGGTCCTGAGTTTCATTTTTTTCTTAAAATATAATAACACATCTCCAGAATTAAATTAATCTTTCTATCTATACAATTGTCTCATTATATATCCAGTTGTAAATTAATTACATAAGGATTGCTTTTAGCCCAGGATCCCAATTTACAGAAAAATCTATTCATTAAGCCCTAACTCTATAGAAACACATACACACACACACACACACACACACACACACACACACACACACACACATACACAAGTTCTCTACAGTCCACAAGTTTTACAAATCTTAAAATCTTCATCTGGTTTTTATATAAAGGTAATGAATGCTAGCCTTATGAAATGTTTTTAGGACTATTGAATGCTAGGCCAGGCCTCGTGGCTCACACCTGTAATCCTAGCACTTTGGGAGGCTGAGGTGGGTAGACCGCTTGAGGTCAGGAGTTTGAGACCAGCCTGGCCAACATGGTGAAACCCCATCTCTACTAAAAATACAAAAATTAGCTGGCTGTGGTGGCACAGGCCTGCAACCCCAGCTATTCAGGAAACGGAGGCATGAGAATCATTTGGACTTAGGAGGGGAAGGTTGCAGTGAGCCAAGATCATGCCACTACATTTCAGCCTGTACAACAAAGTGAGACCCTGTCTCAAAACAAACAAACAGACAAAAACAAACAAACAAACAAAAAAAACTATTTAATCCTCTATTAACCAAAAGAGATTGTGAAAAATTGGTCTTATTCTTGAAATATTTGGTTGGATTTCTGAGTGAGAATATCTGGGCCTGGAGATATTGTTTTTGGAAAAGATTTTAACAATGATTTAATGTCATTAAAGGAAAATAGTGATCAAAACACTTGTTAAAAATGGAGTCAGACTTTATTAAGGGGGCCATGATGATAGGTATAGGGACCACTGCAATGCAGCCTCACTATAGGGGAGAGATATTGAAACCCACTTTGACTCCCAAGAGGGACAAGTGAGGATTTATAACCAGAGAGTAGAGAGGGGGCAGTAGATAGAAAATTACTAGGAGGAAACATCCAGCATAAGAGCTTCCTGGCTAGAACTTAATAGGATTATTGCTGAAGGCAAGCCAGGGTGATAAGATAAGGGTGGTCAAATGTCAAGCATGTGAGATCCTCTCTAAGCTGATTTAGCAGAATTCTTACTAAAATTGTATTCTCTAGAGGGAAGTTGAAGTTCACACACAGTTAAGCAGAGGACTCAGAGAAGGCTTACAAAAGTTCTAGTCAAAGGAGAGAGACTTTGTCAATATTTTCACAAGTTTTAGGACTCTTCAGGATATCTATTTCAACCTGTGTGAGTTTTGTTTGTGATTTTTGAGAAATTGATCCATTTTGAATAAATTTTCAATTGTATGTGTGAAGAGATTTTATAATATTCTCTTACCTTCTTAATGTCTGCTGAGTCATAGTATTATCTCCTATTTCAATTCTAATATTGATAATTTGTATCTTCTCTAGTTTTATTCATCACCTCAAAAAATAAGCTTTTAGTTTCAATGATTTTCTCAATGGTTTTCCTATTTTAATTTTGCTGAGCTCTGTGCTTATATTTATGATTTCCTCTCTTCTGCTTTCATTTGGTTTGTTGTTCTTTTTTATAGTTTCTTAAGTTGGAACTTTAAGTTATTGGTCTGATACCTTAATTGTCTTTTAATATTAGCGTTTAATGATATAAATCTTCCTCCAGCACTGTTTCAGCTGCATTCCACATATGACTGTTGTATTTTTATCCAGTTTAAAATATTTTCTAATTTCCCTTGAGACTATCTCTTTAATCCAAGTATTTTTCTAGAAGTGCGTTACTTGAAATCCAAGTGTTTGTGGATTTTCCTTTTATCTTTCTCTTATTGATTTCTACTTTAATTCCTTTAGGACCATGCACGAATTCAAATATTTAAATGAGTCTGTAATGTTACCCAGAATATGATCTAGCTTGGTGTCTTTTCCATGTACACTTGAAATGAATATGCATTCTTCTGTTGCTGAGTGGTGTACTCTGTAAATGCCAATTAGACCAAGTCGGTTAATGATCTAGCTAGCTTCTGATATATCCTTGCTGGTTTTATGCCTATCCATTGCTGAAATCAGTCTTGAATCTCTTATTATAATCATGGATCTATCTATTTCTCCTGTATATTCTCTGTTTTGCCTTCAAATATTTTGAGGCTGTCATATTACATACATACACTTTTAGTATTGTCAACTCCCCTTGATAAATTTACCCTTATTTATTATGTAATAGCCCTCTTTATTTTTAGAAGTTTTTAAGTCTTTTGATATTTTTTAATTTAACCATTCCAACTTTCATTTGATGTGTGTTTTCTCACTAGATCTGCTTTTTTTGGGGACAGGGTTTTGCTCTGTCACTCAGGCTGGAGTGCCGTGGTGTGATCATGGCTCACTACAAGCTTCACCTCCCAGGCTCAAGCGATCCTCCCACCTCAGCTTCCTGAGTAACTGGGACTACAGGTGCATGCCAACACATCTGGCTCATTTTCTGTAGAGCATAGGTCTCTCCATGTATGCCTTTTTGTTACTGAAACACCAGGGATTCAGTCTAGGTCTTGCTGCTCACCACAGGGAAAGCCAGTCATTGAGACAATGATTGTCAGAAAAGAAGCCTTTAGTCGAGGGCTGCAGCCAAGGAAACAAACAAACAAACAAAAAATCAGTCTCAAATCCATTTCCCTGGCTAACCAAATTAGGGGTTTATATAGCAGGGAAGAAATGTACCTATGTGCAGGAAAACAGGAGCTCAGGAGGGCTAAGAAGGCAATGAGGATGAATAAGGGACCTAACGTCTCATTGTCTGGATGTGGTGATCTGGTGTGTTTCAGTTCCTTGATACTTTTTGAGAGGGCTGGAGGTTCTTTTCTTAGGAAAAAAACTCAGATAAAACAAATATAAGTGTCAAAATTTAAGACCAGAAGGTAAATTTCTATGTTTATCCCCCAAAAAATTTGTCTATGAGACTACTGAGTCAGTTTCAGTGCCCCCTTTCTATATATCAACTCAATCATGGGGAATCTAGCTGTCAATCTTTTTGGCTGCTTCATGCTGTAGAGGGACATAGTGGGCAGCTCTATAACATGGGCGACTACGTGGCCATTCAGGAATCAAAGGTTAATTTAATACTATAGTTTTCTACTGAAACACAATCATTCTCTCTCCAGTCCCCGACTTCCACCAAAGACAAATCACAGCAGGACCAGTCTACCAGCAAAATAAGCTTCAGTCCTATATGCTTCGCCTGATTACCCACACAAAGTGCAGCAAAAATCATTGTCTACATAGGCTGTCCTAAATTGCCCTTACTGGAACCTCTCACAAGGATATTTCAATCAAAGCCCTGGGACAATAATCAGTTCCTCCAACTGTGTCCCATTATAAACGAAAACAGATTCTTATTGAACTTATGCAAACAAACACATTGCCATGAATTAACAATATTTATAAATAGTTTACAAATTCTGGAGAAAATAAGCAGAGAGAGAGAAATATGCCTCAAATTCTGTTTATGAAAGTATATGCTACTCATTATACTTAAAGTATACTTAAGAGCTATACAGGCCGGGTGCGGTGGCTTATGCCTGTAATCCCAACTCTTTGGGAGGCTGAGGCAGGTGGATCACGAGGTCAGGAGTTAGAAACCAGCCTGGCCAAGATGGTGAAACCCCATCCCTACTAAAAATACAAAAAAATTAGCCAGGCATGGTGGTACACACCTGTAGTCCCAGCAGCTCAGGGGGCTGAGGCAGAAAAATCACCTGAACCTAGGAGGTGGAGGTTGCAGTGAGCTGAGATCATGCCACTGCACTCCAGCTTGGGCAAGAGAGTTAAAAAAAAAAAAAAAAAAAAAAAAAAAAAAGATGTATACATAGCTCAATAGAAAAAAAAATCTCCAGACTAAAAAAAAGAATCATCAATATTTCAAACAAACAAACAAAAAAGCCATAAATATTGTTTCGGTCCTCTGTTCGTCAGTTCATGCAATCAACTATTGCTCTGCTTCATATAAGGTTAGCAATCTTTATGAACATATCAGCTTTTCAATTAGTGCCCTGGAAGTTTTATCTCTAATCCAGTTGCACAATCTCCAAAATTATCAGAAACCTGCATTCAAGAGTCATTTTTATGAAGTCCCTTAAAGAAACAATCCTGGGCTGTAGCTGACTATAAGTCACATTTTGAGATGAAAGAAAAACAATTGTGGATGACAAAATTCTTAACACAGTCATAGCTAAAAACACAGTTGACAGGAAATTTGGTTATTTCTGTGGCATATAACAAGCTAACATAATAATGATAATTATTAATGACAACATATATTAAGACATATCAGAATTTTAGGAATCTTATACAATCCTAGAACACATGTTAACAACACAACTATATAAATATAAACATAACTGAAAGGAAGCTGTATTGGTCCATTTTCATGCTGCTGATAAAGACATACCCGACACTGGGCAATTTACAAAAGAAGCAGTTTATTGGACTTACAGTTCCACATGGCTGGAGAGGCCTCACAATCATGGTGGTAGGTGACAGGCATGTCTCACTTGGCAGCAGAGAAAATAACAGAGCTTGTGCAAGGCAACTCCCAATTTAAAACCATCAGATCTTGTGAAACTCATTCACTACCATGAGAACTGCATAGGAAAGACCCGTCCCCATAATCCAATCATATCACACTGGGTTTCTCCCACAGCATGTGGGAACTGTGGGAGTTACAATTCAAGATGAGATATGGATGGGAAAACAGCCAAACCATACCATTCCTCCCCATCCCCTCTTAAATCTCAAGTCCTCACATTTCAAAACCGATCATGTCTTCCCAACAGTGCCCCAAAGTCTTAACTCATTTCAGCATTAACTCAAAAGTCCACAGTCCAATGTCTTATCTGACACAAGGCAAGTTCCTTCCACTTATGAATCTGTAAATCCAAAGCAAGTTAGTTACTTCCAAGCTACAATTAGGATACAGGAATTGGGAAAATACAGTAATTTCAAATGGTCAAAACCAAGGGGCTACATGCCCCCATCCAAGTGCCAAATCCAGTGGGGCAGTCAAATCTTAAAGCTTCAAAATGATCTCTTTAACTCCATGTCTTGCATCCAGGTCATGCTGATGCAAGAGGTGGGTTCCCATGATCTCAGGCAGCTCCGCCCCTGTGTTTCTGCAGGGTATAGTCTCCCTCCCAGATGCTTCCATGGGCTTTTGTTGAGGGTCTGTGGCTTTTCCAGGCGCACAGTGCAAGTTGTCAGTGGATCTACAATTCTGGGATCTGGAGGATGGTAGCCCTTTTCTCACAGTCCCACTAGGCAGTTCCACAGTAGGGACTCAAGTGTAGGGGCTCCAACCCTACATTTCCCTTCTTCAGTGGAGCAGAGATTCTCCATAAGAGCCCCACCCCTGCAGCAAACTCACTCCTGGACATCCAGGCATTTCCATACATTCTGTGAAAACTAGATAGAGGTTCCCAAACCTCCATTCTTGACTTCTGTGCACTTGCAGGTTCAATACCATGTGGAAGCTGCCAACTTTGGGGCTTGTACCCTCAGAAGCCATGGCCCAAGCTCTATGTTAGCTCCTTTCAGCCATGGCTGGAGAGGCTAAGACACAGAGCAGCAAGTCCCTAGGCTGCACACAGCACAGGGACTCTGGTCCTGGCCTACAAAACCCACTTTTTCCTCCTAGATCTACAGGCCTGTGATGGGAGGGGCTGCCATGAAGACCTCTGGCATGCCCTGGAGACATTTTCCCCATTGTCTTGGGGATTAACATTTGGCTTCTCATTATTTATGCAAATTTCTGCAGCTGGCTTGAATTTCACCTCAGAAAATGGGATTTTCTTTTCCACTACATCATCAGGATGCAAATTTTCCAAACTTTTATGTCGTTTCCTTTTTAAAACTGAATGTCTATAATGGCACTCGAATCACTTCTTGAATGCTTTACTACTTAGAAATTTCTTCTGCCAGATACCCTAAATTATCTCTCTCAAATTCAAAGTTCCACAAATTTCTAGGGCAGGGGTAAAATGCTGCCAGTCTCCTTGCTAAAACATAACAGAAGTCATCTTTGCTCCAGTTCCCAATAAGTTCTTCATCTCTGTCTGAAATCACCTCAGCCTGGACCTTATTGTTCATATTGCTATCAGCATTTTTCTGAAAGCCATTCAACAAGTCTCTAGGGAGTTCTGAACTTTTCCACATTTTCCTGTCTTCCTGTGAGCGCTCCAAACTGTTCCAACTTCTGCCTGTCACCTGCTTCCAAAGTTGGTTCCATATTTTCAGATATCTTTTCAGCAACACCTCACTGTACTGGTACCAATTTACTGTTTTAGTCTGCTTTTATGCTGCTAATAAAGACACATCTGAGACTGGGCAATTTACAAAAGAAAAAGGTTTATTGAACTTATGCTTCGATGTGGCTGGGGAGGCCTCACAGTCATGGTGGAAGGTAAAAGGCATGTCTGACATGGCAGCAGATAAGAGAAGAGAGCTTATGCAGGGAATCTCCCATATTAAAACCATCAGATTTTGTGAGACTCATTCACTATCATAAGAACAGCACAGGAAGGACCCACCCCCATAATTCAATCACCTCACTCTGAGTTCCTCTCACAGCACGTGGTAATTGTGGGATTTATGATTGAAGATGGGATTTGGATGGGGACAGAGCCAAACCATATCAGAAGCTAAACACCACCTCAGATTTGACAATACTTTCTGCATAATCATAACATAACAAACAAACCTAATAAGCCTAATATGTCTCTCTCAGACTTCAGGGACCCTAACATTCATAAAAGTTAGTTTGAGGTCAAAAAGACAGAATGTACAACTTGAAATTTTGCTTTCAGAAAGTCTGTCAAATATCAAAGATTTAAGACACTTGGTATCATAAAATAGGATCACAAGTTACTATATTCATTCATTTAGCCAAAATAAAAATACAAACATGTTTACCCTTTGATAGTGAGGAGACTCAGTTTCTCAAACAGTAAGTCCTCATAAAAACAGTATGAGGCCAACTAAATCTGTCTCTCCAACTTCCCCCCCCAAAATTTTTTCATCTGTAGTTTTAAACAAAAAAAAAATCTCTTAACTCTTCCATAAAAAATGTCTTCAAAACAGAAAATCAATATTACCTTTATAAGGTATAGTGTTAATGTTAAAGATATTTTTAACAAAACTTTATAAACTAATTTATCTAGTTGTAATCAATTTGATCATAAAATTTTCATAAACATTTTATAAGCTTTTATAATTTTCTCTTAAAGAAGAGATAACTCTGACACATGGGTCCAGATGCTAGCCTTGCATCAGTGTGCTTTTGACATTAATGTTTATAGAAAAACTCTGAACTAATCTTACACCTCAAAATTGGCTCTTACAATCTCATATACCCACCTCTTCTTCAATAGTACCTGTGTGACAAGATCCTTCCAGTGTTGCTTCATTTGCTGGAAACTTCTGTGGCCAGCAGCACCTCTACTTGTGTTTTTCTCATGCCCGCTGTGCTCATTTTGCCCACTCCGCCTGGCAGGCTGTGCTTGGCTTGTGCTCCTGGTCCAGGTCCCATAACTGCCAAAGGTAGGCCAGGTGTGGAGTGGTGAGGGGTGTATAGGCAAGCAAGTGTGGTATTCGGCCACTGTGCATAGACAGGCATGCTGGCTATGGCAGGGAAAGCAACTTGAGGTGCCTGTATGGCTCCATACAAGGCTGCAGCTGGACCAGGCATACTCCAAATGGCTTCCACTGAAGGTGCTGATGTCTTGAAGAGGGAAACGTGATGGCACCTAAAAATTTGGAGACACCAGTAACTGTAGAGCCCCAGCGCAGGGGGGGCATGCTACAGATCTCTCATTCCTACGACCTGCAGCAAGGTGAATGAGGAGGGTTTGTTTCATCTCTTTTAGTCCAACCACTTCCTTTCCTCCCATAGTTCCCAGGCTAGCCTAGCACTGAAGCTGCTTCCCATCATATGGGGCAGTTGCCCAATGCTGGCAGAGGGTGGGATGGCTATAATGTCACAGTTTTAGCTGGGGGAATCTCTAGGTCTGGGTCCCCAGAAGGTTGCTGCTCTTCACTCCCACAGTCTGGTGAATGGGAGCATGTCACAGCTTGGTGAGTTGGTCGGAAATGTATTACAGATCCTTTTGCTCCCTCTCATAGCTCAGCACTCAGCAAGCTGGCTGGGAATGTATTATAGCCCTTTTTATGCCTGCCTTTTTGCAGGTCCTAAGTTCTTGTCCAGTGTCCAGGAAGAATGAAGGTACATGGACAACTGGAGGTTGAGCAAGGTGGAAAATAGTTTCATTGAGTTTTAATCAGCTCTCAGTGGACAGGAGACCTGAAGTGGGTAGTTCCTACCTGTGAGCAGGTAGTCCTGATATGTGGCTGAGTCTGGGGTTTTTACGGACTCAGAACAGAGAAAGCGCATGCTAATTGGTCCGTGGGTAGACCTGGAAAAAGCACCATTTGATTAACTGAAAGGCATCAAGGAAGTTTGCACTCCAGGTAGTGGATTCTACCTGGAGTGGCAGCTTGGTTTTCAGGCTTCAAGCTGTCACTGGCTTGAAGGTCAGGTTTCCTCAGGGACCTGCCCCTATCTGCCTAGGAATTTGTCTACCTCCTGCCACTATCGCCTGGTCCTAGAGAAATTCTATAGTTTTAATTTCTGGCCCTGTGTCTCACAAAACAGTTTTTGATTATCACCATCTACAGAGTCTGAAGACGAGGCTTTGACTGGTGTCAATGCTCAAGATTTAGCAGGACTTCGTGCCTTCTGCAGAACCAGGAGTCAAAGCACTGTAACTTAACAGCACAAGGATTAGTTAATGAAATACTTATACTACATAAAGTTCTTTCATTCTCTCCAACATATCACAAATTAAAACACTGCATTTGGTGTTTAGGAGTTACTAACTGAAGCACTTCAAACCACTGTATTAAAGTAGTTAGGTAACTCATTACATATGTCTAATTACAGGCATTCTAGGGACAAAATGGTGACCAAAAGCACAAAAACTGTGACAGGTCCTATGCCAAACTTACCAAAACCAAAACAAAACAAAAGAAAACCACTAATGTTTATCTCTATTTTTTTTTTTTTTTTTTTTTTTTGAGACGGAGTTTCACTCATGTTACCCAGGCTGGAGTGCAATGGCGTGATCTCGGCTCACTGCAACCTCCGCCTCCTGGGTTCAGGCAATTCTCCTGCCTCAGCTTCCTGAGTAGCTGGGATTACAGGCACGCACCACCATGCCCAGCTAATTTTTTGTATTTTTAGTAGAGACGGGGTTTCACCATGCTGACCAGGATGGTCTCGATCTCTTGACCTCGTGATCCACCCGCCTCGGCCTCCCAAAGTGCTGGGATTACAGGCTTGAGCCACCGCGCCCGGCCTCATTTTTAAAAAATCCCAAATGCTGAAGCCTTGGACATCTCCTGAAGAAAGTCATAGGATCTCCACTCCACAGCCTGAAGTTCCAGGCAACAACCCTTCGTATCCCTGCAAGCCATTAGAAGATCTACATCTGCTTTTCCAACAAGATCCTCAGGGAAGTAACCACTCATAAGTGTAATTTATATCCTGCCATTAACAGGACTATAACCCTCAACTTTGATATCTCTCGAACTCCAAGTATCCTTTTCATAGTGGAAAGGGGATGTGTCTCTTTCTAGGAAAAATGCTGCTACTTTGTAAACCAGTTAAGTATTGTTCAGAACATAAAACTCAAGAATCAATCAAACACAGGGCTAAAAATCTTCCAGAAACAGTACTGTGAGGCTTGTTTAACAACTGACTGTCCTGGCTCTGTTCTCCTAGGCTCATTTATAACCATTCTATATTTGCTGGCCTCTGGGCCTGTCATCTTTAACCACATCGTCACATCGTTTCTTATAGAACCATAAGGTTACAAATAATCCTGCCACTGGAACCCTGGGTGTCCTTGGCTCGTGAGCTCTATCACAGACCTCTAGATCAACCTGCACTCCTGAAAGACTTTCCTCTGGAGGAAACATCAACTGCAGGGCCCCTTCTATACCCCATTTCAGCAGGAAGTAGTTAAAGAGCAGTCAACGCCTGTGTTCCAACGGAAGTTGGGCTTTCCTGTTCAGAAGGGGAAATGGGGAAATGTGTTCTCTTTCTGGGTCCACAAGGGGATCTAGTTTTAAGTGCAAGAACTTCCCAGCACCGTGCCCCCCTCCCATCTCTCTCCATCCAGGAGATTTAACGGTTTATGTTCAAATTTCACAGGTGTGGGAAGTATCAAAAGTCAATCACTCCAGCAGAATTTCTAAGGAACTCTTCATTGGCCTGTGGGGCTTAGAGAAGGAGGGCATTCCTCCTAGGTTAAAAGTCCTTGTCCCCACACCCAGCTGGATTTCCCCTCTGGAGTCCCCTTCCACACTCTTCATGGAAGTTTTCTCTCTTCTCCTTTTTCTCTTTCTCTATGTAAATAAAATCACTTTCTGTAAACTCTGTGGTCTGGTATTTTACTTTACAAGAGCACCTGCTATGGTTCCCTCTCATTCTTGAGAGAACAGGAGACCAGGAACCTTGGAGAAATGTCCTCTCAGAGGAACTGAGGGCTCCCCTGAACCCCAACACTACCTACCTATTTGCTTTATTTCTAATACCAAGTTTTGGTAACTATTCTTAACTTTGGAAGAAAGGTGTCTATGTTACTGGCTGGTTAAGAAACGTAAGAAATTCTGCATAATCACATACAAGAAAGTCCAGAGTCTACAAAATTTTGAGCACATAAAGTGTGAGTATTTTCTAGTTATGCTGAGCAGCCATGGTAAGGGTTTGACTACACATCAGCTGTACTCACAGAGACCTTAAGAGTCAGGGAAGATTGGATTCAACTTTTTACAACTATTTGAAATTCCAAGGCCTTTTATGAGATTTCTGAGAACTCTGAAAGAACTTGTATTATCATATCCTTCTCTGACTCTGAGCTCTTCCTTTTGCTGTATTTGTTCAATATAGGAGTTCTCTCATTTTCTTGCTATTATTGTCACCAGCAGAAAATATGTCCTTTTTTTAATTTGCACAACACAAAAATAAGATAAAACCTACTCACATAGACATTTATGTGGACTTCACTGGAAAGTTTGGGAAGATGGAAAAATTTACATTTCAAATGAAAACAACTTAGGCATTGGCAATTCCTGTTCCCAAAATGGTGCTTCTCCTTCTGTTCTCTTATCAGATTTTTCCTCCTCTATTATTTTTTAAATCTCTGATTGAACAACCTGTTTAATTACCTTTTTTTAAAAAAAATCATCAGATTACTAATAATGTAGATATTCACAGTTTTATCTTCACATTAAGTGGTTTATTAAAAAGTGGTCATCAATAAAATTTGATCCTCCCTCTCAGAAAACGTCTAGTGCTAGCCAATAAAGGAAAATTTCATAGATTTTTATAAGAAAGAATTAAATTGTTTCCCTTCTGTCACCCAAAACATTGTTCATTCTGTCCATGCTGTCATTTTCCAATGACTTAACCTGTTTCTCATAATGGCAGGAGCCTCTTGCTCTTTCCACATGTCCTCACTTAGGAGATGCTGTAGTCAGGGTCAGTATCAGGATAAGACAAAAGACGCACTTTTTCTGAGCTCTAAAACCTAAGAGATCACCAAGAAATTCGTCGATCAAAATAAACAAAATTTCAATGCATCATTTATTTGCAATATTTAATACACTACATTGATGCCAAAAAAGAAAAATTTATGAGGAATAAACCATTAAAATTTCAAATAAAGATAAGACAAATATTATGGATGATTATTGTTTTGCCTCAGTTTTTATTATTACTTCATAAAGCACTGTTACTGATTTTTACTTTTGTTTAATTGTTTTCTATTTTGTTTATCATCATCTTTTGCAATTAACTTTTATTTCAAAAATTGTTCTTATGAATAGTATTAATCACTGAACATTACAATATACTCCCAATTTCCATACCCCGGTCAAGCTCTCCACCCATTTCACCTCAGGCCTCTAATCAAGGTGAAAAATAAGGCTGGGGATCTCTCTGAGAAATAAATACACATGTCATAAAAAGAGCAAAATTCTGCAAAATATTTAAAGATGTTTAAATATTTTCAGAAGCCAAATATGGGTGACTAATGCTTTTGACACAGCCCCAGGAGGTCCTAAGAACATGTGCCCAAGACGGTTGGGTTACAGCTTGATTTTATACATTTTAAGAGGACAGAAGTTACAAGCAGCCATCAGTCAATACATATAAGGTATACATTGGTTCAGTCTGAAAAAGCAGGACAACTCAAAATGGGGTTTTTTCAGATCACAAGTTGATTCAAAGATTTTCTGACTGGCAATTGGTTGAAAGAGTTAAAGGATTATCGAAGAACCTGGACTCAATAGAAAGGAGTATCTGGGTTGAGATAAGGAGTTGTGGAGATCAAAGTTCTTATTATGCATCCCCACTGGCTTGCAGATGAAACCCCCAGGTAGTAGCCTCAGAAAGAACAGATGGTAAATGTCTCTAATCAGATCCAAAAAGTGCCAAACTCTTAATTAATCTCTCCTGGATCAAGGAAAAACTTGTAAAGGGAAAAGGATTCTCTATAGAATGTAAATTTTCCCCACAAGAGAAAGCTTTGCAGGGCGTTTCAAAATATGTCAGAGAAATACAGCTTGGGGTAAAATATATTTCTTTCAAGGCCTGCAATCTGTCATGTGATGCTATACTATAGTCAGGGTGGAACTTGATATCTTATTGTTGTTACAAAGAGTCTTAAGATACCTGTTTTAATCTTAATGCTGGTCACTTGTGCCTGAATTCCAAAGGGAAGAAGCTGTAATGAAACGTGTCTGGTTCCCCTTTCCCATCACAGACTGCACTTGTTTTTCAGGTTTACTTTGGAATGCTCTTGGCCAAAAGGGGAATCCATTCAGTCAGCTGGGGGTCTTAGAATTTTACTTTTGGTTTATGCACAAATATAAGAGAGGTTTCTAAGAAACAGAAGAAGATAGAAAGTTGGAGTGGGACACAGAAATTAAAATTGGGTTATCCCGCTGGTAAGTCCAGAAAACAACTGATAGTAAATACTACTCACAATCTAGATGGCAGAGAATGCTGATAGGGTAAAACTGTTGAGCTTCAGTCTTCTCTTCTGAAAACTAAGTGGGCCACACTTGATTAACTGTTCTTGCTCCTGGCTGGTGATGAGAAAGTGTTATGGAAGTGAACAGGGGTCCACTTACCTGGAGCAATAAGCAGCATGGATATCTGCATCCATGCTGACCTTTGCAGCAGGAAAAAGGAAAGTATTTATTTGCAGGGCACCAAGCAGGTGGAATCAGGTAATTTAAACTTATGTTCCAACCTTCCCAATGGCTTGCAGACAAGGAATAAATTAAAGTCATGGTAAATTTCAGGAAAGCAGAAGTTAGGGAAAAATTTAAAAATCAATACATGGAGGTTACACAGTGGTGCTGGTCTAAAAATGTGGGATGTCTTGAAGAGGGGACTTATAGGTCATAGGTAGATTAAAAGATTTTCTAATATGCAATAGGCTAAGGAAGAAAACTTTGTTTAAAAATTTGGGGTCTGCAGGCTGGGCACGGTGGCTCATGCCTATAATCCCAGCACTTTGGGAGGCCGAGGCGGGTAGATCACCAGGTCAAGAGATCAAGACCATCCTGCTCAACATAGTGAAACCCCGTCGCTACTGAAAATACAAAAATTAGCTGGGCATGGTGGCACGCACCTATAGTCCCAGCTACTTGGGAGGCTGAGGCAGGAGAATTGCTTGAATCCAGGAGGTGGAGGTTGCAGTGAGCCAAGATCGTGCCATTGCACTCCAACCTGGGTAACAAGAGTGAAACTCCATCTCAAAAAAAAAAAAAAAAATGGGGGTCTGCAAAGAAGAATATTAGCTCTGGCTTGTGGAGATATTTTCCAGGCCTGGTAGGAAGACATTTATAACAAGGAGTGGTGGTCAGAGGTCAGTCTGCAGTTCCTCCTTGTCTGAGGCCTATTTGTTGTGCTGGCAGATCCTCTTGGTGGGAATCCGGGTTTCTGAAAAACAACTCAGAAACATATGTTAAGATGTTATCTTTAGTTTCTACAGGAAAACCAAACATTCTGTAATTGTAGCTTCCGTGGCTATTATTTTAGGCTACTCTTACATTGTGGCTTTATAAGTTGCTTATTTAGTTATTAGAGATAGTTAGGTACCTAGAATTTCCCTTAACGGAACTCAAGATTTTCACTTATTTCCATGCTTGGCAGGGGACGGGTGGGCACTGGCCCGTAAGGGAGTATTTCTTCTATGTCTCAAATGGTCTGAGTAGATTCTTTTAAAACACTTCTTCCTCTAGCCCTACCCACAGATCATTACATTATAACCTCCAATCTTGCAGCCCAGACACCAGCATTGTCAACAGTGCACCCACCTCCTTGGAAACTGCCCATGTGATATCCACACAATTCAGTGTCAAGGACCCACAGCCACTTCTACAGCCTCAAGAAGCTGTATGTTGACTCTGAATTTAAAATACCTGATCTATGCCATGAGGTTTTGTTTTTGCTGTTACTTTATTTCTCAGTTCTAAAATTTATATTTGGATCTTCTTCACTTTGGTTCATATTCGACTTTGTTTCTATTATTTTCTATAATTCTATTTATTTAAATTATGTCTGTGATTGCTTGCTGAAGCATCTTATAATCGCTGATTTAAATTCTTTATCACAGAATTCCAACATCTATAACATCTTGGCTGTGTTGTCTGTTCAACGCCTTTTATCCTGCGTGTGGAGACATTTTCTTAATTCTTTATATCCTGAGTAATTTGGGCTTGTACCCTAGATATTTTGAATATTATGCTATGAAACGCTATGCCTTGTTTAAATGATACTTAATGTTGATATTTGTGTTTCAGCAGAGTATCAGCATAGTTGGGTGTACAAAATAAATTTCAATTGGTTTTATGTTTATTGTGGTGTTAACTCAGTTCTATTGCCACTGCCTTTACAATTCAGATCTGTCCCATGTGTACACGGGCGATCGGCCAGTCTGGGACCTAGGCAGTAGTCTTATCTCTTAGTTTAGTTTTCAAAAATATGGTATTTTATTTAGGTTAGGATCCATGTATGATCAGGTCAAGGGTAAGCCCATGAGTTCATACACAGTTTTAAAAAGTCACAGTTCTGAGTTCTTCCCTATCTGGAATTATCCCTACACTTTTCAGTTTTCTGGGCTTTCCTTTTTGGTCCTTTAACTAGAAAGCTGAAGGTTTATATATCCTGCTGTGCCACACACTTCCTGTGAGTGTGACCACCTCTGGGATTAAGCAGGATGATGACAAACAGGGACCAAAATAGTGGCATTTTATCCCACCTTCTTAGGACCACAGCTGCCTCAACTGGAGAGGAGAGCATGGCTCACTCTGAGGTTTAGGTGCCTGCAGGCTGCCTTGCTTCCACTGTAGCCTTCTCTCCCATCTCTGCAAGTGGATCTGCCTGGGAACTGGATGGCATGAGAGAGAACTTTAAGTACGAGGAAGAAAAGAAATAGAAGAAGGAAAAAAATTTTTTTAAATGGGAGTTTTCCTACCATCTCAGAATGTGAGGAAACCACATTTCCATTCCTCAAGTCAGAACTGGTGGGCCTCTCCTGGAGTGTTTTCTGTCTACAAAAATACACACATCCAGATTTTAGACAACCTCAAGGCCAGGGAGGTGAAAAGGGAGGAAAATGTATAATTACCACAGTGTGGTAGAACTTTAAATTCTGGCCTTTCCAAATCTGCCTACCACAAATTACTTTTCTGTGTCCTCATAGAGCTTTGCCATGCATTCAATTCAGGTTGTATAGCTGTACTGAGTAAGAAAGATAACATACAGTCTATCTTACCCAAAACCAGTATCTGTTCAGGAACTTGAAATGCTTTTGAATAGCAATTGCTTAAATGGTTCTGCTTAAATATTTTTCGAATGGTTATTTTTGTCAAAATAAGTTTTATTGAAATCTAATATCATTATTACTTTATCAGTACTATGCCTGATTTTCTCATCATGATGACTTTATATGTTTTATACCATATCTCCTGCCCTATATTTAATTATAAAAATATCTAAAATTGAATTGCATAGTGAATCTGTACACTGAGATAGGTACTTTTAAAGCACTTTACATGTATTAACTCATTAGTCTACAAAATAAGCTTTTGAAATAACTATTACTCTTGTTAAAAATTAACAGAGGCACAATAAAATTCTAAAGAGCTTATTTGAGCAAACAGCAATTCACAAATCAGGCATGTCCAAACCAGGTGTTGTTTTGAGTCTCTGCCTGAGGAACTGGAGGGCAAGGCTCTTACAGGATTAACACAGAATTATACTAAAAAAAAAATTTGATTGGTTACAGTTATACAATTGCCTTATTTGTCTATCCTGCTGTAAAGTGCTTAGTTACATAAATTGGTTGGTAGCTTCTGATAAATTAGCCTTAAGTCTGATTTTCTTTAATGTGTGTGTTTATAAGAAATAGCTCACGCTAAGTTTGCTTATGTTTGCAAACCAAAAAAAGTTTAAGGTCAGTTATGAGGCCTACCTGCCTTTGTCTGCTCGGAAATTCTCCAGGTCTGGTACCATTTTAATTTACTTTAACACCTGAAATTTGTAGATGTGGGCTCTGAAGCATAGAATGGTTAAAGATTAAAAAAAAAACAAAAAAAAACAAAAACAAAAAAAAAACTTGCTGAGAGTAACTCAGCTAGGAAGCAGGGTCAGATTGAGGATTCAGATATTGGCAGGTGGATTCACAGCCTTTTCTCAACCAATAAACTATGCCGCCTTTCATATATACAATAAGTAATAGGTGGTATGAGCTGAATTTTGTCTCCCTAAAATTTGTATGTTGAAGTCTTATCCCCCAGTACTTCAGAATGTAACTGCATTTGGAGATAGGGTCTTTATAGAGTTAAAGTTGCAATGAGGTCATTACGGTAAGTCCTGATCCAAAGTGAATGATGTCCTCATAAAAAGAATAAATTTGGACACAGACAAGGACAGTAGGAAGACGATGTGAAGACACGGGGAAAATGTGCAAAGGAAAAAACCTGGAACATATTCTTTCCTCACAGCCCTTGGAAGAAACCAACCCTGTTGGTATCTTAACCTCTAATATCTAACTTCCAGAAATGTGAGAAAATGAATTTCTGTTGTTAGAGCCAACCAGTCTATGGTACTTTACTGTGAAAGCTCTAGCAAACTAATACAGTGGTAGAAACTTCATTCTCAAAGCACCTAACTGTACCTTAAATGTTAAAAGTACTGAATAAATATGTGTTTATTCATGAAGATTTGACTCATTTAAAAAAGTTGAGATTGTCAAATAGTTAATTCAATTTGTAGCTCCGAAAAAGTATTTGCCAATGTAATTTTTGTATCTCTAGTTTAAGCTAGTTTTCTATCTTTTAGAAACTAAGATATCTAGATTTCAGTTTAGAGCTCATTTTTACAGAGAACTACGTAAGAGGAAAACATTTAAAGAGAACTGATCCTACCAGAATAAGAAAAGAGACACAAGCTAAAGAGATAAAGGAACTGCAAAGACAGATTCTCAACATTTAAATTTGGGATAGAGCCATCATTTTTTCTCTGGCATTTAAACCATTTGTGCTGAAAATCCAAGTGTATGTTACACTATATTGATTTTTTTTCCCACAATTTAAACACACTGACATTTCGTTAGCACTTTTTACATAGTTTTTGATCTACTGCATTTGTCACTTAAAATTTAACTGACTTCTATAAAACTAAATGCTTCTAGTAACACTTTGGTGTGGTTCATTGCTCCTAAAAGACATGGATAAGGGAAATGGGACATAAGATTGGGAATTTTAGAATAAATCTTTGAATTATTGACTTCTTTCAATGAGTAACTAAAGCTCAAGGAGAACATTGGCTATATGGGATAAAGATTAGATCTGGATCCTTGCTTCAACGTGATGAAGCCAACTTTGCAAGCTTTGTATCTTTTTTCTTTTATATTTCTGTGACAAGTAGCTATTATTCAAGGAGATAATAAATATAAAAAGACAAGGAAGCTTTGTAAAAGACAAAAACTTGAGCCTAACCATCCCCATCACTATCATAGATGCTGATTGAAATCAACAAAGGAACATAAAGAGGGAACATGCATAACAAACATAGAAACTAGGAAATGGTGCCATCAAATATGTCAGTCAAAGAATTGTTATTGGATATAGTATACATGAAGACATATTAGAAGAAAATTCTGATAATAAATCTCAAAAGAAGGAAATTTTGCTTTCCTGAAGGAAAAAAAAAAAGCAGTATGATGTTGTGATGTTGCAAGAAGTGATCCAAAATGCAGTCCAGAAAGACTTGAAAATCTGGAGGCTCAAGGTGTGTAAGAAAGATGGGAAGATCACAAAAGAAATGAATAGCACATAATGTTGAGCCACTTTGTCTGCTCAAGAATAAGAGAAAATGAATCCAGATGCTATAAAATGGCAATGGCAAGTGAGGTCCCGCCATTGGGACAGCAGGTGCACAAGTGCCTCTGAATACAGCTGAGTTCTTTTCAGATGTAATGTACAGGGTTACAAAAAGGAATAGGTCATGGTCACTAATACTAGGAATTTGAAGGCTATAAAAACAAAAATTGAATATGTGCATTCAATAGAAGAATAACATGAAAGAAAGAGAAGAAAATGTATCAAGAATGAATTCTTTTTTGCATACAGCTCAGGACTCGGGTTTCCTTCCTCCATCAATCCATCCCATTTTTTCCAAATAGATGGTCATATCAACAAACTGGTTATATAAAAGTCTACCTACACATCCTTCAGTTTAACTACAGAAGAAGAATTTCAAGAGCATCTTGGAAGAAAGATAGGGGCAAAATAAAAATCAGCTCACTCTATTTGAGAACATGCCAGTCACTAAAAGGATTTTCACTCAAAGAAGACATAACAGAAACAAAAGATACCAATGATGGGTCTGCTAAAACATTCTGAAAAAAAAAAAAAAATAGGGATATTATCACATAGGATGACAGTCTGAATAAGGTTTTTTTTTTTTTTTCTTTTTCTTGAGATGGAGTCTCCCTTATGTTGCCCAAGTTGGAGTGCAGTGGTGCTATCTTGGCTTGCTGCAACCTCTGCTTCCCAAATATAAGCAATCCTCCGCTTCAGCCTCCCAAGTAGCTGGGATTACAGGCACGTGCCACCACACCTGGCTAATTTTTTGCATTTTTAGTGGAGACAGGGTTTCACCATCTTGGCCAGGCTGGTCTTGAGCTCTTGACCTCGTGATCCCAACCGCCTCAGCCTCCCAAAGTGCTGGGATTACAGGTGTGAGCAACCATGCCGGCTGGTGGTACTTTCTTAAAACAAAAATATGTTCGAAGGAATAAAAGTAAAGTATATAGACTATCCACTTTGTTTGACTTCACAAAATAAGATTCAGATGAATAGATAAGACTACAAATACAATAGACAATTGTGTAAGACAGAAAATGTAATGCAATTAATAATGCATTGTTCAAAATTATTACAACAGAAGCAGCAAAATAACTGACAAAAATTTAATTAAACTATGATCAGAAACATTGTGAATATTAATCAGAAATCTAAAATATGAACAATGATTACTAAAGAAATTTCCAGAGAAATCAAAGAAATGACAAAAAAAAAATTATGACGCCAATAAACCTGAGCTGAAGAGTCGCCTAAAGATGAAGCTCCAGAGAATAACATAAACTAGAAAAAAAAGAAAGATAAAAGTCATTTAACTTTTCACCTAATTTTTTTAAAAAAATAAAAAAGAATAAAGAATTTACTATAAACCCCAAAATAAGAGGCTGAAGCATAACTCTAATTAGTTAAATTTGCCTATCAATAGACAATTAAGTGTCTTGTCTTTTAACAGTTATTTGGTGGTCCATTCAACACAGAGGATTATTTGCTGAAGAAGATAGATAGTACAGGCAAGAGAGCCAGGTACAGAAGGGAGCACCTAATTTTAGTGGCTACAACAAACAAAGAGAACAAAATAAACAAGAAGTCTCATCATGATCTAGCAATTAATTCCCCTGAACTTGTTACTATCATTAATTCCTTTGTGTTATTCACTGAGACTGTCGACTCTTGCATATAGGTAGCAGCAATCCAGCAGTGGCTGGAAAAGCCTGCTGGAGAACAGCTGATGGTAAGTAAATTAAATAACTTAGGGACTCACACCAGGACCCTTCAATTAGAGAAGTAGCTGCTGGATTCAGCCCAACTCTGAACATGGCAGAATTTTTGTAGTGGCAGGGCTAATCTTAGAAGCTGGCAGTCCTTCAGTTTCTTTGAAGAAATCCCTTCCTTGACATCTGCTCCTGGTCTTTGAACTCCAGAGATAAGTTTGCCTATTGACAAAACCAAAACTGTTTATTCTCATAGGAGTGTATTTTCTATGTGTCCCTATGTTAATTTGTAATGCTCAGAATAAGGGAGGGAAAGAAAGTTTCCATAAAAAATAAAATCTGGGTAACTGCTATGCAGTAAGCACATTAGCGATTTTTAAGAATTTTGACTGCTAAGGGTGTCTGGAGTTGAGTGAGTTGAATGGCAGTATTATCTGAAGAAGAAACATATATGCACTTTCACTACTAATGAAACTAGAGATACCCAAGATCCTGGAATATTATACCTTTGATTTCATGAGCTCAGCCAATGGCATTGCATAAATCCTTCCTTACATAAATTAGTCAGCATCAGTTTCTGTGGCTTCCAATCAAACCAATCTTGAATGTCCTAAATAAAAGACATTGGTAACAGGTGCATAAGTGCAGATGCTTGGGTTAGGTGCTAGTTAATTACATTATCAACTGTGTCCATTTGTGACTGGAGGGACAAAGAGGAAAGCTTCCCAGAAACGTTTAATTGCAGAACCATTAAAATATTTTTCTTTGATCTTTCATAGTATTGATTTGCAATTCTCTGCAAGTCCCTCTGAACAGGTAAAATTGGTTCTTTCCTACCCTGATTCTGCGTTTCAAATTCCAGATTATTTAAAATTTGAATCTTGGTGTTAGTGATTAAGGGACAATGTAAAATAGAAAATAAAATTGTTCATATTTTTTGCAGTAATGATAGATAAAATAAGATGTGATAAAGTCACATCTAAAAATTATCAGCTAAATATGAAGAAAAATCTGAGAACTTGCACGACACAGCTGATCAAATTCTCTAGGATTCTTATAGGAACATTAGGGTATTATAAGGAAAGATTTGAATCCTTCAAAATAAATAAAACTGCAATAACACAGATAAGCCAGAAAATTGCAAGAATCAAATCCCCTGATAGCAGTTTGAAAATATGACACCTAAATATTTTGACATTTCTTTTTTTCCTTTTTTCTTTCTTTTTTTTTTTTTTTTGAGATAGAGTTTTGCTCTTTTTGTCCAGGCTAGAGTGCAATGGTCCAATCTCAGCTCACTGCAACCTCTGCCTCCTGGATTCAAATGATTTTCCTGACTCAGTCTCCTGAGTATCTGGGATTACAGGCACTTGCCACCATGCCTGGCTAATTTTGTATTTTTTAGAGGCAGGGTTTCACCATGTTGGTCAGGCTGGTCTCGAACTCCTGATCTCAGGTGATCCACCCACCTTGGCTTTCCAAAGTGCTGGGGATTACAGGTGTGAGACATTGCACCTGGGCTTTTCTGATATTTCTACCACTGAGACACACAGGTTACCTATTCCCTTCCACCAATCAGGAGTTTGAATATGGCAGAAGTTACACTGTGTAAATTTCAAGGCTTCAGCCACAAGAAACTTGTAGCTTCTGTTTTCACCCTCCCCTACTCCCCTTGGGAGACTGATTCTGGAACTCAACTACCACACCACAAGGAAGCCCAAACTAGCCCAAGTAAGATATCACATAGAATGGCCTTGTGTAGGTGTTTTGGCCCTAAGCTATCAACTACCAGACAAGTAAGTGAAGATGAATCCATGTGATTCCAGTTCCAAAATGTTGAATCATTGCCAGCCTTCACTTTGCCCTGCTAAGACCTCAGAGACCATAAATCAGAGATGATGAGTCCTCACTATGACTTTTCCAATTTTCTAACCCACAGCATCTGTGAGTATAATCAAGTGTTTTTGTTTTTGTTTTTTTAATGTCACAAAAGTTTTGAGTGGTATGTTAATGAGCTAAAACCTTTTAGTGGTATGTTAACTGGCACATACCTACAAACATTTTTTATGTGGTATCCTCTTGCAATCTTACAGTGAACATTCTGGCCATAAGTAACAATCCACAAGAAAATCTATATATTTTTTCATAGGTTGTGAAAACTCTCAAGACAATCTGAAAGTGTTTAATCAATAATAGTAAATTAGAAATTTGGAGCAGACAGAATTTATTGCAATGAAATATTGTAATTTGTATGAAAGTTTACCAACCAGCTGCAAGTCTATGCTGAATTGGCTACACAAACCTGATCCAGTAGTGGCCAAGGCTAGCTTACAATTAAAGGTCTAACAAATCCCTTGTCATTATGCAGAGGAAGGGGTTTAGAAACACTAGGAGGCATGAATTTTATGAATTCTGTGCTATACATGTATTTTGACTATCTACTGCTTCATGCTTCATTCTTGTATGCTGTTAAAATCCACTAGACTTTTTTTTTGCCCTTGTCAAGGGAATATGTTAGAATCTTCCAAAAATGCTTTACTTTTTTTATTTCTTCATCAGCAAAATTTGAATTTTCTAATTTAGCCTGAAAGGAAGACTGAATGAGCTAAGAGAACAATTCATATTATCATAAATATAATTGGGGAGTGGCCTTAATTATAACTATTGTTCCAGGTAGGCTCCTTGGTACTTGATGTACAGTAATTGACCTAGCAAACACATTGTTCTCCCTTCTATTGAACAGGAAGACACCCAAAGCCAACCTCTCAGATCTGGTATGAGAACTCCATACCAATAAGGCTCTGATACTTTGAGCCACAATCTAAACTATAAAACAAGCTTGTCCAACCCACAGCCTGCAGGCTGCATGTAGCCCAGGATGGCTTTGAATGCAACCCAACACAAATTTGCAAAGTTTCTTAAAACATTATGAGGTACTTTGCAATTGTTTTTAGCTTATCAGCTATCATTAGTGTTACTGTATTTTATGTATGGTCCAAGACAATTCTTCTTCTTCTTCCATTGTGGCCCAGGGAAGCCAAAAGATTGGACACCCCTGCTTTAGAGTCTTTGATCTCTTGGAGCCTAAAAAGTCATCAGACTGGTTTATTACATGAATGATAAAATTCTGACAGGATCTGGTAGGCATAAGTAATAAGTTCCCTACAAACTTGCAAAAATATGTGGATGATGGTGTACATGAGACAAATTTCACAACAAATACAGAATACTACAACCTCAGTGAAGTTCTTGAGAATATATTGGTCTGGGCTGATCTGAGATTTGCACTTCAAATTGAAGACACAGCCTATAACTTATTTGACTAAAGATATTTAATATCTGCTGTTCAATTTTACAGATGACATATGCCATATTTAAACACCCTTCTTCCATTCATCAGATAGACAAAACTGTTTTATTCTTAAAGCAGAGGCCTTTCCTGATAGCTTCTAAGATGGCTCCCAATGATTTCCCACCTCCCTGTATTCAAGTCACTTTTAATTCCATTATATTGAGTATGAAGTGGACCTACTGGTATTTAGCAAATAGAATATGGTGAAATTAAAGATATTTCACTTCTATAATCAAGTTACAAAACAACACTCTGGCTTCCTTTATCCTTTCTCAACTGCTCACTCTGAAGAGGCCAATCATAATGCTGTGAACTGTGGCATGAAAATGTTTACATGTCAAAGGACTAAAGGAAGTCCCTGGCCAACAGTGAGAAAAAGAACTGAGACCCTCAGTCCAGTAGTCTTCAAGGAACTAAATGTTGCCAACAGCCACATGAATGAGCTTGGAAGAAGATTCCACCTATCCTCTCCATTGAAGCCTTCAAATAAGACATCAGCCTTGGCCAACACTTCAATTCAGGCTGGTGAAAAAAACTGAACCAGAGGACTCAATTAAGCTGTGCCCAGATTCCTCATCCACAAAAACTGTAAAATAATAAATATTTGTTTCAAATCACGAAGTTTTCAAGGTAATTTTTCTTTAACACAGAAATAGGTAACAAATACAGCACTTAAGATGCATTAAAGAGCTGTTGCTTCCACACCAAATTCCTTATTACCAAGTTAATGTTCAATATATCTGCAGCAAACTGAAGTGATATGTGGTATGTGATGCAACCATATGTAAGAGCAGTGAAACAGAGGACTCTTAGGTCAGGATCCATTTAGTGTGAAACCATTGTTTTTTTGAAGCTCCTGATTATAGCAAATCATATAACCACTGGACTTGAATGGAAGTGTGGACCAGAAGATTTCCAATATTTCTAGCTAAGCACATCCAACAGCATTTCATTGGAGACTAGTTGCAAACAGAACTTGAAATCATAAATAGTTACACACCTACAGCTATGGTGCATCTTCACTCATTATATAATGACTTTACAGTATAATGACTGTATGAAGTCAGTCATTATACTATATGACTTCACTCATTATATAATGACTTTACAGTATAATGACTGTATAATGACTGATGAAGATGGAAAATGAGCCTGATTTAAAGATGCCATCACACAACATAGTAGAACCAGCCAGATCCATTCTGGAGAAGTGTTAAAACTCTTCTAGGAGATTATCAGATAACAAAGAAAAGAAATCTTTCCATTGGCAGATCTTCAAAAAAGATACCTTGTTTTTCACTTTGCTTCAACGGGGTAGATGGCCTCAGGTCACAATATATACTAATTCTCAGACAGTGACCAATAGTCTGGTCATATATCTAATAAAGGAATATTAATATGAGAGAATTTTGTGGCAAGTTTAGGTGAAAGAGTATGTGGCTAAAGATCTAAGAATAGACTAAGAGCAGTTCTAGAAAATTGTTGGTTTGTGACAGATTAGATATTTAAACAAACAAAAAACCCCACAAATCTTCCACAACAGATGTCCTCAAAAGTGCTGGCTTACAGTCTGAAAATATGTGTATCCTATGTGAATATGCACCAGAAGACCACCATTGCAAAACAGCCTCTCATAATCAGAAGGACATGGTGAGCCTCTGTTGATGTCCATTAGCCTCCTTTCCCATCCAAGCCAAGGTTCATACAATGAGCTCAGGAAACAAAGTAGTTAAAGGGAAGACATGGGACAGATTCATGCATTTAACCTTATGAAAATTTCCCTTATCAGCTTTGGCTTGGCTATTCCTCTTGCTGAGGCCAACTCCAAATCCATTATGTGACACCATGCATTAGTGAACCAGCCAGCTCTCTGATAGTAGGTTGATTACATGTGACCCCTTCTATCATGAAGGGGGCAAAGATTTGTCTGCACCAAATAGACACTTAATCTAGATTTGAAGTTACTTTCCCTGCTGCTGTCAATATCATTCATCCATGAAATTACTCAATGCTTTATATTCTGCATCCAACCAAGAAACCAATTCAAAATAAAAGAAGTAAACAGGGGGCTGTTTGGGAAACTCACTGACCTTATTTTCTATCAATAAGCTGTAAGTGACTGTTTCCCTAAACCATAGCAAAGTCCACTGAAAGCTGGGGAACAATGCATCTCAATGGTAAGATGCTGTTTCTCCCATAATCTGTCACTATCCCATACAGATAAACCCAGTTCCATGAACAAAGGAGTAATGGTAGAGGAGTTAAACATATCTGTCAGGACTGTAGCTAATAGCCCACTCTGAAAATTTTAACTTCTCTGGTTTGTATCAGCCTAGAGGGCTTATTGCAAGGGAAGAGGCCTTTAATCATGGTTTCATTAAACTGTAAACTGTATTTAAAAGCATAACATGGCTTTATGAAAATCTTAATGTAAATGGGGAAATTATGGAAAAGGATTTTTGTTTTTTAGATTATTGGATCTGACCTTCCAGAGCAAATATGATGGGTATTTAGGAGTATCCAGGAAAGAGAAATGGTTCTTGTTGGCTGCCTTTTATTCCGCCATCAATATGGTCAGGCTTTTTTTTCTAAAGATTGAGAATTTTCTTTGCTTCTCCATGCGAGTAAAGGTGCAAAGTGAATTCATGTAGAATATAGAAGGGGTAGGGAAAGAAGTAATTTATAACTATATTTCAGTTGCAAATTCAAGGGCATTGGTCTCTATAATTTTACAGTTGCCATTATAAATGTATTATGTATTTTAATATACATGTTTCTTTCACTCCTCTATCATACATAGGAAGTTTTTATAAGGGGAATATAACTACTGTTTTTCTCTAATAAATATAGAAAACAGATATGATCAACACATATATAGAGGAAGAATAAGCATCACCAAGATATTTTGAGTTAGATGTTAGACAATAAATTAGAGTCCTTTGGGCTGCAAGTATAATCAAACTAAACTCAAGCTCTAAGTAACATACCTGAAAATTCAGAAGCAGAGCAGGCTTTGCTTCCCTTTCCTCAGATTTTTTTCTCATTTATTCTCTCTGCATTGGCGTGCTACTCGGGTAGAAGACAGTGTTCTGGGCAGAATGGACCATGAACCTGGGCACAAAACACCCACAAGTCAAACAGACTATTACTTGCTTCCTATTTCTCTTAAAAGACAGATTTTTTTTTGAAATCTTCAAAGCTGTTTTTCTCAAAACTCACTAGTCAGAATTAAGGTATAGGATTTATTCTAAACAATACCTGAACAAGGGAGATGTTACTGCACTTAAACATTTGAAGCCGTGATGGTCATTTGTGAAGTATAAATGTTTGTGAAGAAAGAGTGAAAATACATGAATGAAAATTGGGGTTATATTTAAAACGATGAAAGGGAGACAGATACTAAGTAGGCCATCAACAATGTACACTACGACAGAGACCATGTAACATAAAACTTGAATGCAGGAACTGGGAATAAAAATGTGTTTTCTAGGCCAGGCGCAGTGGCTTACGCCTGTAATCCCAACACTTTGGGAGGCCAAGGTGGGTGGATCACAAGGTCAAGACCATCCTGGCCAACATGGTGAAACATCTCTACTAAAAATACAAAAATTATCTGGGCTTGGTGGTGCACATCTGTAGTCCCAGCCACTCGGGAGGCTAAGGCAGAAGAATCACTTGAACCAGGGAGGTGGAGGTTGCAGTGAGCTGAGATCATGCCACTGCTCTCCAGCCTGGTGACAGAGTGAAACTCTGTTTCAAAAAAAAAAAAAAAAAAAATGTGTGTCTCCTATTGTACAGAATGTGAATGGCTTTAGGACAGTATTATGAAAATAAAAGGATCATACCAGAATTATATTAGCTCAGGCATCTTTGAGAGTAGGGAATTATTAATCGTTTTGTCTGCATTTTCACGGGGCTGGATCTCCAAAGGCTATATCTCTGCTACAAGATTCTGTACCCTTGGTCAACAGCTGTATCACATAATGATAGACTTTTGACCCACTAGAGCCTATGTAGATTCTTTCTCTAGAATTTTATGTCTGAATGGAGTAAACTAAAGACCAAAGATCCCTGAGGCTGTCATCCTCACTGCAGTAACAGGAAAAAAAAAAGATCTACAAACTGCAGCTACTAAGAATTTCCGAGCTTCCTTTATCCATGCCTCTCCTTCACTTTGGTTGTGTAGCTTCTATTAATGCTGTGATCAAATCAAATCACCAAGTAAAACCTATTTTTTGCTAAAGTTATCTGATTTCTGTTACTCACAGCTTGTATACTATTAAAAAACACAAGTATGCTGTCAAGTTGGAAAACACCGATATAGTTCAAACTTTTAAATTTAACAATGAAGAAAATGAATTCTAGAAAGTGTAAGTTGGTTTATACAAGGACATTCAGTTTCTTAGAAATTAAACTGTAATCAGAACCCACACCCCCTAATTCTACCCAGTGATTTTTATGGATAAATATAAAAATTATGACAACACAGCCACAGCTCTAGCTTAGGACATTTTTTAAAGAAAGTTTCTACCAGTGTTTTGTAGGCACCCTGGGAGATTGCTGACCTTACTGTAAGTGCTATGACCCACTTCTGACATTTTCGGGGATTTAGTAGCCTTCTCTTCTTCTACTAGACACATTTTATTTTGAGACCTCCACCCTTCTGCCATCAAAAGTTTTTCCCATTTTAACCTTAAGACATTTGAGCAATAAAGAAAAAAGTTACACATTGTAAACCACATGGGTAAACCTCCTTTATGGTATAGTCTTGTAATGTGTTATAACAATAACTATAGGTTTTTTTTCCAATATAGTGATGAAAGAAACCTGAAAATACCCTGAAAGGCACACATAACACAACAAAAAGAAGAAATAAGAGTATAGTTTGGGCATACATTTTTTACATTGTTTAGTAAAATAATCAGACTAATAGCTCAGTCTTGAATTATTAATAGTTTGGATTCTGATGGCATGCTGACCTTCAATCAATTTGTTTTATTTCCTTGAAATAACAGTATCTGATCTTTGTCAGGTCTCATTCTCTTCTGTTCACCTTGGCTGTGAATTATGTCAAACATTTAAGAAATGTAGTACAAATGCTGTTGTCTGTTGTTCTTTTAGATTAAAGAATCTGAAGAAAAGTTGATCCTCTTAATATATCATTCCATTTCTCAACAAGGACACACATTTAAACATATAAGTTAAACTGTCTCAAAAGTACCAATATGATGTATATTTCATAGGTCAATAATATATTTTGTAGGCCAATCGTATTTCTGTTATTTGAAAAATGGAAATAAAAGGGAAATACAATAAAATATACTAATAAAGCTGTAAGAATTGTGGAAAAAACAGTTGCTCTATAAAGCATTTTAAGGATTTCAAGTAGTATTTAACTTCATCTAATAGATATGAATGAGACAGAGGGATTGATGTTCATGTGATCAGCAATTGCCACCTAGATTACACAGAGTCTGTGTCACCTCCAGGCATAAGTTTTTAGCTGGTATTTCTCTTATGTTTGAAGCACTCACCTTTCACCTCTCTGTGCCCTAGAGGACACTTCTAAATACCTGACTATTCAGGGCTACTGTTCTACTGTATCCCAATTTTAAGCAATTTTCTTCATATACCTCTGATTATTGGTATTTCCTCTTGTCAATAGTAAGAGTTTGATTGCAACTAAGCTAGCAGAGAACTTCATGCCAATGTGTTAACTGGCAAAGGTAAATTTGTGCATCACCCAGGTCTTATAATGCCCATTTTAACAGGTAGTTCCTAGTATAGTGCTTCAAGTCAAATAGTGTTTGAGATTATGCAAAGTTTTGGCCCTCAGAAAGCTCAAAAGTGGGCCCACAGTTCTTGACTCCCCTCTGGTCATATGCTGTGGTTTTGAGAAGCTCTGTGTGATTTATGAGAATGAATGAGGGGTAGCCGAATCAAAGCATGATACATAGGGTGAAGACTATATTAAATGAAGGATCTACATGCTTTAGTTCAGTCCATGTGTATATCACATTATTAATATCCCTGTGTCTTCATTTCAGAAAAAATGGGCAACAGACTAATTGAGTCTTTGAGAAAGAACTAGCCCTTTCTTAGATTCTTAAATTGTGGCAGCAAAAAGGGCAAACATTTGTCTGCCTGCTATGATTCAGAGAATAATTGATTTGTGATCCTGAGCAATAAGCAGAGCACATTTCCTACAAGGATTTGGTAGGGGAAAAAAAGGTGTTTTATTAATGTGGTTGAACACTGATTAAGCTTGATCAGCAATACAGGACAATCTGCTTTCTAGGTAATGGTCAGAGAAAATGGCTGCAGGCTCTGTGCCTGTCTGACTTCTTAGTACATCCTCTGGAACAGATCATGTTCTCAGTCAAGGGAATTTAAAGTCATATTCAATAACTCTGACAACTCACAATAAATTTCTCTGATTTGTACCACTGCTCAGGCAATTAGGACCATGTGCATTTTTAACCAATCCCTGTTTTAAGTTCCAGTTATAATAACTGAATTCTTGTCCTATTTTCCCTGTTTCTGTCTTAATTCCCTGGATTTTCATTGCAGTAGATCTAGTAGCTACGGGAGATAAACCCTAATCCAAAGACAAAATCTAGATCATCACTTGCCTTTGTAAAGAAAATTTTATTAAACAGTCATGTCCATTTGTTTATGGATTGTCTGTGGCTACTATTATCTTACAATGGCAGAATTGAAAACTTACAGTGACTATGCGGCCTGCAAAGCTAAAAATACTTATTCACTGGCCCTTTACAGAAAACATTTCCCAATTCCTGACCAAAACCCCGTTTGAGTTTTTGCCAGTTCCCCTGGCATCAGTCTCAAAGTTTTTATCTTTATTCCATAACTTCATCTCTCTGATGTCTGCCTGAATATCTTTCCTAATTACTTTGCATTATTTCTTTAAATAATTATTAATAAACTTTTTATATTAGAATAATTTTAGATCTACAGAAAAGTTACCATAATAGTACAGAATTCTTATACCTGCACTTACTTTCTTGTCATACCTTTATTACAACTATTAAAGATATATTGATACACTAAGTAATGCTCATACTTTATTCCAGTTTTCTTAGTTTTTGCCTAACATCATTTTTCTGTTCTAGGATTTCATTAAGAATACTATGTTACATTTGGTCTTCATGTCTTTTTAGACTCCTTTAGACTATAATTGTTTCTAAGACTTTACGTGGTTTTAATAATTCTTACTTTGTGATGACTTTGAATATTTTAAGGAGTGCTGGTCATGTATGTTATAGAATATTTTTAAATTTAGTTGATGTTTTTCTCATAGTTAGACAAGGGTTAAGAGAAAGGCCACTACTCTGGTTTAAATGTGTCCCCTCCAAAATTTACATGTTAAAACTTAATGGATGATAGTATTAAAAGGTGAGGCCTTTAAGAGTCGATTAGGCCATGAGGGTTTCTCCCTTCATAAATGAAATTAAAGCCCTCATAAATGAAGCTTCTCGTAGGTTTAGCCCTTTTTCAACTCCTCTGTACCTTCTGTAATGTGAAGAAACAGTGTTCGTCCCCTTCAGGGGATCAGCAAAGTACCAATTTGGAAGCAAAGGCCCTCAGCAGACAAGTAAACCTGCCAATGCCTTGATCTTGGAAATCCCTGCCTCCGGAACTGTGAGAAAATTAATTTCTCTTTGTAAATTACTCAATCTATGATATTTTGCTATAGCAGCACAAAAGGATGAAGACAACCACAGAGGTAAGTGCCGTTCTCATCAGATCACATCAAGCGTATGTGCAATCAAGATGACTTATCCCTCTTGATGTTGACCTTCATTACTTGGATAAAGTAGTGTTTGCCAGATTTCTTCACTGTAAAATTATACTCCCCCTTTTCATGCTGTACTCTTTAGAAGGAAATAACGATGCACTATCCTTTGCATTTTTAGCAGTTTCTCTGTAGCCACATACTATTTTTATACTTTGTCACTCCTAAAACCCTAGCTGATTTTTTGCTAATGCCTGCATAGGTTTGTGTTTATTTTCTGTCACCCTACACTGGATACCATGCACTACCATCTCACAGTCCTCTGGCTCACACCTAAGTGCCCATATCCACATGATTGTCCCATTCTGCTGAACCTCTCCACTTACCATATGCTATTTTTCTCTGCTTTAAATTATGATCTTGCCAATCAAAGTTAATTGTAGACAAATAAATTGAGGTATGAAACTTGAAAGATATGAAAGAATATCTCTGAATTATTACCACTAGCACTTATGACATGAAAAATCTGACAGTGATCCCAAATATGTTGAGTTGGTGCAGAGAGAAGGACATTAAAATTATCCTATTTAGCAAGCACATGAAAGCATATGACCGAAAGCCATTGAGAAAACTAGGTTTTTACAATTCTTGAGAAAAGATAGGCTCTTGGGTAAGGTAATGGATATTAATACTGTATAATTACATACAAAATATAGCACAGGCATATATTTATCTAATTTCAGAAAAGGTAAAAATTTAACAAAGCTTACAGCACATTTGGACAAGAGATGCTGTAAGGATGCATAAAGCAGAGCATCAGGGAATATCTCACAAAAAACATGCATTTTACCCACTCAAAATTGTAAGTTGGTTGTCAAAAATAAAAAAGTGAAGATAAGTGAGAAATCTACGCAAATAAGAAAGCTACTTGCTTCTGGACATGTTAGAATATAAGGTAAGCTTCATGAAAATCACGTGGGAATCAAGTAACTGCTCTTAAAAAGTGGAGATTATAACAATGCAGAAAAGCATTTTAGCTGCTACAGAGCTGAAGTTTGGAAATAAAAATACAGTCTGACCTTGGATATATTCACAAAAATGGTAATGTTTATTAGTATGTGAGAGTCAGCCATTAGGTGTTACTATTTTAATCTGTATAAAAATGCGTAAGAAATAATTGAATTGGGTATTCATTTTTCAAGTTAAAAATTTTTCTTTTTCTAATTTGATCTTCAACCAATTTGAGATTCACCAACAATTTCTTTTTTGGTAGCTCAAGTCCATAAACTCAAACTTCTAACATACAAAGCATCTCAATTTTAGTGACTATATTTTTTTTCTCAAATGTGTTTGTTAGTTTTGTGAGAATTTCTATTTAGAAAAAACAACAAATTATGTTGATAAATACTGCAGTTAAGTGTGTTGAGGATTCCAGCTGTGTGTTTTCTCGTCTATGAAGAGGTTTGAGAGGGAAAGTTAACCTTGTTCTTTCTGTTGTTTGTAAGTGAAGCTCTCGCCTTTGGGATAAGTGATAATTAGAACAAAGAGTGAGTATTTAACCAAGCATTGACTACATAATTAGATAGCCTTAGTTTTGTTTAGATGCAGAAAGAATGTTTCAGTCTCCCTGAAAGCAGTGGGCAGACTCCTCCACCCTCCCTCGGAGAAGTTCTTTGGTAGGAGGCTTGCCTAAGAAAGGACTGCAGAGTGGGCTTCACTGACGCTGGTGGCATCGGGGTCATGCAATGCCTGTGAAGGAAGGATGTGGCTTCCCTTGCTGTCAGATTTTGTTTTCATCTTCTGGCTTTGTCTCTAAATACATCCAGATTTTTTTTTCTTCCATAAAACACAGTGTTTTCAACAAGAATTCAGAGTGAAAATCTAAGGCTATAATTTGCCTTAGTGAAATATACAAGATGAATGCCTAAAGTATTTCCTCAGAGGCAAGTCTGAATTCTTCTGCCTAAAATATTAGAAAGGATGGTTGGTAAACATTATTTACCCATCTGACTTAACTTTATTCAAAAAGGTACATTGATACACATATTTACATATTTTATATTGACAGAATATTTACAACCTATGCTTATAGTTTTATTAATATATTTTTCACTGGTCTTTTAATTCTTGACTTCTACTGCCTTTAACTTCTATATTATTGGCACATTTTATAGCTCTAGCCTTAGGGTCATGATGTTCTTATAATTATCTATGTCATCAACTCTTTATTGATTGAGAAATAAGAGTATTGAACCACTGGTCATCCTTGTAAACAGCATGTTTCTTGGATTAATTTCAACTGATTTTTCATCAGACTAAAAAAAGTATACTAGATTGAAATGAAGATAATTCTCAAGCAAAATCATTCATTTATCATCATCTGTTTAAGAATTTGAAATACAAAGCATGAGGATACAAAGACACATACTTCATCTTAGTCTAAAAACCTTAGCTATGTTTTCATTTGCATATGTTTTATTCCACCCACCTTTCCTCCCTCTACATCTCCTCCCACCCATAGATTAATGATGCCATAATATGTATGCCTATACTTAGAATAGTGGTGCTGTGATGGATGGACACAGATATGCTCTGCACAGATTCTGGCTTGAAAGAATTACTTGTTATCTCAACTACTGGAAGATTTGTCAGCCCCTTTTTAGGGATTGCCATAGCTGTGGAAAGTATGATAACCTTGCTCAAGGATGATTTACATCCAGTGTCTGATTGGGACCAGGTTATAAAGGCCTGGTCATTTTGGCCTAGTGTGGCATAACACTGTTGAATTAGTTTTGCACCAGCAGTGCCCAGCTGACTATGGAGAAAGCCGAGATGCACTGTGTCCTATATCACAGCTCTACTCCTCCTATTTAACCTTTCCTCTCCTTTTCCTCTCTCTTCCTACAACTAAACTCCATGTACTCCATGCTGGTGTCCAGCAAGGTAATAAATAGGCCTTTCCAAACAAGCAGTCCAGTGCTAGCTGTTATTTGTTATCAACATATATCTTATGCACCTTAAAGAATAGTGACAATTCTAACATTCCCTTAAGATTTGTAGCACTTTAAAGATGACAATGAAGACAAAAGGTGTGGCAATGTTGTGTAGTGGTAGAAGCAATAATTCATAATTCTTAACAAAAGAAGAAAGTCAAAACTAGAATTATTTTATTCCTTTGCTGTGATAAAAATCACTTTGCAAATATTATTGGCATAAAACAAAGGGTTCCTAAGTACTGCAGAACAGCGAGAAGGTAGATGTGGTCATTGAGGGCTTCTCTGTACAGATGATGATTTAAGGAGGTGAAATAAAAATGATGTAAGACTATCAAGCAGTAGGAAACAGCTGCTTATTTCATCACTATTGAAGAATCAGCACACCAAGATGATCTTGTAAAGACTGGGAAAAGGGTCTCTTGTTTATGTTAGAATCATCTGAGGTTTGAAACCAACACCTAAAGGACTTCTTGAATTAAACTAGGCCTCAGGTATTCCTTTAGAATTAAAACTGGAGCAAAAAATTTTCTAGATACAACTGTTTCAGATTTACTTCTAATGAGAAGACTAAAGTAAGATTCATTACCAAAGCTGGAGAATGAAGAGATGGGTGACAAGAAATAACCTGGCTACTGTAGATACATCCTTCTCTGGGGCTTGGTTGGCCCACAAGCACAGGGCAATGATTGCAAAATACAGAGAGAGCTAAAAAGTGACAGGAAGGAGGACAGAATTTCAAACTTTCATCAGGAAACAATTTTATTTAAAAAATGAAAATGGTATTTATGATTTGCTCAATGAATATTAATGAAGAACATGTGCAGGGTTTTAAATTATAGGGTTATACAATTATAACGATAATAAGCCATTTATTCTAAACCTGAGACTGACAATTTATGTTAAAGTACTTTATAAATTTAAAGAAGAACAAAATGTTACTTAGCACCAATACAATCAACAAATATATAATTGCATGGTGAGTGAAACTACTGGAAACATTATCACTTTTATTAGTGGCAGTATGAAAAGGTCTTTTTGTCTTTGGTATACACCAGTTTTACATGCAGTAATAAATATTATAATTAGGTATATATAAATACACATTTGTATGTGTATACATTGATTTCTGAATCAATATTTCATAGGTAATGTAGGTAAAATCATATTTCTGGTTAATCTCAAAAAAAAAGGAATGTTTTCAGATATTCATTATAAAAATCTAGTCAAGACCAATGGTTTATTATATTATCGAATATTGCATGGAAAGCTATCAATTTACCACCTGCTTTTATAGTTGCTAAAGCATGAGGGAACTTGGAGAACATTTTTAAATCCTCAAACTAAATCTACTTGGTCTAATTTTACCTATGGTTGGATTTTAAGGTTCTCTAACACAATCACTCTCCCAGAAGAAAGCCTCTCACCACTTCCAGCTTTAAACACAATTCTAAAAGTTAGCAGCATAGTGATACTTCAATAACAAAAACAAAACATATAAATTTGTAGAATACATTTTGGTAAGATAGAAATTAAAAAATTTTATTGTTGCTAAAAATATAATAGTGTCTCCAGAGAATAACCTAAAGAAGAATTTAAATAAAAAATTTTAGTTAAGTGACCAATTACAAATTACAAACTAAGTATACAAACCAGTGTGACATGGTTTGGCTGTGCCCCCATTCAAATCTCAACTTGAATTATATCTTCCAGAATTCCCACGTGTTGTAAGAGGGACCCAGGGCAACGTAATGGGATCATGGGAGCCAGTCTTCCCCTGCTATTCTCGTGATAGTAAGTCTCAAGAGACCTGATGGGTTTATCAGGGGTTTCTGCTTTGGGTTCATCCTCATTTTCTCTTGCTGCCAACATGTAAGAAATGTCTTTGACTACTGCCATTATTCTGAGACCTCTCCAGCCATGTGGAACTGTAAGTCCAATTAAAACTCTTTTTCTTCCCAGTCTCAGGTGTATCTTTATCAGCCGTGTGAAAACAGACTAATACACAGTGTTTCATACACGTTAAAAAAGATTACTTGACAGTATAATGAAGTAAAGTTTCTCTTCACAAAATAATTTCTATTATTTAATATTTATTTAATATTTATAAATAATATTAAATAAACAAGTATTTTAAAATTTCTATTATTTAATATTTATTTATTTAATATTATTTAATAAGAATTATACAAAAAAATTAATGGATGATATTTTAAAAGTTGCATAAATGAAAGGAACATATTTTTGTATGGTAGATTCCAAATTATTCTAAGATGACTTTAGTGACTGTAAAAAAGATTTGTTGAAACTTGATACAATAATTTTATCATAGTAATTTATGAAGGTAGTAATGTAATAGGATTTGTTTTATTAGACGCTAAAACGTTTCAGAAAATTAGAATGTAAGAAACATACAATTTTTATACAAACAGAATAGAAAGTCCATAAACAGATCCATATATATATAGATATATTTATTATTAAAATGAAAAGTTAATTCTTTGTCAAGCCTATAATAATTTAACAAATAATGTAAAAAATACAAATTTAGATTTTCATATCACATATTACCCAAAAATAAGTTCTATATGAATAAAGATGTAAATAAAATAACAAAAAAGCAAAACACTACAAAAAATAGTATTTGTGCTCTTTTTCTGGTTAAATAAGGTTTGGTGATAATAAATGTAAAGTTAGAAACAAACAAAAGTGTTACTGAATTTTACTACCTACAATTTTAAAACATTCATATATCAAAATTACTTAAAAACAAACTGGGAAAAATGACAGCATTTACTACAAACGCCTAATATAATTATGTAAAAACTTGTTTAAAAACAAGTTGAAGAACAAAATGAGTTTAATAAAACAAATAATCTAAGCATGTAAAAGGCAATTCACAAAGAAAACAGAAAGGACAATTAAAAATCAAATGTTTACTAAAAGGAGCAATCATAAAAACATATATATTAAAAATAAGATGATATTCTTATTTGCTATAATTAGCTAATAAAAAAATGGTGAAATCTAGCATCAGGGATAAAATGGATTAATATGCACTCTACACCGCTGCCAAGAGAATAATTTAAATATGTATCCAGTCATTTATTTAATCTAACCAAAATTACCTTTAATGAGCTAATATGCTAATGTTCAATTATTAGTATCTCAGCCATTTGTAACCAAGTTCAAAAGTTTGAGCTTCATTGTATTTTTAACATTTTTCTTCAAGAAATACTTTGGTAGTGTAACAGAAACAAAAATTAATATTAGCTTGGACAATGTGGTGAAACCCCATCTCTGCAAAAAATTCAAAAATTAGCCAGGCATGGTGGCAGGTGCCTGCAGTCCTAGCTAGGAGGTCAAGGCTGCAATGAGCTGTGTTCACACTATTGCACTCCAGCCTGGGTGATGGAGAAAACCCTGTCTCAAAAAAAAAAAAAAAAAAAAAGAAAAAAATAAAATTACAAGGTATCTACCACCTCCCATCAAAGTATCATATTAACGCTGAAGTTTAGCACTTTTTTTGCATTTGAATTAATAGATTGTACTCCAAGGTAATTAGCAGACTCCTCAAAATTTATTTCCAAGCTTTAAAATCACACCACTGTTAGCAAGCTTCCTTCATCTCACCAAGATGGCTGGTCAGGTTATTGCTGAGAACTGTACCATAATCCCCACTTAATAGAGGGAAATGAAATGATAAAGGACTTTGTTTGCAAAGGAAACACCTGAACCAAGAAAAAAAGTAGTCCTGCTTCTAAGAATCTAGAATTAAAATAAGCACACTGGTAAATAAAATATGCTTTAGTTCTTTTGGCAATGAGAAGCCAATGAACCACTGTCTGACAAAAGACATAAATAATGATAGTGATAGGAGGCAGACAAATTCTTAGGCAAACAGAGATGGGTCAACCCAGTGAAATTCAACCTTCAAGCCCAGGACAGTCTAAAACCTGAAAACCAAGTTTCAAATTCAGGATAAAATCCATGGACCAGATTGAGAACTTTCATTTCTGTTTGGTGCACTCTCTCCTGATTGGTCCTTATCCTTCACCTATTTTACATAAACCCAACCTCCCCTGACTGGTCTTTTACACTGTCATCCTGAAAGATGCTTACACTATCTATTTGAATGGTGCTTTTTCCAAGCCTACCCACAAACTAGTCGGCATGCACTTCCCCATGCCAAGCCCATAAAAACTCCTGGACTCAGCCTCATTTCTGCCAACCCACTTTCGGGTCCCCTCTTACTGCCAAGAGCTTTTCTGTCACTCAATAATTTCTACTCTGCCTTACCCACTCTCTGGTTTCTGCATATCTCATTCTTCTCAGTTGTGGGACAAGAACTCAGAACTCACAGAACTACAAGAGTAAAAGAGCTTAACACTCCTATTTGCCAGACTATGAGAGTGAAAAAAGCTGGTCATGTCCTAATGGTTTGTCCATCTATGAGAGGAGATACTATAGTTAATAAACCAGCAGAAAGATAATGCATATTTGTCGAGAATTTTCAAGAACAGATTGGGTCTCTTTTAGTTGGAACTGTTTATTCATAGATCCACTGGAAACAAGGAAATTGTACTTTCCCCATATAATAGACCATGGAAGGGTGTTGGTATTATTTTTATTCATGTATTGATATATTGCTTCATTTAATATGTATTGAGGATTATCCAAATACCTAAAATTTCACCAGCAACAATCAAAAATTTAAAATACATATATTAGAAATTACCTCTAGAGATTAAAAGCATTACTCAGTATTAATGTGTCAAATTTCATTCCTGATCATTGTATTAATGGTTCTCTTCTCTAAAAGATTCAATTAACACAGAGGATTCATTTTCTGTTTCTCTGATACAAGGCAGCACAAATGTATATGTAGATGAATCCATTAAATTCAACCTCAGGCAAGAAAGACATCTTTTGTTCAAACAGCCCTTCTGACTGCTGCCTTGTGCCTCCCACTGCCCTGGGATATGATATTTCTATAATTGTCTGGCTCCAGGTTATGGCTTTGCATCCTCCATCCTTGGTTCCTCACATAAACAAACACCATCCTCCTGAGCTATGTTCTTAACTAGTTCTGTTAAGTTCTATGCTGTTGAGTTCAATAAATGCCTCTCTACAAAGAAACTGCAGTTGGGAAACATAATAAATCTAGCTTTTTAAAAAAAAATCAAGATAACACATTCCAACAACTGAGTGGATCCAATCAATTATGTCACTTAGGCTGGCAAAAATCTCAGGATCAACTGATTCAGTGGCCCATATATTAACATCAGAATGAACTGTCCTTCCTTATTTATGACTTTTCTATTGACAAGCCACTTAATTGTTACGTATTACAGTCAAAAAATATATCACATTATTAAAAAAAGTATTTTTCTGAAGTGAAAGGAGAATAAAATTTGAAAAACCCACTTGTAAAAAATCTGACACAACCATACAAGTAATTATTCTTGTTACTTCTTGTTTTCATTAATTTGCCTTACACTTTTTTCTTCAACTTTTGGCAATTAAGATGTATTTTGATTTTAATAAGAAAGTAGATAGATGTGTATGTGTGTGTAGGTTTATGTGTGTGTGTGTGTGTGTGTGTGTGTATTTTAGCACCTGAGATTTTAATATAAATACAAGGTGTGTTTTCCAATAATGTTTTATTAATTGTTGGATTATAAAATATATGGAAAAGTTATTTATTATGAGTGACAACACTTTTTTTTTTTGAGATGGAGTCTCACTCTGTCGCCAGTCTGGAGTGCAGTGATGCAATCTTGGCTCACTGCAATCTCCGCCTCCCAGGTTCAAGATTCTTCTGCCTCAGCCTCCCGAGTAGCTGGGACTACAGGCATGTGCCATCATGCCCAGCTAATGTTTTGTTTTTTTAGTAGAGATGGGGTTTGGCCAGGATGGACTCAATCTCCTGACCTTGTGATCTGCCCGCCTCAGCCTCCCAAAGTGTTGGGATTACAGGCATGAGCCACCACACCCAGCCTAGGAAGGACAACACTTACTTTCTGTTTGCCATGTTTACAACTAGATTCTAAGATGATCTGTATCTCTTATATACTTCTTAAACCTCCTCACAGAAAATAAGTGAATAAGCAAACACTTAAAAGTCCACCTGTCTGCTTCTATTTCTCTGTCAATTGATTCCAAACTTGGGCAAACAAATAGACACAATATCTATCGATGTCTTATCACCTCAACAGTGTTAATAAACTATTTGTTGACTACTCATTCCCTGACTAACTGGAGCTAATGATTTCTAGTTTTATGTAGGGACAGCTCTGTGTAACTTCAGAACTGCAAAGATCCATCCAGACAGGACACAAACAGCATCTATAAATAGAATGTTACTTCACTACTTTTGGAACCCAGAAGAACTAATTTAGTTATGCAGGATTTTTTCCCAAGGTTTCTTTGCTCCACTTACTATTTTCAATTAGTGCCTTCTTTACACTATTAATTTTATTAATATTATTATGCAATTTTTTCTTTATTTTTCTTGATTTTTTCTGTTTTTGAGACAGGGTCTGACTCTGTTGCCCAGGCTGGAGTACTGTGGTGTGATCTCAGCTCACTGCAACCTCTGCCTCCCCAGGTTCAAGTAATTCTCTTGCCTCAGCCTTCCAAGTAGGTGGGATTACAGGCAATCACTACCACTCCCAGCTAATTTTTGTATTTTTAGTAGAGATGGGGTTTCACCACATTGGTCGGGCTGGTCTCAAACTCTTAACCTTGTGATCCACCCACCTTGGCCTCACAAAGTGCTGGGATTACAGGCATGAGTCACGGCACCCAGCCTTTTCTTTATTTTTCTGCAAAGGTATCCAGGAATAACAACATGAGTCTTAGCTTCAGATATCCATTTTGTTTGCATTTTAAAAATTTCAAAGGGATAATATTGTATAAATATAATATAATTCCTTATAAATATAATTCCTTAATAAACCCAAGTTTATTTTAGCCTATGATCCAGTTTTCTTCTTCAGTTACTTACCTGGTTTTGTCCATAATACAAATACAGCAAATAAAGCATATGGAAATGCTCAGCATTTTTATTTGACACCAATTTTACTGAGTGACCCTATATATGAGGTTGTTCAGCATGGAAAAATATAAAACATTTTGTAATGGCTAAGGTAAGTTTTTACTCTAAAATGATTGTTTTGCTATTTAGAGCACATCCTAAGACAAGTATTTTTCTAGGTCATTCTGTTTCTGTTTGCCACTCTTATTTTAAGTTAAAATCAAATCTTTTATCAATATGGAACTAGTTCAAGTGTAGGACAATTGAGCTCAAAAAGTTCTGTCAATTGCAGTCCTCAAACTTATTTACCTGACAAAAAGAAACCAATTTATATCTGAAAGAAATACCAATGTCCTCTCACAAAAAACTAGGCAAGGTTGACCCTGCTGAATAAAGACAGAAATTACCAGATGAAGTCAGCTATTTGGACTTAAAGAGTTATCAGCAGCAGTAGAGGAAGTTTAGCAAATAGGAGAGTAGTAAAAGTTTTTTGTTTTTTTTTTCCCAGGAGGGATGTAATAAAATAAATCATTAGTTTTGTAAAACTGCTTAGTTTGTGAAAATTCTAGGACAATTAATAAGCCACAGCTGGCTTAAAGGAATTAAATCAGGATAACAATTGTTAAAATTGGTGAACAATATTATCTGTTATTCTATTGATAGATAGCTGATACATGTGTCACAAATAAAAGGATAGATAGAAAGATACTCATAGACAGATAAGTAGGTAGAGATATTTTATTGGTATTTCTCTATACATATTGTTTTTAATAGAGTATTCAGTTGCATTTAACAGAAGAAAAACGCAGTGAATCTCAAGTACAATTGATTTACTAATTCATTTTTTCAAATGTCTTTTTCTCAAAACATAGTATTTCTTTGAAACTTGGGAAGACACTTTTGAAAACAGGAAAATGAGGTTACTTTTTGTGACAGTACATTAGACATTTACAAAGAAAATCACGTTTTCATAGATGCCTTCTGTAATACGCTAACATATCTCTTAACTTCCCGTATTTGTTACTATCTCACTATCCTGATTTAATTGCTTTAAGACATTTATCACTAAAAAGGATTATTTATTTATATCTTTATTGTGCTTTCTGTCTTTATTAACTAGAGTGTAATACTCCTGAAGACAGCAACTTTATAGCACCATTTTAAGATGTATTTGTTGACTACATACCATAAAGGATGAGGTCACCAGTGCTCACATACTTCCTCTCACTTCTCCTCCTCTCCTGCCAAAAATTATTATTACATTCCTATTTTTACATTGTCAAGATATAATACAACTATATTTTGTTTCATAATCTTAATTCCCACATGTACTTAGTCTTAATTCTGCGTGTAAATTAGTTAAGTACTCACCATCATCCTCCTTGCTGCCATTTTTAATTTTCAGGTCTTGGCATTCTGATTCAACACTGAATTAGCGGCAACTGGCCACTGGGAAGATTTTCCAAGATGAGTAACTGAATGTTACTTCCCTGAATTCTGATGTTTGAGGCTGTCTGTCCATTGCCCTCATACTTGAAACTCCTAATAGCTGGTATATTATTATTGCGTCAAATTTATTTTCTGCACAACTGTACATGCATCATTTTTTTCTCTTCGGAAATTTATCTCGCAGCAGAGAAGTTTCTATCAGTCAAAACCCTTCACCCTTACGGATTATGTGTCTTTGTACCCAAATACGTGAGTATTTCTCTTGGTGCTCTAGAAATTGAATAATTTGCCAGGTCATGTATTATTGTTGATCATTCCAGATTTTTTTTCAAGCACTCAGTGCTCTTTTCATCTTCAGATTATTATTATTATTATTATTATTGCTTTTTTCAAAAGAACTTTTCTTCATGACAACTTTGAATCCATTTTTTTTTTCTCTCCCATTAGTTGGCTTCTTCTCTACTTCAAGAAAACGCATGACAGTTGCATCTGCTTCATTGACCTCTCTTCACATTAAGTTCCTTTCACTTTGTTTCCAGCTACATGTCATCTATGATTTGTCAAGCCTTTCCCATACATTACATGGGAGATAGTCATTAAACAACACATGAATAAATATTATGAAATTACAACTTTTACTTATCAAATTGTAAATTTGGTAAGTGCTGCAAAGGAATAAATTCAGTCTTGATGGAATTACAGGGGTCCCCAATTTATATCAGGTAGTCAAGAAAGAGTTATCAGAAGTGACCTTTAAGCTGTGACATAAAGGCTAAGTCAGAGTTCATCAGATGAAAAATTAGGAGAGAATCATTTCATTCAGCAAGAATAGCATGTGCAAAGTCTCCCCCTGAGAAACTGAGAAATCGCATGATATGCTTGACGAACTAAAAGATATAACCAAGATAGCTGAAGTGCAGTGAATGCCAGGAATAAGTAAAATGATTTGAAATGATTTTTGAGAGATAGGGAACATCAGGTAGGATATGGCAAAGGGTTCTAATTTCAATCTATATCTGATTATAATCCAATCAAGTGTTTGTTTTAAAAGAGGGAGATGAGGAATGTGCAATAATAAAATATCACTTTGGCAATTGTATGGAATTTGAGGAGAAGGACAAAAAACTGAATAAATAGATTAATAGTGGTTATATTTTGACCAGGAGTGATGATGTTTGCATAATGGTGAGAGCAATGGACATTAAAAGGAATGGATAAATGTAAGATATCTTTTACAGTTAGTATTGACAAGATTTTCTAATGAGTTCAGTGTTGTGTATGTGGAAAAGAAAAAGAATGGCAAGAAAAAAGTCTTTATGTTTCTGACTTATATAAGGATAGGTAAAGGCATCATTTACCAAGTCAGGGAAATTTAATAATGTTGATTGTTTAGCACTGGAATTTGGAATTTTCCGTATATATGTTAAATTTGTAGTATTCATTGGACACCAAAGTAAAATGTGAAGTAGGCAGCTGTATATGTGGGTTTACTGCTTAGTAGAGTGAGCACAGCTGATAGACATAAGGCTAAATCTCATCTTAAGTGTATGACTTAAAATTGTATTTAATCACATAGTATGATCATATAATACTATCATGGTTTAATTACATCCTATCATTCAGGGAACATACAAAGAAGAGAGAAACATAGTGAAATATTTGCCAAATACTTATAAGCCAGGCATTTTTTAAAACACTTTACTGTGTTAACACAATTCTTCCAACAACCATGTGGAGTAGGCTACTCTTACCACTTCAGTTTTATTGATGAGCATTCTGAGACAAAGGGAAGTAATAACATGTTCAAGGCATAATTAATTACATTTCTGGAATAAAGAATATTAAAGGAAATAGAAGAGGAAAGGAGAGGTGAGAAGGTGTGAAAGAGCAGAAGATGAAGAGGAGAGGAGAGAAGAGGGGAAGAAGAGGAGAATAATACTTGAACCAGGGACACTCTCACTCTCAACATGTAAAGGTGATAAAGCAGCAGAAGAAACAGAAGAAAGAATGTTCAGAAAGTAAGAAGAAAATTAAGAGAATTTCCGAAAGAGGAAATTTAATAGAATTAACTCTCTCTCTCTGTCACACACACACACACACACACACACACACACACACACACACACACACAGACGATGTTCAACTCTGTTAAATGCTGAAAGTTCTTTAAAGAATATAAAATCAAAGAAATTTTCCTTGGTTTGGCAACATGAAAGTAATTGGAGACACTGATAAAAATAGGTGGAGTGTAGGCTGGGTATGGTGGCTCATTCCCGTAATCCCGGCACTTTAGAAGCCTGAAGTAGGATCACTTCAGCCCATGAATTTGTGATCAGCCTGGGCAACATAGGGATGTCATACCTAGCTAGCTAGCTAGATGGATAATAGAGAGCGAGATAGACAGATAGATAGATGGATAGTCATGGTGGCATGTGCCTGTGGTCCCAGCTACTTCAGAGGTGGCTGAGGTGGGTGGATCTGTTGAACCCAAGAGGTTGAGGCTGCAGTGAATCATAATTGTACCACTGCATGAGAGAGAGAGAGAGAGAGAGAATGAAAGGAAAGAAGGAAGGAAGGAAGGAAGGAAGGAAGGAAGGAAGGAAGGAAGGAAGGAAGGAAAAGAAAATGGTAACAAAAATGAAAAAAGATGAAAGCATAGTTGGACTAATTTTAAAAGTGAATGTGGCACTCCTATTTGTCATATGGAAGTCTGGATGTGTAGAGACTAACCTAAGTCAACATTTTATTCTATATATGATACAACAAATATATTTTAATCTCTTTAAGGTATGTAAGGATGCAAAGAAAGCTTTACTTCACCAAATGGACAGATCACATGAGAATGATGAGTGGCAAGCACACTTGAAATTTGAAGTTGTCCTTGGGAAAAATGTGGATACTAGGATGGAAACCAATGATTTAGTCATGTGATTGTTAAGTTAGAGAACCAAATCTGAGTGTCTCAGAAAACCTGGACCTTCAAAAGGAGTTCAAGTTGTCCCAGACCAATAGCATAGCTCTGGAGGAATAGATAGGTACACATCACTCCAGCACATATATATTTGCTGCATAAAAATTTAAAAGAAATCTAATCTAGACTCATCATCTGGAAACTACAGCAAACCAAAACAAAGAGAAAAATCTTAAAAATGTCAGAAAATTACAGCAGAGTTCCTTCAAAAAAACTGCAGTTAAATTGACCCATGACTTATTCAGAGCAATTAAGTCAGGGAAATAGAGAGCAGGGTGGCCAATGTGCTGAAAGGGAACTGTAAAACTCATATTTATATGAAGCAAATTATCCTTTAATAATGATAGGCAGTGAAGATGTTCAGAGAAACACTTGCATATGGATATTCTGTAGCTATATTAGTAGTACACATGAGAAACACTAAAGCAAAAAGTCTTTGTATAAATCACATGATAATGATAAAAGGATAAATTCATCAAGAAGAAGATATAGCAATCCTGAATCTGTGCATACCTAATTATGTGACTTCAAAATATACAGCTATAACTGACAGGCCTACAGAGGAACAGACAAATTCACAACCATAGTGAGACATGCAACTCACCTCTCTCATTAGTTGATAGAATATACAGACAAAAATAATCAGCAAGGAGATAAATCGTTTGAACATCTCTAGTGGAAAATTTAACTCAGAGACATATATAGAATCGTGCTTTAAATTTCTGTGCAATACACATTCTCTCTAAGTTTGTACTAAAATTTATTTTTAAAAAGTGACCATATCAACTGCATAGGAAACCATTAAGCAGAAATGCATTATTGTAATGAAGTATTTAGTTCAGCAAGCTGTTGAGAGTGTCTAGAAGAATTCAGATGACAGAAGATACCGTCATATAATTTTTTTTACAAAGTGTGATATCAAAAATAACCAGAGGAAGGTGGTAGATTTCCAAAAATAGTGAATTTTCAGTTTGCAGTCATGCAATTAAAACATAACTAGCTATGTGGTTTTCTCCAAACTCCAGCTTCTCTCCTGTAGGTTCAGAAAAGACAGATAGTTTGGGTAAACTAGATTGAGATTTGTCCAAGGAATAGGACAGAAGTATATAATACTAATTGCTTTAAATAATAATGGAATTGAAACTGATAAAGAGGAAAAGAGAGGATTGTAGGGAATGACGTATGATTAAGTTATACTGGTGTTTAACATACACACACATACACACATACACACACACACACACACACACACACACACACACACAGAGCTACACCTTGAAGAGGAGAGAAAGAAACAAATATTTTTGTCTAAGGATTCTTTCCATGTTTTATGATTTTCTGATTCATCCCACATCATCTCTTACTGTATTAGGGTTCTCTAGAGGGACAGAACTACTAGGATATATGTATACGTTATGGGAGTTTATTAAGGAGGATTGACTCACACTGTCACAAAATTAAGTCCCACAATAGGCCGTTTACAATTTGAAGAGCAAGGAAGCCAGTGGTGGATTAGTCCGAATCCCAAAACCTCAAAAGTAGGGAAGCCAACAGTGCAGCCTTCAGTGTGTGGCCAAAGGCCCGGGAGCCCCTGGCAAAGCATGATGTAACTCCAAGAGTCCAAAAGCTGAAGAACTTGGAACATGATGTTTGAGGGCAGGAAGTATTCAGCATGAGAGAAGGATGGAGGCTGGAAGTCTCAGCAAGTCTGCTTTTCCATATTCTCCTGCCTGCTTTATTCTAGCTGCATTTGGTAGCTGATTAAATGGTGCCCACCCAATTTTAGGGTGGGGTCTGCCTCTTCCAGTCCTCTGACTCAAATGTTAATCTCCTTTGGCAACACCCTCACAGACATACCCAGGAATAATATTTTGCATCCTTCAGTCCAATCAAGTTGACACTCAATATTAACAATCACACCTACATTCACCCACACATACCTATTATTCTCTGGGGAACACAAGGGAGGCTTGAAAAAAATACAAGTGGAACAATCTGGGTCATCTAAAACATGGAAAAAGATTTAATAAAAGAATTGGAGGAAAGGGGGAAAAAAACTTTTTTGTCCCTTTTATTTCAATCACTTTAAGCAGTTTCTGTTTATCCTGCTAGTTTTCACATCATTAAATTGAAATTTATCAAAATATAATTTCTTTATGGTATACACATTTAGCATCCAAAATAAAATGATGGAGAGAGGATATATTTTCATTTTTACTTGGTTGCTATTCAGAGTCAATGTAGTCAGAAACAGTTAAAGGATTTTGTATAATATTGAATTCAATAGAATACACACTTCAAATTAATGTGAATACAATAAATATTCTGTATACTGAATGCACATAATTTCCTTTTGACATTCCAATATAATCATTGATTTCAATAACCTAGATGCTTTCTACTTGGTACCTGTACCCAGATTTCCTATTTCCTTATTTTCTCTCCTTAGAGAATGTTCTTTCATGAAGCTATTCCATAGCACCAACTTTAAACCAGCTACTTCTAGATTTATTATTTTCTCTCAAGTCTCTCTTTTCTTTCATCAAATGGTTTTAATAAACATCAAAGAATGAACGACACACATGCCAGCCAAAAGACTTGTGTTCAGAGTCCATCAAAAACCAGCAAATGATTTAAGGAGACACTTCATAAAAGAATACATAAAAATGATCAACAAACACTTGAATAGATACTGAACATTAGTAATCATTAGGAAAATGCAAATTAAAACTGCATGATATACACCCATTGGAATGAAAAAGTTGACAGTCACACAGTAGGGTTGTAATCAGCACTTGCAGCCTGAATAGATAACGCTTATAATATTTGCTAGACATTTTGGTGGTTTTCTGATACGGTTTTAGGCTCTTGACTTTCCTATACCACTGAGATTGCTTTATAATTGAGGTGTTGGTTTCAACAATTTTCATAACTCATAAAATTTGCAATTCCCTGGAAACATTTGGAGGAAATAATATCAGGGAATTATTTCAATCAGCACCTTCAGTGTTTACATGATAGGTTTTATCTGCTGTGATGCCCTTCTTCCATAAAGATAATCATTTCTTCTTAAGTTTCCTTTTTGTTTGCAAAAATCATCTTACTTCCGTTGTCCCCAATTGCAGTTATTTCTGATTCTGCCATCTGAACTGCAGTATTTGCACACATAATCTCTATTCAAAATAATATAGCACGTTTTCCAAGCCATTATCTACCACTGGAGGTGTGTTTGTTATTGCTTTCTGTGCCTCTATTGTCTCCTCAACTAGGAATCTATAACACAAAATCCTGCAAAGCTTTTGTCAGAAATGTCATAAAGGAATGTGTTACTACAGAAGATGTGAAAATTCCATTTGGGCTTATTTACCAGCTGAGAGAGATATTCAACGTAGGGACAATATTATCAGCAAAGACTACATTGCAAATAGTAACAGGAATTTTTTGTTAGCTCTTTCTTCAAAAAGAGAGAAATCTAACAGAAAACATTTTTGCAATTACATCAAAATAACCAGTTTTGTGCTAGGTTTTCCACTGCTATTACAATATTGCCCATTAACTGTATTTATAAAGTACTCAGTGACAAAAAAAATTGTTTGACAGACATATCCCACAAAAGATTTTTTTCTGAGATTGTAGTTTTACTTCAAATAAAAGTCTGGGAATATCTAAAACAATATTTCTAGATGAAAGAAGCGAATCTAAGGGAATTAATGGAGATTCATTTAACCTTTAACATCCCAAGAAGTAACAGCATTTTGGAGGGGAAATAAAAGAGGAAAGTGAATCTGAAATTAATGACCATTATCATTTAGAAATACACACATATAGAATTTTGGAAAATAGAGCATCCCAGAAGTTATTATGCTACCTGGCTAAAACATTTAAAATTTCTTCATTTGTGGTAAATTTAAGTAAAGGCTTGAACATATCTATCTGTCTATCTATCTATCCATCCATCCATCCATCTCCTAAATCCTAAGTGAAATGGCTAAAAGATATATAAAATAAGAGGAAATCCGTATCACACATTCAGTCAACTCCAGTCTAATCTGCCTCTACATCTCAAATGAAATTGAGCCTATCAAGGTCACAAAGCACTTCCATGATTCCAGACTCAAGGTCTAGAATCTTTCTTTTCTAGTTCACCCATTCTGCAGTTTTAGACACAAATGCTCCTCCTCTTATTGCCTGCTTACTCATTATGTTCTTTTCAGACTTCTTTGCAGCTACTTCTCTTCTTTAAATCTTTATGTCAAAGTATCACTGAACTCAGTTCCTCCTTATTCACGTCTTCATGGGCACACACTTCTGATATGATTTTATCCAGTCCCTTGGCTTTACATAAAATCTATTTGCTGATGAATTCCAAATCCATGACTTTAAATCTGACACCTTCCTTAAGCATTCCCAACTCTTTCTCACCTCTGACATCTACAAGTGTTGATAATCTACTACTAAAGTCTGGACTACTCTTCTGCCATACAGTTCTCAAATAAAATCTCACCTCTTTAAGAGGCTTTCTCTGACCACCTTATCTCAATTAAAAAACCCAACCTCTTTACTGCAGTATCAATCTATCCTCTATAATAGCAATATTACTCATACAATTAGTCAATCTTTTTTATATCTTGTTAACCAGTTTATTGTTTGATTCCAATACCGTAGCATAAATTCCAGGAGGACAAAACCATATTTTGTTGTTGCTGCTGTTGATGTTCTCTCATACCAGCAATATAGTAAAAATATTAAATATTTATTAAATAAATGACATGATTTTTCTTTGCACAATTTCTGCAGGTAAAACCAAGGTTAAGGAAGAAGCCAAAGACTAAGGAAGGGAAAGGAAGAAATCAAAAAAATCTTTGTGGTGAAAAAAAGTATTTTATTAGGAAGTGGAGAATTCCAGCAGAAACCCAATAATACAATTGAGAGATGCTGATTGAAGGTAAGAGACAGACATAGAAGAAAACAGAAAAACTCTACAGAATTTATCTCTTCAACCTCTACATTATGAATATTCAGAAAGAAATATATCCTGTAATCTGGAGGATAAGTAAAGCCATTGAGAGTATTCTGTGCATTATAATTTTAATAACAAAAATACAATAAGGTATTAGTTAACATTTTAGGAGAACTCCTAAGCACTTAACTATATTAACTCAGTTCTAAAAATAACACTGCATTTTTCCTATTTTAGATTACAAATCAAAAGTTAAAACTAACACCAATTTTTAATCTAAAATGAGACAGAAATAGCTCAGTTGGTTAGAGCATGGTGCTAATGAAATAAACACAATGTTTTTAAGATCACATACATCTAGTAAGTAGTAGTACTAAAATTTGAGATGACATTTTCTGCCTCAGCATCTTAAATACTATTCTTTTCTCTATGATGTGTGTCCTTAAACATTGTCCTGACTTGGGTGTGATCTCAAGTGGATCTGTTTAGTAACTTGGAAGAACATACATGGAGTGAGGGTGCAAAGAGCTTTTCTTTCTGTACCACCAGTGTATCCCATCACCTCCTACCAGGTTCCTCCCTCAACAAGTAGGGATTATAATTCAAGGTGAAATTTGGGTAGGGACACAGAGCCAAACCATATCATTCTGCCTCTGGCCCCTCCCATGTCTCATGTCCTTTTCACATTTTAAAACCAATCATACTGTCCCAATAGTCTGCCAAAGTCTTAACTCATTCCAGCATTAACTCAAAAGTCCAAGTCTAATGTCTTATCTGAGAAAAGGCAAGTCCTTTCAACCTATGACGCTGTAAAATTAAATACAAGTTAGTTACCTCCAAGATACGATGGAGGTGCAGCATTGGGAGAAATTGGCCAAAACAAAGAGGCCGCAGACCTCATGTAAGTCAGAAAACTAGCAGGGTGCTTATTAAATCTTAAAGCTTCATAATACTCTCCTTTGACTCCATGTCTCACATCCAGGAAATACTGATGCAAGAGGTGAGCTCCCAAGGCCTTGGGCAGCTCTGCCTCTGTGGCTTACAGGGTTCAGCCCCTGTGGCTGCTTTTATGGGCTGGCATTGAGTGCCTGTGGCCTTTCCAGGCACATAGTGCAAGCTGTTGGTCTATCTACCATTCTGGGGTCTGGAGGAGGAAGGTTCTCTGCTCAAAGCTCCACCAAGCAGTGCCCCAGTGGGGACTTTGTGTGGGGCCTTTGATACTATATTTTTCCTTTGCACTGCCCTAGGAGAGGTTCTCCAAGAGGGCTCTGTCCCTATAGCAGACTTCTGCCTGGACATCCATGTGTTTCCATACATCCTCTGAAATCCAGGTGGAGGTTCTCTAACCTCAACTCTTGTCTTCTGCATAACCACAGGCCCAACACCATATGCAAGTCACCAAGATGTGGGGCTTACACCCTCTGAAGCAATGGCCTGAGATGTGCCCTGGACCCTTTTAGCCATAACTGGAGTTGGAGGAACTGAGATGCAGGGTGCAATGTCCCAGGGCTGCACAGAGCATCAGAGCCCTGCGCCTGGCCCATTTTTCCCTCCTAGGCCTCCAGGCCTGTGATGGGAGGGGTTTCTAGGAAGGTCTCTGACAGGTCTTGGAGATATTTTCCCCATTGTCTTGGCTATTAACATTCTTGTTACTTATGCAAATTTCTGCAACCAGCTTGATTTCCTCCCCAGAAAATGGGTTTCTCTTTTCCACCACACGGTTAGCCTATACTTATTCCACATTTTCTTCTTCATTTTTAAACATAAGTTCCAATTTCAAACCATCTCTTTTGTGAATGCATATAACTGAAGACCCTCAGAATCAGCCAGTTTATCTCTTGAATGCTTTTCTGCTTTAAAGTTTCTTCCCCAGATACCCTAAATCATCTCTCTCAAGTTCGAAGTTCCACAGATCTCAAAGGCCAAGGCAAAATACTGCCAGTCTTTTTGCTAAAGCATAGCATTAGTTACCTTTATTCCAGTTCCCAATAAGTCCCTCTTCTCCATCTGAAACCACCTCAGCCTGGACTTCCTTGCCCATATCAGTATCAGCATTTTGGTCAAAACCATTCAAAAGGTCTCTAGAAATTCTAAACTTTCTCTCATCTTCCTGTGTTCTGAGTTCTACAAGTTGTTCCAACCTCTCCTGGTTACCCAGTTCTAAAGTCATATCCACATTTTCAGGTTATCCTTAGAGCAGTATCCCACTACTAGAACCAATTTCCTGTATTAGTCCATTTTCATACTGCTATAAAGATACTACATGAGACTGGGTAATTTATAAACAAAAGAGGTTTAATTGACTCAGAGTTCCACATAGTTGGGGAGGCCACTGGAAACTCACAATCATGGCCAAAAGGGAAGCAAGTCACATCTTACACAGTGGCAGGAGAGAGAGAGAGATCACAGGGAAAACTGCCACTTTTAAACAATCAGAGCTTATGAGAACTCTCTCACTATCATAAGAACAGCATAGGGAAAACTGCCCATGATCCAATCACCTCCCACCAGGACCCTCCCTTGACGTGCAGGGATTACAACTTAAGATGAGATTTGGGTGAGGACACAGAGAAAAACCATATCAACCAGCAACCCTCTAAGTTGGCTTAGAAGGCTCATTAACATCCTAAAGCATTGAGATAGTGCTTGTCCACAAGACTCAGAAATATGTCAGTGCTGTGGACAGTCAGTAGGTAATACGGTGGCTGTTGTTGTTGGGATGTCTTTATCCAATGTCAGTGAGCAGAGGACTAACAGGGCTTTGTATCCTTAGTGATATAGGCTGCTCTTTTAAATAAAGACTAAAAAAAAAACACAGATGCAGGCTTAAGTACTTGATGCCGACTACCACCACTTATCTCACACACACAGACACACAGAAAGACAGGCAGACAAAGATGAGAAAGAAAGGAGAGAAAGAGACACACAGAGACAGAAAGACACAAAGACAACTTTTCCTTTACTTGCCAATCAATTTTTCATAAAGGATCATTATAGCTTTAAGATGTTGAACACATTTTCTCAAGAGAGGTATTTAGGAATTATCTGTTTTTTAAGTATTATTTTATTTCAATTTCTCTTTTACAATTAAAAACTTAAGATTCATTTGGAAAAACTTCATTTATTCCCTATGTTAAGATTGATATCTACTCTCACATGTTCATGCATTACTTTTCAGTTTGATATCAAGATTATGTTACTTTCATAACATAAATGGAAAAGCCTTGCATTGCTTTCAAAACTCTGTAGCCATATATAAAGGAAGGAAAGTTTGTGTTTCCTAAAAGCTTATGAAAAAAGAGACCCTAAGATCGTCTCAATCCAATTCTTTTTATTGAGTTAATAATTTTAAAATAATTTTCCCATTATAGTTTTTTATGCTTTTATATCCTTTGAAAACTGATATATTCCTAAAATGTCACACTTTACCTTTAGATTTTTATAAAGAATTGACATTACTTTTCTCTCATATTTAAAAATCTGATCTACAGTAATCCAACAAAGATATATTGAGGCCTATTATCTGCCGGGCTGATCTGAGGTCTGGATATATAATAGCAAATGAAATAAACAAAAATTCTCACAGTCATGGAGCACAAATTTCAATGTAACTTAAGTCTCATTGCTAATATTCATGATTTAGGTATTTTATTTTTAATTAGCTTCAATCAAGATTTGTCAGTGTTTATTGACATATTGATATGCTGAACCTTGTAAATAATTTATAGAGTCTTTCTATGTTTCTAATTCATCAAGGTGTAATTGTTATTGATAATAACACATTCATCTGTATATTTGAGCTTGTTCCATTGTTTATTGTTTTCTGAGCTGAAACAAAAGGCCAGTCCTTCCTTCCACCTTTCTCTTTTACTATTTTTCCTCTCTCTCTCTCTGGCTTCATTCCTTGCTTTCTTCTTGCTATATTTGTAGGTAAAAGCATACTATTATTATTATTTTCGTTTTACATTAAAAAAATTCTTATTTAAATAATAATTTGTTTCTTTTAAAAAAAGCCTTGTAGCAAAAATGACAAAGATGAACATCTATTAATTAATAATGACGGTAGAGATTTAGATTATTTAGATCTTTAAATAAGAAAGATTTTTTATTTAAAGATTTAAATAACAAAATTTGAAAGAAATATTATTTTTAAATAAGAAAGATTTAAAAAGAAAATAAGGAGGCCATTAGTATGCTTTTACATGCAAATATACCTCTACTACAAATATTTTAACCTGGAGTTGTACATATTAACTTGATATTTTAGAGTTTATAATTCACAATTTGTTTTCCCCCTTTCCCTCAAAATTTTGTTATGATTCATCTTGTTTTTGTGGGAGAAATATTTACAATTTTCTGAATAATTAGATTTTTAAATTGCTGTTTCTAGCAGGGTCATTCTTTTTATATTTTATTGGCATTTTTCTAAGAAGATGTAATCTGTACTATTTTGACTCTTAGAATGTACTAAAGATTTTCATTATGAATAAACCATAAACATATGAAAAGGCTTTTATAAATTAAGAGTTTTCTATTATTTTTAAAAACTAAATCTTTATTTTTTTCCCTTGGATATTTTTAACGCTGAGGGTTCGATGTAAAATTTGGGGATTTTCTCATATCTCTAATAACTTTTTTTCCATCTTATATGCATTTTGTTTTGCAAAAATAGCAAATATATATTATAGATTATATCTCAGTACTTCAATCTCTGCCATCATTATTAATTAATAGATGTTAATCTTTGTCATTTTTGCTAAAAGCTTTTTTTAAAGAAACAAAACACTTCAGTTAAGTGTTATTTTCCATAAGGTAAATCCCCTCTGGGCACCCACCTGCGCCTTCACCTTCTCTCCACTCTCACGGTCTCTTCTGCTGCTCTCTAGGTCAGTCAATCACTACTAACATGTTGGTTGGTATACTTGTGGTCCACCTTTTTGTGTGTGCCTTGCAGACATATTTATGTAAACTTGGATTAATATTTTAAATTGACATAAATGCTGTGGTATTCTATTATCATTCTGCACCTTGCTTTATTCACTTAATTTTATAATTTCTGAATTATACTAAAATTATATTCTAAATTTTCTTTATACACATACACACACACCTCATTATTTTAATTTTCTCTAATATTTTCCAACTTTTTTCACATTCCCACTCTTATACTCAATTATCACATACCACTTTTTTTCAAACACCCGATGCTTTTTCTCTTTTTACTTACTGAAAATTGGAATGAGAAAAGATTCCCCATAAGCTCTCACCACAGTCACCACACTATTAGCCCCTGAAGCTTCTTAAAACAAAAGCCTTAGCCAAATTAAATTTAACACAGTTTAATTCAGCAAAGGATTTGCAAATCAGGCACCCTCCAGAGCCAGATGAGGCTCAGAGAGACCAGTACAGTCATGTGGTAGAAGACTTATGGAGAGAAAACGGGAAGTGACTTACAGAAAATGGAAGTGAGGTACAGAAACAGCTGGATTCCTTACAGCTTTGGCATTTGCCTTAAGGGAACATGATCTGAACAGCTGACTCCCTTTGATTGGCCAAAACTTGGTGATTGGCACAAGAGTAGATTATATTTGCTTTACACTATCAGCTAGATTACAGTTCACTCTGTGCAGACAAACTCTTAGGCCCAACTTAAAATACATGAGGAGGGAGCTTTAGGTTAAACTTGAGTTTTAGCAAGCTCTACACTCAGATTTCCCCCACATAGAATGAATGAACTGCCCACAATCCTATCAAAGTCCAGAATCTCCACATATACACTAGATTGTATCCTTTTTTCCTTGTCAGAAACATTTTTTCCCACTATTTCCCTTTCTCTCTTGCATCACCTTTTTGATCCTTTATCAATGGATCGTCTGCATGAGTCTTCTTTTGATGCCATTTTACCTCCTGCTACCACTACATTGGTCTAATCCCCTTTCTGGTACAATTCTTAAAAATAGCGATGGACATTTTTGTATCCATTCACTGGCAAAGAGCCCTTTAGTTTATTCTTGCCTCTCTTGCAGTCTGTCTTGCACGTATTTTCCTTTCCTACAATTCTGGCACACCAGTGGCATACTTCTTTAGTTGCTTTCCAGGAAGAAAGCTTCTTGTTATTTCTATATTTATTTGGGTCACATTTCAATGCTGAATTTATTGTTAACATGAAGCTAAATAATATTTCGAAGAATGCAAGGTGTATAAATGAAACAAATAAGCTAATAACCTTGAAAAATTGAAATGGAAATGTGTTCTACTGTGTGATGTTAATGCTTAGAATTTAGTGGCAAAGTCAAAGTATCAGTAGCAATTAATATAATGTGTTAGATGAAAGAGATATTTGGTTAAAGGCTTGGTGACCACCCACTCGTCATAAGCCAGAGGGAAACAAATGTTCTATTCAGTTTTCTTTCATTCTCAGCTATTTGCTACAGTGTTCAAATATCTAGAGTAATTTGCCCAAGGCATAATTTTCATGAAGCACTGCTCTAGCTAGGAAGGCTACTGGTAGTATAGAAAAATTACTTATAAAGTTAAATTAGATTTGTAGAACTTTAAACACCATAAATTCTCTTTATTTTCTCCCTTTTCTGTCTGGCCACCTAGGAAACCTTTATCACAAGGGTCTTCTAACTTGGGACGATAGTTTTCCGAGGTCCCATAGTGCCCAAATTATAAGAAACTGTAGGCCAAAATAAAGAGAGATGAGAAAAGCCTACTAATGGGAAGAGCAACATGCTTTTGTGCATTCAAAAACAAGACTTTCACTTGGATCAGAGAATTGTTGCTATTTGGCAATCTACGAACAAAATCCTTTACCCTGCTTCTTCTAACACTATTCAGTTTACTTTTCTACTTTTACAAACATCACCATTTCTCCATTTCATTTTTTTGAAATATAATCTTTAAAAAATGTTTCACCAGAAACTATGAAGTAAAATGACTTTTCCAAGTATCCAACATGTTCTTAATTCTATTAATAGTCCGCTCTCTTTAAACTCACTGCAAACTGATTAATCCATAACCATTCAACTGGATGGCTGCACTGTAACAGGCACTGGGATCTGGATTACACATCAGCTTTTCCTCATGGAGTTTATGTTTCAGCATGAAAGAAATAATTTAAAATGTGACGAGGGTTATGAAAGGTCATATAATATGAAAGTGTATGGTAAGGAGGTCAAGGAATAATCTTGGGAAGCAAAATTTAAGCTGAGATTTGAAAAACATGTAAGAATTAGCCAAGCAGGGAGATTCAGGCATATTTGCCACAGAATCTGAAATGGAACTAATGAAAGCAGCATATCTGGCTAGAGTATAAAAATACAAGTAGGAGGCATTTTTTACAAATATAAAAAGGGAGGCAAGGGAATATTACAAATTCTATTTTCAACAATGTGTAAAGAGGTAAATAATATATTATCTGATATAGTCTGGCTCTGTTTCCTCACCCAAATTTCATGTTGAATTGTGATCTTGAGTGTTGGGACTTGTGGCAGGGGAATGGTGGGAGGTATGGGATCTTGGGGGTAGTTTCTAATGGTTTAGCACCATCCCCCCGTACTGTCTTATGAGTGTGTTCTTACGAGATCTGATTGTTTAAAGGTATGTGGCACTTCCCTTTAGCTCTTTCTCTCCTGGTACCATGTGAAGACATGTTTGTGTCCCCTTTGCCTTCCACCATGATTGTAAGTATACTGAGGCCTCCCAGCCATGCTTCCTGTACAACCTGCAGAACTGTGAGTCAATTAAACCCCCCTTCCTCATAAACTGCCCAGTCTCAGGTGTTCTTTAGAGCAGAGTGATAATGGACTAATACATTACCTCACTAGTACCAAAGTGCCTTCGGGAGAAAAAGAAAACACTATCTTTGTTCAAAGATGACCCTTGATTAGCCACTTGGTATAAAGATAGAATCACTGAAGGCAGAGGTGTTTGCAGTTCTGTTCCACCTGAGACAGGGAGAAAGTTGGGTAATTTTCTTTCTTTCTCTTTTCCATCTGGTCTCAAGGATAAGAGATTAGTAGGAAATGTGTAGAGAAATAATAAGGGACAAAGAGTGTCTTAATTTGCATTTCCCAAAGCATAGTTCTTTTTTCTTCTCTCCGCTTTTGACATGCTCTTAGACATAGGAGTTTATTTGGGAGGTGATCTCAGGAAGCAGAGTGGGGGAATCAGAAGGGAGAAACAGAAAAGAAAGAAAAGCCAATAAAGGGAGTGTTGCTGACCTGGTAGCTATGATGGGTAATTACGTTCCATGCTGCTGGGGACCTCTGAGAAACCTGGAATACTCTGCTTCACACCGTCATTTTAAAAGCTTCACTCAGCCAGCCTTTGCCTGCCTCTGCACACAGGCTTGGCAGTCTCCTAAGGTGCTGGAGACAGTCCTAAGGCAGAAGAGGTAACTGCATGAAATCAGGTGCTATGATGAAATGGGGCATAGAATACAAAGAATCAACCAAATGATAAAATGCTGGGTACTACAGGGGAATACAGTCATAAGAACCCTCAAGTGTAAAGTGGAGATACAACTTTTGATAATTCAGAAGCCTAATATACACCATCAGTTTGATTTGCTGCAATATAAACCTTGATCCACATCACACGTCTCAGATTTATCCATGAAAATCTTCATCTCGCTCTTACCCTCTCTTTCAAACACACATACATGTGTACATACATCTCACACTTCATGTCCTATAATGGAGAAATAGGATGCTTGGTAGAAATTAATAAAAGGCTTAATCTTTACATGTTGGTAATCTGAAGTGAAGAAGATGACAGCCCCTGCCAGAGCTAGAACCTAGAGTCCACTTGACTCTGACAACACACACACATCCTCCAAACTGGGACATTTTCAATAATCATAAAACGTTTGGATTCTCAGGGGGTAAAGAATTGTGATATGATCTCCAGATTCACTGGGACAGGAGACTTCAAGTGCTATCAATTTTTTTATGTTGAAAAGCTGAACTTGCATGTTCTTAATGGATTTTGAGGACAAACTCATAGGATCCAATTGGAATTTCTGGTTACAGGATAGAGATTCAATTAGAATGAGGTTAAAAGTAGGTATAGGGAGAAAAATTAGCAGGTATGTTGCCACAGTCTCACCAAGAGACAAAATCATTAAGGCCTGGCTATTGAAAGATAAGGGGACAAATGAGTGAAAATGGTAAGCATTTCAATTTGAAGAAATAGAAAATTAAGGTGCAATTTCTTAAAATTGGAAATACTGATGAATGAAACAGTTTTAGGGGCTAGGTATATTTAATTTGGAGCGTGTCTGAATACTTTGTGAAGGGAATGAATCTATACATATCGAGTGAGATTTACATATTTGAAATTCAAAAAAGACATGGGGTTAGAGATAATAATGTGGAATAATAATCACCTTCATAAACTATAACTAAAACTATTGGAGTGGATAAGATCTTCTAGGATTAGACTGAGCTATGGAGAGAGAAAGACAGAGAGAGAATTAGAGACAGAAAGTAAGAAGGAAAAATCCTAAAATTATAAATATATAAGGGCAGGGAGAGGAGGAGGAGACATTACAGAAGACTAAGAAGGCATATTCAGATATATAGAAAAACCAAGATAATAAGCTCACAAATTCAAAAGGAAAGGGTCTCTTTAGAAGGAGATACTGAGTGCTACAGAGTGTTCAAACACAATAAAGATTGAAATACGTCCACTTATTCTAACACCCTGAAGGGCAGTGCGACTCTGGTGAAGAGTGTTTTAGAAAGGTTAAATATAATAAAGACTTGAATATATCCACTGACTTTCAACCTGGAGAACAAGGGTGACCTTGGTGGGGAGAATTTCAGTGTAGTGATGGGTTGAGACATATTGGAGTGAGTGAGAAATGAAGAAATGTAGACATCAAGGGGCAGCAACTGGTTCAAGGTATTTGGTTGAAGGGGTTTAGTTTTCACAAAAAACAAAGGAAGTAGGTATTATTCCTATCATCTTAGGGATGGCCAAACTGAGTTTTATAGAGGTTACATTGTCAAAAGCCACATAGTAAACACCAGAGCAAAAATTCAAAGATATCCTGCTTCATTCAAAGATCCAAAATCTATGCTAAATTTACTTAAATCCTTACATCATATCATGGCGTCAGCTTAAAAATATATACTGAAAACAATGTACACTGAAGACGAAGCCATTTTATCATATATAAATGATTTCTCAATAAAAATTAAATTAACATTAAAATATACAGAAATAAACATGCAAAAATTTAGCCTCACTAGTATCAAAGAAAAGGTAATCAAAACATTGGGTGTTTTTTTTTTTACATATTACTTTGACACAGATGTAAAAAGATGTAAATTGTTTAGCCATTACGAAAAACCATATTGAGGTTTCCAAAGAAATTAAAAATAGTACTACCTTACGACACAGTAATTCCTTTCCAGGTCATATACCCAAAGGAAGTGAAATTACTATTTTATAAAAATATCTGCCCTCTCATGTTCTGATGTAGAAACAACCTAAGTGTCTGTTGATGGATCAATGAATAAAGAAACTGTGAAACAGATATTAGTGGATATGTATACATACATATATGTAAGAACGTATATAAATGTAGTTGAACATTGAACAACATGGATTTGAACTGTATGGGTGCACTTACACACAGGTATTTTTTTCAATAAAAGATACACTGAGTGTGCCTTCCTCTCTTGCCTCCCCTTCTTCCACCTCCTCCACCTCTTCAGCTCTGCCATCCCTCCCCTTCTCAGGATCAACTTGAACACAATGATAATGAAAACCTTGAAGATGATCCAATTCCATTTAATGGATAGTAAATATGTTTTCTCCTGCTTATGATTTTCTAATAACATTTCGTTTTCTCTAGCTTACTTTATTGTGAGAATACAGTATACAATATGTGTAACACAAAATATGTGTTATCAACAATTTTTTTCTTTGGTAAGGCTTCTGGTCAACAGTACTCTTTTATTAGTTCAGTTTTTAGGGAGTCAAAAGCTATAAGTGAATTTTTGACTGCAAGGGGAATCAGTGCTCCTAATCCCCCTTTGCTAAAGGGTCAAATATAAATACACACACACACACACACACACACACACACATTCAGGAATATCATTCAGCCTTTACAAAGAAGGAGATCCTGTGGCAACATTAATGAATCTGGAGGATAATATACTATGTGAAATAAGTCAGACACACAAGGAGAAATATTGCACAACCTCACTTATATGTGAAATATTAAAGAAAAATCAAAAAGTGAAATATACAGATGTAGAGAATAAATCAGTGGTCACCAGGGGTTGGGGGGAAGGGAGAAAATGGGGAGCCATAGATCAGTGTGCACAAAGCAGCAGGTATGAAAGATGAATAAGTCTAGAGATCTAATGTACAACATGAAGACTATAGGTCATAAAATTGTACTGTATTTGGGATTCCTGTGAAATGAGTAGATTTTAGCTGTTCGTGCCACAAAAACAAACAAAAATGAGTAACTATGTGAGATGATGGATATGCTAATTTGCTTCACTACAGTAACCATTTTATTGTCTCTATATATCCCATAACATCATATTGTATACCTTAAATATGCACAACAAGTGTTTTTAGAAATGAATGGGTTAGAAAGGATGTTGTGAAGGATGGAATTTCTAATGTGCTTCTGGGAAAGCATTTGATATTCTCTCATGAGACTAAGCTCCTTTAGGGCAGTTTTCATGTCTTAATCATCTTTGTTTTCTGCTTCCTTTTACAATTTCTGAAATAATATTCCCTTATGAAATATTTATTGTCTTTTATTTTATTGAGCTGCACGGAATCAAATAAATAAGAATGTGAGTTCTAGTTCCAACATATGAATAATTGTAAAGCTATTTAAGTATACCTTGAGTATCATTCTGATTATATGTGATTTACTTCTGAATTACTTCACTTCTGAGAAGCATATTTCTATGAATGAAAAGTTTATGTGTATCGTGTGTCTGTGAGTGAGGTTATGAGGGTGTATTGTATGTGTTTTTGATTGATAGATCCAATAAATTAAAAGCCAGTCAATTTTTCGTACTCCTCTGTAAATAGTGTTTGATTATTAATAGCTCTTCAAGGAAAATTTTACCTGTTATTTCCCCATTAAAATTGGCTGGTTATAAACTGAGAAGTCAAAAAGTACTCTAAAGCTTTAATTAGAATGCCTGCTAAGCTGCTACAACAGAGGAACACAAAATTCTGGTAGCTCAAGCAAAATAGAAATTTGCCTCTCACATAAGAGTAGGCAGACTATGGAGGAGGTGACTCTGCTTCATAAAGTCATCTAGAGTCATCATCCTACCTTGCTGCTCTGTTAATCCCTAAAGAAGTAATTCTCAAACTTTGTGTGCATCAGAATCTTCTGAAGAGCATGTCAAAACAGATTGCTGAATCTACCCCTGGAGTTTCTGACTCAGTTGGTCTGGAATGGGGCCTGAAAACTGGCATTCTTAACAAATTTTCATGTGTTAGTGGGAATCAGCTGATGCTACTGAGCTAGGGACTACATTTTATAAACCACTGTCCTAAAATGTTGGCTTGCTCTGCCTGGTTCAAGCTAATCACCAGCATGATCCTTCAAATTCAGTTTTTGAAAAGGGATAAAAAGAAAGGGAGATCTGCCCAGTTATTTTAGTAGAATGGCTTAGAAAAAATAAATATATTTTTTCTCATAGCTCTTATTTGAGAACTTAGTCACAAGGCAGGAAAAAAAAATAGCAATTGAACTTAATTGCCAAGAAAATGGTAAATGTAGTATCTCTAGCTGGGTATATATATGTCCAAATAAAACCCAAGAAGTCCTATTATCAAAAAAATATATATATCAATGCTAGGAGTACTTTAGCAGGCTTCGCTATAGATAAGCACGTATAGAACTGCTAAGACCAAAAAGAAAATTATCTATGTAAGGACATGGGAATAACAATAGCAGTAATAATAATAGCTAAGATTTCAGTATTCATTTTATTCAATCTCTGTGCCAAACACTGTACATATGATAAGTTCCTTAGTTTTCATGGATATTCTATGAGAAGATCATACAATGTCCTCCATCTCTCTAATTTTCAAGAAGAAATACTAATTTATTATTGTAACTTTATTAGTTATTTGATTTTGAGATTTGCCTAACAATGCTAAAATATACATAAAAATTACTCAACTCCTTAAGCACAATATTGGCTTGGGACAGTGTCTCACACCTGTAATCCCAGCACTTAATTAGCCGGGCATGATAGCATATGTCTGTGGTCCCAGCTACTCGTGTGGCTGAGGCGTGAGAATTACTTGAATCTTGGAGGCTGAGATTGCAGTGAGCAGAGATTTCGCCACTGCACACCAGCCTGGGTGACAGAGTGAGACTCTGTCTCAAAACAGAAAAAAGTGCAATATTTACAATTATTTCAGTTCTACTTTAAATCTTTTGCAGTCTAGTTTACCTTTTATTCCTTTGCCAATTTATTATGTATAGATACCTTCATTTAAAAAACTTACTGATAATAATAGCTAACAAATATCGACTATTTATTACATACCAGAACCTTTTCCAGTTTTTAAAAAATGTATTCACATCCATTATGGCAGACAGAAAGCTGGACTAGATTGCAGCTCTGAGTCAGACGGACAGAGTAGCATGTGGAGGCCCACATCATGAATTTAGCTCTGGAACAACTGCAGTAATAAATCAGGATACCCAAGATGACCCACAGACTCTGAAAGAAGCGGATTGCTCCAGCAGGACCCAAGAGACATCCCAAATACTCTGAGTGCCCAAGCTGCATACGTGGGAAAGACCTCCTCCCCCAATCTCCCCCCCACCCACCCCACACTGGGAAAACTGAAGGTCTAGTTTACAGGAGAAGATTTCGACCTTACCCAGAGCTGAATGAATTTAGGGAACCCAGCAAAATATAGGGGTAGAGGAAGCAGCAGGAAAGGACCTGTGAGCTTGCCAGGTCCCAAGCAGGCCATTCCTGTCTGGCATCACAGGGTTCCTTTGGAAGGGCAGCTAGCAATGTGAGGAAAATGCCACAGAAAGAAGGAAGTCTCCAGCTGAACTCTGTAACAATTTGAACTCGTTGAGAAGCCACCTGGCCAGAACTTGTGGGAGGGTGAGAATCTGACTTGCAGAGTCCACAGGCCAAGGAACTAAAGCCCTTTCTTATGTAGCTGGGATGCAAGGGTATCCTGGGGCAAGTTCTCAACCCTGCTTGCACTCTCCCGGAAACAGACTTGGTGCTGTCAGAAGGGAGGGACATGGTGGGAGTGAGAATGGCCCTTCAGATTGCCTGGGAGCTGAGTGAGGCCTGTGACTGCCTCACTGCCTGCTTTCCCCTACTTCCCTGACAACCTACATGACAGCACAGGCAGCCATAATCCTCCTAGGTACATAACTCCACTGACCTGGGAACCTCATCTCCATCCCCCACAGCAGCCACAGCAAGACCCAGCCAAAAAGAGTCTTAGTTCAGACACATCTATCCCTGCCCCCACCTGACAGTCCTTCCCTACCCACCCTGGTAACTGAACACAAAGGTTATGTACTCTTGGGAGCTCTAGGGCCCCACCCACCGCTGGTTACTCTCCAGACTACCACAGCTGATGTTCTCTGGAAAGTGCTGTTGCAGGAGCTGCCGCAGAAACGGATCTCTCGGACACCGAATATTGGAGGAAGGAGTTTCTTTGGCCGGGAGCCAGGTGGCATATTTGCCTAATAGCCAAGCTCACCTAACAAAGGAAGATTTCTTCTTTATATAGGTTTATACTTTAGATGTTACATGTAGAAGAATCTTAGGTTTATAGCTTAACATATGAAAAGGGTCTCTGTTTACAGTCTTAGGAATTACATATGAAAAGGATTTCAGTTTACAGTCTTAGGAATTACATATCAAAAGTGTTTCAGTTTAGAGTCTTAGGAATTAACATATGAAAAGGGCTTCAGTTTACAGTCTTAGGAAAAAGGGAAGTTGATCTGAGATGCCTGGGTCTCCTTCTTCAGTGCCACCCCCTGGCAGGAGGCCAACAAGCACAAAACTTGTGCAGTAAACCACCAATGCTAAGAACCCTCACAGAGTCCATTTCACCCCCCTGCCATTTCTACCAGCACTAGTGCTGGTATCCATACCTGGGAGATCCACAGATGGTTCACATCACAGAACTCTGTGCAGACAAACCCCAGTACCAGCCAGAGCCTGGTAGACTTGCTGTGTGGCTAGACCCTGAAGCGAGAGAGAACAATCACTACAGCTCAACTCTCGGGAATCCACATCCATAGGAAAATGGGGAGAGTACTACATCAAGGTAACACCTCATGAGACAAAAGAGTCTGAACAGCAGCCTTCAGCTCTGGACCTTCCCTCTGACAAAGTCTACCAAAATGAAAAGAAACCAGTAAACCAATTCTGATAATATGACAAAACAAGGCTCTAATATCAACCCTCTCCCTCCGACACAAACCCTACTAGCAGTAGATCCAAATCAAGAAGAAATTCCTGATTTACCTGAAAAAGAATTCAGGAGGTTAGCTAATCAGGGAGGTACCAGATAAAGGTGAAGCCCAATGCAAGGAAAACCAAAAAATGATAGAAGTAAAGGGAGAAAGATTCAATTAAGTAGATAGCATAAATAAAAAACAATCACAACTTCAGGAAACACTGGACACACTTATTGAAATGCAAAATTCTCAGAAAATCACAGTAATAGAATTAAACAAGAAGAAAGAAACCCAGAGCTTGAAGGCAAGTTCTCTGAATTAACCCAATCCAACAAAGACAAAGAAAAAGAATAAGAAAATATGAAAAAAAAATCTCTAAGAAATCTAGGATTATGTTAAACGATCAAACCTAAGAATAAGTCCTAGTTCTTGAGAAAGAAGAGAAATCTAAAAGTTTGAAAACATAATTGGGGGAATAACTGAGGAAAACTTTCCCATCCTTGCTACAGACCTAGACATCCAAATACAAGAAGCACACAGAACACCTGGGAAATTCATTGCAGAAAGATTATTGCCCAGGCACATTGTTATCAGGTTATCTAAAATTAAGACAAAGGAAGGAATGTTAAGAGCTGTGAGACAAAAGCACCAGATAACCTATAAAGCAAAACCTACTAAATTAACAGCAGATTTCTCAGCAGAAACCCTACAAGCTAGAAGAGTTTGGGGTCTTATCTTCAGCCTCCTCAAACAAAACAATGAGCAGCCAAGAAATTCTGTATCCAGTGAAACTAAGCATCTATATAAATGAAAGATACAGTCTTTTGCAGACAAACAAATGCTGAGAGAATTCACCACTACTAAGCTACCACTAAAAGAACTGCTAAAAGGAGCTCTAAGTCTTGAAACAAATCCTGGAAAAACATGAAAACAGAATGTCTTTAAACAACAAATCTCACAGGATCTATAAAACAAAAATACAATTTAAAAACAAATAAACCAAGGTACACAGGCAACAAATAGCATGATGATACCTCACATCTCAATAATAACATTGAATGTAAATGGCCTAAATGCTCCACTTAAAACATACAGAACCTCAAAATGGATGAGAATTTACCAACCAACTACATGCTGCCTTTGAGAGACTGCTTAACACTTAAGGACTCACAGAAACTTAAAGTAAAGGGGTGGAAAAAGGCATTTCATGCAAACAGACACCAAAAGCGAGCAGGAGTAGCTATTCTTCTATCAGACAAAACAAACTTTAAAGGAACAACAGTTAAAAAAGACAAAGCCTTGTTCAACAGGAAAATACCACAATCCTAAGCATATATGCACCTAACACTGGGGCTCCCAAATTAATAGAACATTTACTAGTACACCTAAGAAATGAGATAGGCAGTAAGACAACAATCGTAGGGGACTTCAGCACTCCACTGACAGAACTAGACAGATCATCAGAACAGAAAGTCAACAAAGAAACAATGGATTTAAACTACATCTTGGAAAAAGTGGACTTAACAGATACCTACAGAACATTCCATCCAACAATTGCAGAATACACATTCTATTCAACAGCGCATGGAACTTTCTCCAGGATAGACCATATGATAGGTCATAAAACAAGCCTCAATAAATTTAAGAAAACTGAAACTATTTCAAGCACTCTCTCAGGCCACAGTGTAATAAAACTGGAAATCAACTCCAAAAAGAAACATAAAAACCATGCAAATACATGGAAATTAAACAACCTGCTTCCGAATGATCATTGGGTCAAAAATGAAATGAAGATGGAAGTTAAACAATTCTTCGAACTGAATGACAATAATGACAAAATCTTTCAAAACCTCTGGGATATAGCAAAGGTATGCTAAGAGGAAAGTTCATAGCCCTAACTGCCTGCATTACAAAGACTGAAAGAGCAGAAACTGATAATTTAATGTCACACCTAAAGGAACTAGAGAAACAAGAAGAAACCAAACCCAAACCCAGCAGAGGAAAGGAAATAACCAAGATCAGAGTGGAACTAAATGAAATTAAAGCAAAAAAATACAAAAGATAAATGAAACAAAAAGCTGTTTCTTTGAAAACATTAATGAAATTGATAGACCATTAGGAAGATTAACCAAGAAAAAATGAGAGAAAATCCAAATAACCTTAATAAGAAATGAAATGGAAGATATTACAACTGACACCACTGAAATACAAATGATCATTCATAGTTACTATGAAGACCTTTACTCACATAAGCTAGAAAACCTAGAAGAGATGGAAAAATTCCTGGAAAAATACAACCCTCCTAGCTTAAATCAGGAATTAGATACCCTGAACAGACCAATAACAAGCAGTGAGATTAAAATGGCAATTAAAAAATTACCAACAAAAAAAGTCCAGGACCAGATTCACAACAGAATTCTACAAGACATTAAGAATTGGTACCAATACTTTTAACACTATCCCACAAGACAGAGAAAGGGAGAACCCTCCCTAATTCATTCTATGAAGCCAGCATTATCCTAATACGAAAACAAGGAAAGAACATAACCAAAAATGAAAACTACACATCAATATCCCTGATAAACCAGACGCAAAAATCCTCAGCAAAATACTACCTAACTGAATCCAAGCAAATATCAAAAAGATAATCCACCATGATCAAGTGGGTTTCATTCCAGGGATGCAGGGATGGTTTAACATATGCAAGTCAATAAATGTGATACACCACATAAACGGAATTAAAAACAAAACTCAAATGATCATCTCAATAGAGACAATTGCAAAATTGTGGAATCAACCCAAGTGCCCATTAATCAATGAGTGGATAAAGAAACTGTGATGTATATATACGATGGAATACTACCCAGTCATAAAAAAGAAAAACTAACAGCATTTGCAGTGGCCTCGATAAGGCTGGAGTCTATTATTCCAAGTGAAGTAACTCAGAAATGAAAAACCAAACATTGCACGTTCTCACTAATATGTGGGAGTTAAGCTATGAGGAGGCATAAGAAAGATACAATGGACTTTGGAGACTTGGGGGGAATGGTGGGAAGGGGACAAAGAATAAAAGACTACAAATATGGTGCTGTGTATACTACCTGATGATGGGTACACCAAAATCTCAGAAATCACCACTAAAGAACTTATTCATGTAACCAAATACCACCTTTACCGCAATAACCTATGGAAAAGTTTAACAAAAAGTATTAGCCTATTAATTTACGATACAATTGGGAAACCCCACTATCAGTAGGCACTCTAATTATCTTCATTTATTTAATGAGATAATTTGGGAACAAACTTACTCAAGATCCCAGAGCTCAAAGAAGCTGTTCTGTGCTCTTAACCACTATGAAATGAATCTATAACTTATTATTGTATTATAAAGAGTAGTAAAATAAATATTAAAGTGGTGTAACTAGATAGTGAAGAAATGTTGCATGATTTTTCCACCATATAAAATATATATAAAACATATTTTTCACTTTGGTAAAATTGTCATGAAATGTATATTTTGAGACACGTTACTAGGGAGTCATAATGGAGCTCAATGGAACTAAAATGGATTTCCAAATGAGTAGACAGCATCCATCTGGTCTGTTACCATTTCTAAAATGTCTGTGCTTTTGTTGCAAATTAGCATAAGCCCACTAAGATCATTTGCACTGTAGTCATTGAAGTTTTAATGAAAGAACACAAAGAACTCAAAAGCATTGTCTATATTCTCTGTGTCAGTTCCCTGCCTTTCATACTCTCAATGTCTCTCTTTGAGAGACAGTCATACGGACTGAAATGCAGTGTATCTTAGCTCACTAAAACCACAGCCTCCCAGGTTCATGCGAACCTTAGCAGCCTTCTGAGTAGCTGGGATTCACCACCACACCCGGGTAATTTTTGTATTTTTAGCATAGATGGGGTTTCATTACGCTGCCTAGGCTGGTCTCAAACTCCTAGCCTCAAGTGATCCTCCTGCCTCAGCCTCCCAAAGTGCTGGGATTACAGGTGTGAGCCACCATGCCTAGCCTCTCATTCTCTCTTTATCTCACTCATTCCAGTAAGGCTTTCATTTTGTTTTGTTTAACAAGGAATAACATTTAATAAAGAGACTGGACATACTAGGATTTGAGTTCATACTTAGTTATTCCAGAGCTATATGATTTTAACAGATTAACCTATTGAAATGTCAATTCCTTTATCTGAGAAATAGTAATAGCCAAAATATAAATAGCACCTGTTATGAAATATGCATTGTCCTCAGCAATTAACAGAAATTAATTCACTTAATTCTCACAACAAACATATGGAGTAGGTGTTATGAATACATAAGGGTTAAATAAACTGATAGAGGTCCTGTAGTAAGTAAAAAGCAGAGCATGGACTTGAATCCAGGTGTTCTGCCTCAAGGGTCTTTCAGCATTTTTTCTTTTTAAATTATCGATTAACAGAACATTGCAATATTTGTACAAAGAGGTCCATTCACCCAGCTTCCCCCATGGTCACAGCTTATGTAAGTATAATAAATACCAAAACCAGGAAACCGATCCTCATATTTACATGTTTAGATGTATATTTATATGTTTAAAATATGTATGTATATAATGCATATATGTCATTTTATTACACACATTTATGTTGTCATTTCTGCAATATAGATACATATTCCATCACAAAAATCATTTTTGTCACTCCTGTGTACTCAAACCACACCATCTCTTGCTCCTTCCATTCAGGCTTTTGCTTCACTGTGCTGAGACTGTTCTTCTCAGGTTTACTCATAAATCCATTACCTAAGTCCTTATGTTATTCAGGCAGCCATCAGCATCGGACATGGTGAATCACTCCTCTATTTTGAAGCCATTTTTTATCTTGTCTTCTACCTCACTATTCTCTTGATTCTCTGCGAACCTCATATGCTGCTCCTTCTCAGTGTCTTTTGCTGGTTCCTCTTCCTCTCTTCTGAATCCTGACACCTTTATATTAACTCAATTCTCAGACCTCTATTCTTTTCTTCCCCTATCTTCCTGCTTTACACTTAAGTACAATCTTAAATACAATACAATTCCAAATGTGTATCACTCGTTTGAGGTTCTTCCAAAGATGTTATTCATTTTCCCAATTGTTCACTAGACAATTCACTTGAATCTAACATTGCATTATATACTTAACATTTCCAGAAACAAATTCCTGATTTACCCTTCCCAACTCTATTTTTATGACATATTACTCATTTTAACTAATAAAAATTCTACTCTTCCAATGGTTTAACTCCAAAACATGTGCTTTTAATCATGTTCTACTGCAGTTATCATAGATTTCCTCCACAAAAACAAATAAGTACATAAGTAAATAAATAAACAAATAGTGAGAGAATTATATTTAAACTGGTACCTTGATCTCTTTCTACTCCAAAAACTGACAATAAAGAAAAATATATTTTGGTTGGGTGCTGTGGCTCATGCTGTAATCCCAGCACTTTGGAAGGCCAAGGCGAGTGTATTGCCTGTGGTCAGGAGTTAAAGACCAGCCTAGCCAACATGGTGAAACCCCATCTCTACTAAATATGCAAAAAGATTAGCATGGTGGTGGGTGCCTGTAATCCCAGCTACTCAGGAGGCTGAAACAGGAGAATAGCTTGAACTGGGAGGCAGAAGTTGCAGTGAGCCAACATAGCACCACTGCACTCCAGCCTGGGCGACAGAGAGAGACTTTGGCTCAAAAAAAAAAAAAAAAAAGATTAAATTAAATTAAAATATTCTATCTACCTAAACCATTTCAAAGTAAACTCAATGTGCCAGTTAAACTCATGATTCAAAAACAATACTTTTGTGTCAAAAGGCAAAGCTGAACATGTAACCAGTTGTCTCAGGTTGACATTTCGCATTTCAATCTATTTCCATAACAATGCAAGTTACTTAAAAGCAGAGACTGTTTCCTCATATACAGATTCCCAGCAGCTAGTAAAGTGCCTCACACATGACCGACACAAAATAAATGTTCATCAAATAAATAAAAAATAATTAGAACTAAAAGAAAATAGATTTGAGGGTAAGAAGCAGCAATGGTTAATGCCATATGTTACATAAATACATTAATAAATTTTATCTTATGGAATTGATATGCAGATATTTTTAATAATATAAGAGAAATCAGCTTGCAATTTCTTAATTTAAATATAATGCATTAATAAATTAAATGTATTAATTTCTGGTATCTATTATACCACTGCACAAATAATTGGATTATAATAGTGCTACCACAAAATCTAACAACTTTAATGGAATGTTTTAGTGATAATTCAGTTGTGAGCTATTAGTCATAACCAAGTACATGCCACAACTCAACATCCACACATCGGAATTGATACCTGTTAATATGCATACACAGCTGCTTTCTATGAGCTGACAGGAATTTGACTCTACCAAAAAAACAAACAAACAAACAAAAAAAACAAAAAAAAAATCAGGGGAATAATACTTTTAGTTTTTTTTGTTTTTTTGTCTTTTTTTTGTAGGTAAGAGTAAAGACTTAAGGACAGAGCACCAGTTGTTTTGTTATTTTTATACACCTTTTGCCTTTCTCTTCACTGTTAATGGCACACTTTGGCACAGTCAATGTCAGGCTTTAGAATATTCTGCGGACTTTCCCCACTGCCACATGAGGCATAAAGTGTCCAACTTATGTGAGAGTTTTTCCCACTCAGCATCATGTTGAGTGCTTTACAGATTCGCTGAGCTCAAAATGATTAAGGGTGCATGCAAGTGAGTTGCAGATAGGAGGAATAATGCGGGTTCCGCACAGTCATTGGCATTGGCATATGTTGAATACATAGGAGCATCTTCATTGAAAAAATGATGCTACTTGCTGAGTGTTTCGGTTGATTTACACAGACAGTACAATGTACTGTCTTTGATGTCCAGTAGCATGAAAACAATATATATAAGCCTGAGTATATCTAGCTGTCTGTTAACTTATATATAAAAAATTTTGGATTTTACTCAGGATCATCAAAAGGGAAATTCAAAGTACAATCACCTTGTTTTTTTTCTGTAGGTTGAAAGTACTACAAATTAAATGACTCTTCCAAGTTCCCAACAGGAGGAGAGAAAAATATCAGCTTTGCTGTTTGTTGTTAAATGCCAGCAAAAGTCACATTTTAAAAATGTTTAAAAAAAAATTTAGGCTCTAAGGTCAATGATCTCTTGTATTAATAAAGGATTTCATCCAGAGGAAAAGAGTAAAGATGAAATGTGCATGTGGATTCATAATCAACTTGAAACACCAAGGAGGCAACTCAATCCCAATTAAATAAAAAATGTTTGCTGAATGCTTTCTTGAAGTTTTCCCAAATCCTTCTTAGTACAAGTTGTTCCTATGATAAGTAATTCAAATTGGATTCTCAATAATAAACCATAGACTAATGAAGTAAACTGAATTTGAAACCAATTTAACTATTGTCTATTTTGTTTTGTTTTGCTGTTGTTTGGTTGGTTTTTTATTTATTATTATTATTATTTCATTAAAAAACATTCAGGTTCTAAACATTTTCACTTTGCTAGCTTTGAAAATTCTCTGAGTCTCATGGCATTTTCTTGATAATAAAAAAGATAGGCTGTAATATCAAAAATAAAAACCTAAACTGAATAGAGCTTATATCTATATATAAATTCTCAGAAAGGGGTGTGCTCCGCTGAATTCGCACTGATGCTTTTTTGGGTTCATGCTGCATTTTAAAAGTTTTCTTAGGCCGGGCGCGGTGGCTCACGCCTGTAATCCCAGTACTTTGGGAGGCCGAGGCGGGTGGATCACGAGGTCAAGAGATCGAGACCATCCTGGTAAACATGGCGAAACCCCGTCTCTACTAAAAATACAAAAAATCAGCTGGGCATGGTGGTGCATGCCTGTAATCCCAGCTACTCAGGAGGCTGAGGCAGGAGAATTGCCTGAACCCAGGAGGCGGAGGTTGCGGTGAGCCGAGATCGCGCCATTGCACTCCAGCCTGGGTAACAAGAGTGAAACTCTGTCTCAAAAAAAAAAAAAAAAAGTTTTCTTAAAGCCAAAAACCTTCCATAAAAGAGTACATCTAATATTTAAGGTGAAGTGTATGGAATTCTAGCTTGATCTTTTACCTCTTTCATGTGCCAATCCCCTTTGTCTGGCTTATCATAGTTAATTAAAAATTAGCTCCTTTTTCTGTGTCTCTTAAAATTGGTGGTGAAAGGCTAAAGAAGTTAGACCTCATTCATGTTTTTATTCTGTTTTATTCCACATGCACTTATCATCATTCCATATCTATGTGCAGCTGTATTACAGTGAGTTAATATCAGAACTCAAATTTACCTTACAACTAGTACCAAGACAACTGAGCATCTATATCCTTTGCCTTCCTGTATTGTGCAGATGACCTTAAATTGGATACACATCTCTCCCTTTTCAAGCACTTGGAGATTATAAACAAGGATAATATCAAGCAGGGCATCTTCTGTGAAAGGAGGAAAATCTAAGCATTCCTCTTGTAGCCTCTGCACCCTGCCTTGTCCCAGATACATGACCAGCTTGCTGAGGCTTACACTGGTACCAGTGTCCCAGTGGTCTCACATTCTGTCCCATACCTTCCAGGAAGTGTCCAATCTTGTCTCTAACTCTTCAAGAAACATTATTTTCCATTTGTCTTGTTTTCTCAGAGACAAATTTGTGAATCAATTTCTTGATTTCAAAGGAAATTTATCTTCACATGAATTTAGCAGCACCCATGCAAAGTGTAAGAACCAGTCTTTTGAAGATACTAAGACAAAACAAAATAAAAACAACAAAAAAGTACTCAACTATTGGCCACCTGTAGCACTAAAAGACATCAAGACAAAATTAAATGCTGTAGAATTTTGGGGATTTTTATTTCTGGATAATTTTTCTAAAATTCTAAAAAGAATGAAGAATAATGGAATAACTACCCATATTTTACCACCCAACATCAACAGGTTAGGTTTTTGACAAATTTGCTAAACCACATTTCTGCATACTGCTACATTTTAAAATAATATCTATATAATATATAAGTGTACTAGCCTTTCTAGTTAGCTAATTAGTTCAAAATGTGAACATAACGAGCAAAGCTAAAATTTTCCTGAAGACACTATAACAAATTTGTAACAACTCTTGTTTCTTATATGGATCAATCATAAATATTAGTCACAGTAATTAAAAACTAAAAATATGTCATTAGAATGAAGAAAATAAATATTAAATAAGTTAGACTATTTATGTATATGAGTTAATGTCTCCTTCTTATTAAGGATTTACTATGTGTCAGTTATTGTAGATACGTATGTTTGTGTATATGAGATACATATATATGTGTGTAATATATACATACACACACACACACACACACACACACACACACACACACACACACACATATATGTATCTCATTACCACATTCACCCTGGCTGAAGGCTATTTAGCACCTATTTTTCATTTGAGACAGCAGACCCATGTAAGGTTAAATGACTCCACAAAAGGTGTATCATGTGAAGGCGTGATTTCTTTAATTTGCCTGATGTTTAAACCTGCGTTGCTGACTAAGCCACAGTGTTTATTCTGTTACCACATGTAAGTCAAAATTTGACACTTTTCCTGTATTAGGCTTCTCTTACAGGGACAGAAATAATATGACATATCATTATTATATTAGGATTCTCTTAGAGGGACAGAACTAATAGGAGATTATATATATATATATATATATATATATATATGATCAACCTACACAATCACAAGGTCCACAATAGGCTTTCTGCAAGCTGAGGAGCAAGGAGGGCCAGTCCAAGTTTCAAAATTGAAGAACCTGGAGTCAGATATTCGAGTGCAGGAAGCATCCAGCATGGGAGAAAGATGTAGGCTGGGAGGCCAGGCCCATCTCTCACTTTTCACGTTTCTCTGCCTGATTTATATTCACTGGCAGCTGATTAGATTATGCCCACCAGATTAAAGGTGGGTCTGCCTTCCCCAGCTCACTGATTCAAATGTCAGTCTCTTTTGGCAACACCCTCACAGATACACCTAGAATCAATGCTTTGCATCCTTCAATCCAATCAAGTTGACACTCAGTATTAACCATCACACTTCCTACTATGTTACCATGCTGATATTTTCCACAAATACTATGCCAGGTAGCAATCATTATAAAAATAGCATTTTTTGTGGCACTATTTACTTTAAGAGAAAGTGTATATTTGACTCATTTTATTTAATAAGCTACAAATTAAATTTGAGATGGTGTATTTTAACATTTAGATTGTATTTTAAAATTTGACTGATACAAAAGCCGAGATGGAATTTGGCTGATCAGTGTGAAAAGGAAATTTTTTGTAAATCAAAATGATTGTTTCAGCCAGATTCATTTTCAAAAATATTCAAACCAATATTTACTGACCTAGGTTACTTCTCTCATATGGTGTATCTAAGTTAAGATATTAATTTTGGCGAGGGGTTAGTTCATAACGTGGCCTAATTGTTGTTTGGCATTTCAAAGAAAATTGAAATATTGAAGTGCATGTTTTTTGTTTTTTTCTAAAAGGCAATAAATGCCTTTAGCACCTGCATAGTAACTGTTGCTTAAAAAACATTGCAGGGTACTTTCACTCAGCTATGGCCCAAAGAAGCTTATGTTGCAATCATTCACTGGTGAAATTTCCCGTTGACTTAGATTTCCCAAACTAATCAGTCAGTATTATTTTTCCATGAAGGTGGTTTATATCTAACAGTTTATATGTATCCCATCAATTATACATATAAAACCATGTAAACAACTAGCTGCAGATAATTATTTCTCCTCTTTATTTGCCAAAATATTTATTGGCATAAATGATATTGTAAGGAGAATTTATAACCAACTTAATAGAAGCAACCTACCTCACATATTTTTGTGTATCCATTTACAGATAAACAACTACATAATTTAATAAAACTTATATATTCCTTAATAATTTGCCTTAAATGATATAACTGTCTTTGGTTAAAGCATGTAAAAAAATACACATTTGTAAAAACAATCCTTAACAATATTTCTCTAAGCTTCAGTGAAACAAAAAATGTAGGTTTTTAAATGTTATTACTTCATTTATATTATTGTTATTGTTGTTGTACAGTAAGTGACAAAAAAAAAAAAAAACTGTGTCTAAAAACCAGATTTCTAGCTCATCTTTATGTTTAAAATAAACCAAATAGCTCAAGATCACTCCACAATTGTTTGGAAAGTTTGACACATTTCTTCTGATATCTGAGGATGGCTTCCAGGGTATGTAATGTGAAGGCTTACATTCTCCTGCTCATTTGTGCCTTTAGCTTCAGTTAAGTCTTCTCAGGTTGATTCCACTTCACCTTTTGCAGAGGTACTGGCCCTCTCCCTTAATTTTTTAAGCAAACCATCAATCATGCAGTTGCAACATTTAGTGAACTTTTGCTTAGGTTTCAGGAATAAATTAAAGGCCTACTTTGCTGCTCAAAACAGAAAATAAACTTAAAATAAAATATTAGGCTCCCCGTTTTTTAAGTAATTTGGACAACTTTCCACCAAAAATTTACACTGCTCATTTTTCTCCTTTCAGTTGAATCTGAGCTATATTTTAGGGGTCTTTTTCTCAGAATCACACACCCAGCTTTCCTATTCTCTTCTGGTTAGGTCCCTCCACACTATCTCCCCTGCAGATTGCTATTGATTTCTTATATAAAACATAATATTGCTCTTACTTTAAACTTTCCTTATGTTTAGGTGAGTTTCTTAAATACTTTCATAATCAAAGGTTAATTCACAGGGTTTTCTAATTTTTTAAATCATCTAACTCAGTTATCTTAGCAAATACAAAAACAAAATATTTTAATTTTCCATTTGCCTGAGTTTAGTTATTTATTTTTTATTGAGTTCTACTTATAACTTTTTTTAATAATCCATTTGAAATCATTTTGGAAGAATGTTTTATATAAACTATACTATATAAATTATTGATATGTAGACAGACAGACACACACACATACAATATTTTACCTTCATTTATTTTCCTATTGGGTGATGCATCACGCATAAAAAATCTGCCAAAAATCTAGATCACATAGACCACATAAACAACTTGATTCAGGACAATAGTTTTTGTGTTTTTCTGGGATGTTAAAGATTTTTAAATTACCTTTTAAAGTCTTAGAAATGACAATCTGTTATTAAGCTATATAAATGCAATGCCCTTTTCCAAGTGAATTTTCCTTGGAAATAATAGCAAAATTTACTTGCAACCTCTTTTTTTTCAGTGTCAATGGTGCACCCAATGCTGAAGTTAGCACATGTAAAGCATAGTTCTTGCCCCAGAACTTTCACTGTATAAATGGCTAAAATAAAAATGCAATTATTCTGCATTGGTTTCTAATTGTTCTAATTATCTCACTTATCTAGAAATATTCATTCCTCAGCTTTGACTTTTCCTGCCTTAGAGAGCATTCTATTTATTTTTTTCCACCCTCACTATAAATGTATAATTCTTTGGGGAGGGAAGAGGGACGTTTTCACTACTGTATATTAAGCAATGCACTTCCCATAAAAATTACTTTTAAAGTCAACAAATATGTGACATTTATGGAATCAAAATATGAAGGAAGGATTGTGCAGGAGGGTAATGACAGTACTTGCTGCTTTCCATAAAGTACTTTCCATGAGGAATTGATTAAAAAGGCCAGGGGCAGAGTTAAACAGATTTCCATGGATCTCATCCAGATAATATTTTTACCAGCCTGTCTCAGGCAGTGCCAGTAAAACTGTAAATAAGTTACTGATCCTTCCTTAGAGCAGATACTCCCAGAAAGCTCACTGTTTTTTAGCTTATAAGGTAAAATATTTGTGTTTTATCACCAACATTATCATCAGCATCATCTAATGATCTCCTGCTAAATTCCAGATAAAGCTTGGTGCTGAATGTTTTACAAACATTATCTGGATTACTCACACCAATATTGACAGTCGAATAATAGTATCTTCATTTAACAGATGAGAACATGGAAATTCAGCATGTTGGCAACTCCTTAGTGTCATGTTTATTTGCATCTAAGACCAGTAGTAATTTTTCTTACTCTGAGTGCTTTCCACAGTATAACATCACTATCATAAACCATATGTAATAAATTCTGCAGTTTTAAAATTACTACACAACACGGAGATGATTAAATAGAACTGTTAGAAACTGCAACATGCCTATAACCACGTGCATCATATCATATAAAGTAATTAAGCATCATATTTTTCCAAATGATCACTATTTTTTAAATGTGTGGGGCCCATTTTGCTCTTCTATACATTCTCTTCTGTTTGACACCTTCTTCCACTAATAGTTTTATTCTTGAAAAGCACTGAAAAAATTCTGGATGTTTTTTCAAGATCACAGTCCTGGGCTGTGATCCTAGAGAAAAAAGAAACACACAAAGAGCCTCAAAATTGCTCTACCATTCTGCCTGGGGTGTTTTGCTACCACTGACCCAGCAAAGAGCCAGAGTGCCTCCCAGAGCTAAAGTGGTAGAGAAAGCAGTTCTTAGATGTGGAAGGTGCTGTAATTTGCCAGACGGGACACTGAAGAGAAGCTATGCAGAGTGGGAGTGGGAACAGAAGTATGCAGGGATAGTCACTACAGGTACTGCATGAGGCTTTGCAAAGATGCCTGCCAAGGAGCTGAGAGCTAGAAGGTGAGGATGAAGGTTGTATAGTTCTGGAGAATGTTGGAATTAAAAAAGACTAGTGAAACCATATGATCACTTCAACAAATTATAAAAGCTCTCAGCAAACTAAAAATAAACAAAAATTTTCTTAACATTATATATGCACAAATGAAAATCTTACTACCAGAAATATATTTTATAGTGACTGAACACTCTTCTACTAATATTTGAATGACATGAGTCATATTCACTCTCACCATTTCTGTTAAACATTTTACTAAAAGTCCTGGCCTGTACAATGAAATGATGACCAAAGAAAAAGTAAAAGGCATACAGTTTAAAAGAGAAGTAAAATCATTATTAAATGAAAATAATGTGTTTGTTTACATGGAAAGCCTTAAGGAATCTATAGAAAACTAATATGTGGATTTAGTAAGATCACAGGACACAAAATCAATGTATAAAATCAATTATGTTCCTATGGACTAGCAACAAACAATAGGAAATACATTTTAGAAGAAAAAACAAACCTCTTTATATCAAAAATGTCATGTTAGAAATTAATAAAATATGTCCTAAATATCTATATGGAAAACTAAAAAATATGGCTGAAAGAAATTAAAGAAGAATTAAAACTGTGTTGAAAGACTCAGTACTGCTAAGATGTTTATTCTCCTTAAATTTATATATAGATTCAATGCAACCACCCTCAAAACCCCAGGAGGCATTCTTAAAGAAAAGAAACACTAATTCTAAAATTTATGTAAAAATTCAAGAATATAGGATTGCCAAATAATCTTTAAAAAGAGAAACAAAGTTGGAGGACTCCCATTGTCTGAATTCAAGACATTGTAAAATGGTACAACCACATTGGAAAAATCTTTGGCAAGTTATTTTAAAGTTAACCATACATCTGTCCTCTGACTCAGCAATTCCAATCTTAGGTGTATATGCAAGAGATATGAAAACTTACATCTACAAGAAAGACATGTATAAGATTTATGGCACTCTTACTCATTATAGCCAAAACATTGGAAGCAGCCTAAATGAGTGTTAAGAGAGAATGGATAAACAAATTTGATTTATATTCAACAATAAACAAATAATAGACTATTGCCTTTGAGTGGTGGAGATTGACTAGACAGAGGATAGGAGGGAGCTTTTTGCAGTCATAAATATGTTCTGTATCTTGATTGGGATATTGGTTATATAGCTGCATGTATTTGTCAAAATCTACCATATTGTATACCTAACGTGTAGATTTCATTGTATATAAGTTTTACTGAAACATAAAATTTGTATGAGAAAACTACAGTTAGTTCTTAGCACTAAAGGAAGAAAGCTATTGACAATTAGAAAATATGACAGTAAAAAATGCTAATAAATGTATCTCCCCTGGGAAATCCAACATAGCCAAAGATAGCACTAGATATACTGGTGAGTGATACACTCTAAAGAAAGATAATACAATACAACTTCTTTTCTTATGGATGTCTCAGATTATTGAATCTGTTTATTTTATTGTTGCTCTAAAATGAAATGGACATTAAATTTTTAATCGTTTAATTAGTTCTAAACCTCCTAAAGCATAAATCTTGGCAACAAATACTCTACTTATCAAATATCTATCTGGAGGAACATTTATTCAATAAAATCGAAAGGCCATGAGGGCAGAGAGAATGAAGAATTTGAAAAGAAGTAAGAGTATGATCTTAATTATAATGATGAGATTAAACTACCATGTGGAATGTTTTTAATAAACATAACTCATCTGATTACCACTTCAATTAGCCAGAATTCCCTGCTTTCATATTTAGCATTTAGAATATTTAACAAAACAATTTACAATTGAAACAAAATAGTATTTCATATCCAGAAAGGTAGAAAGGGAGTAAATTGGTTTCTTTAGAGATAGCATAATGATACCCTCATTTGTAACCAAAACTCTCAAATAAGAATAAACATTAATTACTATTCAACAAACGGTTATTGAGGATCTGCCATATTCTGAGAATCGTGTAACGTCTGGAAATACCAAGCTGATACTAAGAAAGTCACAATCTAGGCCACAGCCCTGAATGGAGATGTTCATTATAAATAATATAAGTACTTTAATAAGTCTGTGTTTAAAGATTTATTAAATTGCTTTGATTTTTTTTTTAATTTAGGAAGGTTTTTAGAAAAACATTCAAAAGAAAGCAATTAAAAATGGCTAATAAATATTCATGCATATGGTTATATTCTAGTATCTACTGAGAAATTGAAACAGTATCCAAACATAGTGACTATTTAAATGAGTCTTGATACAGCTATATCATGGAATAATATATAACAAACAACACATAGGTTACAAACATTCCTGACTTGGACTTTGGGCAAGACTTTTTTTATCTTTTTCTACATCTCAGTTTTCCCATTGAAAAATAGCACAAAAAACCTTTCTCATATATATTTCAGGATCATTGGAATAATTAAAAACTACAGAGTAGGGAGGGGAGCACTACACACTGGGGTCTGTTGGGAGGAAATAGGGGAGGGACAGCAGGGTGTGGGGAGTTGGGGGTATGGCATGGGGAGAAATGTCAGATATAGGTGAGGGGGAGGAAGGCAGCAAATCACACTGCCACGTGTATACCTATGCAACAATCTTGCATGTTCTTAACATGTACCCCAAAACCTAAAATGCAAAAAAAAAAAAAACAAATAAAAACTACAGAGTAAACATAAGCACTTAAAAATTGAAATATTTAAAAAATTAAAACACACTATTTGAATAAAATGAGAAGTAAGTGAATGTCACTTCCTCTTTATCACAAATATCTACATTCCTAGACTTAACAATAAACCTATTACTTTTATGAGTAGGAAACTGGTAAAAACAATACAGGAAAAAGAGCCAATTCTAATCCTGTGAGTTTTCCCTATGCTGACTGAAGTTTCAAACTGAAGAGGTTTTCATAAGCAATTTCAGTTCACCACCATATAGATGCATAAAGTAGGGAGATATGTTATCCATTGCCCTCGTGTACACATAATGATTTTTACATCTTTCTCATGAGGACACTTCAGATTCCATTTTCATTATCACACCCTTCATAATTCTTGTCTGAGCTCATATTATGAAAAAAGTTAATATACAAGTCTATTTCAATCTTACTTTAGTTTATGGAAAAAAGCACCCAAAGAAGCATAAATGTATAGTATATAGTACTTGCATACTTCTCTCCCCACAACTCTGGTTACTTCTTAATAAAATGGCAGAAGTGGGATTTATTCAGTCTTCAGATAGCAGAAAAATGAAAAGAATATTCTTAGGTAGATGTGAGTTCTCCATTGCACTCAGAATGGCCATTTTATTAGACAAGTCTCTTCCCAACTCTTCTTTAAACCTTTGCTTATCACTGCTAGTATTGTGCCATGCTGCTACGTGGAACAGAGGTCTCCCTTTTCCAGATGATTATCAAATGCCTTAGACTGTTTTGTGCTGCTGTAACAGACTATCACAGACTGGTTAATTTAGAGCAAACAGAGCAAACAGAGTGTATTGGCTCACAGTTCAAGGTGCCACCATTTGGCAAGAGTCATTCTTATTGCATCATTACATGGCACAAGTCATCACATAGTGCAAGGGCAGAGAGCCAGAGAAAGTAAAAAGGGGGCAAACTACTTAATAAAGGTACCAATCCCAACTATGAATGAAGCCGTTATGGTCCAATCACCTTTTAAATGTCCCAGCTTTTAATATGGTTACAATGGTGATTACATTTCAACATGATTATGAAGGGGACAAACATTCAAATCATAGGAGATTACTTGTATTAGTCAATAAGTGAAATGTCTGTAAAGTAAAAAGATGTCCAGCAAAGTCTACTTAGTATTCCTTAAAATAATGTTATGTGATAATTAAATGTTATCATACCCAGTCAGTGAGTCTGGATTCATATTTCTAAGAAGAGTGTACTTTCCACCCCCACTTTAGATGAGGGTGACAGAGAAGTTTGTCTCCAATCAAGCTCTCCAAATTTGGCCAGGTTCACTGCTATTTTTGCTCTTTTATACACAGATGATTGATAGAAATGACGTCCAATGACCACTTTTGTCTTCCTTTCTGAGACTCTAAAAGATGGGATTTTACTATATTCTAATAGAAATATTATATAGTAGCAAGCAAATAGCAAATGAAGATTCTCACTGGATACAAAATTTAGACCACAGGCTATCTCTTCTTTTACCTCAATCTTTGTTGTGGCTCAATAAATTATTTTTTGGGAAAAGAATACTCTAAGCTTTGCTTTGTCAGTTAAACAAATCTGTACAACCCCCAACATAAAGCAAGCATTGAAACAGAGTAAATCAGAGAAAGTATCCTGGGCTTGTTACTAAAGGATTTTCTGCGTCTCCTAAGCCATTAGATTCACATGACCTACAGTTATGACAGCATGTTCTGTCACCCAAAAAGAAATTACAGATACTTCAGGCTCAGTGCTATAATCTAGAAGATTGAATGTGAATACTTTAAAAACTCTTCCACCTTCAATTAAATGGTAGTACCTACCTATGTTTTTCTGCAAAGGCCATGGTCTTTGAAATACTCAATTTCTTCCTCAGTCCACAAGTCCAATTAATCACCAGATTCTTTGGCTTTTTTATATGAACATATTTTAAATCCATCTACTCCTCAGGTGCCTCTGCCATTATCCTTGTTCAGGCTCTGATTATTACCCTGGCTGTTGAGATAAAGGATTCCTTGTCTAATCTCAACCTCCTCTAAACCACTGTCCAGACAATCACCAACGTAAGCTGTCAGCCAGAGACTTACCACACCACAGAAACACTAGAAACCTACCAGTGTCTACAGATTTCTCTCAGAACAAGGTCCTCCTGCCTCACCATGGTACAACAAAACCACCCATGAAGCACAGACAGAACTCTGGGATCACAGAGACTGCATTTTATTTTCAGTTTTGCTATTCAGTTGGGGAAGATACTTTCCTTTCTGAGGCCCAGGCAATCTCTGTCTCACAGGCTTGATATGAAGTTTTAGTTGAATACTGAATTTATGGTATTTTTTCACAGTAGCCAAATACAGAGTATACTTTCTAGAAATATTCATTATCACTTTTATTATTATTAATAATACATGGATAAAATAATTCATTTGCTATTGCTGTAATTGTTTACCTATTATTAATTTTTTCATTGCTTTCTTTGCCTATTTAAGGAATTGAATGCTATTTTTTCTTCCTAGCCTGCACCATCCATCCCTTATGGTCATAGCTCCATGTTTACTCCTTCTAGGCAGGTAAGGAGGCTAGAAAAAGAATTATCTGGCCAGTCTTGCTGGCATAGGTCTGTGACTTCAAAAAAATGTATGTGAAGGAAGCACCAAGAAACATGAAAGAGTGTCCCTGGTAGTGTTAAACTAAATTCCATGTGAGCCAGCAGAGGGGAGGCCAGAAGAAAAAGGGTTTGCAGGGATTATGGGGCAGCAAGAAGTTAACTCTGCTTTGTGTCTGCCTCCTGAAAAGCTGGCAACACCCAACACTTGATAAACCGTTGCCCACAGCATGGAGGGAGATAAATGTTTCTTGCACGTGGTCAATAGTTATTGACTGTAATATAACTGACATGAGTTATTTGCAGCTGGTGGTATTGAAAATAGTCATAGAACTGGACCCTGGCCCTGAGACAGTCAATTTCCTAGAGATTTGATATGGTTTGGCTGTGTCCCCACCCAAATCTTATCTTGAATTGTAGTTCCCATAATCCCCACATATCATGGGAGGGACCTGGAGAGAGGTAATTTAATCATGGGACAGCTACCCCCATGCTGCTGTCCTTGTGATAGTGAGTTCTTATGAGATCTGATGGTTTTATAAGGGGATTTTCCCCTTTTTGCTCAGTACTTCTCCTCCCTGCCAACATATGAAGAAGAACGTGTTTGCTTCCCCTTCTACCATGACTGTAAGTTTCCTGAAGTCTCCCCAGCCATATGGAACTGTGAGTCAATTAAACCTCTTTTCTTTATAAAGTAGCCAGTCTCAGACAGTCCTTTATAGCAGTTTGAGAATAGATTTATACAAGACCCTTATCCTTAATCCTTATTAATCATTTAATCAGATATTTCACTCTTAGTATCCATATCTTTCTCTGGAGCTCAATCTTCATAGATAATAAAACATTGAGGTAAAAACTGCCACCAGGGAACAGGTGTTCCCATATTCCTAAATCACACTTACTTGGGACAAGATGAGCTTCCAAAAAAAGATTGCTATTTTAATGACACTCATCACAGTCATGACTGGCTCAGGGCTTTAAAATCTCCTCCCTCAACTGCAGCAAATTTAGAAAGCCTGCATTTTTTAAAGCATTCTAAAAGATTCAACAGTTTTCTCCATGTAATCAGAGACACTAATTATCAAGCTTATTTCAGATAAAGTAGTAGTTAATGCCAATTTATCAAGACGGGAAATGAATCTGATTTTATTTCTATTGCAACTGCCCAAAGGCAGGTGGCTTAAGGCAAGTATATTTAGTTTAATGAGACTCTAGGGGATAAACAGTCTAAGTTTGAGCACCCTCATTATGCATCAGCAAATACAGTGACCTGCCTGCTGCAAGAATTCAATTTATATTTACATAATACATGGCTGTAGCTAGTCTACTGATAGAAGCATAAGATATGACACTCCCCCTTCCTCAGATGGAATTTGTGCATTCCTGCTCCGATACTTGTATCTTAAACTTATTTGGGAAGTAATTTCTTATGGTCTAAATGCTTTTATCTTTACCTCTTTTAAGCCTATTCCCAAATCTATTACTTTCTAATTTTCAGGTATAGTAAAGAGTGTAAAGCAACTTTTTGTACTTTATTCATTAACATGTTCTCACTGTAAAATTATCAAGGATTTACCATCATGCAGATTCATAATTGTTCAATTCAGAGCTCCCAGACTCCTAGGACAGATGTACACAAAGAAAACAATAACCCATAATTCTAGTGTCCAGAAGTAAACAATTGCAATATTTTAATGGGTTACTCATCTATAGCTCTTTGGACTTAAATCAGTAGACTGAGATTAATCAAGGAACAAAGATCAGAATTAATAAAGACATATGAAACACATTGTTGAGGTTGTGTCTAGAAGGAGAGCTGTGGCTAGGCATGGTGGCTCATGCCTGTAGTCCCAGCACTTTGGGATGCTGAGCTGGGCAGATCACTTGAGGTCAGGCAGTTCAAGATTAGCTTGGCCAACATGGTGAAACCCTGTCTCTACAAAAAAAAAAAAGAAAAAAAATGCACAATTTAGCCAGGAGTAGTGGTGCACACCTGCAGTCCCAGCTACTTGGGGGGCTGAGGCAGGAGAATTGCTCAAACCTTGGAGGTGGAGTGAAGTGAGCCAAGATTGGACTGCTGTACTCCAGCCTGGGTGACAGAGCCAGACTCCATCTCAAAATAATAATAATAATAATAAATAAAAGGAGAGATGTCATGACTAGTTTCTTAGAACTGAATTTGGGGCCAAAGTCCTGCATGCTTAGTACTTCCCTTTGACATACCTACCCTGATTTCTGACATACCACAATGGTATGTCAGAATACAGATAGGAACATACTGCACATCTTTTCTTCTGACTATAAATACTCCCAGTGTGACTTGCCCAACAGCCTGGCTGCAGCGGTAAAGACAGTGCAAAGGTGAGCCCCTGGCTGACCTGTGATGGGTGTGTGGTATGAACAAGAAACAAACCTTTTCTAATGTAGACTGTTAAAGCTGTTTATTACCACAGCATAACCTCATCTATCTTTACTGATATTAATAATGGGGTACAACTCAACCAAAGTTCTTACATTTGGGTGAGAGCTCAGGGATTGTAGTAAGAAAATTAATTGCATTACAGCTCAGAGATTTGCAGTAAGAAAACTAATACTGGAGGCTGAAAAGATGATTGACCAGGATACCGCAGGGATGAAACATTTGATAAACTGTCTCCTGTAGTTTCTTGGAAGGCAGTGCATGTTCCTGACAAACTGGTATCTTTAAAAGAAAAGGAGAGAAAATGTTGGTAGTTTGTGTGCTGGTTAGGGCAGGCTCTATTTGGAAAGGTAACATAACCAAAGGTAATTTCAGAAAACAGTTTATCGGTTTGTAAGAAGATAATTAATGACAACTTAGAGTTTACTAATTCAGAGATCTATGAAGTTCAAAGAGTCAAGTACTTCTCAACCCAAACTGACTGGGATAGGGGGAGGCTGAGAATGTTTTTGAATTCTTGATCCTATTAAAACTTAGGATCAAGTCAAGGTTGCAGCCACTACACCTTATTATTAACTCCTAATATATTAAGTTCACCCAATGTAACCGTCTAGCAAAGGATGTGACACCAGTAAATCTTTCGGATTTGACAAAGTGATTAAGAAAGGAGTGGCTAAGGGAGGCATACTGTCTGAAGGATAACAAACTCAATGTATCCACAATTAAGTCACAAAACAGATAATTGAGAGTGAGAATGCAAAGACACATGGCAAATTTAAAAGATGTGTGTCTGAAAAATACTGTAGATCTATCTGTGCAGTGTCTAGATCAAAAGGAACCAACCACCTTCAGACATGAGAAACAGACTATCCACTTTACTCAGAGATCCTAAACTTTGTGCTATATAGTGTGCAAGGACAGAACTTTTTAGTTCTGCCTTTTTGGGAGAAAACTGATACACAGCAGAGCAGAAACCCCAGATGATCTCACATGGATAAATAGTGATGCATGAAATCACCTCTGGTGATTTTAAAACCCCAAGGCCTGTGGTTGTTGTTGTTTTAAACCACAGAATAACTTGATTCATTCTAACTTAAACAGAAAGACACATAAATATTTCTTAAAGTTAAAATATAAAAGGTGTGCCTTTTACCGCATATGCATATTCTACTCCTTTTAAAATGAGCATATATTATTAATGTAATAAAATACAAACTTTTAAAATGATTGCTTTTATAACAGCCTTAAATATAAAATAACTTAGAATTAAAGATGGATATAAGACATTAATAGAAATAAATTATATAGTAAATAGTACTAGAATAATAGTGAACTATTTGAAAGCAAAAGAAAAAATGATAAAACCTTACCTCTTGCCTACATGAAATAAATCCTTAAGTTCTGACATCAACCCAAGTAACTTCACTGTTATTTCTGTAATTCACTGGAATTTTGGTAATGGTAGTGATAAAAGATAACATAGCTCTTGCAAGAAGCAGAGTATCGTTCTCAGTGCCTGACATCTATTAACTCGTTAATCCCAAGAACCCTATGTGGTAAGTCGTCACTATTACTATTCCTGTTTCATATGTAAGAAAACTGAAAAACCACAGAGGCTAAATAAATTACCCAAAATCACACAGTCAGAAAGTGAAAATGAAAACTGGCTCCAGGCTCCATAATCTTAACTACTATGATGTCTAAACTGCCATTCAAGATCATTTGAGTTAATGATTCATTAGGCTAATATTCACTTGAAAAAGTGTCTTGTTTCTAAAATTGTTTGAAAATTCTCTTTTGTAACATTTTGCTTTTATTTACTACTTTAATAAGGAAAATAGAAAAATGAATATGACGATAGTAATGGAAAGAAGCATATGAATGTAATACACTTGAGAAAAATATGGAAATCATTAGGTACCACAAATTGTTAAATCCAAATCCTCAACTGGAGGCAAATTGGACCGTTGAATTTAAGCCAACCATCTGCGTGTTCAACTATAAAGAAAAACAACAGAATGAAAGAACATCTTGAAAATGCAAGAAACATTTTATTGTTGGTTGGATTTCAAAAAAAGATGTTAAAACTTCTGGAAAGATGGCAGAGGACATATGAATTTACATTATTCCTTCCCTGAAACATGCAAAATTAACAAAAGGATTCAAAAGAAGGGAAGGATGAATAAAACTAAGGAATGGCTACAACATATATAAACTTGGAAGAATCTATGTAGAACTAAAATTCATTTGTATCTGGCAAAACCTCTGACTGAAGTGTCAGACCTCCTAGATTTCTATCTGATGGCCTGTTGTGGGGCAGACCCTCTCCTTATTGTAGCCCTTTATGTCCTTGATTACCAACTTCCCTTTCCCTCTCACACACAGATCTCTCTAGTTCTACCTGGTCTCCTACGTTCTACTGCCTGGTACAGGGATATCTGTTACTGTTTGAATACCATGCAACTCCAGCCACAGCTACCCCTAATGTATGTAGCTGCCCTTGTCCTGGGTTTTCCAGAACACACTCCATTCAATTCCTCCTTCATCTCTTCCAGGTATGGCTTGCTGCTCTGCTAGAAGAAATACTTGTTACAGTGCAGAGATGTCTCCAGAAACATCAGCTACCATCAGAGATAACATTCTCCGTTTTGTCTACTTGTCCATAATTGCACCCTGCAAACTACAGCTTGTGCATACAATGCAGAATCTTACTTCCCAGATGCCAATCTCCTTTCTTGGCAGGTGACTTAATAATAATAATAATAGCAATAGTGTTACTAGAGGTAATATTGACCCTGGACATCATTAATTAGGAAGAGATGCTTACCGGGCCCCAGATCCTCTATTGGTTAACAGGCCCATGTGCAGCCTATCAGTAAGAAATTACCCAAGTGTCTTTTACTTGTGTAACAGCCTCCTCAGATTCCAGAAATCATACAAACTCTTCCCTATTTCCAATATTTCCTACACAAGAATTGAGGCAGGGAGTAGGAAAGACTCTAGTTCTCAGCTATCTTATTTACTGGAAGATTTCACTGGGCTTTGTTGATTTTAATGCCAAATATACTTTCTTTATCTCTTTGTCTAGATGCAAATAAATAAAAAACTACGTATACTCTAACAATCATTCAAATGGTATCTACATTTCTCAGACATTAGTCTTCTATTTCTAATGTTTCTAAAATTTGTCACTTCTGTAAGAATAAATTGCTCTCTAAAGGCCAAATAATGCAGAAAAAGGAGTCCTCACAGCTGTTGGCCTTTCAACATTAAATTTGTTAAGTTTGGGTGTCAGAGGCTTTTGGATGTTTTTTTAAAATAACATTATTGAATTTAAAATGTTTCCTGAGTATATTCATGTTAAAGGAAGCAGGGGTGAAAAAAATGTCATATTTGCATATAATACAAAATATTTACATCATAATAGATGGATAATAGATGGATGTGAATAAATATTTAAATAATACCTGAGGTTTTCAGATCTCTTTGTTATTGGGAACCATGGTGAGGCTACAAAGACAGCTGCCACTTAGTTTTCCACTGTGGTCAAGTTATTCTTTTTCATTTTTTCCGAGCCCTGTGAAGTGTTTAACAAATTCTGATTTGTCAAGTTGAGGTAATCACATTAAGAAAATGGTATTAGAGTTTTCTCTTTGGATCCACAAATAGAAATGTGTACTGTACTATTTTCTCTTTACAAAGCCTTCATTTCTTCTAATGCAGCCAACAGATGTTATTCCTTCTCCCTATTTCTATTAATTAGCTACCATTTGGCATAGAGCTGTTAAAACACAAATACATCTAGAAAGCACTTCTATATGTCGGTCCTTAGTGAACATGCTGCCAAACATTCCTCTGGACACCTACCCCAGTGAATGGCTGGACACAAACAGGGGAATCAGGTTGTCAGTTCCTCATTTCTTCAGGTGTGGTTAGTGCTTATGCAGAAGGGGACTGGTGATTTCAGAGAGTTCAATGGCAAAATCTGTGTGGCAGCAAATAAATGATTGGTCCCAGTTGTGACATTTAGCCTTAAAATTATCTACTTCAATATACGTATTTAGTATATTAAAAATGCAGAAAATTAGTAAGATATATAATTTTTCTGTTTTGTACACAGAATAGCCATTAATATCTTTTGGAAACATTAGCGTAGACCTTGGTGTTTTTCAGTCTTTTTCAAATAATAATGTGTTGGGAGTCCTTTGAAATCCTCAGGAGGTAAGGCAGCATATAAATTGAAGTTGTTATTATCAAAGGCATTTTCATTTCAGACCAGTTTGTCAGGGACCATTGTTCTAATTTACATATGGCCAAAAGCCACAGATCTAGGCAGTGCTGTCTGTTGTTGCTCCCTCTGTGGTTAGTTTTACAGTGAGATTTCTATGGTTGGATTTATCACTGAAGTTGAAAGGCTAATGATAATGACTGAATGGGATAAGAGGAATTTCATCTGATGCATGGTAATGAGGGAATGTGTTCTCTTTCCAGGTCCATGATGGGGTGTAGTTTTAATGGCAAGAATTTCCCAGCTCCATGCCCCGCTCCCATCTCTCTCCATCCGGGAGATTGAAACGTTTATGTTTGAATTTCGTGGAGAAACTAAAAGTCAATCACCCCAGGGGAAGTTTAAAAGAACTCCTTTCATTGGCCAGAGGAACTTGAGAAGGTGGGAATTTCTCCCAGGATAAATTCCCCTGCTCTTTCACCCACGCAGGATTTCCAGCTCTCTGGAATCCCCTCCCACATGGTGGGAGCTCCCTTTCCCCTCCAGGATTTCCCTTCTGGAATCATCTTCCACATTCTCCGTGGAAGTCTTTCTCTTCTCTTTTCCTTCTCTTTTCTCTACTTAAATAAAATCACCTTTCTGCAACACTTCTTGGGTCCAATATTTATTTTTACAAGCATACAGCACACCTGCAGTGGTCCCATCGCTTATTCTTTAAGATATTGGAGGCCAAGAACCCACAGCATTCTCTCAGGAGAGCTGTGCCTTACCAGCACCCAAGAAAAAACCTGGTTACAGTAATAAAAATGAGTTACTATCTTATCTAATACTTTGTTAGAAATAAGCAACTTACATGTAAAAAAATTACTTTAAAAGAAGCAGAGAGAAAAAGAAAGAATACAGATTTAGTGTGGGTTCCAGATATTTCACTCTTCAAAGGATTATGATTTGTGTATTTGACTTTATTAAAAAATAAAATGTCAAAATATCGAAGTTTATTATAAATTCTACCATTTTATTGAAGCCATACTAACCGTTCTGTTCAAAAATTGCAAAAATTAATTTCAATTTTTCTAAAGAGATCATCTTACTAATTTATTAAGGAAACTGGTATGACCCTGACAGGTTTTTAAACTTTTAAAATATTTTTAGAGGAAGTAAAAGTAAGATTAATAAATAAAACTTAACATTTGTATTTTTAACCACCCTTTGGAGTTCTTTGAACCCCTTCATTCCAAAAATATTTGCATGCAGTAAATATTCATAGGAAGCCTCTCTTCTGGGTAGACTTCTCGCCTTATGAGTGGTACATAAATTACCCCAGAAGAAATTGAAATAGGATGTGGAAATATAAAACAGATGCCTACCCAATCAAAACAGTTGTGAAAAGACAGAATGACTATAGACCCACAGGATACATCTGTAACCAAATCTACTGAGAAGTGGCAATCAGAATGTAGCCTGGTAAATTGAGACGCATTGCAAACACCTTTGGTCTTCTTTTGCTATCTTATGCTTTTTATATTTTGGGTTTTTTGTTTTTTCTCTTCTCTGTTTTTATTTTTCATTATTATTTATTTATTAAATTTTCATGTACTGAATGCGTCCACACACAAACAAAGCAGAATAATGACAGATATACAACAATTTATCCTATTATGGTCTACACCTAATTTTTAAATATGAAAAATTTTGTAACTATGCAACAATCCTGTAGGATGTAGGATGTGCACATGTACCCCAGAGACCAAAGTACAATAGAAAAAAATTTTTTCGAAGACTTACTTTTTCCACGTATAATTATTAAATAGTAAAAGAAGTAATTAAGAGAACAGAAAATGTAGGTAGGTCGGAAATTTGAGTCTGTGTATAAATCTGGAGGACAGTACACTAAGTGAAATAAGCAAATTACAGAAGAATAAATACTGCATTTTTCCACTTACATGAGGTAAATAAAACAGTTAAATTCACAGAAACAGAAAGTAGAATGGTGGTTGCCAGGGGTGAGAGGGGAGAGAAAAATGGAGAATTTCTGTTCAACAGATAGAAAGTTTTAGTTATTAATGATGAATAAATTCCAGAAATCTTCCATAAAACATTGTGCCTAGAGTTAATAATGCTGTATTGTACACTGAAAAAGTTGTTAAGGGGGTTCAGATTTCATGTTAAATGTTTTTACCACAATAAAAATAGAGAAGAAACTTTGATGTGCATACATAAAGGAAGAATGTTAGAAAACGCATAAATGAAGGTAAAACAGAATCTCTTTTATTTCTTATTCTTAATATTTCTAATGGTTAACAGTTTGTTCAAAATATTAATAGCAACAGTGTTTCAGTGATTATAATTCATGGATAATGAATGACAGCAATGTTAGAAGCAATAGAAGAGAGGAATTGGGGATACTCTGTTATAAGGTAACTTTACTTCCTATGAAGTAGTGTGATATTATTTGAAAGTGGACTTAGATTAGTTGTAAATGTATAGTCCAAAGTCTAGGACAATTACTAAAAAGTTACAAAAGTTTAGTTGATATGCTAAGACAGAAGAGTAAAAGGAATCATATAAAATGTTCAATGGAAGCCAGAGAAGGAAGCAAAGAGTGTAAGACAAAATAAAAAACAAAGAACAAGGCCAAAAAGCAGAAATGAGTTGCAAATATATATAGCATGAGTCCAGTGTATCCAAAAGATCACAGAGAGACTATTTGAGAGGCAGCCATACAGCAGAAAAATTCACCATTCTGTACAGTGCCCTCCCACTCAACTCTTTATGAGTATCTGGAATTCACCAGAGCAGCTTCCCCACATTACATTTTGTTGAATTACAGCCCTAAGTGTCACAGACAGCTACTCGGTGCAGGAGGTAGAGGTAGCTCTGGAAACCATGTGATCAATCACCTCGCCTGCCTTGACCCATGCTCACGGTGAGAAGATATGTTCTACTTCAATTTTTTTAATTTAAAAATTAATAATAAGTTCTTCATCTTATTAAAAAGTCAATTTTCAGTTTTTCTCATTTCTTCATAAATGTGTTGCTTGCATTTGAACAATGTGATATAAACCTAAATAAAGCTCCTGCATCGCATTGCTTGCTATGTCTTTCAAGTGTCTTCTAATCTATAAGCTTTCCCTCTCTTTTGTTTCCCAGCAATTTATTTGCTGAGAAAACCAGGTTCATATGTTCTTATCAAGATTTTCATATGCTGGATTTTGTTGTTCACATCTTCATGTTATTTTGAAAAATATTCCTCTGTGATATGGTTTGGCTCTGTGTCCCCACTCAAATCTCACCTTGAATTGTAATAATACCCATGTGTCGAGAGAGAGACCAGGTGGAGATAATTGTATCATGGAGGCAGTTTCCTCCATGCTATTCATGCTATTTGTGATAATGAGTTCTCATCAGATTTGATGGTTTTATAAGGGGCTTCCCCCTTCAATCAGCTCTCATTCTTCTCCTTCCTGTTGCCATGTGAAGAAGAAGGTGTTTGCTTCCCCTTCCACCATGATTGTAAATTTTCTGAGGCCTCCCAGCCTGGTGGAGCTGTGAGTCAATTAAAGCTCTTTTCTTTATAAATTACCCAGTCTTAGGTATTTCTTCGCAGCAGTGTGAGAACAAACTAATACAGTCTGTCTCCCTTATTTTGTATAAACTGGTAGTTAGATCTAAAAGCAGGATCAGATTAAGGTTCCATTTTTTTGGCAAGACCCCTTTATAGATTTCTGTCAGAAGTATGTTTTATCTACCTTTTTTGTCCCCCTTTTTTAAGTTGGGCACTGAGGTTTCTTTGCTCATTTACCATACTTTGGATTTATGCTGTTCTTTACCCTAAAACATAGACTTCTTTCCTGGTCTTACAGCATCTACCCAAAGCCAAAAGTTCCTGTTCCCAAATATACCACCTCTCATTCACTGTTCAGGACAGATGATGACTTTACATTATGACTCAAATTTGATACATTCAGAAGCCGAGAGCTATGTGTCTTCTAATATTAATATCCTGGAGTCCTAGAGTCCCAGAAATCCTGTGACATTTTGAACAGCCCTTGAGTAAGAATGATATCAAAATGTGAGTTAATTTGGGTTTTTCTCTAATATCACCTTTATAGATGCATCAGACATTGTGGGGGTGAGGCAGTGGTTATTAAGAAAATTAAATGGGCCTGTAACCAAACAACCAGACCAGTTTAATCTCAACTCTTCTAATTTCTGTCTGTGTGACCTTGCACAGGTCACTTAACTTTCCTGAGCCCTATTTACCTAGTCTGTAAAATGGTAGTAGCATTATATTCTCAGAATTGTTTAGTTGTTTTAGTTGATTAAAGCATAAAGAACACTTAAAACTGTTGAGTAAAATATAAGTTTATTAGTATCCCTAAAGGACATATCATATACCAATAGTAGGTTAGCATAAATGAGATCCAGCCCACAAGAGGTGTGAGAGAGGAAAAGGATTATAGACATTCTTTATTATGTACCAAACACTTCACGTAAAGGAAGACAAATACTATTTCATACAATGTGTATATTTGGTGGTTTCACTAACTCCTTAACTAAAATCAGATTCAGCTATTACTGAACTCTTGTACAGAATAATTCAATATGCTTTTTCTCTTTTAAGGCTCAGAAAAATTCTATAAGGTTATTATTATCTCATTATGAAGAAAATGCAGAGACAATATGAAACTTGCGTGATGTTAGTTTTAGTTCTGTCTTAGAAAAGACCGTGTTGATTATTGAGATTCTTTTGTCATAACTACAAGAGGAAAAGTTAGTGGTAGGCCAAGATTATAGAAATAGCAATGAAAATTGTTGTCTTTATTGGAAAGGAAAAAAAAAAAAACGTTTGAATAACCTGGTCTTCAAAAATCACCGATTATTATATGCTGGAAAAAGAAATAATCAGATTTGACAGAGGTGATGAGGTGACATGGGAACAGTACTAGGTACTTGACTACTCCATAGGCAAGGTTAATAGAAAAGTAATTGCTAAATGTAAGTACTCTGGTTAGTTGTCTACATGCAATTTAAATCAACAAACAGTTTTAAATTTCTATGAACTCCACTAATGCTCATCCATCTCACTTATTTGGCACTTAGCTTGTGCTGCATTGCATTATGAATAAACTACAAATGTTCATCTTTCATCTCTAAAGCACATGAGGCCCTCCAACGAGTCAGCCTCTTTTCTGCCCAGAGGACTTACTCCTCCAGAAAGACTTGGCTTGAATCTGCTCCTTCCCTAAAGACACTGCCTCTCAGAAACCCCAACATGATCGACCAACAATGTTCCTGAATCCACACAGTCTTCCTCTGGCCCATCAAGATTCACCTTCTCTATGCAGCAAAAGAAGGAGAAGGTGAGTTACCTTAGCGAGGAAGCTAAGTATCAGATGCAGTTTAGTCTTCAAGATTATAATAAATAAAAGAAACCCTGGGACTCTTATCAGGGTTCCTAATAAGGACCCTAAGATGCAAGTGGGTGCTGCTTCTGCTACTTCATGATGAGTAGACATTGAACATTTTTTTTTAGAGCTGTGTCTCTCTCTTGATCTATTCTCCTCTCTCTGGTAAGCACAATGTTCTCTCCTGTCAAGCTTCCTGATCAGTGAGGGCTGAGCTCTAAAGAAAACAACACAGTCCTATGAGATCCATCTATCTCTGGAAGTGCCACCACTGCTACCCTACAGATTTTTACCATCGCTTCTTAGAATGAAGCCCTCTGTAAAGTATGTCACTTTACAGAGTAAAGTAAAGTATGTCATAATAGTCTTTTGGTGATCCAGGACAAGAAGGAAGCCACCCTGAACCAATCCTGACAAAAACAAACCTGTCCTGTGTATGTACCCTGCATGGGGTGAAAATGGTCTGGCCTTGCTAGAATAACCTGTTTGTTCCGATCAGGTTTATTAGTCTCCAGAGCCCTTGAGCCCGAAGAAATGATTGGAAATTAAATAATGTTCTAGTAATCCACAAGACAGTGAACACAAAGTATACTGTGATGTTCTCAAGAGGCTGCCATGAGGCAATGGTTAGTAATATTCACAAAAACAAAGGGACAGATAAACACACATCTCTAGAAATAAATCAGGGTAAAGCATTTAAAAATGTATAAGTCATGGCTTAAAAGTGGTAGTACTAAGTAATCTAGTAAACTTAGTAGTTGAGTCAACTTAGCTGTTTTAATAAGGCTGTAGAAGTAAATTAAGAGCTAAAATGTCATAGAAAGGTATATGAGTAAGAAGCAATATGGATAATTTTTTTTTTAATTAGAATACACTCCTGTTTAAGGTTGGGCTTTTGATGCTGATATGGAGATGAGCGCATAGGAAGATCATGAAGGGGTGATCTTGGGATCAATAATCATGGAAGAGAAAGAAAAAAAAACAAGATTTCACAGAGAAAGATGTAGAGCTCTAATGCAGTCACCATGAAAGCCCCAGATGACCCTACAGGGTGTTCTGAAGCAGGGACAACATCCCCGATTTATTGGTTGTTGTGGAGACGGCACTGGACCTTCACTCCTTTTCCACACTGATGGGGCAATGGACATACTCACTCTAGGGAGAGGGCATATCTGTGGGTGAAGCAGCTCTTTTCAGCCAAGGCCAAGAGAGCTAAGAGCTGAGCACTGCTGCTGACCGTACTCCCAGCAGCTGCAGGAGTCAGTCCCTTCCACCTGAAGGGTGATCAGGGCGACCTGTCACAGCATCCACCAAAATTTACCATTTCAGAGCTAATTTTTAAAAAATACATAAAATTCTCAAAATTCACTTAATAAAACATGGAAAGCCTATTGTACCCCTGTTAAGCATTTTAATAATAAACTGACAAACTCTACCCCAAACCTTGCAATGAACTGAGATTTTAGTGGTGAGTTCTGTTGAGACGGCAAAAAATCAACAATAAAATTATAAACCAATCTCATTTATGAATACAGTTGCCAAAATGTAAATAAAACATGGGCAAACAACCCAGCCCTGTGCTATAATGACATCATGCCCAAATATGGTTTATTTAAGATATAGGGTATAACACAAGAGGATGTATGATTATCTTGATAGATGACCCTAAAAGAGCATTTAATTTGCGTGTGTGTGTGTGTGTGTGTGTGTGTGTGTGTGTGTGTGTGTGTGAAAGAGAGGGAGAGAGAGAGAGAGAGAGAGAGAGAGAGAGAGAGAGAGAGACACCAAATTCTCATTTAAAAAAAAATGTTTAGTAAGCTGTGATCCAAAGGGCATTTTTTAAAACATGCTAAGGCTTATTAATCTCAAGAGAGTAGTTGGCATCATACTTTTAAAATGTGAGCTGCTTTAGGATATTCCTAATTAAGAAAAAAAAGAAAGATAGATGCCCATTTTCTCTGGAGTTAGTCAACAGTGTTTCCTAAGTGCCAGCTAATGCAAATAGCTTTTATCAGCTGGCTTCCAACTCAGGCTTCCAGACCAATTCTTAATCTGGCACAATCAAGAGAAAATAGAGTTCTAATAACATTCAAACTAATATTCTTGCTCTGAACTTAGTTCTGTTGCCCAGTATTTTGCCTTTATTTCATTGCTTTTATCTGTATTTCTTGCCTGTACTTTTACCTGTTTTCTGTTTTCTAGAGTTTGTTTTTTTCTAGAACAGTTTAGTTCCAAAGATATTTGGCCCATCCCTTGTGAAGGTAGTTGTTCAGATGTCAGGGACTTCCAGGTGGCAGGAGCTACTTTACTTAGCCTGGTTAGTGTTGTTGTATAATTGAAAATGAAATCAATTAGAAGGTTCATGCTAGGAAAACCAAAGACTTATCTGGCTTCTTCACTGCATTATTCCCAGTGCCTAATAAAGACACAAACAGAAGACATCTCATAAATATTTGTTGAATGCATAATAGTCAAATCTCAATTTTAAATCAGTATGTGGTCATGTTTAAAGTAATGCTAATATGAATGCTGTCGAGTGTAGACATACTAAGCAAAACGATAAAGAGAGAGCAAGAAGAATTGCTGTTGGCAGTGCTATCAAAGGGCTCAGTGAACTCGTGAGCTCTGATATCATTAGGCTTTGGGTAAGAACAAAGGTACCTGGAGGACACTGGTGGTAACGAAGACAGAACAAATGGGACAAAGAAACTTGTTATATGGGCAATGAAAATATGTGTTGGCATTTGGTATTTTTTAAAAAAACTTCTTTTTCCACTGATAACTCCACAAAATTTTTGAAAAGCTCTTGTTTTTCAAGAGTCTTGGATTTAGGTCCTAGCATATCATTAAAAATTGATATTATTCAAGTTACTATGCCCTCTTCCTACTTGAGATGTTTCTCATTTTTAAAATCAGGGTGCCATCCTCAATGTGACTAGGATTTCTGTAAGATTTGGCATTTACTTATTCTATAACACTGTAAGTAGTAGAGACTTTATTTTTAATAACAAAGGCAATGCTCCTCAGGCACAAGAAATACCCTGGGATTTCTATCCTGGTTAATGGAACATCAAAATATATGGGGTAATTCTGGCCACTATCGATGAGACATATGCTGGCTCAATCTGGCCCATGGTGTCATCTGCCAGGCAGAGCAGTCATTGAAGATCTCTGCTGGGCAAATAATGCTTGGAAACAGCTGACCTTGATTTGAAAGTGGCATGAATATGTCCAGAATGTAGAGTCAGGTGACATTCAAGGCACTTAAGTGTTTATTTGTATTGACCAGATTAAATAGAATCCAGGGCCCTCTTGGAGAAAAAGACACAAATCTTGAACACTGTTGGAGTTTGTTATAAAGGATGGGGACAAGAAGGTGTGATAAAGGCCAGAGCACAAAAAGGAAAAATAGCATCTTTCAGATAATTTGTAATCAAAGTGAAAAGGCCAGAATAAAAAAAAAAAAAATACTTAGAGAGTAAGACCAAAGATCGTAGGAGCCTGGCGCTTCTGAATAAGGTTTGTTGTGATATTGGGAATACATTCCTACAGATGGTATATTTGTCCTTAAGGAGAAGGAAAGTTCTAAATTCTGAAAGTATAGCAGTCCAAGTTATCTGGTCCTGAGGCCTCTCCCATACTGCCCATTAAATAAAGATATAAGGAAGGAAATTTTCTTTATAGTTTGGTAAATAACTGTTTGGGTATCAAAGCCATGGTGTCCACACACCATGCCACTGGTTACACGGGAATTGTCCAAAGAAGCTTGCCAAAATTACAGATTTCTGGGTTGCTAGTACCAGAAATACTAATTCAGTAGGAACAGAGGCACAAAAGTCTATAGTATAAAACAAAGAAACAAAAACAAATAAACATCTGTGGTGATTAAATGCTGAGCGGTACAAAGACCACATTTTGTGAAACAGTGCTCAGATACCCTGACATTCACTGTGTGGTTCCTGGACCAGCAGCACCACATTGAGGGGTTATTAAGAGGGAAAAATCTCAAGCCCCATCCCAGAACAGCTGAGTCAGAATCTAGGTTTAACAGAATCCCTGATGAGACATATACAAATTCAAGTTCCAGACTCATTCTAAAATTTCAGACGTTGTGCTTAATTTCAGGAAGCAAGAACTCTGAGGTGAATGGTGTAGCTACAATGTGCCCCCTTATCAACTAGTACCAAACCAAACCTTTAGTAATAGTAGCAAAAGTCTCCAGCAACTAGCATGCGTAACTTATGCAGAGAGGATGGTAGAACTGATTGATGCACATACTTAAGAAGATTTTGGAGATTCTAAACAAATAACTTGGGGATAAGGGCCTCTGCTGGGAACAGGACTCTATCTTCCAAAAGATGGAAGCTTAGAATGGTTAGATGCAGGCTTAAATAGTAGTACACTTTTGTATTCACAGGCTGTTAAAGGACAGAACATTTACATTATGATATATAAAGATTAAAGTGGCATTAGAAATTTAGAGGTTCCTGTATGTGATGACTTTTCTCTTTCTGTTCCTTAAATTTGAAAATGAATACATGATATGAAAGCTTTCTTTAAACTAAAAAGAAAAAAAATCAGTATTTTTTTCCCTAAATACTAAGGATGATTGTCCTCTGTATGCCTGACTTCAGTTGAAAAAATCTGGCATGTTCACTGATGTGGGCCCTTATTACCATCAAATCATGACCAGCTGTCCTCCATTTACTTATTTAAACACTGTCTCTTGTTTGTGGCTGCTAAGGTTATTTACAGAGTCTGTCATTTTCTGTGACTTTTCATTATCTGCCTAATTCTTTTTTTTACAAAAAATAAAAAAGTGCTGCCAGAAATTGAGTCATGCCAGATGCATCCATCTATCCCTCCTGTTTCTGAGTAGCCAAGACTCTGGGCTACATTTCATCCATCTATCTATCCATCTATCCATCCATCTATCCATCCATCCATTCATCCATCCATCTAAGCTTCCTCTTTTCTGTTATTTTTCTTTGCCTATTTTCCCTTTCCATCTGTCTATGTCAGTTCATTTAAATGCCTCTTTTCTCTTCCTCTATATTGACTTTTTAATGTGTCATTTATGTATTTTAGCAAGACAGACAAATCAATTCAATTGGAATCAATTAAATGTTATTATCTTCTGTGCAAAGTGACAAAAATAGCACCTGGTAAATATAGGCATTTTATAAATGTTGGGCAGTCACCAAATTTTTTTGATAGGTGATTACATGAGTTGCATGTTGCTATGAAAAGTGTAGTATATAAACTATAATGCAGAGTTTTTGTTCATAATGGAGTTGGGGAGAATGACAAAGAAACTGCCTAAGCTGAGAACGGGTAAGTGGTTTGAAGGAATGCAAACTGTGGCTTGTTCACCAAGGTGATTCCCTTTGCATGTTTGGCCCTAAATGGGCCTGTTATGGCACAATATACTTTTTCAGACAAGAACAAGTTCACTTGTCATTTGTCTCCAGAACCAACAACATAATTTGCTGGGCTCCATGACAGTTGATAACATAAAATTCTTTTAAAAATTATTAAGAATACCCAGATGGTGACAGCAGAGTGGGATCCTCCTGAGTGTGGGCACCAGTCACACACCCATTAAGCCACGGCAATCATGGTACCTTCAGTCAAATGTTCTTTTCAGATTGTCTGGCTCTGCTGCTGGTTTGGAAACAAAACTTTTAGCAAATACATATTCCATTTTCTTTTTGTTAATACAGAACCATCCATTAGAGTGCATCCCATTATTTACCTATAGCAGAAAAAAGGTAATACATGAAAAGGGAAATAGTAAACTAGCAGAACTTAAGTATTATGAAAGAATGACCCTGACCACTAAATAATATTAATTGAAAAAAAATTTATAATTATTTGTAATCTAGGTCCACTCACAGCTGGTACAGGCATATATCAAAAACTACAGCATCTTTTTCCTCTCTCCTACAACTCCTGGAATTCAGAGACTAACAGGATGCCTTTCCTGGCTGAAAAAATGGGAACAATGAGCAATTAATACTGACTGAAATATGCAGTAGCTCCTTGGCATAATTTGAAAGCCAGTCCTTTAACTTTCACTACATGGCTACAAAGAATCCTCTGATAATTCTCATTCACATATACTTTCATAACACCCAGCACTCTGACCCTGTTCACAGAGTATCATGATTGTTTACCTATCTGTCTCCATCACTAGACTCTAAGACCTTCATAGATGGCCTGCTGTCTGTTTTTTTATATGGCATGAGAATTTAAGATGGTTTTTACTTGTATAAAATGATGGGAAAAAATAATAAAGAGAATATTTGATGACATACGAAAATTATGTAAAATTCAAATTTCAGAGTTGGAACACTGCCACACCCATTCCTTTATAAAACCAAAGCTCATTTACTATTCTAAAAATTTCTAGGATTTTTAAGAATAAAGAGTTCACTCTTTGGAACAATGAAGCCTGGATGACAACACATCTGTTTACAGTATAGTATAATTAATATTGTAAGCTCACTCGTGAGACCTATTGCTCAGAAAAGATTATTTTTTTCCGATATGTTAGCACTCATTGACAATGCACCTTGTCACCCAAGAGGATTGATGAAGATGTACAAGGAGATTAATGTTGTTTTCATGTTTGCTAACAAAATATTCATTCTACAGTCCACAGATCAGAGTTATTTTTACTTTCAAATCTTATTATTTAAGAAATATATTTTATACAGCTACACCTGCCATAGTGATTCTTCTTATGGATATGGGCAAAGTAAATTAGAAGCCCTTTGGAAAAGATTTACCATTCTAGAGGCCATTAAGGACATTCACGATTCTTGAGAGGAGGTCAAAATATCAACACTGATAGGAGTCTGAAAATAGTTGATTTCAAATCTCATGTATGACTTTGAGGGTTTCAGTACTTCAGTGTAGAAAGTAACTGCTGGTGTGCCAGAAATAGCAAGCAAACTAAAATTAGAAGTAGAACCTGAAAATGTGACTGAATGACTGTGATCTCATCATCAGTATTGAATGGATGAGGCAAAGAAAGTGGTTTATTGAGATGGAATCTATTCTTGGTAAAGATACTATAAACATTGTTGAAATGATAACAGGATTTCGAATATACATAAACTTAGCTGATAAAGCAGTGGCAGGGTTTGAGAGAACAGATTCCAATTTTGAAAAAAGTTTCATTGAGGGTAATTTCCTCAATGAAATACTTAAACAGTATTGCATGCTACAGAGAAATCTGTTGTGAAAGGAGGAGTCAGTGAAAAAAGCTTCATTTTTTTCTCATGTTAAGAAATTGCCACAGCCACTGCAACCTTTAACCTTCAGGAACTAACACTCTGATCAGTTAGCAGCCATCGACATTGAGGCAAGAGAGAAAGGTTGTGAGAAAAAAGATTATGACCCACTGAAGGCCCAGATGATCACTGGTATTTTTCAGCAATAAAACATTTTAAATTTAAGTATGTATGTTGTTTTCTTAGACATAATGTTATTGCACACTTAATAGACTATGATATAGTGTAGGCAAAACTTTTACATGCACTGAGAAACCAAAAAAATTGTGACTCATTTTATTCTTATATTCTCTTTATTGTGATAATCACTGCGTTGTGGTGGTCAGGAGCTGAATCCATGATCTCTCCAAAGTATGTCTGTATACATATTCTGTGACCATTTTGGCACAGCAGAGTTTAGTACTTGGGACAGAGACCATATAGATCATGGAGCCTAAAATATTTGCCATCTGGATCTTTATAGAAAAGTTTGCTAACCCCTGCTTCAGGTTGATGCCTGTGTATTTTCCATTAATGTATTGCCTGTGCCTAGCACAATGATCTGCCTTATAGTATATGTTCCCTATATTGAAAACAGCAGGAATAAAGAGGGAAAAATAGAAGGGAGGAGAGTCGGCTCCTTTTACATGACATTCTTCTGGGGGCCCCTCCATCTCCCTGGGCTCTCTCCTGAATGAGCTCTAGTCTAGTTCATCTATATAGCTTTTAAATTATGATTTGCCTGTGTGGGTAACACACAACAGTACATCTTGTATTCTAGATTATATTATATGTAATTCTGATAATGAAGGAGGTCTTAGTGCTGAGATGTTGATGGTCATGTCATATTGTTGACTAAGATCCCTAAGGAAGTCTAATATTGGCTGCTGATATCCAAGTCAGCAGTAATTGTAATTGCATAGAAATTATCATTAGAAATTGTATAGAAAAAGAATAGTTATAGCAATTTGCTCCTTATTCACCTACATTAATTCCTATTACTTTTTGAATCTCACGTGTCTGTGGAATTTTCACATTTAGGGAAAATAATTCCAATAGACTACAACTGCCAGATAGATAGATAGACAGATAGATAGATAGGTAGATAGATAGATAGATAGATAGATGTCTTCACGGTCCTGCAGAAAATAAACAATTTGTTCAATAGTGTCCATTGCAACCACAAACTTTACCAAATTGCCTGTGATAAAAAGAATTGACTTTTTAAAAGATCAGTTTTTAATTGTTTATTTTAATGGTCCCAATCTCTCCAAAACATATGCAAAAGTAAATTTTTTAATGTTCTAAACTAGGTGGTTTTATTACATTAATTTAATCAGGCCTATTGACCTACAAGATAGTGTGTTTTTTCATTCCTCAGATTAAAAAATTATCATAAAATTTCCTATCATGCTTCTTAACGTAAAAATAGGTAGTGGTATATAATAATAAAATGCATTTAAAGCCTTAGAGAAATATTGTACATTTTATAATTGTATTTTTTTAATGTAGAGGATGTATTATCTGAGTACCCTGTCTCAGTTAGGGCTCTTAAAGGCAAACAGAAGAAATGAAACACTCCCATTGACATTAAACAGAAATGGCAATGGAGAGACTGGAGAACCACGCACAGAACATAAGGAGAGACCAAAAGAAGTGAAGCACTGACGAGGACACTGCTCCTGTGTCATCTTCTCTAAACATCTGTGTCCCTTCAAAATCCACATGTTGCAATTCTAACCTTCATACCTCAGAATTTTACCTTTTTTGGAAATAGGGTTGTTGCAGATGTAATAAGCTAAAATTAGGCCATAATGGAGTAGGGTGGACCAATCATCTAGTATGACTGATGTCCTTCTAAATGGCAAAATGTAGACTCGGGGACACACACAGGGAAAATATCATGTGAAGATGAAGGCAGAAATTGGGACAATCTTCCTATGAGCAGAAGATGCCAAAGATTACCAGCAAACCACCAGAAGCTTGGGAGAGGCACAGAACAGATTCTTCTCCAAACAGCGTTCAGAAGGAACCAATCCCGGCTGACACTTTGCTCGCAGGCTTCTGGCCTCCGAGACAATAAATTTCCTTTGCTTAAGATACCCATTGTGTTGTACTTCACTTCTGCAGCCCCAGGAAACTCGTGCTATTGCTGACTTTACCCTGCCACATTACCAGTAGTCACGGTTCCAGTGTCTTTGCTTATCTCTTGAAATTCAAAGTCCCAGGGAGAATCATTCAATTCAGCAAGCCTAGTCAAACAAGCAAGCCAGTTGTGGGGAGTTGGAGAAGGCATATTTTACTTCTTTCAACTCCTGGAAATGAAAGCAAGGCTCTATCTCCTTCCGAGAGGGATCGCTGGTGACTCCACAAACAGGAAGGTGCTGGGGTGCTACGTTGCCAAAATGTAACTAATACTGGCTGTGGTGTGGGTTAGCATCATAGAATCTCCAAGTTGGCTGAGACATCTACTGCATTCTGTAGTGGTTTGGAATTATTTTTGCTACCAATGACTTCTTTCTCATGTTAATCCCAGGCTAGGCACAGTAGCTCACACCTTTAATTCCCACACTTTGGAAGGCCAAGGCAGGAGGACCACTGGAGCCCAGGAGTTTGAGACCAACCTGATTAACAGAGTGAGACCCCATGTCTACAAAAACTTAATAAAAACTCACTAGGTATTTTGGTGTGCACCTGTAGTCCCAGTTACTCAGAAGGCTGTGATAGGAGGATCACTTGAGCCCAAAAGGTCAAGGCTGCAGTAAGCTATGATCATGCCACGGCACTCCAACTTGGATAACAGAATGAGACCTTGCCTCAAAAAAAAAAAAAAAAAAAATCCAGCGCTTTGGGAGGCTAGGGCAAAGGATCACTTAAGGTCAGAGTTTGAGACTAGTCTGGCAACACAGTGAGAGACAACTCTGCCTCTACAAATAATAATAATAAAAACATTGTTAGAGCTTTTGTATGTGAGTGATTTGCTCTTTGGTATACAACATAAACACTGTACAAATAACTTACAAATATTTCTATAAATAAATTTGTATTTATTAACCAGAGTTGAATAAATATACACTGAGAGAAGATTTTACCTATCTGGGTAAGACGTATTTTATTGCATCAGGAGACCATGTTTATTTGATATATTGCATGGCCGACCCCTTGTAATAACTTGCAGTAACCTCAGGTCTCCCTTGCCTATCCCCAGGGTTCTATAATCCACAGGCTTGGAGCTGTTGTTTTCTCATGAAACTGATGTATTGGAAAAGATCACTTCTATGAGAGTATAAACATGAAATGCCTTTTTTTTTTTCCTCCAGTCCTTACTTTCACTCATGTTTTGTTGAATCATTCTTTTCCATCATTTAACAACTTGGGAAAACCCTATAATTTCTTAGGCTTTTTCAGTTACAACAAGTTCAGTTTAATTTCCAACTTCAATCACAAATTAATTTAAATCTCATCTTTTCCCCTTCCCCCAGCAAAATTGTAGAGCCTAGCTCTAAGAAGCCATTTCCCGCTACTCTGCAAGGGCTAGCCTTCCTGGTGCTTTGACAATAGGGAAGAGGAAGAGGAAACAGGACAAATGTTTTCATTTGTAGCTGGCCTGTCTCCAATGGCTTTCCCTGTGTCTAGGCAGCACTGACTAAGACAGCATTTGTCTCACTCAGTCTCACTCATTTGACTGAGACAAATGAGTCTCACTTGAGTCTCACTCAAGTGCTGTCTCACTCATAGTGTGTGTGTGTGTGTGTGTGTGTGTGTCTTTTAGAGTCCTCGTGGGAGCTTCTTGCTTCACAGTTCCTTGCCTGGGACACTCTGTTGCAGTCTAACCTCTTCTCCTCCTCTGAGATTCTACCACTGATGAGCTCTTCATTGCCCCTGCTGCAGAATTTCCTTGACTAGATGACAGCCCCCATGAATGAAGTTCAGTAAGGCTGTTCAATTCTAGTTAAGTGTTATTAGCATTAGGATCCTCGCATACCAAGTGGTGTAGTACATATCTCCACTCAGGCATCTCTTGACAATTCTCTTGCTCAAGACAAGTCAGGAAGTTTGCTGTTTAACCATGCCCAGGAACTATACCTTAACAGAAGTTTGGGCTTAACAGGGATGTACATTGGTCAAAGCACACTGAAGTGTACAATTAACATCTTCATATTTCACTATGTGTAAGTTACACACCAATTTAAAAGAAAGAATGCCTAAGAGTGAAAAATGAATGGCTGGGCGCAGTAGCTCATGCCTATAATCCCAGCACTTTGGGAGGCCGAGATGGATGGATCATCTGAGATCCGGAGTTTGAGACCATCCTGACCAACATGGAGAAACCCTGTCTCTACGAAAAATACAAAAAATTAGCCGGGTGGTGCATGCCTGTAATGTCAGCTATTCAGGAGTCTGAGGGAGAAGAATTGCTTGAACCCAGGAGACAGAGGTTGCAGTGAGCTGAGATTGTGCCACTGCACTCCAGCTGGTCAAAAGAGTGAAACTCCGTGTCAAAAAAAAGAAAGAAAGAAAGAAAAATGAATAATTAAGAATTCTAGGGATTAAAAATAAATGCCTATTATTTTTCTTTTCTGCAAAGCACCTTCAGTTTCTTTGACTTAAGTTCATGGAGCCTTGTCTTTCTTGGCTTAGCTTTTGATGAAAGTACTCTTCACTCCTGGAAGACAGGAGAGAAATCTCACTGTACCATGAACACTGGATTCCCTATAAATCCAAGAATCAAATTGCTGTGACTCTTTCTTTCTCTTTTGACTTACCTCTCCTGAATATTGACTGGGAAAGGTTCAGAAGGTTTGGTGTGGTAACTGGTGTTGTACGGGCCAGATCTGTTACCTCTCCCTAAGCTCTTAGGGAAGTATCTGGCCCAGGTATCTTCAAAGGTGGCTTGATTAAAGTCTCCTGAATTTAACTGGGTCTTAGTGATGAATTGCCTGGTAACTTGCATCATCAACAACCTCTTACAAATAAATAAATAAGACACATATAAAGATGTATATAAAAAGGAAATTTTTAGGGAAAACCATGCCATGGGTATCAGAAAACTTATAGCCCAGCTCTGAATATGCCAGTCATTTATTTTGTAAATAGCTATTGAGCATTTACCATGTGCCAGGATCTTGCTATGCACCAAGGATCTAATGAAGGGCAATTAAGATCAACATACAAAGTTTTACAGATGGAGAAATATACAACTGTGAATGCATACAAAGTAGTTCATAGAAACACAGAGAAGAGATGCTGAACAAAGATCTGGAATGATTAGTGAAGAATTTCTGGAAAAAATACTTTTAAGCAAAGGCCCATTTTTCGTAGAGTTGGCCAAAACGAAAAGGACACATGTTATCCTCGGAGGGAGAATAGAGTGACGCTGTATTTACTTCTTTAGGCTACCACAATAAATTGCCACAAACTGAGTAACTTAAAACAAGATAAATTGATTCTGTCACATTTATGAATAAATCAGACATTTATGTCTGAAATCAAGGTGTTGACAAAGTTGGTTCCTTCTGAAGGCTCTGATGAGAATCTGTCTCATCCTTTTCTCCTAGCTTCTGGTAGTTACTGACAAACCTTGGCATTTCCTTGCATGTAGATGCATCCAATCTCTGCATCCATAATCACCCCATGTCCCGGCATCAGTCATTGGATTTAGGGCCCAACCTAATCCAGGATGGTCTTACTCCAACTTCACTAATTACATATGTGAAGACTAGATTTCCAAACAAGGTCATATTCTGAGGTTCCAGGTGGGCATAAATATTTGGAGGACACTATTCAACCTACTATAGTCACTAAATGTCTGTGTGATATTTAGCAATGTATTGCCACGTTGCTTTCTTACTAAAATCTCTTACCTCTACAATTCAGCTTTTTATATTTTATTGTAATTAATGAATTCAGAGTCCACTACCCTCATAAGCACTTTAGTTCCTTAAAAGAGAGAGTTGAGACAACCTCAGCATCTACCCCAGAACCTAGACATCCAACAAATGTCCCTTGAAAACTAATAATTTTTTGAGACCTAAGTTTCTCATTCATAATTATGTAGTGGTCTTGCTACTTAAAATATGATCTTTCTTTCTTTATCCAGGGGCTGTAAGTCAGAGTGTGTCTTAGTCTGGAATATAGCAATATATACAGAAAAAGTACGAGAGAAGGTGGTTTTAAAATGTGGTTGTGGGCTGTGTTCCTTCTACTACAACTCATTACCACTGTTATGTTTATGATAACAGTGATATGACAATGACTGGGCTACTGAGAAGGGATAATGATAGTTTATAGACATTGTAGACACATATTTTGCTTTCCAGCACACTTGTGAAAAATCTCTTGAAAGGCTAATTTTAGATATGTAGTAACATTTTGTTTGCAAACCTTGGTATCAGGTTTCTATTAAACCAGAAAGTTCTTCATTACTTTCATGCTAGAAATATGAAAAATTAAGTAAAGGCATGTAAAAACAGAAAATTATAAAGTATATCTATTGGCTTCCAATAACATGGTTTTCTATGTAACTTCGTCATTTTTAATGTCGTTTAACATATATCTCTTTGACCCTCACAAATGTCTCATATCAAAGAGAATGTTATTTGAGGTCCAGTTTCCTAAAAGCAGAGCCTAAGATGGGAATTTTGTGCAGGTGACTTACTGAGGTAAGGCTCTGAGGAGAAATACAGAGCAGGTGAAGGAATCAAGGCATCCTAAGGGAAGAAGCCAAATGAAGATGTAGTTTTGGCTGAAGTTTCTTTCCTTCAGCCTAATCCCACAAGGAGTTCTAGAGTGTGAATAGCATCAGAGTTGTTCCACATTTAGACAAAGGGGCCAGGCTTTTGTTGCCTCTGCATTAGTCAGTTATTGGCTGTGTGTCCGTCACTGGGAGCCACAGATGTAACCTTTCAGGCTTTTTGGATGAGGTGGCTCCTGTCTGCCAGGATGTTATCTGGAGAAAGGAGGGTTGTGGACAATTAGCACCCAACCCCTACAGGTGGCAGGGGCAGAGCCAGGTGAAAGGTATCTGGAGACGGTGGCAATAGCATCTATGCCAGCGAGTGTCACAAATAATTACATTTTACAAAAGTAACAAGTAAGGCTTAAAGAGGTTAAGTCATTTTCCAAGGCTACTCAGCCAATGAATGGCAGAATTAGAAAGTAAATTCAGGTCTTGCTTCATAGACTATGTTCTGCCTGCAGCCTCTGGAGAAGCTCCCTTCTGATCAATGTTTCACAACCACTTCTTTGATAAATTCTCTGCTGCTGTGGATGACCCTCTGGGCAAAAATAGGAGTGCTCATTCTGGAAATTACTAAATGGTATTTTCTTCCTTGGAGCAAATTATGATAGTGATGGTTGCAGATTCCACATGTGTAGATGAACCAAATTATGTTTTTATCAACAATATCTTACGGTCTCTAATTTTTCTTATACAAAAATCTTACTTTTCTCATTTTTCTTTCAATGAAAGATCTTGTTCACACTATCACCTAAAGACTGTGAAAAGTTAAAAAGCTGACTTCAAATGAGCTCAAGGGCAAGCATTAAAATATTTTACAAGCTATTACTAAGAATAATCAGAAAATTACATTTTTACCAAATCACCACAAGCACAGTGCATTCTATCCTCATATTCCTTATCTCAGGAAGTGGAAAACATATTTGAATATCTGGCACTTTTATTAGAGCACCCAGCAATAATATTGAGCCATGAGACATCATTAAACCAAATCTAAATAGAGCAAGCCTGAGAAAAAGCATTATTTCTTAAAAACACCATAAAAAACCCATTTCATGCAATATTCTCATCCAGAGTAGCATGCAGGCTCATTCTGGTACTTTAGAAATGAAGCACTTGCTCTGATCATCTCATTCGGGAACTTGAGTAAATCATCCTGCCTCAGAGATGTTGCTAAAATACCGGAAAGAAAATTAACTTTCAAACATACTTATTCTAATCCTATATGGTACCTGCTTTGGATTAAATTAGATTAAGGATTTTATTTCCTCGATCAATTTTGTGAATTATATTCCATTCTTGAAGATAACTAAGTGCATGTGTGTTATAAAGTCATCTCAGGGTCTTGCACAGCACGCATTATTTTAGTTGTAGCTATACTCACTTCTTCATTAGGTTATAAATATTCAAGATATCATAGTCCTAACATTAAATTTTCCATCATCTGACAAAATGCATATTTAAAGATGATTTATCACAGTATTTGTTTGTATACAGTCCTTTTCCCACCGCCAAATTACAAAAGTGATAGAAAAATTCTGGTGTATGTGACCTGGCTAAAAGTCTCTGGTACTAGTGTCCCCTATATATTTCATCAGGACATTGGATAAAATGCGAAAAAGTTGCTATCTTAAAGTAATGTAAAAGTAATCTAATTAAAATGACACATAAACTGTGTTTAAGAGGGAAGATGTGATTTAACTAAACAAATTTATGCAGAAAATTTACACTTAAAAATCTACTCAAGATATAAGCAATTTTGACTTAATTTGGTACCTTAAAAGTGAACTGCTTAAAAAGAACAATTTAATTTTGTGCTAAAGAGATAACATGCCAATAAAGTAAGAAATTACACATATATGTGTATTTTAAATGAATATTGATGTCTATAGTTAAAAGAAAAGTGCCAATAAAATCTGGAGACAGTTAATTTTTGTCTGCAAGAGAATGGGATTGTAGTAATCCTTACCTATACAGACTTGGTTAATTAATGTTTGCAGAGTTCTTTGAGTTCTTGCATAACCTCCATAGCTGGATGAAACAGACTCTTAACAAGCCACTTGGAAAAACTGTCATTAAAAACTCGGTCTTCAACCACTAAGAAGAAAATGATACATTAGTGTATGTTACCATCAGAGGAGACTTTTGACCTACTACTCCCAAAGGAAAAAGAAATGAAATAAAAGAAATATTTATTTCAGGACCGTCTCATGCCCTCCTAGAGCCCAAGTCGCTACCCTAGCCGTTTAGTTTTTGATCCATTCCAGTGAGGTATTGAATTGAGAGAGGTGCTATATGATTAATATTATCTGTTACTGTCAGCTGGTTAATATTCATATGCAGTCTTTTCCCATACGTGTCTGAGTTTAATAAAAGGGCTATTTGGGATGCATATAAAACACTCTTCAATATTCCTTTATTGGAAAAGATACTGATCTCTAATGTTATTATTTTCACAAAATAGATAGTTTTGCCTTATTATCACTACCTGATTATTATGATTCTTGGATAAGATGGTTACTGATGTTATGACAGGTTACATAGATGGAGGATTTGCTGATCTTTGGCTGTCAGCTATATGACACAAGGATATTTCCCAAGCCCAAGTCTCTTATGCCATGTCATTATACTAACTTCAACTGTTTTTCTAAACCAGATTCTTTCTATATGGAGAAAATATTTTGATAAAGAGAGCATGTAGTGTGTAAGATTTAATAACAAGCAACTGCCTAGGAGCAGAGCCTTTTCTGACTACGTTTCAGATCTAGCCAAAATCACCAATTACTGGACTCTCTGGGGACCAGACCTTACAATGAGTTTTCTGATCTCATGAGGATTTAGATAAGCTCTGGGTAAGTTCTGTTCTGTGACATGAGCATGAAGTTGCTTAGCAGTAAAAATCTTTTTCCTCTCAAAGACCTCCATCAACATTTTCCCAGAATTTATGAGGATGCAACAGGAGGAGGATGCTGGGAGTCTCCGTGTGACAGTAGTTTTTGCCAATCTTACATTAGGTTCAAGATGCTAAGGGCATTTTCAACCCTTTCTGAATCCTTTTCTAAGTTCAAGGATGGAAGAAAACCTGCAAGTGGTTCTGCTCTTTCCTTCCCCCATGGATGTGGACAAAACCAGCCAGATAGGGCTTAGGAGAGGTAAGAGTTCTTCAGAGAACCTAGAGGTGTTTGTTAGACACATCTCCATAATGGGGATGTAGCATCTAAGGCGAGGAAACAATATAAGATCTTTAGGGGCCAATTTATGCACCAAATGTTCAAGTCGAGGCAATGTGGTTGTTAAAACCATATTCTCTGAAGTGGGCCTGCCTAGGTTTATGTCCCAACTCTGTCCTTTCTGCTAACTAATCTGAAAATCTGCTCGCCATTTATGATAAGGAATGATTTTGCAGAAGGTATCTAATAGGATATTGTGATGAGCAAACAGGAGAGCAGTTAACAATCCCGGAAGAGGGGCTGACACATTTAGAACCACAATAAGTCTTAGCAAGTATGCAAATAAAAAAGTATTGTTATTCCCATTTTATAGTTGAAAAAAATGGGGCTCAGAAAGTTTAAAAATTCTGATAACCAAGAACACACAAGTAGCTAATAAATGGAAGAGTTGAGATTGAGTCTGGGAATGGCCCCTTGCAGAGCTTTTTCCCCCATTGACTCAGCTCCATGTCATGCTAATATTGTCAGTAGATTTCATTACCCATTACAGGGTAGAATCCAAGGGGATCCAGAAATGTCATAGTGCCCAGAAAGCCACAATTAAAGGTTCATGTTCTCAAAAAAAGAATTGTATTTCCCCCTCAGTCCTTTTCTACAAAGCAATTTTTCCTGGAAGGATTATCACAATTAAGGGAAAGATGAGGGACTTGGTATCAGGCTGAGCAGGTGCCACCTGCTGGGGACCGGGCTAGGAACTTTATATGTACCACTCATCTACCTCGCACAATGACATTCAGTGTTGGTGTTATTATCCTCATTTTACAGATGAGGAAATGGAAGCACAGACAGATAAAGCATCTGTCTCAAGGTTAAGAGCTATTAATTGATGAAGCTGAAGCTCTCCCACAGCCAGTCCTGTCTGTTTTCCACTCTAAGCTTGCTTTCTGGCAGTACACTACTTAAATGTACCAATTTCTTAATGGACCTTAGATCAAATTGCTTTATCAACCATCTGGCAGTTACAATTTTAGCCAGACCTTGGGCTGCAGGCACCTTAATAGGGGACAGGCACAATGGGACTGTGGAAATGCAGAGAAGCAGATGAGGAGCTTGAGAAACAGGAAGCCACCAGCTCTTATCCTTACTCAGCAGGCAATCAGAATACCAAAGGCCACTTCTTATACTGGATACTGAAGTGGATTTAGAGTAACAAGCAGTTAAAAATGGATTTTGCCATTAATGCATTTCTGATTAATGCCTTTCACTCTGTTCAGAAGTAAAGCAAGTTCATTTTCTTTTCAGAAGACCCATACCTTGGAGATTCTATAAATATTGCTCTTAATTTAACTCCTGTGAAGGAATGGCAACATCCCTTTGAGTAAAATTACTACCGTTTAGAGGCACTATCTCTCCCTGGTTGCTGCTGCTTCCCTGAGCACTCATTAGCCTTCCCGTGGATAGGAAATAGTTTTGTACAAGGCCCCGAAATGCTAAACGTCCTTAGGTTGAAGGGCATTTGTTCCCCAAGCCCGTCTGACTCAGCAGTGATATATGTGCAGAGGAAATCTTTCTTTGCCTGTCTTAGCTTTGCTCTTGTTCCTCTTTCAATTGAAGGAATGTGATTTTTCTTTTTCTACTTAAGTTCTATTCAGAAAGCAAAGGAATTGCATAATTGTTTGGTTGTCCCTTGCATGCTTTTGCAGCATATTTCACAAGAAATCTCATTACTAAAATAAGAATATTATTCCTAATTTATTAAAATAGATGTGGGCCAGTCAAAAGCCATGGTGGGGGACGGTGAAATAAAAACTGCATCTTACAGCAAAAAGGTCCACATTACTGAGCTACAGTAAATAACATTTTGTCAATTGAATGATGACCAGAGCGATAAATCCTGGACAGTCTTGAAAGTGTTTCTTATCACTCTTGGTTTGAAAGGCTTTCCTGCTGTTTCAGAGTTTTTTCTGTTTGCCTTGAACTATTAAAGGAAATATCTAACAATGTTGGGTGCAGATGCCAGATCCTTCCACTGAGGCCTCCCCAGTGGAGGCCTGATGGGCCGTGTCACAGAAGCTGTCAGGTTGAGAAATGTCACTACCACATAGCAAAGGTGCCTGGTACTGTGCAACTTCTTTTCCCCGGCCTTTGCAAAAGGAGGAGAAATCAAGAACTGTAGCAACATCACACCATACACACGGTATGACTCCGAAGGATCCAACTAAACGCGGGCTCAAAAAGCCTCTGGCCTTCTTTGCAGATCTTGTACCCAAATAATTAAATCCGTCATCAATCTCCATCTGTTTGGGCTCTCACCTAAAAGTTACAGTTGAATAATGATCAATGCCAATCCCTCAATGACTCTGTGTCACAATATGACAAAATAATTTTGATTACAAAGACTTTGATTTTCCACAGAGAGGGGAAAAAAGCAATCAAAAAAATCCTAACAGCTATGACTGTGGAATCCAGGAACAATCATTTCTAGACAGAGATGTAGTTTCTCCCTCAAGATACCACTGGAAGATTTAAAACAAAATAAAATCAAACAAACAAAGTACCTCCACAACATAAGAGAAAGCTCACTGTTCACAAGCTGTGTGAATGGGAGTAAATTCTCCAACTTTGCAGCGCCCTGGTTTTTTTATTGTGAAGTGGGTATCAGAATATATCTATACCATAGAACAGTTAAGAGAATGAAATTGGTACTCAGAGCAGTACCTGGAATATACCTAATATTTATTTGTTACCTGTTTCTATTAATTTTTCATGTAAAGGGATGTCAGTTTTCAACTACAGACAAACACATGAATAGCAGGCCAAGAGTTCATATTCATACCTAACTCTCCAAGTCCCTCACCAACACTGTTGTATGAATCCAAGCCTGATTTTCCCCACCTCTAATAAGACTGGCCACACAATTTTCTATACACAGGGATGTGATACAAATGACCTCGTTGACTATTGGCACAAGGCTCTGATGCTCCCTGGAGTGACCGACGTGAAAATGAGTTTGCTAGATTAAAAACCCAACGTGACGTATATGCTGACTACAGCTCTTCCTGAAAATATTAAAGTTGGAGCATGAGGGAATATCATTTTCAATATCATATTTTCATTGAGCTGTGTGGGTTCGTGGATTTAAAAAAAAAAAAAAAAAGTAAAAAGCCTGACCATAACAGGTCAGATTTGTGTGTGTGTGTGTGTTACTTGCTATTTTTGTTCCTTAAAAGTTTCTATTTCTGAGGATTTTTCTGTGCTTCAGGCAAAATTAATGTTAGCTTAGCCCCCATGTTTCATTGCCTATCAAGGGATCAACTGAATGGCTTAGTGCCTCCAGCACAATGAAAATAATAATAATAATATGAGTTTTCTGGGGATCTACTGTAGCCAAATAAGGCCATACGTCAGAGGGCCCTATTTGAAACTAAGTTAACCAGCTAAAGAATAGTGCTAGCAGGAAAGAAATTGACAAAGGATACAGGTAGGGAAGGTCTGTGCCTGAATGGTCAGGGAGCAGAAGGTCAACATGTCAGGTCAGGCAGAGAAAAGAAATGTTCACCCTCAAGATACTCTTCTTTGTGCTAAATCACACCGCTGAAGATGGAATGAAAGGTGAGCCAGGGGAAGCAATTCCAGCTGCAGATACTTGTCAACAGTACTGGTACTAAGGGCCAAAGGGATTTAATATTAATTCAGAAAAGATTCACTCCAGACAGTCATTGTGTTTGCAGTTCTAAAGCCAAATGTTATTGGAATTTCATAGCAAGTATTTTGATAAATTCCAAAATACCCTCAGAATACCTGGCAAATTGCTCTCTTCTAGTTTAAGTCTAGGTAATACTAAGTTACAGATTATTATTATTATTATTATTTTGGCTTAAACAACATAAATGTATTTTCAACAGTTCTGAAGTCTAAGATCAAGGTGTCAGAAGGGTTCGTTTCTTCCGAGGCCTCTCTCTTTGACTTGCAGACTTTTTTTTTCTTTAATTTTTTTATTGTGTCTTAGGTTTTGGGGTACATGTGAAGAACATGCAAGATTGTTGCATAGGTACACACATGGCAGTGTGATTTGCTGCCTTCCTCCCCATCACCTGTATCTGGCATTTCGCCCCATGCTATCTCTCCCCAACTCCCCACCCACCACTGTCCCTCCACTATTTCCCCCCGACAGACCCCAGTATGTGATGCTCCCCTCCCTGTGTCCATGTGTTCTCATTGTTCAACACCCGCCTATGAGTGAGAACATGCAGTGTTTGATTTTCTGTTCTTGTGTCAGTTTGCTGAGAATGACGGCTTCCAGGTTCATTTCAGATTATTAAAATACATACACCTGTTATTTATATGTTAGTCATATAGCATTACCAAGTGCCACGCCCTTCATCTTTCATAATTATGACTCTTGTTGCATGAGACTTAAGGAACAATGTTTAACCTTATATACATACTTAGGTTATGGAAGTACAAATAACAATCTGATGCTACTAAAGCTAAGGGCTTTGCAGCCAAATACTGCAATAAATGCAATTTGATGAAGGAATTATTACATAGACTTGTCCTTTCTTTCCCCCTCATTTTCATTTAATGAGAAGTGCCTTAACCTGGACACGTAATGGCAACTGTGTTTGTGCAGTGGGATGGGGAAAGCTGATTGGGCAAGACCAGGCCTGGAGAAAATTGTGATACTCATTGATTGTATTTATCTTTGCTGTCCTTTGTCTCCTTGTTCTCTAGAGCTCTTTGCTTGCCATTTCACTACTATACAATGCCCTTGTCCTCACACCAATTTCCCCTTATCAAAACTTATGCTCAAAAAATAATCTGATACTCATCATATTAGAAATGAGTAAAAGAAAAAAAAAAAAACTCCACCAATGAGTCATTCTGTGAGGAATCAACATTTTGAAAGACATCAAAGCTTTAATATAAAGAGGAAAGGTCTAAGGTAAGAATAAATTTTATGAAATTTATTATTTCAGCAGCCAATGCCTTCAATGTGTTCAAATTCATTCTATATGTTAATGGAAACAGAATAACATGGAGCTTGCCCTGGCAGTATTTACAACCTAACAATAGACATGAACACAAGCACATCACCACACTGAGGTGTGAAAAATGTTACAAGAAAAGCATAGAGACATGCAGAAGAGTCAGTAACTCACTCTCCCCAGAGAAGTTGGAGACTGTCAGATTGTCGGTCTTAAAGGAAATATAGGTACTTTGCCAAGAGAAGGAAGATAAATGTTTATCCTGCTGAGGAAAGAGAATGTGAAAAGTGATTATGGAATGAAAAATGCCATGCTGGAGACCTGGCCAGAAGAATTCCGCAAGACCTGATAATCACACATTGTAGGTGACTTTGTATGAGACCAGGCCTGTGAATGTGAGTATCTCTTGCAGGCAAGCAATTATATATTTTAAAGAAACCACTGTGGACCCCTTGTTCATCATCAGTTTACAGAAGTACTGCCCCAGTAAGAATAGTTGAGCATGTTTTTATGATATTCAAGGACAAGTATCAACTGCATTCCTGGTTGGCAGATTCTAGCATCTCACAAAACTTACTCTGAAGTGCCAGGGAGACTTGAAAAGAAGCATACAGATGTAAAAATTAAACAAGCAGTAGGCAAATGCCCATGGCAGAAATAGAAGCCTGCCCTCCCAGTTTGACATATTCTAGATGCTATCTGCCATTAACTTTGTCTCATTTGTTTCCCAGTATTTATTACTTGGGTTCCACTAATTTTAGTTTTTTTCCCCAAACATTGTGTTTTCACCTTGATACTCCTAGAATTCTCCATTCAGAATTTAAGTGTTGAGAACTTTGATAAAAGTTTTAATCACCAACCCATTTTGTTGGCAACTGGGGGAATGAGAGGTATCCATGCTATGAGAAGATGTATTTTACTCTGAATTTGGTAAAAAATCAGTTTCAGAGATCAGAGTTCTAGTTATTATCCTGGTTCCTCTGACTCCTCCTCTTCTTCCTCATATTCTTCTTTTCCTTATTCTAATCTGGTGTTCAATTTAGCCTGGGCTTCTTTAGAAAGAGACAAACTTATCTTAGAAAAACAAATGCACTGCTCACTTTCTTAGTATAGTTTCATGTTTGCTTTTCAGGTTACCTGGTGTGGACATTTCTGAAAGCTACGAATTTGCAGTTGCAAAATGGATACTACATGTACTGTGCCCTGCACTACTTCTATGTGGCCAGTACCACTCATAACTCTCTGATCAGTTTAGTTACCATCCTAGGCATGGGCTACAACATGTTTGTGCTCTAGGGCTGCTGTTGCTGCCAGACAGGATGTTGCCTGCCCCACCACTCTTACAGGGACAAATTAAAAGCAAATGTGCAAACTCAGGAAAGGATTAGGTGTAAATGCAAAGAATTAAGAGAGTTCCAGTAGAGTGGCATCTATTTTTAAGACACTCAAAATGTGGGTGATGAAGAGAATCCAAGAAGAATCAAGGACTTAAGCGCTGGGGAGAATAGGAGGTGGTAAAACATGGGTATATAGCAGTGTGGTCCAGCAGCACTGAGATCATAATTTAGAGCAAAGACCATGAATTTTTATAGATCCAGGTCAGGATGTGAAAATTGAGAAGGCTGCCAAAGCTATCTCTTTTTTAAAAGTGAAAGATCATAGATATTAGGGATATTTTTAAGAGTTTGAATTGAATTGATGGAGCAGATAATCTAAGACTAAGAAGAAAAGAGGTGAATTCTGAAATTTACTGACAATTGGGAAGAGTAAACTGGTCAATGATCCCCAAATATCAAAACACCAATGAATAAGAAATAATTGAACATGTTATCCAGTCAGGGAGTAGGGCACTTGCATCTAACATATCAAAGACAAAATATGCTGGATATGGTCATGAAAGAATGTGGTTTTGGTGGTTTAAATAGAGACAAAGACAAACTCTTTGATGTAGACAAGGTCAAGAAACACATGTGTAATCAAGTAGCCATTAAAGTCACCAAAATAATGTTAGACCTTGCTTGGTGAGCAAGAAAAGAGCCAGAGAGCAAAGAGAGAGAAAATAAGAGGGTAATTTGCAGTTTGAGAATTTAGAAGAAAATGTAAAGTTTATTCTAAAATGCTTCTCTTTTACTCTGTAGAAAATGAATTATATTTTAATAAATAAAGTGCATCATCTTCCCATGATACACCAAGCAGGATCTCTTTATGGTGTCAAATATCACGGCAAGTTCAGGAGCTCATTCTGCAAATTCTTAAAGGGAGTTATTGGAAAGGGGAGAGTATGAAGTAGATTTAAAGGAGCTAAATGTTGTTTTGAAGTCACCCCATTCCTTTTACTAAAGTTGAGAGTCATGTAGCTATACTCTTTATTAATCCAATAGTTTAGTGTTGTCATTGGCTCCAAGGTATAAAGCTTATCCCTGCTTGGAATCCTCCCATCCATTCTTTTCAAACATAATCAAGATGGCTTAGTAATTAGAAGAAATCACCTAGTTTTTAGAATTCAATTTGATTTCCAGTATTTTACAAAACCTAATTCTCAACAAACTCTATTAGTATTCAGAAAACAAATTATTTTTTTGTTTTTTTCTTTTTTTTTTTCTCAGCATATATTTTATTTCCTCAAAGTGAAATGAATGGCAATTGGGCTAAAAAATTAATTTAAAAGCATATATTTGTTTCTTACTGTGAAGGATACACAAAAGCTAGAGACATAACCACTGCGATCCCAATATTGGTAGCCAGAGAGGCTGTCATTGTTTACATATCTAGTTGAAAAGAAAGCAGATGAATGAAATTAGATTTCAGGCACTGTGCTAAGTCTGAACTGTAAGATACTTGAGATGGTTAGCCTTTCCCATAAAATGAAGACATAAAACACTGTTCTTTGCAGAAATTTTTTTCATTCTCATTCATAGGAAGGTGGCAAGAGAATCAATGTGACATTTGGGAATGCGGTGGCATTTGGGCCAGAGAGCAGTTGTACATCAGGATGACCACTTGAGAAATTTGGCATTCATATGTTAGCATCTGCCTTGGAAGCCCAGCAAAGTGCCAGATGTTGTTTGTGAAAAAATCATTATTACATGCCTAGCATTTGTTTCCCACACTATACAACTGAACCTCATGAACATTCACTGGCATAAGAACAGTGCCCACCATTAAGAAATATGTGAGATGAAAGAAGGATCGCCAGAAAATTATTGTATTATTGTAATTTAAAACTGTTTTTTGAATAATTCCTTCTTCTTTAATATGCCATTATAGACTCAAAGGTTTCATTAAAGCAGTATTTTATTTATTTAATTAATAAGATGTCTTACGAGACAGCAGTTAGGTACAATTACGAAGATTTACTCTAATAATAATACTTAATATCTACATACCATTTTGAATTTCACAGCCATTGTGCATTTATTAATTTATTTCATCTAACAAGGATTCCTGTGCATGTGAGACATGCAGTGATGTTGACTCATAGGATCAAGAGAGCTCATAGAGATCGGGAGAGGTCATAAGGGATAACAGAGGAGACAAGGCCATTCTCCCAGCCACCTAAACAAATTCATGCCCTGCCAATAATACAACAGTTGTATGTGAACCCAGTTCATCTTCACCCTAACTTCAAAAGTTACAAAGTTACCTAATGTGTAATGCCAAACTTTGAGACAAGATTTTCTTTTTCATTTACTATTGTAACCAAATGAAATGACAAATAGTTCCAAGTAAAAAGAGAAATACAAACCCAGCAAACCACATATACATCATAAAATATGGTGAAAGCATGCAATACTGGCTCAGAAAAGTTCTTTCTGGCTCCTTTGTGCATTTGGCATCCCACATACTCTATCACAAAAATAATTATTTTGGAAACTCTCAGAGCCTGTGGTCAGTGCTTGCTCCTATGGAGAACCCTGGCATCACCCTGCAAGTTAGCCAATGCACATTATGGAAAGCTCCAACTGAGTGCTCAGTAGTGAGTTCAGTTTTAAAAGAAATATAGTATAAATCTAAAATATGGCCTTAAGAGCTCATAGATTAGTTGTGGAAAGAAGATTAACCCTGATGGAAAGGGGAAATATTAAAATAATACTTGATGAGAAGACCCAGGAACACTCAAATCCTATCCTCAGGTTGAAAGTACTCATTACCATGGAAAAAACTATTCTAAAATTTAGTGGAGGAAAACAACACCATTTTATAATTCTCACACATTTTGTTAGGAAGTTAGATAGGGCACTGGATGGATGGTTTGCTTATGCTCCGTAATGTGAGGAGCCTTGGCACAGAATGCTGGAGATGACTTAAATTTCTGGGGACTGGAATGATCTAAAGGTTTCTTCCTTCATGTCTGTGAATTATCTAGTTGGGGTGAATCAAATGTTGGGATCGCCTGGGCTCAACAGTTGATCAGGTATATATATACATCCATGCTTATACAATTGTGCTGAGCAGACCATCACTGCGTTTACACACAAATGCCTATTCCAGCTTATTCTTAGATAAGGCAACACCCAAATCATGTTAGCAAAAAGGAAGGTAATTTTTCAGGTTTTTTTTTTCCAATAAAGAGGGGGAAACACATTGGAAACTGTAGAAAAGATTGAAGAAAACTGTATCACTAAAAGTTTGGTCCAGAGAACAGAAATAACTCTAGGAAAGGATTTAGTACAGAGGATCTGGAGTCTTTCACAACCTTTCTGAGGGATGGGGGAAGAGATATCAGGGAGGCCATTGCTGGCTTTCAGAAAATCAAAAACATAGGAATCTTAAGGATGCCACCATCAATGATTTCAGCTCCCTATAGCACAAAATTAGGTGATTCACAAAAGGATTTCTTTTGAAAATATCAAACAAAACCTCAGGTTTGCCATCTGCCATTATATAAGAATAATGACTTCTCTTTTTTACCAAGTATCAAAGAGTACCCTTCGTTGGCAGAATTTAATATGAAATCTACTCATGATAGATTCTAGAAAATGCAGTTTCCAAGCTTTTCCCCCAAATATAGAGACGACTATGGAATGGGATGCAGATAATGTTGAGTCGGTGACAATCAAGCAAAGTACAATTGTATATCTCATTTACTCTAAGGAAACATCAAGGGTAAGACATACGGATTTGCAATACATCAGGTGCATAAAAAAATGGCCAATGGTATATGCAAGATGCTCTCCAATTTTAGAGATATCAAAATGTGAAGAACATACTTATGGCAAAATTGATAAAATGTAGTACATTTAGAAATGTGTGCTGATAGACAGTGTTGATTGTTTAATCAAGCCCTCTTTCATCCCTGCCAATGGAGACCCTGGTTTTATTTAGGTGTTAATGTTTGAAGCCTCAGAGTTGAAACAGAATTTGTCTAAATCATCCTTGCTGAATCCATTTGTTATTGCCAGTGATTAATCTGGGGGTGTGCATTTGTTCTGTTCTTTTATGTGATGGTCAGTCAGGTGAGGCCAAGGAGACATGGGAGAGGCATAAGAAAGCAAAGTTTATTATACTCATAGGTCTTAGGGGTTGCCACATGACACTGGGGCCACATGGGAAGAGCCAGGTTTTGGTCAGGTGGCAGAAGACAGGAGCTAGGAAAGAACTTAGGCCAAGGTCTAGCATGCACAGCTAGCATGCAAAGAGATCACATGATGGGAGAGGAAGCAAGAGAGAGGGGAGGCAGGTGCTGTGCCCTTTATAGAGCAAAATAACCATGTAGGATTAGCTAGTTTGAATAATTTCTGTGGGCTACAAGCTAGAAAAGTGGTCTAGTTACCTGAAACCTAGCCAGGGGATGATTAAAGCAGAATATTGTCTCTTGGGTGTAATTCTGAGGCATAGGCATCCAATAGAGGAGGTGTGACTCTGGATTTGTTAGTCTGCATATCAAAGGCATGTTCTCAACTAAGCATCTCTCAGAATCCTCTAGTTACAGGACTGGAGGGTCTTCAGCCAGAAAGGCTTTTAAGATTTAAAAATTTTAAAACATTCACACACACATACACCCGTACACACACACACACACACACGCACACTCTCTCTCTCTCTCTCTCTCTCTCTCTCTCTCTCTCTCTCTCTCTCTCTCCAGCATTTAACTTGGTTGCCAACCAAAAAATAAACAAAATGGTAAGGAACAGCAGGATGAGGAAGTCCCTTTGCTCACACTCCTTTTACCTTGCTTGGAGTGCTGTACTCTGAGAGTTGGATGCTTGGGGCAATGGTGATCATCTTATACTCTGGAGGGGAGACAGCCTCCACATGCCGAAGATGGAAAAACAAAGGGACTATGAGAATCTGAGTTCAGATGGCACTGTTGAGCTGGTATATCAATCCTCTAATGTTTTCTCTTTATATTTAATTATGTCAGATGAATTCATCCTTATTTTTACTTAAGTATTCTGTTATTTATAGCTGCACTTATCCAAACTGAAACATACAAATGTCGACAGATTTCTGTGATAATAGCAAGTAATTTTTGGTTGGATTCAAAGATTGAGAAGCTGTATACACAGAGGAAAGCAACATTCTCTGACTTTAGAAAGCTTAGTACCACTATTTTGTGTCATGGCTATTTTATATCCTATTCCCATCAATATATTTAGCAATAACCACTTGAATATGAGAAATCCAAGATCCAGGTTACAATGTCTGCAAAATTTTAGGTAGATGCATCCTATCCTGCACTTCAATGTTATTGAAACTACAAAGAAAAAGGAAAAGAAAAACTTATTTTCTTTATTGTCCAGCCTATGTGGTACAAAATGTGAATGCCCTGGTATGATGAACTGAATGTTTATGTTACCCCCAAATTTATGTTGAAATCCTAATGTCTAATGTGATAATATTAAGAAATGGGGCCTTTGAGAGGTAATTAGGTCATGAGCTTGAGCCCCCACAAATTTAATTAGTGCCCTAATTATTAAGGCATTCAAGAGAACTCTCTTGTCCTCTTTCCATTATGTCAGAATACAAAAGAAGATGGCAGTCTGTAACCTACAGGCGGGTCCTCACCAGAACCTACCATGCTAGCACCCTGATCTCAGGCTTGCAGCTTATAGACCTCTTGGAAATATATTTCTGTTGTTCATAAACCACCCAGTCCATGATATCTTGTTATAGCAGCCTGAATGAACTAAAACACCCTGGGTTTTTATTTTGCCATTCCAGTCATCCATGTGAAGGCAGAGTTCTCAGATTTTGGCCTTTCCCCATCTTGAATCTAAATTCCTGCAAAAGGGCCACTCTTTGGTTGGGCATCCTCTGTTAACAGTCTGACTGGGAGGGGAAAGAACATCAGTGACAAATGACCGAAAATGGAGAGGGAAGGGTGAGCAGCAACTGATAAGATCTACCATTAAGGGAGCTCTTGGAGTTTGGCCAAAGATCACCTGGTAAGGGAACACTGTGGTTGGTCACCACAAGTAATGAGAAGAAGCAAACATAAGCATGACTCTCTTATGCTGTGCAATTCTATAACAAGTGTTTTAGTCCATTTCTGTGTTACTATAAAAGGATACCGGAGGCTGGGTAATTTATAAAGAAAGTTACAGAGCCTATACAAGAAGAATAGTGCCAGCATCTGCTTCTTTGGTGAGGTCATCAGCCTGCTTCCACTCATGGTGGGAGGTGAAAGGGAGCCAGCATGCACAGAGATCACGTGGTGGAAGAGGAAGCAAGAGAGAGAGGAGGGAGGTGCTGTGTCTTTTATAACAAGCAGGGCTCATGGGAACTCAGGTGAGAACTCGCTCACCTCCTTCAAGAGTAGGCATTAATCTATTCAGGAGGGATTTGCCCCCATGATCCAAACAACTCCCACAAAGCCCTACCTTCATCCTTGGCGAACAAATTTCAAATGATATTTGGAAGGGACAAATATGCAAACTATAGCAGCAACATACATTCTGTGGCATCACAGGTACCAATACAAGAAAAATGAGGAAAATAAGAGTGCTACCTGGAACACCCAGGACAAAAGTAGAAGACTGTGCTCTCCTCTCTAGCAGCATTTGGAATCTTGAACACATCTACTTGGAGCATGAATATTTCAATTATGGTAATATTGTATGATTTAGGATAGCTTGATGTTCTCTGACAAATTGCCCCTCTGCCCTCTGGCAGACATTATATTTCTTCAGCTTAAATCTTTATTCTCAGATTTAAATTCACTAGACAGCAAGTACTTTATACAAGTATAAAACCATGCATATAGCTATATAACTTGTTTTCACAAATTAAAGTCTCTGGACCTCAGCTCTTGATTCAGTAGGTGAGGATGAGTTGAGGTGCAGAAATACAGCTGAATCTAATGCATATGGTCCAGGGACTACAGTGTAAGAAACATGGTTTTATATTCTTTAGTGTGAATGCAAGCACCAAGGGTAAGTCTGCTTAAGAAAGTCCCCCTAAGTTATGTAGTTCTATAGAGAGAAATAGAAGGGAGGGAGTGGGGTAAGAAGGGGGAAATAGCATAAAAAGCGGTTGAGTTGCCAGGTATAGTTCATATGGCTAAATCCCAAACACAGATTTTCCAAAGTGAGTCAGGAAGGGTAGGATATTACATCTAGAGAAATTTTCTATTGTAATTAGATTTGATCACTGGGAGGTAAATGAAGATCTGCCTTTATTCAGTATTTGATATCCTCGGTTACCTCTGCTATTAATTAAGAGAGGGACAGAAGCTCCACGATAGCCCTTTGTCCTATGCCCAGCCCCAAGGAATGCTTTCAAGTAAACTGAAGGGAAAAAAAAAAAAAAAAACTCAAAGAGGAGATGGAGACCAGCTGGGATTTATTTCGGTGTGTCAGCTTGACACAAACATGGGTGAAGGCCAGATATGGATTGGTGACTCATCCACATTTAGATGCAGTCTGTGTAAAATGTTTTCATTTCCGCATCATGGAAGCAAATCTGAAAGCTTTCACTCAAACAGTGGAATTTAATTTCTTGCAACGAAAAATGACCTACCGCCTAAACCAGCTTTTAAAAGTCTCTCTTTGACTTCTGCTTAGTTTCCAAATCTTATTTAATTAAATTTTGTCTAATTTCAACATAGAAACAACCAAAATCATAATTTTTGCCTCAAGGTAATCCTCTGCTTCTGCATGCATTGTTTTAAATAAGTATGAATTAAAGTTTGGCTAATCATTAGTACCACATAATCCTTTCAAAACAGATTTTAGATACTACATATTCTTTTGAAAGGCACTGAAATTACAGCCAAAGTGCCTGCATTATGGAGGTCAAAAGAGATCAGGAGAATCTGTTAGCCTGTGTCTGTGTCCATTTACTCCTTGAATATTCATTTTGAAGAGGATTATTTCCATTTTTTTTTGCAAGCTTTCAGAAAAAGCAAGAATTCTAATATCCGTAATTTATCCCCTGCCTTCAGACTTTTTTGTACAAAATGGTCTTTTAATGCTCATGATAAAACCAATAAAAAAAATTATCCCTGACTGCCGTTGTAATGTGGACATTCCTGTGCATCTTACTATACATACCAAAGGAGGTCATCATAACACACAGACGTGAAGATCCAGGGATTCTTGATCACTGTCATAGCATCTGGATGACAAGAGATGTGAATTTTGGTGGAAGAGAGCTCAAAATTATTTATTGAGCAATTACGATGTGCCAGGCTTGAGATATATCTGTGAGACCAAATCTACCCCATGACTTCTAATAATTCATATTCCTTTTTAATCCCCAGCTTTCCCATTAAGAAAAATGGAGAGAATTTAACTGGATCTCATATACAGGGTACCTTAGCTCTATAATTCAGTAGTCTCTTAAATAGCTTGCAATCCTTGTGAACTGATAGCAAGGGCATGTTAGTGGGTACGTGGCAATAAGAGCATTTAACAAGGGAAGGACTTCAAAGGGTCTTCAGCACTTTTATCATGCTCTATAATTACGGATGATTATCTTTTTAATCCAGTTAATTAAAAAGGAAACCCAGTCAGTTCTAGTGACAAATGTTGTTTTATTTCCTTGCATTGTTTTGTCAGGAATAAATGAAAACATTACTGTCATTTAAAAAAAAAATGTTTCCCTGGAGGACAGAGAAGAAATTCTTTTGCAGGTAAGAACAGGATCCCTAATGTCCCAAAACTAGGTAGTGCTGAGGAATAGTTGCTGGGAAAATAAAGTCCTGTTTTATTTATTATTTATTTATTTAGAGGCAGGCTCTGACTATCACTCAGGCTGGAGTGCAGTGGTGCAATGATAGCTCACTGCAGCTTCAATCTCCTCAAACCTCCCTTCTACCTCAGCCTCTTGAGTAGCTACGATTACAGCCCACCCTGCCTGGCTAATTTAATTTTTTCTTTGTTTCTTTTTTTGTAGCGAGAAAATCTCACTATATTTCCTAGGCTGGTTTAGAACTCCTGGAATCTAGTGATCCTCCTGCCTTGGTCTGCCAAAGTGCTGGGATTATGGGCATGAGCCACCATGTCTGGGCCAAAAATATCATTTTAATCTTTTGAGATCATCAATGTGCTGAAATCTTAAGCTTATATTATCAATCAACAATATGATTATAGCTTTCCAAATTTAAAAAAATAATCAAGACGGGCTTTAAGACTTTGATGGCAATTTTAAAAGGAAAGGACAGAATCGTATACTGTTTTTACCAATCTTCAATGTTAAGGGAAAGAATATTCTCAGAGATATCATTAAGTATAGAAAATTTTTATCTTATACTAAATTATGTTTTAATTATTTTCAAAGTTGCTTCTAGTTTCTTTAAATATAAACAAGCTATAATTGATGAATTATATAATACAATTGATATAGACTGATAGATAAAATAGAAATTTAGGTAAAACCCTGGAAAGAAATATTTATTTATAAAAGTGAAAATGAAAAATACACCTTTGGATTTCTGGCCATATTATACAACCAAAAACATTTTCTAAATAGTCATTATATTTTCCCTCACGTTTAAAGAAAGTTTGTTTCTAGAATTAGTATAAATTAAACTAAAGTTTTTTTAAAAATTGAGGAAACAAAATGTACATAAAATTGCTCTCTGGAGAAATCTGATCTATGAAGTGTTAGGAAACAGTTGTTCCTATTTCCCTCAATTCTCCAAAACTACTTGTTCCTGTTTCTTCCTACCTTGTCTGATTACTTTGCCTCGTTCTTTATAACACAAATAAAAATCACAGATGGGAGCTCCTTTAAATTCCCTCCATCACATCTACGAAACTGTATCCACTGTCTACTCCATCTCTTCTTGTGCACAAGAAGTTTCTCTCCTCACACCAAAGGCCAGTGGTCTCTATCACCCTCTCAGGGACCTCACTCAAGATGAGGTCCTTGAGTGAGGACCTTCTGTCTCCTGCCACCAACTCTTTAATCCTTCCAATTAGATATCAAATATCCCCTCTATCTCTCATGTTAAAAAATGCTTTCCCTGAATCCTATAATCATCTCCAGCTAACTTTTAATATTGTGACTCTATTCTAGCGTGAATCAGACCTCAAGGAATATATGTGTAATATGATTTGGTGCTTCCCACCCAAATCTCATCTTGAATTGCAGTTCCCATAATCCCATGTGTTGTGGGAGGTAACAGGTAGAGATAATTGAATCATGGGGGTGGTGTCTCAATTCGGTTCTCATGATAGTGAGTAAGTTCTCATGATATCTGATGGTTTTATAAGGGGCTTCCCTCTTTGCTTAGCTCTCATTCTTCTCCTTCCTGCTGCCATGTGAAGAAGGATATGTTTTCTTCCCCTTCTGCCATGATCATAAGTTTTCTGAGGCCACCCCAGCCCTGCAGAACTGTGAGTCAATTAAACCTCTTTCCTTTATAAATTATCCAGTCTTGAGTATTTCTTCATAACAGCATGAGAACGGATACACCATGTATACTTGTCTCTACTTCCTACCAATCATATTCACCTACTTTGAACTTGCTAAGCCTGTTTTATTATGAAAATCAGTAACTTTCACACTATTAAAGAATGGGCCCTTGATAGTCTCCATCTTGTCAACTCAGTTGACCACGGGTTTCTTTAAAAATTTGTTCTTTTTCAACCAGTCATTACACGCTCTCCTGATTTCCTCTTATCACTGGCAATGCCTATCTCAGGACTCCTTGCTCAGGCCTAGGCTGTTCTCATGCTGTACTTCTTCTACACTCTCTCATATTTCAGCTCATTTGTCTGACTCACCAAAAGCCACTTATGCACCTCATTTCTGATGGTTAACCTTTACAATTACAAACACTTCCTATCTTAATGTCTCCACTCAGATGTCTCTAAAGCTTCTCAAACTAATTATGTTCAAAACTAAACCCTCTTAAAATTTGTCTCCCACATTAGTGTTTTCTACATTAGAAGCCAATGCCATTATCTGTCTCCTCATATCAGAACCACACGGAGGGACTCTTGATATGCCCCAATCATCTCCCAAATCAGTCATCTATCACCAAGTGAAAATGCTGATTCTATCTACCTCCAACATATATCTAAAATCGTTCAGCTTTTCTTCCTCGCTATTCCCACCACCTGAGTACAAGCCATCATACTTTCTTTCTGGTGTGTCAGCTCAGCCCCTACTAATTAGTCCTGTCTCCTCTCCATCCAGTGTATTCTCACAGCTGTCACTTTCATGTTTTAAAATGTATCACTACAAAATCCTTCCGCTTAAAGTGTACATCAGAGCAATTCTTTTGTTCGTGAAAGGCTAAAATCTTTAGCAGTCATAGACTCCATGTAATCTGGTCCCTGCTCAGCTCTCCTCATTCCATTAACTGCAGCCAGGTTGAGCCTCCTTTAGTCCCTTCTTGCCACGACCTCGTATGCAGTATTCCCTCTGCCTGGAATCCATCCCTCACCAGTTCACCTCTATCCATCTTTCAGGCTGCCTCAGCTAAAGAGTCACTCCCTCATGGGAGCCTTCCTTGATCTTCCTCCACAAGTCTGGATCCCATTTATGTGCTTTGAGAATATCTCATACTTATCACTCTCTTACTCCAGCAACAGCATATTGTCAGAAACATAATAGGCACTCTAAATATATTTTTTAAATAAAGAAAATTGATAGAAGAAAAATTTTCAAAAATGATTTTCTAAAAGGCCAACATTTAAAGGACATAAAAATTGAATAAGAAAGTCTTGGGCTCCTAGTTGAGATTTTATCAATGCTTAATCCACAGGTTAGTTCCACACTTGGTGCCCTCCATGTACAATTCCATAAAATTTGTCACTGACTGAAGGTAGAACATCCCAGAAGCAATGTGGCTAAGTTAGTTCAATTGTTGTTTACATGATATAAATAGTTTGACCGTGAAACATTTTTGGAGTAATGCTAGCAGCCTACAAAGGATTGGCCCATGAGAGTCAAAGCTTGAAATCTGGCACTGCTTGTGATTTTTACCCCTGAGGTTAATAAAGTCTATGAAACCTCCTGTACCGCTTGTAGAATGTATTTGGAAAAGGAACACTGATTATATCACATATTGTTTTCTTCCTGAGAGCCTGAGTATGTATTTGTGTGTTGGGGAGATGAATGTTGACCTCTTATTTTAGTAATATTTGTGCAGTTCTTGAATAAGTCATTTGTCTATGAGCCTTATAAACGTAGTATTTATGATAATTTTGTCTTTATGATACCTACTAGAATACAAAAACTCAAATTATTTACCCATTTCTAGGACATGTGCATTCAGCCTGTGTTTTGATATTGATCTTACTCCTGGTTTTATCTTTTTTCCTACTAATATTTTCATTTGGCTCACTTAACTTGCTTATCATAAACTTACTAATTATTATCCATATGCTTACTATATGTATTGTATATGTCCTTTTTACATTCACAATCCAAAATTATTTTTAAAATATAAGTATGACTGATGAGACTGTGAAAGATCAAGAATGTAGATTTTATATGTTGAAGATAATCCAGTAATAAAATAAAGTAAAATTAAAGTCTCAAGGGCAACAGAATGAAATAATCACTAAGATTTATCTTAGTAGAGTCACAAGAAAATAAAGAGGTAATATAAGAGATGAAAAACACTAACGATTTTTACATTTTTAAATGTAAACAAAATAAGCAAAGGGTCTTTCACCTCTCAAATTGGCAGTGGTGTTTTAAAATTCTAAGGCCCAATACTTAATAGGCAAAGAAACAGACAGTCTCATATGCTGGTCCCAAGAAAGTGAGGTAACATAGAAATGGCATGGAACAATTTCTAAAGCAAATCAATAACCTTAAAAAAATCTCACACTATTTACCTGGAAATTTTCTTTCTGAGAATTTATTCTGAAGTAATATGCATGAAGGTTTACAAAGATTTAGTTTTAAGAATAGTCATTAAATAATTGTTTATGATATTAAAAAATATACAAACATCCTAGCTATCTAAGGAATTAACAAGACATCATATCTAAATACTATGGAATATTAATTAACCATTAAAATTATTACAATAACATATTAGTGCCAAAGAATGAAAATAATTATATGCTAAGTGAAAATCATGTTACAAATTAATAGATGCTAGCCCCTTTATGTTAAACATATTACTAAATATACATTTCAGATACATATATATATGTGCGTGTGTGTATATATATATATATATGTGTGTGTGTGTATATATATATGTATGTGTGTGTATATATATATGTATGTGTGTGTATATATATATATATATATATATATATATATATATGTTTGTGTATGTATTTGTCACTGACTGAAGGTAGAACATCCCAGAAACAATGTGGCTAAGTTAGTTTAATTGTTGCTTACATGATATAAATAGTTTGACCATGAAACAATTTTAGAGCAATCCTAGCAGCCTAGAAAGATATACAGATGTGTATCAAAATTATCTCTGGATTGTGGTATAAGATTTTATTTTTTACTTTCTGTATCAATACTAAAGATAAACATTTTTAAGCAGCTGAAGAAGCTATAAAATAAGATTCCTGAAATTGATTATGTTCAAGGATAACTTATCCCACAGCCATTTCATTGAACTCCTAGACTCTATTTTTAGGCATTGGAGACACAGTTCTCTTCTCAGGAACCTATATTCTAAGGTAAATCCATTACATGTAACATCTCATACACTACACATTCTTTTCAATAATAAATTTTCTCTTAACCAAAATCAACCTCAGCTAAATTAGTAACAAATTGAAATGTTTTGGGGTGCAAGGTGGGACCACACAGGTGAGAGCAGTAGAGCTGTCTGAGTAGCAACTAGAGCCAGCCTAGCTAGCCTCTCCTACTGCCTCGGTGAAGATGTGTCCCACCTTGGGGGCACCATGTCCTGGCCTCTGAGCTCCACTAGGCCAGTCCTGAGTGGAAGTCAGGGTATTCCATCTGCAGCCTGGGGTATACCTCCCATCCCCAGGCTGAACACAATTTTTCTGACTTTTATTTCCCCAGTTGGGTCTTCCCATTAATTGTTTAAAAAACTAGAACTAGATCAGGGAGAGATTGGGTCTAAATCTCAGGAACCCCTGCCCACCTCCCTCACCTGTGGATATGTTGCTGCCCCCGAATGAGCTTGGACAGATCCAGCTATCGATAGAGCTGTCATTTGCATCCAAAAGGTGTGGCCTGAGGCAGGGGCATCCTCATGCCAAGGAGCTGGGGGCTTCATTGAGAGCCACCCTCATTATGGTTCAGCACAATCCTCCTGCCTTTCAGTGCTTCCCTGCACCCCACTCCACCCTGCTCAACATATTTACAAATTTTCTATGTGGCAAGGATCTTTCCCTGTGGTACTTGCCAAGCCACCTGAGACTATCTATTTCACGAAAAGACGGCCACACACCACACTCTGCTTTATGCCTCCTTGAAAGTGGAGAAACATGAGCTTCTGAAATGCTGTGCTATGGGCCTGTATCAGTCAGACCCCAGTTAAGAGACAAAAGCCACTTAGTTATTTAACAAAGAGAGTTTAATAGGATTCAGTTTCTATCACTAGGGAAAAATTTCTCTTCCTAGGCAGAATAACAGGAAGAAATGGGAATTATTAAAATGTGGAGCCTTGAAGGTGAGGTCCTGTGGATTTGGGCTTCTGATCTCTCAAAAATAAGGGTTCCTTGGTAGATGATGCTGTCTCTGAAGTAGACAAAATGAGGCTGGTTCTGTAAACCGATGGAGAAACTGCAAAGTGGAATCAACTGCTATTATAGAAATGAGCTGCTGCTGCTGCAGAGGTAAAGCATTGCTAAGAGATACTCTAAGAGACAAGAATCAGATAGGAGAGCACAAGTCCTTCTTTGGGCTTTGAAGTCTCCCTTCAGTGCCTTTTATTGGCAGAGCCTAGAAGACAACAGGTAGAAAAGCTGCAATATAGTTGGAACATCATAAAGAAGAGTATAAAAGACTGGGTTGTGAGCAGAGAGGAAATATCTCAATAAGTGGAACAGAGTCTGAGCAGCCCTTGGTTTCTCCTGGACTTCTTATCTGCAGAGATTACTAGCAGGATATACCTGGAGAGGCTAAAACCAAGAGCTCAATAAAGCTTTGAGCTCATGGTCATTGCTCTGTGGCTTCATAACTCCTGTGAGGCTGTGAATCTTACTTGATTCCAAGCTGTCTTCCAGAATTATATACCCTCTTCTCTAGAAAAAAGCTGGGAAAATGCTTAAATTTTCAAAGCTCTTGCTGGATAGCTACATCTAGAAATGAACCAATGAGACTACCAAATTCCTGTGATCCAGTCCTATCTCAAGCACCAATGAAGGATTTGATAAGCATGTGATGAGTCATAATTACTTGACCCAACATTAATCTGGAATGCAATGACATCAGGAATGTGACTCTATCAGTGCACCCATTGCAAAGTTGCCTCTATTGCCAACCCTGTGAGTATTCCTTCTTAATCTTTGAGGGATATTTTGTGGCCTATCCCTGCCCATCTCTAAGAAAATATTTACTTGAGTAAGGTATTTATGTTGGATTGTTTCATCCTTTTATTCAAGAAAAAAGAGCTAGAGGTGGAGAATGCCCTAATGTGTGACTGATATCAATAAAAGACATGAAGTTTCAAAAAGTTAATGTGACAAAGATTGCTTCACATCTTCATGCTCTAGTGCATCAGTTTCCTGGTGCTCCACTGAGAAGACCTCAGAAAGTGTGTACTTTCTACTGCAAAAACAAGCATATGTGTCTTTGCTAATAACTAACCTAAATAGAGCCTTGTGAACCAGCTTTCCAGCCACTATGGCAGTGCTCACTACAGCCACTGCATAGCTCTGAGTTGGCACCAGGTAGACTGGCATGCCTACAATTCTTGTGTCCTCTCTTTCAGAGAAAATCAGATGGCATCAGATGGAATATGTGATTTTTTTCAGCTGATAGAAGAACCACCCATGTGCCTGTGACACTACCATTAGGTCCTGGACCCTATGAAACTCTTGGAATGCCTTTAAACCCCAAACTCCCCAAATTGATGTATATGTTTGTGCCTTTTTGAGTGAGGATAGGATAGAGAGACTGGATATTTCAAAAGTACCTTTCCACCTGAAAAACATTTTGTTTTTCAGCCTTGTTAGTATCTTGTTCCTATAAAAATCAAGTATAACAATACTTCCCACTTTTTCTAAATATGCATTTGACTACTGCATTTTAAGAAGACAATATTAAAAATCTAAAAAACAGTGACTATGGTGGCTGTTAGTAGTGGTTGAATTTATTTGGAAAAGTAGACTATTTGTTCTAACTTTTTTGCTACCTTCCTTCATTGCATTTAGGAATGAAAAATATGTTTCTAAATGCAATAGTATCATAGATAATCCAGTATGAAAGTGTCCAATTACTGATTTTTCTAGTTTATCAACATAGTCTGTTTTTAAAGGGCTTAGTTTTTAGACTTCAGTGCATTGAATTATTCTAATTTTAAATGATATATTGGAGCTCTTAATTTTATTATTCTCAAAACTCCATTACAGCGAGAGCAGTTTTTAAAAAATGCACTTGCATAGCACAGAAAAAGTTCCTTTTTCATTATACCCTGAAAAGGATGCCTCTCTGTGTGTGTGTGTGTGTGTGTGTGTGTGTGTGTGTGTGTGTGTGTGTTTGGTTTTACTACCCATATTAATGACACTTTACTCATGTGGACGGTGTCTCCCAAAATGGTACCATTGCTAGGCATTTTTACAACCCAAAACACACACACGATCAGACACATACCTACACAGACACCCACATACACACAGGGCAAGTTATTTTTACTACTGTAGACCTTTACCTAGATGAAATTTGAACAGGGGCTAAAGCAAAAAGGAAATGAGAGCTGTAAGAGATGACACAGCTCCCTAACTGCCTGAGGCGAAGATGGGCTGATGAGTGCCTAGAGTTCTGACTGGTACAGACCCAGCATCTTTGAGGCGCGAATAGATAGAAGGTGAGGCATAAAATCTCTATAGAAGTTTTAATATTTATATTGTCAATTCCATCAAGCCTCCTACCTCTTTTCAGAAGGTGTCTATTTCTTGACTCAAAGTCAGAGAATATCATATGCCACACCTTTAAAGGTATTCCTCATTACTATTCCATCTACCTTATAATTAGTGACAATTCCTCTCAGATTCTGGCATCAGGCTGTCGGTCTTTGTTCCCATGTTGCTTTGAGTTTTTGCCTCTTTCTGTTACTTCAGGAATATTTTAATGAGAATTTAAGAACAGCCATATCAGTGGCTTCTATAAAATTCTATTTTGGATTAGCAATTTAATGGAAAACAATCCCAATCAAGAGAGCATTGATCCTTTTTTAAATTCAGGTTAACACATAATTATAAATAACAAAACAAGAAATAAGAAAGAGGAGATAAAGCAAAATGTTACTAAGGGGATTTAAATGAAGAGATAAACCATGCTCCTTGATAAGAAAACTTTATATTGTTAAAAGTCTATTTTCCCCAAAATAATCGATAAATTGTTTCCAATCAATTTTTCAAGGATTTTTTTTTTGGAATCTGACACAATGAGTCTAAAGTCATCTAGACATATTATTAAAAATAATTTTTTTCAGAAATAAAAATAGCTAAGTGAAATTTACACTAAAATACTAACAGTTACACAGCTACACAATTCTTAAGGTATAATAAAGGTAGATTAATAGGCAGAACAATGATTTAGAACATAGAGTTCAGACTAACTGTACCGACCAGACCCGGTGACCACAGGTCAGCTGAGGTCACCACAGGTCTGCTCAGTAGATCAAGCAGAAAAGAGCAGGTTCATTGAGAGGCTGTCAGCTGGAACATGGAGAATGGATACCCATATGAAGAATATTACAGCACTGCAGAATGGCTTATGTCTCTTACCAAGTACTGAACACAGCACTAAATCTCCAGGTGGCCTTCGACAGACCCAGTTCCTACCCTTTTCTCAGCTGTAATTCTCAAGTGACAGTGACCTGTGTGTCTGAATTAGGAGATCTGACTGACAAATTAATTCAGGCCCAAATCTTTGACCACAGGGAGATTCTCAACTTTTTCCAAAGTACAGTGCCAGGTCATGCTGATCGACTGGTGATTGGGTTCCTGAATGGCACAGCTGTGTGATGATGCAGGGAAGGTTTCTCTTGTATGATGGGTACTTGCTCTGGAACATGACATTTTTGCATGAGGGTTTTCCAGCTCCTGAGTGGGAACACTTTGGTGACCACCAATGCAGGACAGGCTCAACCCCAAGTTGAGCCTTGTATAGATCTGAGGTTGTATAGATCATGGTTCTCTGTGATCACATCAAGCTACTTGGTCAGAACTCTCTTAAAGAGCACAATGATAAAAGGTTTGGAGTTCATTTTCCTGCCATGTCTGATGCCTACAACTGGACAATGAGACAGAAGGCAACCAATTCCTAGACACAAATGGGGAAGCAGCGAGAGATACAGAAAGACACCTGTGTGATGGCGGTGGGTCACAACTTTTGAGACTGGCAGGGACTCATCTGATGCAGGAGCTGGGGATGAATGCTGTTTTGTGAGCACAGCATCAGAGTTAGAGTTCCATGGCACTGTGGACTTTGAGTCTTTGGCTTCTCACTCATCACTAACAAAGTCATCATGGATTATGAAAGCCTGAAGAAGACCAATCATGAGGAAGTATTAGAGGCTGGGAAAAAAGCTGCACAGAAATTGGAACAGTTTGTCTCCATTCTTATGACCAGCATTCCACTACCTGACAATGCCAGTTGATCAGCCCTGGAGTAGTCTTATATTTCCCACATTAGATCCAAGTAGCTGCTACTTAACTTTTGCCCTTTGCTGGAATCACATGCTTCTGCTCTTGGGTGGTAGCAGAACAAAGAGGAAGATTCCTATTCTTCACCTACCCTACCTTCTCCTAGCAGACCCTTCTGCTTTTGCTTTGTTGTCAATTTCTCTTTTGCTTAGTTGTCTTATTAAACCAGTTTCTATTCCTGATTTTTTTTCCCGAGAGCTGAAGCCCATGCCTACCACACATCCATGGATATGCCCAGGATTTGACTTGGGCTTTCAAGCTTTGCACAGTAGCTGCTACTAGTTTTTTGAAATAATACTCTCACATTCCTGGAGGCTCAGCTCTACCTCACGTACAGCACTAGAGACCAAACAAAGACTAGCTCTATATGTTCTGGACTTTATTTGACACCATAATTTAAGAATAAAGAGAAATATGAAATTAAAACAGAACATAGAATTCAGAAAGAATTTATAATTTGATAAATATAAAATGTCAGTTCAACAGAAAAAGTATTGGATTATTTCAAAAAGTGTGAACTACAGAAAATTGTTAACCATAGGAAATCAAATAATAATATATTTGGTCATTAAGCCATACACTAAGAAAACTTCAAAATTCATTGAAAGTTTAATGGATTACAGAAAACAGTAAGAGTGCTAAAATAAAATATAGGCAAATATTTATATAGTTTTCAAGTGGAAAGCCCTTTTTAAACATACAAACAATGCCAAATGCAATGAAAAACTTAATTATGCAAAAATAACATTGTTGTGCAGCATGAAACACCATGAACAAATAAAGAATAAATAAAAAACAAAGGGAATTTTTATTAAAATATTACAGAATAATTCTCCAGGTAGCCTTGGACTGTCCCAATTCCTACCCTTTTCTCAGTTGTAATTCTCAAGAACAACTGCAGAATACTTTGGGAATGTAACATTCCATAAGGTAGAAGTGACCAGACCTGCCTTGGCTCTTTTCCTGTCCCTCTTAGAACAGGATATTATATAGCACTTTAGCACAGAATGTTATAGTGACCCTGAGGTATAAAACCCAGGATGGACTGCTTTCTGGAGATCCTCAGCTGCAGTACAATGAGGGCATATGCAAATGAGATTCTGTTTGCCCTGGGCAACTTTCTTGAGCCTTGGGCAAACAACTTGCCATGAATCATAGACTTCTACTGTCTGTCTCTGCCTATTTGTTAGTAGTTAAGTTGCTTAACTTGTTATATGCAACTGTTCTGTCTCTTTGGACTTGTGCAAATGATAGAAACTGTATCCTAAAATGCAGTGGGCTGAAGTATTTAGACTCCCATTGCTTGTGGTTGGCATAGTGATGTTCTTTGCTATTCCCCATGCAGTGGGAGTCCACCCCTAGGATTAGCAACCAGTGCACAATGAGCCAGCTTCACACATATGACAAACAAATGGCTCATAACATTTTTTTTATGACAGATCGCATAAACATTAATTAAAAATAAATACTCTATTGCCAAAAAGGGTAAAAGACATAAATTTAAACATCTTTATATAATAAATAAAGTGTGTCAAAAATTAGAGAAAAACTATTCAATTCTATTTATGAGAGAAATCGTGACAATTAAAAAAATAAAATGTCATGTTTTAAATAAAATATAAGAACAAAGTAATAATAACTAATTCAGAATGCTTGTCAAAACAGGGATTTCCTTAGTCTTGCTATAGATTATAAACTGATAATATAATCAGAGTTAAAAATATATATTAAAATTCTTCAAACTAGACATATTATTTGAATTTATCTTTTTATAATGTGTTCCAAAGAAATTATGGTATGAGTATTTACAAATTAGGATGTTCTGTACTGTAATGTTATAAAAATTAAAAGACACATAGTTTGAAAGTTCAACAATAAAAAACATGTTTAAATAAGTATGACACATTTAATCTGTGGTCTGAAATGAGTACGTTTAAGAACTACCTGGGAAAGCGTGTTAAAATGCAGACCATAAACATGGCATTTGTTTCTTTTGTTTCAGTCAAGACTCAGATTCCAATTCACCCATATTTACACTGTAATTTTTAGTAAAAAAAAAATATTTGAGGTAATTGTGTGTAACCTTCATTTTAATAATTAGTGATATATTTCAGGAATAGTATTTAATCATTAAATTGGTATTGCAGATGAATGCTTACTGACAGGAAATGATGTTCATAAGATTTTCAACTTCTAGCAAGATGGTAGGCTGAGTTGAAATTAATTATCTGCTGATTCAAATAGCAATAGTACACATGCTAGGTAAAGTATAATACACAAAGAAAATAAGTTTATAATGAAATTCAAAGTTAAAAAGTAAACTCACTAGACACAAGAAAATCACCAGAGTTCAAAGTCAATATAGCAAGCACAGCATAGATGATACCCTGTGCCTGGGTTATCTGATGCCAGGTAGACTTTGGGCATGAAAGGATGATGCTTTCACACCCACATAGAGGGTACAGGAAGACGTGGCCTTGTTAATACTTAGGGCAGACATGAGAACTGAGATCTTACCTTAAGTCTGGATGCTCCACAGAATGTTTACCTTATATAAAGGGAGTTAGAAAAAGTTCACCCTTAGCCAAAAAAGTAGTAAGAAAACTCCCTTAGCTCAGAACTTGGGTAGAGAAGGACAGTGGAATATTTCTCAAGAGAAATCAAAATCCCAAGCCTAGTCAAGCATGAGCTCAGGCTTGGAAGTTACACCATGTAAATGTCATAAAACCTGTGACAGGATGTTAATATTAAAAAATGGCCTAGGCCGGGCGCGGTGGCTCACGCCTGTAATCCCAGCACTTTGGGAGGCCAAGGCGGGTGGATCACGAGGTCAAGAGATCGAGACCATCCTGGTCAACATGGTGAAACCCCGTCTCTACTAAAAATACAAAAAATTAGCTGGGCATGGTGGCGCGTGCCTGTAATCCCAGCTACTCAGGAGGCTGAGGCAGGAGAATTGCCTGAACCCAGGAGGCGGAGGTTGCAGTGAGACGAGATGGCGCCATTGCATTCCAGCCTGGGTAACAAGAGCGAAACTCCGTCTCAAAAAAAAAAAAAAAAAAATGGCCTAAAGATAAGCAAGATGCCTTAACCTAAGCAGAAACAAATGCAAAACTGCTCTGGAGTGATACTTCCAAAACTCTGGGTGAAAGGTCCTACTCTGGCTAAACAGGAAACAAAAACAACTAAATTTACAATTAAAAAAAAAAACATACAAATGATCCATTATGACAGTGTAACATGACAACAATACAAAAAAATAATTAGCACACATAGAATAGACAATATGAAAATCTAGACAATCTATGGTATGATATATTTTAATAATTTAGTGGATTAAAAAATAGAAACCACCAAAAAGTAATAGGTCATCATGAAACAAGAACAGACATTTGAAAAGAGACAAACAACCTCCCAAAATACAAAATAATATCACTAATCGTATACCCTCAGTGGACAGTTTAGATCACGCATTAGACACAATTAGTAATGTAGTGTTCAGAAAATAAATCTAAAGCATTTATCAGGATGCACAACAAATCAACAATGAGATGAAAAATAGGTAAGTAAGTTTGAGAGACATAAAGATTTAAAACAAATATTTAACATATATTTAATATTATTATCATCAGAAAGCAAGTGAAAGAAGCAATGTTTAGAAGATAATGCTAGAAGTTTCTGGAATTTATAAAAGACACAAGGCCTCATAAGCAATCTGAATTCTGAGCAGGAAAAATAAACATAACTAATATCTAGATACATCATACCAAAATTTCTGAATATGAAAATGAAAGATAGCATTTCCTAAACAATTACAGAAAGACTCAGATTTCCCACAGAGGAGGAATAATTAGACTGAAGACATACTTCTCTTAAACATCAAGAGGATAAAGGAATATGGAATAATATCTTTAAAGTGTTGAAGAAAAATCAGCTGTCAACCTAGGCAGTTTAAAGAACTTGAAGGAAAAAGAAAAATGTCATTTTCAGACAGCCCAAGTTTGCCAGTCAGGATGAAAGGAATACAAAAAGAAATATTTTAATAAGAAGACTGGACTTAGAAACAAAGTATGAAACAGGGAGAAAATATGAGCAAAGTGATTTTTGTTCAAACTAAGTAATTATTAACTTTAAAACAATACTTCTTTCAGCTTTATTGAAGTATATTTGATACATAAAAATCGTATACAATTAAGGTGCACAATGTGATGCTTTGATACATGGTGAAATTGTTACTACAGTCAAGCTAATTAACATACCCATTACTTCACAACTGCCTTTGTAAGCACGTGTGAGTGTGGTGAGAAATACGTGTGATCACCTATCAAACGTAGATTAGGTCTTTTCACTTAATCCTATATTTCTTGGAGGCTTTGTTCATTTCTTTTCAACTCTTTTAGGAAATTTTAAATGCATGTTATTATTTATTTACATTAGGATTACAGAACTTATTCACCTTATACCTGCAAGTTTGTACTCACTGGCCAGTATCTCCCATTTCCCCCATGCCTCAAACCCTGGTAATCACCCTTCTACTTTCTATTTCTATAACTTCAACTTTTAAAAATATTTCATATATAAGTGAAATCATGTAGTATTTGTCTTTCTGTGTTGGGTTTATTTGGCATAGCATAATGTCCTCCAGATTCATATATGTTACAAATACAAGACTTCATTCCTTTTAAAGTACAGTAATATTCCAGTGAGTGTGTGTGTGTGTGTGTGTGTGTGTGTGTGTGGTCATATATGTCATATTTTCTTTCCTTTAGTCACTCGTTGATGGATGTGTGGATCGTTTTCATATTTTGGCAATTGCGAATAATGCTGTAATAAACATGACAGCAAGTGCAGCTATCTCTTTGGCATACTGACTTCATTTCCTTTTGGTATACAGTAAGTCCTCACTTAATATTGTTGATAGGTTCTTGGAAACGTGACTTTAAGCAAATTGAGGTACAGTAGGTCTTTGAATAATGTCTTGTTAGACATTGTTTCATTATAATGCTGATGAGAAGAAAAAAATGATTTCATTATACCTCTCTTTGCTGAAAGTCAATTTCCAAGAACCTATCAATGACATTGAGAACTTGCTATATACCTAGAAGTGAGATTACTGGACCATGTGGTAGTTCTGTTTATAATTTCTTGAGGACCCTTCATACTGTTTTCCATAATGGCTATTTCAATTAACATTTCCACCAACAAAGTATAAGAGCTCCCTTTTTGGAACATCCTCATTAATATTTGTTACCTTGACTTTTTAATAAAAGCCATCCTAACAAGCATAAGGTGATATCTCACTGTGGTTTTGATTTGCATTTTTCTATTGGAATACTTAATGGCCAAAGCTACCAGTGTTGTCTGCAGAGGCAACTGTGGGGGTTTGTGTGGATGAACACTAAAGGGACTTCCTTTCAGAAAGCTGCAGGAAGTCTCAGCTGCCTCAGTGGCTGTTGAGGTCCTCACCAGAGTTCTTTGTAGAGCAGGCCACTGGGGACGTTGGTGGCAGCTACTGTGTGGCTGATACGTTTCAAGTATGCCGATCTCACCAGTGATCTTTTCCGTGTTATTCTTTATTTTTTCTGCACTGTGTTGCTGTAAGTTCTTAATTGTTTATATGAACCCTCCCCAGACTATTGGAGTCTATGGACATTAATAGCTGCCTACTTGTTTTTAGGGGAAATGAAAGCTAGTATCTTCTACTCTACCAGTCTATTGACATCCTAAAAATATTTACACAATGGGGAAGGTAAATATACAAGTTGACCTGAATATGGTTAATAGCAATCCCATTGACCACTAGGGAGGGCAACGTGAATCAAACTTTTTAACGTTCTTTGTGTTGTGCAGAAGAAAGTCGTTGGTTAACTTTAAATGCTGTTAGGTCAAGATGTGCCTACTAACTTCTAAAATAATAGAACTATAATGTATAACTTCCAAATAAGCATGGGTAAAGAGAGTATAAAAATACCTTAATATAAGTAGCCAAGATATAAACATATGAATGGAAACGTTGACAAAATGTAAAACCACTGAACACAAAGTTTCACCTAATGTAGGAGAGTTCCTATCTCTGTTGACTGTGGAAAAGAAGCTGGGTGGGAAAGACTATAAAGTCTGCCTGAAGCATTCTGTGTCCTGAAATCATGACATAAATATTTGTTTAATCTGAGTGATAAACACATGAAGTTCAATCATTTTAGTTTCTGTATTATCTTATTTGATAAATCATAATAAAAACAGAAGAAAGGGAATATATTTCTAAAATATTGGGAATTTCAAATATATTAACTATAACACTATAACCTCATCATTGAAAATAATTTATATTTATGTGTATTTGTGTGCATTCTATTAATCATTCTGTAACTGTTATTAAGAACGTCCATATCCTAAAGATAAAATAAAGAAACACTAGCTGTTTCCTTTCCTGGATAACAAAATCGAGTAATTTATCTTTACCAGTTCTCTGAAAAAGTTCTACTGATATTATTTATGAACACCTAGCAAAGCAGGCACACACACAAAAATACAAAATAAAAATGCATGGAATATAGAAGTATAGTAAACTTATTTCAGTAAAATGTTTTATGTAGTTATTTGAGGCCTTGAACACACAATCTGTCATTGTCTAGATTTTTTTAGAATCTCAATCATTGATTTTTCTGTGTGTTCAAGGCCACATGCTTAGTGGCAGTTACTTTTATGTATTAACTTGACTAGACTACAGGGTGGCCCAGATTAAATATTACTTATGGGTATGTCTCTGAGAGTGTTCCAGTTGAGATTAACATTTGAATAGGTTAACTCAGTAAAGCGTATTGATGTCTTCCCAATGAGGGTAAGCATCATCTAATATGCTGAGGGCCTGAATAGACTAAAAGGTGAAGAAAGGAGAAATTCACCCCTTTTCTCTGTCTTGCTGCTTGACCTGGGACATCTCATCTAATCTCATCTTCTCTTGCTTTTGGACTGAAAGTTACACCATCAGCTCATCTGTTCTCAGCCCTTAGGACATGTCAACCTCCATAATTGCATGAGCCAATTGGCTTACATGATTATGGATGCTGAGAAGTCCCATGATATATAGAAATATCTAAGATCTAGTTAGTTTCAGAATTGAGATCACTATTAACTACATTACTAATCTCAATTATTTTTCATTTTATTCTATGTTCATAAAGATAGTTTAATATTACTAAAGACAAAAGCAAGACAAGTAAAAAGATTAATTTTATTCAGAGTATTGAAATAGAACCTCTCAGATCCAAAGATCAGAGTATCAGGCAGAGTGACTTTCCCTTGGATATTTTTATCGAGAAGTTACAGGTAGAAGGATTCAGAGGTAGGATTGTTTTGCAATCACAAAAAGTCTCAATCAGTTAGCTGAACAGGAAATGCTTATCTCTGTGTCTATTAGTTTCAGAGGAAAACAGTCCCAATCTTAGCTATTCACACATAAGGCACAGAACTGGAAGTTAGGTAGGGATAAAAGTGAAAGAGTCTGTGTCTGCCTTGTCAGCAGGTTCAGGCAAAAGGAGAAAGGACTTTATTTGGCTTTTCTCTTATAAAGGCATATATCAAATACACATTTACTTATATTGTAGCAAAACAAGTATAGACAATTTTGGACTTACGATAGTTTGACTTAATGATTTTTCAACTTTATGATGGGTTTATCTTGATGTAACTTCATCATAAATCAATTAACATTTGAACTCATGATGGTTGGCTTATAATTTTTCAAGTTTATGAATGATTTACAGTATATAAATACACTTTAACTTATTACTAACTTACAATAGGTCTATCAAGACGTAACACCATCATAAGTCAGGAAGCATCTGTATAACGTTGTGGCTAAATATGCAGGCTTAGATCTAAATTTCTTGAGTTAAATTCTCTGTTCTGCCAATTATATGACCTCTGAGAAGTTACTTAACCTCCATAAGACTCACTACAGCCACCTGTAAAAGCATAATAATCACACTACTTATTGCTTCTCATGATAATAAAAAAAAAGGTAAAATGCAAAGTAGTCATGAATATTAAAAATAAATTTAAAAACAAAATTTATATCTCATGATGAGAGAAATATTAATAGCATAATCAAAGTCTTTCAATGTGAGTATAGTTGTCATATATATTTTCATTTCAGGCTATCTTTGTCAGTCAGTCAACAAATACATACTAAGCATTTAAAAATATATTTTTTTCTTTTTTTTTTTGACACGGAGTCTCACTCTGTCACTCAGGATGGAGTGCAGTGGCATGATCTCGGCTCACCACAACTTTGGCCTCCAGCGTTCAAGCGATTCTCCTGCCTCAGCCTCCCTAGTAGCTGGGATTACAGACACCATGCCTAGCTATTGTTTTTTTTTTTTTGTATTTTTAGTAGTGATGGGGTTTCACCATGCTGGAAGGCTGGTCTTGAACCGCTGACCTCTGGTGATCCACCCACCTCGGCCTCCCAAAGTGCTAGAATTACAGGCTTGAGCACTAGCAACCAACCATCCTAAGCATTTTAAAGTGTCTGTGTTTTCTGTCGTTGTTTCAATTTTTCCTTAGGTTTAGAAAATATTTAAAGGTTTAGATAAAGAAAAATTGAAATAACTATAAAGTGAACACCCATCTACCTACCCTAGATTCTCCAATTAATATATCACAAAATAAGATTTATCACATGTCTGTTTAACTATCCATCCACCAAAGCACATTGTTCATTGAGTGCATTTCAGATTATGTTTCAGACATCAGTACATTTGGCCCTTAAATAGTTCCACATGCATATCATTAACTAGACTTCTTTATTTGTTTACATATCTTTTTCCATCTTCTGCTTTTAACATATAATGGTTTTCCTGTTTTTCTCAAAGATTTATAAATATAGGACCATCATTAATATGTGTTTGTTTTATTTTTCACGTATTTTATAATATTGAAATTTCTTGCTATCATCAACATTCAATTATTTTCTGAAATGACAATAACTTACACATGTAAACCACTGCTGTCTGCCTATCAGCCCTGTCAGAAAGAGAGAAAACATAATTTTTCATCAAAAGATCATCAAGAGAATTGAGTAACACACCTCAAGCAAATATATTCCCAAATCCCAGCTTGGGTCTATTAAAATTAGATTTAGTTTTGGTTATGGTTGATTGAGAACTTTTTCCTTGGGGCATCTTTAAAAAAAATCAGATTCTAGAGCTTTTCAGCTGCTGAAGTAGAAGATGACACAGTTCCCTTGTAATTGGATTTTTTTGAATGTACGTTGAAGAATTCATTTATTTTTAATAATTTAATGTTATTGAAATTCCCAAAATTTTTTGTTTTTAATATGTTTTCTTACTCAAGTAATAGATTTTCACTGTGAAACAAATTGAAAATACACATAAGTACTCATAATCTGTCCAGAAATATTAACATTTTTATATTCTTTCATATTTGAAATATATAAACAATACAATTTATTTTTGTCTATTTGCTTATTATCACATCAAATAAAAATGTCATGTGGACTGTCATCGAATGTGAAGGATGTTAGAGATGGCCAGACTCAATATATAGGCTGTGTATATGACATGCTTAAACTTTTACTTCGTGTACCTTAAGAAATATCTGAAAAAAACATGGAAAGCTATTTTCAAAGCCTATAAACTAGAAGCACACCAAGTGGCCCATAACACCACAGCACAGGCAATGCATTATGTGTATATTAAGATACTGTGGACAGAGGAAACTAACCTTGGCTTCATAATAGAGCCACAAGTAGAAAATCTAAAGTGCAGGCAACTGATTTTAAACTGTTTTTTCACAACAATTACCCTAAATTCTGTTTCAGTAAGTAACAGCAGGGACCTACTTGGCTAACTATATTTGATAATGTTTTGGAATATTATCAATGAAGCCTAATAATAGGTGTGTGTATGTGTTTTAATTTGATTATTATAAAATTATTTTATAAACAAAAATATATATGTGATGCTTTTATGAATGTAATTTTTTGTTTTTTTGCTTTTTAGACAGAGTCTCAATCTGTTGCCTTGGCTGGAATACAGTGGCACACTCTTGGCTCACTGCAACCTCCTCCTCCTGTGTTCAAGCAATTCTCCTACCTCAGCCTCTCTAGTAGCTAGTTGGGATTACAGGCACACATAATTATTCTTGGATAATTTTTGTATTTATTTATTTATTTATTTTAGTAGAGATGGAGTTTCCATGTTGGCCAGGCTGGTCTCAAACTCCTAACCTCAGGTGATCTGCCTGCTTTGGCCTTTAAAGTGCTAGGATTACAGATGTGAGCTATGGTGCCTGACCTGAAAATTATGATAGTTAATATATGTTGTAGCTGCATGCTAAAGAAAAATTAAATTAACATTGGCCAAATTTACAATATTTGATTCTGTCAAGCAAATAACCTTAAGTCTAGGACATGCTATACAGTGGCTGCAAAGCTCCACCTATCATATCAGAATTCAAGCCAATAGAAAAAGGAGGGACAAGAGGGCAGTCCCTTCATTTAAAAATAATTTACAAAGAGTTGACTAACTTTCCAGTCAGCAAGATGGCTGACTAGAGTTACCTGGCACTCATCTCTCTCACAAAATAAGTACCAAGGCAATCAATAAACAACTGAAATTCACTAAAGTGTTTGAGAAATAGTGCTTCAACAAGGGAGCGGTGAAGTACCTGCAGGGCATGGAGGTCTAAGGATGGAAGCATAGAGAGGGAAGGAAATCACCCTGCCTCTGCCAAGCCATTTCTCCCATTTGGATCAGCTCAGAGCCAAAAGTGACTTCCTTTTGTGGGAAAAGGTAAGCAGAGGACTGCCACCATCCTCCACTGCCACCACAGACAGCTGCAGTTCTTACTACAGTGGAATCACACAGTTGTCATAATCGCCAAGCCCAGTTTGGGAGGCTGCCTGGAATTTACAAAGCTGCATTTCTCAGAATTAGGAGCACAAGCTGTACCCTCTAAATCCTACCATGACCCAAACTGCTGCAGCACAGCACCATCTTAAAAACAGAACCACAGCTGAAGTGTGCCCTGATCTGGGGGCCAGTTGCTACTGTGCCTCAGCAGCCTTGGGGCTCCAAGCCTACATGGATGGCTGCAATGCCATGACCCTGATAGATCAGAGCCAGGCCCCAAGAACAGTCATGACTTTGATCCTGCAAAACAGGGAAGCCAGCCCCAGGCCAACTAAAGCATTGGGGAGCTATGTTTTAGCCAAAGAAATAGTCTGGCAGACATGCCCCCAATGGACATATCCCCAAGCTAATCTAGCTGCCATATGCCCATGCCACTGATGCCACAAACTTCCACAACCGGGCAATTGGGGAACTTGCAAACATTGCTAACATAAATTACAGCTAAATAAACTACACATAAAAACAAAGGCAATGCACTTCAACCAACTGACACCCCAGGACCCATCTATAGAAATAGGTATTTCCCAATGAAAGCTACTCCATTATTTGGAAGAGGCAACTGTTTAACCACATGTGAAGACATCAATGTAGAGACACAAGAAATATAGAAAGCAAGGAGACATGACAACTTCAAAAAAAAAAAAAAAAAAAAAACTCAACAATTCTGCAGTAAGAGATTACAAAGAAAATAAAATATATAAAATGCCAGAAAATAATGGTTATAAGAAAACTCAGTGAGTTACAAAAAATACAGATGGAAAATTAAACAATATCGGGATAACAATTCATGATATTAATTAGAAATTCAAAAAGGATAGATGCAACAGAAAAGAGCCAAAGAGAAATCTTGGAGCTAAAGAATTTAAGAAACAAAAATTAAAAATAAAATTTAGAGCTTCAACAAATTGGACCAAGCAGATGTAATAATTTCTAAGCTTAAAAGTCTTTAGAAATAACCTGTGAAAACAAACACAGAAAAAAAGAGAGGAAAACAAATTTTTTAAAGATAAAGAAAAGCTCCAGAACTGATGGAATTCCGTAAGTGAACAAATATTTTGCATTATAAAACTTACAGAAGGCAGAGATTGGAAAAGGTGTTGAAACCTATTTAATCAAATAATAATTAAAAATTTACTGAGTCTTGGGAGAGATATGAATATCCAAATTCACGATGCTAAAAAAAAATCCTCAAATAGATTCAAATCAAAACAGTTCTCTCCAAGGCACATTAAAATCAAATTATCCAAGTCAAAGACAAAGAGAGAATACCAAGAATGGCAAGAAAAACATTATATAATAATAAAAGAATCGGGCTACAAAAAAAAAAATTAAAAAAAAAATCCATGCATGGTGGTATGCTCCTATAGTCCTGGCTAATCAGGAGACTGAAGTAGGAGGATGACTTGAGTCTAGGAGTTGGAGCCTGCAGTGAGCTATGATTACACTACTGCTCTCTATCCTGGGAGACAGAATGAGACTCCATCTCTAAAAGAAAGAGAGAAAAAGATCAATTCAGCAGGAGAGTATAACAACTGTAAATATATATGCACCCAACACTCAAATATCTAAAGTAAACATTATTAGAGCTAAGGAAAGAAACAGACACCAATATAAAAATAATTGGGGACTTCAATACCCCACTCTCAGAATTGAACAGATTATCTAAGCAAAAAAGCAGTGAAGAAACATGGAATGTAAACTGTACCATAGGCCAAATTGACCTAATGGATATACACAAAATATTTCACTTGACAGCTGCAAAACACTCATTCTTTGAATATCACATGGAAAATTATCCAGGATTGAAAGTATGTTAAGCCATAAAAGAAATCTAAGTTTTCTAAAATGGAAAGTATATAAAGTAACTTTTGTGACAATAAAATAAAACTAGAAGTCAATAACAAAACAAACTGTACAAATTCAGAACTGCAAAAATATATGAAAATTAAGCCACATGCTCCTGAATAACCAAGGGGTCAATTAAAATATTTAATTTAAGAAAAAATTTTTAAAACTATTTGAAAAAAGTGAAAATAGAAACGTAACATACCCAAACCTGTAACAAACAAAAAGGCAGTATAAAGAAGTACATTTATATCAGTAATTACCTATATTAAAAAATATAAAATTTCAACTAAACAAATCAATAATATAACTCGTGAAACTAGAAAATAAGAACAAGCTAAACCTCAAAATAATAGAAGGAAATAAATAATAAAGGTCAGAGCACAAATAAAATTGAGACAAATAATTTTAAAGATCAACAAAAAGAAAATTTTGTTTTTCAAAAGATAAAGTTGACAAACCCACTAGATAATCTACCAATGGGAAAAGGAGAGTAGATCTTAATATGTAAAATCAGTAACAAGACAAGGAGACACCACAATGGATAGCACAGAATTATAAAGAATCATTACCGACTATTATGAACCACTATTTGCCAACAAGTTGGAAAACCTAAAGAAAACGGGTAAATTCCTGGATTCATAAACCTATCAAGATTGGACCAAGAAGAAACAGAAAATCAGAACATACCATTAATGATTGAAGAGACTGAACCACTATTAAAAATAAAAGCCCAGGACCAGATGCCTTCACTGCTGAATTCTATGAAACTTTAAAAGAACAACTAACACAGTTCTTCTCAAAATATTCCAAAAACGTTAAGGTGAGAGAGTGTTTTCCACACAGATGTAATGAGACCAGCATACAAATCAATAAATGTGACTTATCACATCATAACAATGAAGGGAAAAAAAAAACCATATGATCATCTCTATAAGTATCAAAAAATTATTTGATAAAATCCAACATCCTGTCATAATAAAACCTCTCAATAAATTAGGTATTTACAAAGGATACCTCAATACAATAAAGGCAATATATGACAAACTCACAGCAAACATCATACTGAATGGAACAAAGATAAAAGTTTTTCCTCTAAGAATTGAACAACTTTTACCACTTTTACTCAATATAGTACTAGAAATTCTACCAGAGTGATTAGGCAAAAAATAAAGATAAAAAAGGTAAAGGGAATCTAAGTCTGAAAGGAGAAAGTCAAATTTTTTCTATTTGCAGATGCCATGATCTTATATATAGAAAAAATAAGAATCTGCCAAAAAAACTCTTCGAAGTAAGAAACAAATATGTCAAGTTTCAGGATACTAAATCAACCTATAAATATAAATAATTTTTCTAAACACTAATAATCAATTAGCTGAAATTAAGAAAAGAAAAATCCCATTAATAATAGGTACAAAAGTTAAATATCCAGGAATAAATTTAACCAAAGGGTGAAATACCTGTACAAACAAACAAACAAACAAACAAACAAATAAAACCTACAAAATACCATGGAAAGAAAATGAAGAAAATACAAACAAATGGAAAGAGATCCCATGGTCATGAGTTGGAAGAAATAATATTGTTAAAATGATCATACCACTCAAACAAATACAGAGATTCAACGCAATGCCTATCAAAATACCAACGACATTCTTCACAGAAAAAAAATTCTAAAATTTGCATGGAACCACAAAATATTTCAAATAGTCAAAGTAATTGTTAGCACAAACAACAAAGCTAGTGGCACCATACTAGCACATTCAAAATATACTATAAAGCTATAATAATTAAACAGCATGTTACTAAGATAAAAACAGACCCAAAGGCCAATGGAACAGAATAGATAACCTAGAAATAAGTGCACATTTTTATAATCAACTCATATTTGACAAGGGTGCCAAGAACATTCATTGGTTAAAAACACAGTGTTTTCAATAAATAGTGCTGAGAAAACTCGATATTCATATGCAGAAGAATAAAACCAGACTCCTATCTCTCACCTCATACAAAAATCAACCCAAAATTGAATAAAGTCTTAAATGTAAGGCCAAAAACAACAAAATGCCAGAGAAAAACATTGGGGAAATGCTTTAGGACATTGGTCTAGTCAAAGATTTCATGACTAAGGTGCCAAAATCATAGGCAAAATAACTAAAAATGTACAAATATGTCTAGATTAAACTAAAAAGCATCTACACAGCAAATGAGGAAATCAAGACAGTGAAGAAAAACCTATAGAATGTGACAAAATATTTGCAAACTATTCATCCAATAGGACAATAATATCCAGAATATAGGAGAAATGAAACAACTCAATAAAAAAAAAATTCTGATGAAATCATGGACAAAGGGTCTGAACAGACACTTCTTAAGAAAAGACATACAAATTGTCAACAAGTATGTGAAAGAATGTTTAACATCACTAATCATAAGGGAAATGCAACTCAAAGCAGCAGAGATATTATCATATCCTGATCAGAATGGTTATTATAAAAAAAATCCAATGTTGGTGAGGATGTAAAGAAAAAAAATAACTCTTATGTACTGTTCATGGGAATGTAAGTTTGTACATCCATTACAGAGAACAGTATAGGAATTAATTCCTCAAAAAAAATACAAATGAAACTACCAGACTGAACATTTATCCAAAGGAAAGGAAATCAGTATATCAAAGAAATACCTGCACCCCCATTTTATTACAACACCATACATACAGCAAAGAAATGGAATCAACCTAAATGTTTATCAACAGGTAAAGAAAATGTATACATATACATAATAGAATATTATTCAGCCATTTAAAAGAATGAAATCTTGTCATTTGCATCAACATGTATAAGCCCGGAGGAAGCTATAATGTTGATGAAGCTTAACATCAACATTATGTTAAGCAAAATGTGAAGCACAGAAAGATAAATCCTGCATGTTCTCATACATATGTGGGAGCTAAAAAATATTAAAGTTCATGGAAGTAGAGAGTAGAATTGTATCAGAGACTGGGAAGGGTATAGGATAGGGGAAGACAGGGAGAGAGGTTGGTTAACAGATACAAAATTATAGCTAGATAAGAGAAATGAGTTCTGGTATTCTGCAGCACTGTAGAATGAATATGGTTAATTATAATTTATTTTATACTCAAAAAACTAGGAGAGAGAATTTTGAATGCTCACAACAGAAACAAATAATACATGTTTGATTATGGTGATGGATATGCTAATTACTCTGATTTAATCACTACATATTATAAACACATATCAAAATATCACTCTGTATCCAATAAATGTGTATAATTACTATATGTCAACTAAAAATGAAAGGAAAAATCAGTCTTGAGATAAAGACAGAAATCAGTATTATTATCTATAACATATTAATGATTTTGACTGGGCCTGTTGGAACCCTGAGATTCTTTTAAGGTATTTGCAAAGTAAAAATATTTTTATAATTATAGGAATACACCATTTGCCTTTTTATCCTCATCATCTCACAAGTGTACAAGGTAAAAAAATTACATTGGTATGATTTCAGACTTCACATTGCCACTAACCTTAAAAACTACTACTTAAGTATCAAAGTATCATGCTCACAGTTATTTGAAAACATTATAAAAATGTTTCTCTTCTATCCAAATACATATGCATGTGAAGCCAAATATACATCGCATACCTCAACCAAAACAACACAAGGCAACAGAATGAATGTGGAATCAGATATGAAAATTTAGGTGGATGGTGACAGATTTTCACTTCACAAAAGCCAATCTGGTGCTCTACCTCAATAATAGACGGCAGAATAAATTCTAACATTTTCAGATTTGTTTTCTTCTGTGTGACTAACTTATAGACAGTGAGCTGTGAGAAATAGTGTGCAAGTTGAACACAATAATTGTATATATGTAAGGGATATAGGGTGATATTTTGATACATATGACACATAGTGATTAAGTCCAGGGCCTGTGAGGACCAAGGGGTCCTTCTTTGGCTAGGATTTCATGTGTCCATGGTAGATATGTCAGCTGCTGAGGACCAAGGGGCCCATCTCTGGCTTGGATCTCAGGTGTCCATGGTAGAAATGACAGCTGCTGAGGACAATGGGACCCTTCTCTTGCTAGGACTTTAGGTGTCCATATAGAAATGTCAGCTGCTGAGGACCAAGGGGCCCTTCTCTTGTTTAGGATTTCAGGTGTCCATATAGAAATGTCAGCTGCTGAGGACCAAGGGGCCCTTCTCTTGCTAGGATTTCAGGTGTCCATGGTAGAAATGTCAGCTGCTGAGGATCCCGTTTATCTTTTTCCTACTATGGGGAGTCTTTCCTAGCTCAGTTAGCCCTCTCCAGACTGGCTGTTTGTTTCCCTCACACCAGTGCCTCAGAAGTTCCCTGTGACATCCTTGCTCAATTCCAGTGTTATATCTTAGATGCTGTATTTGTCATGTGGTTATCTACTTGCTGATTTGATCCTCCAGTCAGCTACCTTGATCAAGGCTGAGTTTTAATCAATCTTTATCACTTAAAGATGACTACAATTATATTTCTTACTGTATAGAATATATAATCCTTTGGCATTTTCAATATTAAAAGTTTTTAACTTACTAGAAATCTTTGTTCCCTCTCATTTCTTCTTGTAGAACTGCCAGTTGCATACTGAGCTCGTATGTTTCCTGTATCATACTGTTAAATATTGCCAATACGAATGAGCACGTACTATAGTTTAAAGCCCCTTTTGCTACAGATACAAATGTAATAAATACACAATATGCTTCTTAACCTCGCACACGTAAAAGTTGTACTAAACGTTTTAGTGGCAAAACATGTATTGCCAACTTTCCAGCCTTTATATAATTTTTATTTCTGCCTGCCTTCTAACCACTAAGCAAAAGCCGTATCTTTTAGGCCCAGCCCTTCCTAGGACCAATAGCTGGATCAATTGCAGGATTCATAGTAAGAATAGGATAAATTATGCTGCAATACAAAAGAGAATCAATATTTTACTGGCTTAAATAAACAAAGAATCATTTCTTCCTTATATTACATGTCAAACTTAAATCATCAAGGTCCTCCATCTTGTATAGTCACTCAGAGACTAGTATAGTAGACTCTTCATTCTTTGATGCTGTTATCTCGGCAAAATGATTTTGCATATGCTGCAGCGATGGAAAAGAACAGTAGAGTGTCTCACACTAGCAATTAAAACCTTCAGCCTGGAAGTGACTCTATTAGTCAGAATGGATCACATGACCCCCACCAAACACTAGAAGATTCTGAAATATAAGCATGTCTTGTGTACAGAATCAGAGAAAAATTGGTTGTAGAAGAGACTGAAGGACATTAGCTGATATTTTTTACAACTTACAAAGTTAGTTCAAACGTTTAATCTTTTTAATCTGTATTTATAAAAAATATATCCCATTTTGTTTCTAATTGAATTATCCCTGAGGAAAAAATTTAGAGTGCATAAATAAGATTTACAAACATAATAAATTTGTATCATTATGGCAATTCTTACAATTTCTCAAATATTATATCAGTGTATATAAAATGATATTTTATTTCATAATTATATATAAATAAATTACTGAATCAAACATTTTACAGTTAAAATTACATGGTTAGGCTTACTCTAATAGGTCTAATTCTTTTTAACAAAGCAAAAATTAGTTTTCTGATCATGATGTAAAAATATTAGAAAATAATTTTAAATAATTCTAAATCTCTGAAGTAAAAGACGTTAATTCTTTAAGGATACACTTAGACCATTTGAAACCATCTTTCTAACATTTTTATTATTGCCTTCTCAGCTTGAAGAAGTGTTTTAATTAACTGAAATACCTACTGAGTAATCAACCAGATTCTCATCTGTCATACTGATACAATGCACTGTTTCCTATTTGTAATTTATCAGTGACTCTAGAACAAAAGCTTGACAGTGATTGCCTAGCCTATATTAAAGGATTTGAGTCGTAAGTTAATTTTTATATAAGATTAGAATTTCTGGGCAGAATATCACCTAGGAAACTACAATACCTGATTAAATGCAACTTAGAACTATACTAATTTGGTCTATTTTGAAATCTCCAGTCTTCCAAATTTGTGAAAATTAAAGGTAAAGTACATTTTAATGGGTTATGTAAATGACAAAACTGTTAGCTCTATGTTAAAACTCCTGAGATTTGACAGCATGTATGTAGTACCATAGCTATCAAATGCATGAAACAAAAATTAACAGAATTTCAAGGAAAATTTGACCAGTCATCCCCAAGTTTAAAAATGTTAGTAAGCCTCTAATAATAATCAATAGATAAGGCAAAGTACTAACAAAAGCATACCATATTTAAAATTGCTAGTTGATCTAGTGATTATATTTAGAACCAAGAACAAGCATCTAGAAAACACAAATTCCTCTTAAATAGGTATGGACAAAACTATGTACTAAGCTGTAAAAGAATGAAGAATTTTAAAGGATTACTATCGTCATAAAGATCTATTCTCTAATCATAATGTGTTTGATATAGAAATTGGAAACAAAAACTAAGTTTAAAATAAAATGTACATTTCAAAATAATTACACATACACAAACACAAATACACATTCTCAGACACTTTCTAATAAATCAAAGGTTAATAAATAAATAAATGATGAAGGGAAACAAAGTAGGTAGAATTGCATAATATTTGTTTATTTAAGCTCAAGAAGTACTTGATGGGAAATTTATGTGCTTAAATTTTCATATAGGAAATGAAGGTCTAAAAATGAATGAGCTAATCACTGATTTACGAAGTTAAAAGAGAACAAAAAAATGTATTATAATAAAAGTAAATTAGCAGAAAAAATACAATAAGAACAAATAGAAAAGATTAACAATGCCAAAAGCACATATTTGAAGAAAAACATAATTCAAAATATTGGGAGAAAGCAAGCCAGAAGAAGAAAGGGAGATGGCATGAATAAACAGTATTAAAGGTGTTAAGGGCATAAAACTATCAGTAAAGAACAGTTTGTGACTCTTAAAGAGAGTACAACAAAAACTTTATGACAAATTTAGAAAAATAAGAGGAAATGAACATTTTTTCTAGAAAAATACAATAGTTGTTTAAACATAAATAGCTTTAAAAAATTTCTATAGCTATAAGAAACTTAACTAGTAGATAGGAAGAAAAGAGTAAGATGTTATAGTAAGACTTTCCAGAAATTGTCTCCCTGGAGAAACACCAATCTGAACAAATATCCATGCTCAAAAATACCTTCACATCAGTGAAGGAAACCAGGTAGGAGGTTACAATACCTGATTATAGCATAATAATAAGAAAAGCACACTGAAGAGGGTAAGAAGGACAGTTTTACATTATCACATTACCCTTCCCAAACTTCAGGTTGTACAGTGCTGAGACACTATCCATTTTGGAGAAAAAGAGAAAAATAAACATAGAACTTTTTCTTAAAACCGAATATTGAAGCCATCACAGTAAGACACAGAATCAAACAGATCCCTATGGTCCTTGATTACAGACTACTTCCCATGAACTAAGCCTTAGACTCACTCCGGCACTAGATAGGTACCCATAGCCACAGCAAAATAGACTCAGGTTCTGGCTTAACATCAGCACCAATGATCTATGGCAGCCATACGCTCCAAAGAACCAAAAGGGACAGATAGACCTCTGCAACCAGTGACTCTGATTTCAGCTCAACATGATGCCAACCTCTGCAGAAAATAGTTTCCAGCCTGGTGCAGTGTCTGTTGCAGCAGTCCTGAGCTTAGGGTTCTTCTAGCTCTGCAGCAGCTGTAGCAGTTATGGGTTTAGAGACCACAACAGAAGACTTGCCTAGAATTTACCCTTAAAGGGTGTCATATAATAAAGTCAGTAAAGGCTAAAATAAGTACCTACTTCTTCATTGTGCACAAGACCACATCACCACAAGAATTAAAAATAATCAGGAAAACATGATAGCAACTAACAGGCAAAACAAGGTGCTAGCGACTGACCCTAAAGAGATGAAGATGCATACACTGTTTGACAAATAATTTGAAATTGCTGTTTTAAGGAAGCTCAGAGAACTTCAATACTATAAAGAAAAACTATCCCAGCATAAGAAAGTCAAAAGTCACCAAAGACATTCAATCCAAATAAGACTACAATAAAACATATTATAATCAAACCATCAAAGATAAAAGACAAAGAAAATAATCCTGAAATCAGCAAGAGAGAAGAAACAAATAAGATATAAGAAGAGTTTCAATATGACTAGAAGTTAGCTTTTCAGTGGAAACCTTACAGAACAGGAGGGAATTAGCTGACACTAGGCTGGTGCAAAAGCAATTGTGCTTTTGCCATTTAAAGTAATATATTGGCCATGTGTGGTGGCTCATGCCTGTAATCCCAGAGTTTGGGAGGCCAGCACGGGTGGATCACCTGAGGTCAGGAGTTCAAGACCAGTCTGACCAACATGGTGAAACCCCATCTCTACTAAAAATGTAAAAATTAGTCGGGGATGGTGGCGCACACCTGTAATCCCAGCTATTTGGGAGGCTGAGGCAGGAGAATCGCTTGAACCTGGGAAGTGATGGTTGCAGTGAGCCAAGATCATGCCATTGTACTCCAGCTTGGGAAACAAGAGCAAAACTCCATCTGAAAGAAAGAGAGAAAGAAGGAAAGAAAGAAAAGAAAAGAAAGAAAACAAAGAAAGAAAGGAAAGAAAGAAGGAAGGGAGGGAGGGAGGGATGGAGGAAGGAAAGAAGGAAGGAAGGAAGGAAGGAAGGAAATAAATAAATAAATAAATTCAAAGTGCTACAGGGAAAAAAACAACAACAAAGAAACTGTCAAGAATACTGTACCCAGCAATGCTGTCTTTCAAAAATGAAGGAGACTTTTCCACATACACAAATCAGAGAGTTCATAATCATTAGACCAGTCTTACAAAGAAAGTTCTTAAAATTCAAAGAAAAAACATCAATGAGTAACACAAAAACATCTGAAAGTATAAATTTCATTGTTAATGAAAGTATACAGTAAAATTCATAATATTTTAATAGGGTATGGTGGACATGGTGGTATAAAGCTTGAATGCCAAAACTACTAAACATAATAATTACAAAATTTGTTAAGGAATACATAATATAAAAAATGCTAATTATGACATCAAAAATTCAAAATGTAGAAGACAATGAAGCTTAAGGATACAGAGAGAGAGAGAGAGAGAGAGAGAGAGAGTGTGTGTGTAATCAAACTTAAGTTGCTGTCAGCTTAAAATAAGCTGTTATTACTATGAGATTTTTTGTAAGCCTCATGGTAACCACAAAGTAAAGTATTATAATGGATACACTAATAATAAGAAGCAAGAAATCAAAACATAATACTTGAGAAAGCTACTTAATAACAAAGAATGAAAATAAACAAAAAATATACAAATTAATTAGAAAACATTTAAGAAAAAGCTAGAGCAAGATATTACCTATCAATACTTTCTTTGAATACAAATGAATTAAATACTCCAATTAAAAACTGAATGGCTGAATGGAGTAAAACAAGACCCAACTATATGCTGCCTATGAGAGACTCATTTTACCTATGGGGATACACATAGACTGAAAGTGAAGGGATGATAAAAGATATTCCATGCAAATGGAAACCAAAAGAGAGCAGGACTAGCTATATTTATATCAGATAAAGTAGTCTTTAGATCAAAAACCACAAAAAGAGACAAAAAAGATAATTATAGAGTTCCAAGGAGGTCAACTCAATATAAGGACATAGTCATTGTAAAAATATAGGCACTCAAAATTGGAGAACTTAAATATATAAGGTAGGCATTAATAGAGCTAAAGAGAGAGGTGGACTGCAATATAATACTAGTAATGGGCTTGAACACCTCACTTGCACCAATGAACAGATTACCCAGGCAGGAAATTAGCAAAGAAACACTGGAGTTAAACTGCATTCTAGACCAAATGGATCTAACATTTACAGAACATTCAATTCAACAATCACAAAATATATATTCTCCACAACTGCACATGAAATTATCTATTTCAAGATAGATAATATGTTAATTTATAAAACAAGCTTTAGCAAATTTAAGAAGATTGAAATTACATAAAGTATCTTTTTTGACCACAATGGTATAAAACTAAAAATCAACAATTAAACAATAAGTGCAACACTGGAATATTTTTAAATACATGGAAATTAAACAATATGCCCTGAATAATTAATAAGGTCACTTGAAGGAAATAATGGGAAAACTTTAAAATTTTGTGAGAAAAATAAAGATGTAAACATATCATACTAAAATCTGTGGTACACAATAAAAGGTGTTCTAAGAAAGGAGTTTATAAAAATAAATGTATTCATCAAAAAAGATTTCAACTGCACAACCTAATACTATATCTCAAGGAAATAACAAACAAGAACACACAAAACCCAAAATTGGTAGAAGGGAGACTATAAAAAACATTAGAGCTGAAATAAATAAAATATAGATGAGAAAAACAATACAAAATATTAACAAAACAGTTATTTTTTTTTCCAAATATGAGTAACTTGATAAACTTTAAACTAAGAAAAAAGAGAGAAGACCCAAATAAATTAAATCAGCAATGAAAGAGCAGACATTACAACTGATACCACAGAAATACAAAGGATCAGCTGGGAGCAGTGGCTCACACCTGTAATCTCAGTATTTTGGGAGATTGAGGCAGATGGATAACTTGAGGTCAAGAGTTTGAGACCAGCCTGGCCAACATGGTGAAACTCCATTTCTATTAAAAATATAAAAATTAGTTGGGGGTGTTGGCACATGCCTGTAATCCCAGCTACTCGGGAGGGTGAGGCAGGAGAATAGCTTCAACCTGGGAAGCAGAGGTTGCAGTGAGCCAAGACTACACCACTTCACTCCAGCCTTGACAACAGAGCAAGACTCTGTCTCAAAAACAAAAAAAAAAAAAAAGAAGAAAAACAAAGGAAAATAAAACACTGTTATGAACAGCTAAATGTTAACAAATTAGATAGCTGAAGGAGAAATGGATACATTTCTGGACACATGCAATCTAGCCAGATTGAAATATAAGTAAACAGATTATTAGAATAAACCAATAACAAATACAAAATTTCATCAGTAATAAAAAGTATCCCATCAAAAAAGAAAATTCAGGACCTGATGGCTCACTGCTGAATTCTACCAAACATTTAAAGAAGAACTGATATGTAAATTCTTTTCAAACTAGTCCAAAAAATTGAAAAAGAGGGACTACTTGAAGCATATTGTAAAAAGTCAACATCACCCTGATAGCAAAACCATACAAGAACACAGCAAAAAGAAAAAGAAAAAATAAAGGTCAATGGCTTTAATGAACACAGATGCAAAAATATTCAGTAAATTAGTAGCAAAGTAAGTTCAACAGCACATTGAAAATAATATTTACCAACTTCAAGTGGAACGAAACCCCGGATTGCAAGGATGGTTCAACATTTGTAAATATATGTGATTTATCACCTTAACAGGGTAAAGGACAAAATCCATATGATCCTTTCAATAGATACAAAAGTAAACACTTAACTAAATTTAACATTCTTTTATGATAAATACTCTCCACATATTAGATATTGAAGGAACATACATCAATACAACAAAGGCCATATATGACAAACCCACAGCTAACAGCATACTGAATGGAGAAAAGTTGAAAGTGTTTCCACTAAGAATAAATAGAATAAATACAGAGTGCCCACTTTTGCCACTTTTATTCAACAAAGTACCAGAATTCCTAGCCAGAACAATTAGGTAAAGAAAGAAATAAAAATATCCAAATAAGAAAAAAAGAACTTAATTTACTCCTGCTTGCAGATGACAATATATACATATAGATAGATGATAGATAGATAGATAGATATAGATAGATACAGATGAGTATACATACATATGTATACTCATCTATATATATTATATATGATAAACACTTTACTAAAGCACATTTACAACTAAAAAATTAATAGAATTTTTATACATGAATTTGCAACTATCTGAAAAAGAAAACAATACTATTTACAATAGCCACAAAAAATAAAATAAAATAAAATAAAATGCTTAGGAATAAATTTAGCTAATGTGGTGAGCAATCTATACTACTAAAAACTATAAAAATGCTGAAGAAGAAACTGAAGGCACAAATAAATGAAAAGATTTCCCATTTTCATGGACTGGAGGATTAAGTATTGCTAAATTGTCCATTTACCCAAAGTGATGTACAGATTCAACAAAATTTCTATCAAAATGCCAATGACATTTTTTTTCTCAGAAATAGAAGAAACACCCTTACGATTTGTACGTAATCACAAAATACCCCAAAGAACCAAAACAATGTTGAGCAAAAAGAAGAAAGCTAAAGGCATCACACTACTTCATGTCAAAAGTGATAGTAATCAAAACAGCCTAATACTGGCATAAAAAATATTGCCACACAGACCAATGAAACACAATGGAGAGCCCAGAAATAAATCCATGTATTTACAGTTAACTGATTTTTGACAAAGGTGCCAAGAGCAAACAATAGAGTAAGGAAAATTTCTTCCATAAATAGTAACGGGAAACTGTACATTCATATGCAGAAGAATAAAATTAGACTCTTCTTTCTCACCATATACAAAAATCAACTCAAGAAAGATTAAGACTTAAATGTATTATCCAAAATTATAAACTTCTAGAAGAAAATGTAAAGGATATGTTTTATAAAATTGGTCTGGGCAATAATGTTTTATTTGGCCACAAAATAAAGGCAACAAAAGCAAAAATAGACAAATGAGATTATATCAAACTAAAAAGCTTCAACACAGCAAAGGAAAATAACAGAGTGAAGAGACAATGTACTGAAAGAGAGAAAGTATTTGTAAACCATACTCCTGAGAATGAGTTGACTTCAAAATTTATAAGAAACTTAACTCAATATCAAGAAAACAAATAACCCTACTAAAAAATGGGCAAAAGTCCTAAATAGACATTTCTCAAAAGAAGATGTACAGTTGAACAACAGGTATATGAAAATATACTAAACATCACTAATCACAAGGGAAATACAACACAAACAACATTGGGATATCACCTCACACCTGTTAGAAAGGCTATTATCACAATAACAAAAAATAATAAGTGTTGGTGAGGATGTGGAGAGAAGGGAACCTATATTCTGCTGGGGGGATTGTCAATAAGTAAAATTATTATGGAAAATAATATGGAGGCTCCACAAAGAATTAAAATAGAACTACCATATAATCCAGCAACTCTACTACTGGGTGTATATCCAGAGGAATTCAAATCAGTATGTTGAAAAGATGGAGAACCCAGAAATAAATCCATGTATTTATTTAAATATTTTTAAGATGTCTACACTTTCATGTTTATTGTAGTACTATTCATGACATCCATGACATGGAATCAACCTAAGTGTCTATCAGTAGATGAATGGGTAAATAGAATGTGGTATATGTACATAATGGGATATTAGTTAGCTAGAAAAATGAACAAAATCTTATTTTTTGCAACAATGTGGATGAACCTGGAGAACATTGTGTTGAGTGAAATAAACCAGGATAGGAAAAGAAATGAAATATCTCACTCATATGTGGAATTAAAGAAAATGATCTTATAGAAATAAGAGAGTAAAATAGTGGTTACCAGAGCCTTGGGTAGTTAGTAGGGATGGGGAAAGGTCCATCACTTTGCAAATCTCTCTGTGGCATTTTCTGATAAGCCATTGACCAAAGCAAGTCACATAGACCAGAATCAGTGTAGGAGGGGATTTTCCAAGGATGTGAATTCAGGATTGCATAAACTAATGGAGTGAGGGCTCCTGCAACAAACACTCTACAACACATACATATTTTATAAAACTAAAATCCAAAACAGAAAAAAAAAAACCCATAAAATACAGGTTACTGGATACCTTTTGCTCTGGGAGTACAGAGAGTCATAATTGAGGAAAAATACACAAAGACACAAAATTTTAGAATATTTTGTTTCTTAAGTGAAATTGTAGGTATAAGAATGTTCACTGTATAATTCTCTGCATGTGTGCTCCAATATTACTTTTGTTATTAAATAGTTCATAATATATTTTTAACTCAATTAACCAAAAAGACAAAAAAGCAAGTTAGTCATAATTTGTTCTTCTGTAATATAAAATTCAAGAGACAAAAAGCAAGTCTATAGAATTCTGAATGAAAAATGTATGATCCAAAACTTTTATACAGAGTAAAAATAGCAACAATAAAAATAACTCAATGTGTTATTTACAATCAAAGCACTATTCTTAAAATGATTTTTAAAAGTACAAGTAAAAGTTACATAAAATTAACTTTACTTGAGCGTGTGTTTTATAAAATTAGGAGTACAATTAACTAATGTTGAAATATCTAAAATCAACTAAAATAAAAATATCTAAAATTTTAAATGTATTGGTTGAAAAGCTGATATGGTTTGGCTGTGACCCCACCCAAATCTCATCTTGAATTGTAGCTCCCATAATTCCCACATCATGGGAGGAACTCTCTGGGAGGTAAATGAACCATGGGTATGGGTCTTTCCTGTGCTTTTCTCATGATAGTGAATAAGTCTCACAAGATAATGATGGTTTTATAAATGGGAGTTTCCCTGTGAAAGCTCTCTCTAGCCTGCCACCATGTAAGACGTTACTTTGCTCCTCATTCATTTTCTGCCATGATTGTAAGGCCTTCCCAGCCATATGGATATGTGAGTCAATTAAACGTCACTCCTTTATAAATTACCCAGTCTCGGGTATGTCTTTATTAGCAGTGTGAGAGTAGACTAATACAAAAGCTGATTACACATGCTTAAAATATGCTCAACAAGAGACCTTTAAAATTGTTTAATTAATGCAAGTGATGCAGGATAGGTGAGCCCCCAGATTGGGGTCTAGATTGGTAGAGTTTTTTACTTTGGTCAGGAAATAATTTAGACAGAGTAAGCAGTGGAAAAAAGCAGTTTCACTGAAGTAGCAGTGTAGAGCAGAGTGGCTGCTCTTTGTAAAGCAGAGCTAACCCATAGGCACTGTGCTCAGAGTAGCAGTCCATGGCTAGCTGTATTTATACCCATTTGTTAATTATATGTAAATTCAGGGTCAGATTGCTCCAAATCTCTGAAAAAGTGACAATAACTTTTGGGTGTTGCTGTGGCATTTGTAAACTGTTATGGGGTTGGCAGGTGCCATTTGCTCATTTCAGCTGCTTTTTATTTTTTTCTGTTGGGTGGGGAAAATACGTCCTGCCTGTTTCCTATATCACAATGAAGCTATGTTATTCATACAGAAAACTCAGGATGATTAGTAGGTATCATTAGAACTAAAAAGAAAAAGCCCAGCAAGAGGAAAAAGTATGAGATCAATATAAAACCTAGTGATTGATTAGTAATAGCAAAATTATAGAATATTATAGACAATATGATACTGTTTATGGTAATAACCAAAAATATGTATCATCTAGTGTGATCCACGTAAAAATTACAAAATTCTGCAAAACTCTAATAGAAAAAACTTTAAAATACCTGACAAAAATAGATTATATATACACTAAGTTAATGAGGGAAACCCCAAATATTTAGTGTAAACACATTAAATGTCCCTGTTAATAAACTCACCAAAAATCATAGCAAAATTGTAAATGAAAATTGAAAACCTGCCTCTAAAATTTGCATCTAAGAATATTTAATGAGCTGCTAAATCAATTTGTAAAAATAGAGAATCTTTATTTCCTCATATAAGACATATTACAAAGCCCAAGTAAATAAAAGTGATAATGGTGTGGGGAGATCAGAGACTAGTGTAATATAAATTGGCATAGTATGTAATAAAGATGGCCACACAAGTCAGTGGATAAAGAATATATTACGGACTTCTGCATAAGACACTAGATTGAACATATCTATTTTCACTAAATCTAACTAAAATATACATACAGCAACTATAACTAAAATATAAATACAGCAAATTATTATTTTTAACCCTCCCCCACAGCAAATTATTTTAAATCAAACATTCAGGAGAGATGAGAATAAGAGAAAAAAAGTAGCAACAGAATTTTGGAAGTTTGGAAGTGCATGAAAAGTGATCAATAACCTAGATTACCCCAGGCAAGTAAATTCTAAGATACCAATAGACAAATCTGAAAAGTAAAATTAGCTAAAATAAAGAGGAGTGGTTAAATTTCATAATGCTATTTAAACTGCTCTAGCCTCAGTTGCATGGAGACTATCACTCCCACACTCTCATAAAGACCAAAGCTATTATTCATTATAGACGGTAAAGAGGTGCTCTTTGGACAAATGAGCACTAGGTACAATTTGGAATGGGAATGCTATATGGGGGAATTAATGGGGAATAGTAATTAAGTCAGGGGTGATTGCTACATGTTTCACAAGAGGCCTTGTGGAAACAAATATAAACTTTGCTGATATAAAGAATGTGTAGCACACAATTTAAAGATTATTTTTAAAATATGCAATACTCTACTACAAATTTCATAAAATTTATTAATTCTCACAATTCTCATTGATTTTTATTTTTTCCAAATTCTTTTATCTATAGTAAATCTAAGGTTGCAACTAGAATAGTTCCAACATAAATGTGAGTTATTTTTGCTTACTTAAGAAAGAAAACAATAGTGAAATTATATAATTTGAATAAACAATGACTACTAGATTCAGACATTCTCTAGAAAGCCTTGCCCACTTTGCTCACATAGATCTAGTCCCAGTTTTTCACTTTGCAGACTGGGTTAGAGAATTCTTGCAAAACCTGATCAGTCTTATGAGAGAGACCTAAAAATACTGAATGAGAATGTCTCTTTCTAAATAACCTAGCCAGATAGATTCTCTTATGTGAAGCTCATACTCAACAGATGCCTTTTGCCAACTGATGCTTTCCATTTGCTTTTTAATTCCCTTAAATATAAGCAGACAACCAGGAATTAGCAGAACCTGAGAAGTGCAACCCACATGAAATATTGAAGAAGGAAAGGAAAGAAAATGGGAGAAAACAACTCTATAGGATTAAGAAAATATCCATGTATAGACACAAGGAAAGCTATATTTAATACTTTTAGAAATAGGAGATGACATGATAACCATAAAACAAAATAAGAATATTGTAAGAAAGAAATATTGAGACAACAAATATAAGTTCTTGGAAATTCTACATATGGCAAAAAAATTTAAAAGTTAGAAGGAATTTACTAGAGAAGAGAAAATTGAAAAAAAAAATGGCAAAGAAAGATAAAAGGTAAAGAAAGGTATGAAAAGTAGCCAGTCCAGGAAATTCAATATCCAAATAAGACAAGGTCCAAAAAAGTCACTAAAGAATAAAAAAGAATGGAAATGATCTCAGAAAATTTCCTGAAATGAAATACAAAGTATTTTAAATATAAAGAGCTCAAGTGTTCCCAGCACAATAGATAAAAATTAACTTATACCATTGAACATATTTATAAAATTTTAGTAGTACTCTAGGGAAAAGGAAAGTACCTACCAGCTTTCAGAGTAAAAAATTATATATACACACACACACACACACACACACACACACACACATATATATATATACACATATATATATGCAATTTAAAAGGATTATTTACTATGCTAGTTTCAGACTTCTCAACAGAAACATTTAAAGGTGTATGACAATATAAAAGCACCTTTAAAAATCTGAAAAATATGTAAAACTCAAAATTTTTACCCAATTAAGTCTATTCATCTAATCTATCTATCAAATGTCATTTCATATGTTTCAGAGTTTAAAATTTTTCCTTCCCATGTATTTTCCTGCCCTCAGGAAGCTAATGTTTGATTTGCTTCATAAACTTAAAAGAACAACAAGCAAAAAGACTCCATAGTGGAAACAGGACATCTAGCACAGAGGAAAGGCAATGGAAATCCCCAGGATGAAGAAAGCCCCAGAGTGACAGATGTGCAGCAGCAGAGGGGGTACCTGCAGCAGACTATAACAGATCAGAAAGTTTGGCGGAAACTTTCAGAAAGATAAACTTTATAGCATAACTTTAAGTGAAGACATAGGCAACTGTTAATGCATTTGAGTTAATAATAAGCATATAGAAAATCAAGCAAATTAATAATATATATTTTTAAGGCTGCACAAAAAGTAATTCACCAAGGCTTAACTATGAGTATCATTTACATACTCATGAAAATGTAAACAGCAGTTATGAGTAGTGTCAAATTATAACTCTATTAGGAGAATGGAAATGGGAAGGATATACACTGACATGTGGTGGATGGAGTCATAGGAAGAGTCTGCTGATAGGAAGTGAAAGGATGATATTTAAAACTAAGCAATAAAGAAACAACAATGTTATTTAGCATGTTATTTATAGCTATGGAGGTTAATAACAAAAACATTGAGCTGAAAAAAATGAAAGTAGATTTTCCCAAGTTAATATATATGTTAATACAATTGAAATTAAAACCTCAACAATTTTTTTCACAAGATGGTGAGAAGCTTGAAAAAATGCTTTAAAGCTGTAAAACAATACTTAGAATCATACAATTATTTGGAAATGAGGGTAATTATGTGTGCTTGCATGCCAGATAGCACAACATATGCTTTATTTTCAGTAATTTAGACATTACGGTACCATGTCAAAATTTTTCAGAACAGTGATAATGAATAAAATGATCAGATGTAAACAGAAGACCTTAAAAATCCATAACAGAATTTTTTTTTTCCCCCGAGAAGGAGTCTCTCTCTGTCACCCAGGCTGGAGTGCAGTGGTGCAATCTAGGCTCACTGCAACCTCCACCTCCCAGGTTCAAGAGATTCTCCTGCCTCAGCCTGTTGAGTAGCTGGGTCTACAGGTGTGCGCCACCATGCCTGGCTAATTTTTGTATTTTTAGTAGAAATAGGTTTCACTATGTTGGGCAGACTGCTCTTGAATTCCTAACCTCCTAATCCACCTGCCTCAACCTCCCAAAGTGCTGGGATTACAGGCCTGAGCCTCTGTGCCCGGCCAGGATAATTTATTAGTGGTAAAATATAAAATCACATGATAAATACTTCTGGGATAGTTACTTGAAGAGCAAAAAGTGCAATATATTATGAATACATATATTTATATGCTTTTATAATTATGAGTTATAAAAACAAAAAAAATATTTTAAATAAAACGCAATTTAGTATTTTTTCTTCAGGGGGCAGTCATTTCTAAGCAAAACATTAAAAAAAAGCAAGAGAAAACTAATAATTTTGACTAAATAAAAACTAAGGTTATTGTATATATAAAAATACCATGAGTACAATAAATTCACCTCTACAAAATTGAAATTTTTCAATATTCAGAAAACAGTATGTGGCTTACTTAAAAATTATGTAGTGTAAAAGTGACTGTACTTAGATTGTAATAATTCCCAATATCTATTTAATTAAAGTTATTTCAATTCTAAGGTAACATCCTAAAGATTTAAAATATTTAATTCTGAATTTTATTCAGAGATGTTATAAATTTATCTTAGATCAGTTCAGCAATTACTATATCTAATAGGTATACACAGTAACTAAATTTGCATTAATAAATATATTGTCCTTTTCATACCTGTTGCTTTTTTTTTCTTTTTCTTTTCTTTTTTTGAGACAGAGTCTTGCTCTGTCTCCCAGGCTAGGGTGCAGCGGCACAGTCTTGGCTCATTGCAATCTCCACCTCCTGAGTTCAAGTGATTTTCCTGCCTCAGCCTCCCAAGTAGCTGCTATTACTGATGCACACCACCACGCCCAGATAGTTTTTGTATTTTTAGTAGAAACGGGGTTTCACCACGTTGGCCAGGCTGGTCTTGAATTCCGGACCTCAGGTGACCTGCCTGCCTCAGCCTCCCAAAGTTTTAGGATGACAGGGTTAGGGTTAGGGTTAGGGCCTGGCCTTACCCCTCATTTTGTTTTCGTTTTTGTTTTCTTTTTTTTGAGTTGGAGTTTCCCTTTAGCTGTTCAGGCTGGAGTGCATTTGTGCGACTTTGCCTCACTGTAACCTCCGCTTCCTGGGTTCAAGTGATTCTCCTGTCTCAGCCTCCTGAGTAGCTGAGATTACAGGTGTGTGCCACCCACACTAGGCTAATTTTTGTATTTTTAGTAGCCAGGCTGGTCTTGAGCTCCTGAGCTCAGGTGATCCACTGGCCTTGGCCTCCCAAGGTGCTGCGATTACAGGCGTGAGCAACTGCACCTGTCCTACCCCTTGTTTTTATATCAATTATGAAAGCATAGTTTGTAGGTAACTATCTAAATCTCCTTTCACTTTTTGTATGTGGCATAAAGTATACATAACATAAAATTAATCATTTCAAGCATTTTTAAGTGTACATTTCAGTGGCGATAATTATATCCACAATTGTACAACCATTATAGCTGTCCACTCCCAAAATCCTTCACCACCCCATATAGAAATCTCATAATCATTAAACAAACCCCTAGTAGCCTCTAAACTACCTTCTGTCTTTAGGAATTTTCATATTCTAGGTATTTTGTATACGTGGAATCATACAATGTTTGTCTATTTGTGTTTGGTTTATTTTACTTAGTATTATGTCTTTAAGTTTCATCCATGTTTATCATTTGTCAGGATGGCATTTCTATTTAAGGATAATATTATTCCATTGTATGCATATAGTATTTATTCATCTATTTAGAGACGTGGGTTGTTTCCTCTTAAGCACTATATTTTAAAACAGTCTCTTAATCAATTTAGTTCAAGTTATTTTAATGCCATATTTGCAATTTTTTATATTTTGTATCCAGCTGCCACAGTGAGCATGAAAACACTAATTCTAAACCTCTTCAGTTTATTAGCAGTATAAATATTTCTATTAACCTCTATTGCAAAAAACAAAAAAGCAACAGAATTTTCTAAATATGAATATTATATTTAGAAAATTTCGTATGTGAACGTGCAAATTCCAAAATGTTAAGCAGCAAAAACTGTTTTGCCTTATATAATTTTATTTTTAGAATGTAAATCTTAAAATAATTGATCATAACATTTTATTAAAATAAAGTATTATTCTTACAGATAGCAACATTTTGTGAAGGCATACACTGGTAATCAGCTAAATTATTCTCTTATTCAAAGATTACAACTACCAAAAAATTATATTTTTTAAAAATGCTAAGCTTAAATTTTATTTGCTTCACATCAGAAATATGTTCATAGGTGACAATTGTAATACTGATTTATTTCCTATTAAATCTAAGATGTTTGCAATGATAGTGTTAAATATATCAAAAGGCCAAAAAGGTATGTAAATATGCAATTGTAATACAAATTTTTGATGTAATTTAAATTGACACATGTTGATTACATGTCAATAATTTTCTCTAAAATGTGGGATGGCGGATGTAAAAGTCAAATTCTATTGTTTGAAATTGGATTCTCTCTGGGTGTTTTTTATAAAAGTGTTTATGTAAAGTGCCTTATCATCTTACTAAAGAGTTTTCTTATTATTTCTTATTTTTATTTTATTATAAATCTCTGCCATTAGGACTTTAGTTTTTGATAGTTTATTTAAACAAATAGATTAACACAAATTTAAATGTATTTTGCTGAACAGTATTCAATTATGCTTTTTATTTGACTTTATCAGCACCTCCATTTCCTTGACTTGTCAAATTTCTTTGTATCTGTCAGCCCTTGCCTATCTCATCACCTCCTGCAAAGTTTCGTGCATCAAGCTATTTTGGCTATTCTCTTAATACTGTCCTAGACTGTCTTATTCCATTGACCTTGTATCACAATTATCTGAAAATTCTTAAGAGGAAAATTGTCAAAAGATTATGGTAAATTCAAAAAATGAAGTATAATGAAGTGTTTTTTTTAAAGCTACATCTATATATTGATAATTCTCTTTATTTTTCTTTCTTTATAATTTTGATAAATTATTCTTTATTCTTAGAATTTATACACTTGAATATGATAGGTCCAATTGCATGTCTCATTTTTTTTGCTGCTCAGGAAATATTTTCAATTTGATGACACAAATTTTTGTACTCAGCTCTAGAAATTTCAGCTCTAATGTAATCCAAGTTTTCTTTTTGTTATGTCCTTGCTCCAAGTATTTCTATCTTGTGATCTTAGATCTTGTAATTGTTTTCATTCTGTATTTTTACAAATTCTGCTGCTTGTTTTCCTCATCTTGTATTTTGAGTTTGAGATAGTTTTTTCAAAACATTTATTTTCTAATCAGCATTTTGTTCTTTATCCAGTTTACTACCTATTAACCTGCTTTTTAAGTTTTATGATCATAGTTTTTAATCTGAGGAAAATCTTTCTAAATCTCAAGATTGTGCATTTTGTTTTGTATTTTCAATTTTGTACAGTGGTGTGTGTGCCTTACATATTTATAGATTTTCAAAAATATTACTAGTTATTTGCTGGAACATTTGTTTTCATGTCTTCTATTAATTCCTTCTTTTCAGTATGTTTATTCTCAGAATGTAGTAATTTTATTTTTTTCATCCTTACAAAATATCATTTTTTTTAACAAAATGTGGAGTTAAACTGTGTTCTCTTTTAAGTCTTTATGTGCCCTATTTAAAGTGTTCAGATCCAGATGAAAAGAGAAAGAGGAACACACCCTACTTTTGTCCTGCTTAGGAGGCTGAGAGGAAGCCATGTTTGGGTGAGCTCTGAAATCTACTTTCCAGGAGAAGAGGTAGCATCAATATTTGTTCCCCAATGACATCCCCACATTTCACTTTTGCTATACACCAAAGGCATTTTTAAATCTAATTTTAATCTCACTAAACTATATTCCCTTCTATAAATATAAAATATGAACATCAAGCTTTATTTACATGAGTAATCAATGACTACAGTCCCAAAGGGAGAAAAGGGGTGTTCAAACATACATGGAAAGCTAAATATCTCCATCTCCACCTGCTACCCATTCTTTCTTTAGAGAGGCTACTGCCATCACTTTAGTCTAGATTATTCTAGATTAGCTCCTATTTTCTCTATTCTTTTCCCAAGTAATTTCATCCAAACAGCTTTATATTCCATTTATATGCCATTGATGTCCAAATTTTATCCTCAGTTCTAACTTCTAAAATCCTTTAATTGTGCATGCAAATAAAAATATTCCAGAAAAGTGTTTTGTACAAGATGGACACTCAATAAATATTTTGAATGGGCTATACACACAGTATAACATACCAAGTATATATGTGTATATATATACACACACCTACACACACACACAGAGAATACATATACCTATATTTTTGTTCTCTGAAGTGTGTTTATACAAATAGCATTCCATATGGATTTTTCATTTTATTTTCCATTTAACAATAAATTTTAAAAGCTTTGTTGTGTTAGAATGTAATGATCTTATCCTGTTATTCTTATCCATGCATAGTATTCCATTTTATACTTATTATTGCTAGACATTTGGTGGCTTTTTTTTTTTTTTTTGCTATTGCAATCAATTCTGCAGCAGCCATCCTTGTACATATGGTTTTGTGCAATAAATTAGTTATTGGCAGTTTACACGTTCTTGCACACATAGTTCTATAGATTAGATGCTGAGAAGTGTAATCTCTAAAGAAAGAGCATTTGCACGCATTTTCTATAAGTTATTTTCATCTTATTATAAGTTTGTAATTTAAAAGTTACGTGATGCACACCTGGAATTCTGAGGACCTCAAACCTTTAGCCTGGTACACCTGCAGCATGTATATTTATGCAGTCTTACAAAATATATTACCAAACGTTTCTCAAAATGGGGAAGTCTGTTCCTTTGCAGCTAATAAAAACTTGTAATGCAAGCGAAATAGAAGAAGCGGGCCAAAGCCACCAGTAAGTTGATATGTTGTATATTTTTATTGAATAACACTTTTTTAAAAAATTAGGCATGGTGAAATGTCAACAAGGATAGAGATGGAAAGGAAGAATATTTCATGAAGGTGAGAAAACAAACATAGGCTGGTTCATCTTCCGCTTCAAAAATTTACTGCTCTTATCAGGCAGACTGTTAAGGGATCATAAAGTTTCTTACAATTTATTACATAAAGTGAAGATAGAAAATGAAGATGATGGCAGTTTTCTTTAAAATTCCAGAGTCCTGAATATGCTGCACATCTTTTATCCTGTAACTTACAGGTTAATAACAGAGCAGTATTTTGAATAATTGTCTTAAGTAAATAATACAACCACATTTACGTGTATGTTACTAGTCATGAAAAATTATACTATTGCATAAGGTTGACTTATTAAGGTAAGAAAATAAGGAATTCATTTAGAAAGCTTTTTAGTAGGAATGGATGAATAAGAATATATAATGTGCAATGTTCCAAAATCAATAATCCCATATCAATTTTTGTTTCTGAAAGTGGATAAAAGCAAGCTATAAATGCAGAGTAAGTGCTGTCCTGGAAGTTATGGGACTGGATGTAGCTTGAACAAACCTTGGCGGGCAGTGAATAGCAAGGAGAGGAAGAGTACCCTATGCTGTATGAAGGTTAGACTCAGGAGGTCAGTGTACAAAAGAGGGTTGAAAATTTAAAAACACAGATTTTTGTTTGAATTGTACTTTAGGTTCTGGGGTACATGTGCAGATCATGCAGGATTGTTGCATAGGTGAATATATGGCAAGGTGATTTGCTGCCTCCATCCCCCCCATCACTTATCTCTGGCATCTCTCCTCATGTTAACCCTCCCCAACCTCCCCATCCCCCACTGTCCCCTCCCCAGCACCCCCGTATCAGACCCCAGTGTGTGATGCTCACCTCCCTGTGTCCATGTGTTCTCATTGTTCAACATCCGCCTTTGAGTGAGAATATGCAGTGTTTAGTTTTCTGTTCTTGCGTCATTTTGCTGAGAATGATGGTTTCCAGATTCATCCATGTCCCAACAAAAGACATGAACTCATCCTTTTTTATGGCTGCATAGTATTCCATGGTGTACATGTGGCACATTTTCTTTATCCAGTTTACCATTGATTGGCATTTGAGCTGGTTCCAGGTCTTTGCTATTGTAAACAGTGCTGCAATGAATATATGTATGCATGTGTCTTTATAACAAAATGATTTATAATATTTTGGGTATATACCCAGTAGCATGATTGCTGGGTCAAATGGAATTTCCATTTCTAGACCCTTGAGGAATTGCCACACTGTCTTCCACAATGATTGAACTAATTTACACTCCCTCCAACCGTGTAAAAGTGTTCCTATTCTCTACATCCTCTCCAGCATCTGTTGCAGATTTTTTAATGATCGCCATTTTAACTGGCATGAGATGGTATCTCAATGTGGTTTTGATCTGCATTTCTTTAATAATCAGTGATGATGAACATTTTTCATGTTTTTTGGCCTCATAAATGTCTTCTTTTGAGTGTCTGTTCATATCTTTCACCCACTTTTGAATGGGTTTGTTTGTTTTTTTTCTTGTAAATCTGCTTTAGTTCTTTGTAGATTCTGGATATTAGCCCTTTGTCAGATGGGTAGATTGCAAATATTTTTTTGCCATTCTGGTGGTTTTCAAGTTCATTGTAATGACATTTTTTTTTTTCTGTGCAGAAACTCTGAGGTTTAATTAGATCCCATTTGCCTATTTTGGCTTTTATTGCCATTGCTTTTGGTGTTTTAGTCATGAAGTCCTTGCCTATGCCTCTGTACTGAATGATTTTTCCTAAGTTTTCTTCTAGGGTTTTTATGATATTTGGTTTTATGTTTAAATCTTTAATACATCTGGAGTTGATTTTAGTGCAAGGTGTAAGGAAGGGGTCCAGTTTTAGCTTTCTGCAAAAAAGGTCTTTTATATCCTTTATTTGTTGTATTCCTAGGTATTTTATTCTCTTTGTAGCAATTGTGAATGGGAGTTTGCTCATGGTTAGCCAATTTTCCCAACATCATTTCTTAAACAGGGAATCCTTTCCCTATTGCTTGTTTTTGTCAGGTTTGTCAAAGATCAGATGGTTGCAGATGTGCAGCATTACTTCAGAGGCCTCTGCTCTATTCCATTGGTCTGTATCTCTTTTTTGACACCAGAATCGTACTGTTTTGATTACAGTAGCCTTGTAATATAGTTTGAAGCCAGGTAGTGTGATGCCTCCAGCTTTGTTCTTTTTGCTTAGGATTGTCTTGGCTATGCAGGCTCTTTTGGTTTCATATGAAGTTTAAAGTGTTGTTGTTTTTTTTTTTTTTTTTTTTTTTTTTTCCAGTTCTGTGAAGGAGGTCAATGATAGCTAGATGCGGATAGCGTGGAATCTATAAATTACTTCAGGGAGTATGGCCATTTTCATGATATTGATTCTCCCTAACCATAACATGGAATATTTTTCCATCTGTTTGTGTGCTCTCTTATTTCCTTGAGCAGTGGTTTGTAGTTCTCCTTGAAGAGGTCTTTTATATCCTTTATTAGTTGTATTCCTAGGTATTTTATTCTCTTTGTAGCAATTGTGAATGGGAGTTTGCTCATGATTTGGCTCTCTGTTTGTCTGTTATTGGTGTATAGGAACGCTTGTGATATTTGCACATTGATTTTTTATCCTGAGACTTTGCTGAAGCTGCTTATCAGCTTAAGGAGATTTTGTGCTGAGACAATGGGGTCTTCTAAATATACATTAATGTCATCTGCAAATAGAGACAATTTGATTCCTCTTTAGCTAATTGAATACCTTATTTCTTTTTCTTGCCTGATTGCTCTGACTAGGACCTCCAATACTTTACTGAATAGGAATGGTGAGAGAATAGCTTTTATTATTCTAGATATGTTTCATCGATGCCTAGTTTATTGAGAGTTTTTAGCATAAAGCACTGTTGAATTTTGTTGAAGGCCTTGTCTGTATCTATTGAGATGATCATGTGGTTTTTGTCTTTAGTTCTGTTTATGTGATGGATTACGTTTATAGATTTGCATATTGAACCAGCCTTGCATCCCCAGGATGATGCCTACTTGATCATTGATGGATAAGCTTTTTGATGTGCTGTTGCATTTGGTTTGCCAGTATTATATTGAAGATTTTCAAATCAATGTTCATCATGGATATTGACCTGAACTTCTTGTTTTTTAGTTGAGTCTCTGACAGGTTTTGGTATCAGGATGATGTTGGTTTCATAAAATGACTTAGGGAGGTTTCCCTCTTTTTGTATTGTTTGGAATAGTTTCAGAAGGAACTGTATCAGCTCCTCTTTGTAGGTCTGGTAGAATTTAGCTCTAAACCCATGTGGACATGGACATTTTTTGTTTGGTAGGCTATTAATTGCTGGCTCTACTTCAGACCTTGTTATTGGACTCTTCAGGGATTCAACTTCTTCCTGGTTTAGTCTTGGGAGGGTGTAAGTGTCGAGGAATTTATTCATTTCTTCCTTATTTGCTGGTTTATGTGCATAGAGTTGTTTGTAGTGATCTCTAATAATATTTTCTATTTCTGTGGAATTGGTGGTGATATCCCCTTTAACATTCTTTATTGCATGTATTCAATTCTTCTCTCTTTTCTCGTTTATTAGTCTGGCTAGTGGTCTATTTTGTTGATATTTTCAAAGAATTACCTCCTGGATTTATTGATTTTTTAAGGGTTTTTTGTGTCTCTATTTCCTTCAGTTCTGCTCTAATATTAGTTATTTATTGTCTTCTGCTAGCTTTTGAGTTTCTTTGATCTTGCTCTTGTAGCTCTTTCAATTTTGATGATAGGGTGTCAATTTAGATCTTTCCTTGCTTCTCTTGTGGGCATTTATTGCTATAAATTTCCCTCTACACACTGCTTTAAATGTGTCCCAGAGATTCTAGTATGTTGTGTCTTCATTCTCATTGGTTTTGAAAAACATCTTTATTTCTGCCTTCATTTCATTGTTTATCCAGTTGACATTCAGGGGCAAGTTGTTCAGTTTCCATGTAATTGTGTGGTTTTGAGGTGGTTTCTTAATCCTGAGGTCTAGTTTGATTGCACTGTGGTCTGAGAGACTGTTTGTTATAGTTTCTGTTCTTTTGCATTGACTGAGGAGTGATTTACTTCTAATTATGTGGTCAGTTTTAGAGTAAGTGTGATGTAGTGCTGAAAAGAATGTGTATTCTATGGATTTGGGATGGAGAGTTCTGTAGATGTCTATTAGGTCCGCTTGGTACAGATCTGAGTTCAAGTCCTGGATATCCTTGTTGATTTTCTGTCTCATTGATCTGTCTAATATTGATAGAGGAGTGTTGAAGTTTCCCACTATTATTGTATAGGAGTCTAAGTCTCTTTGTAGGTCATTAAGAACTTGCTTTATGTATCTTGGTGATCCTGTATTGGGTGCATATATACTTAGGATAGTTATCTCTTCTTGTTGCATTGATCATTTTACCATTATGTAATACCCTTCTTTGTCACTTTTGATCTTTGTTGGCTCGAAGTCTGTTTTATCAGAGATGAGGATTGCATCCCTGCTTTTTTTTCTCTCCATTTCCTTGGTAAATCTTCTTTCATCCCTTTATTTTGAGTATATGTATGTCTTTGCCCATGAGGTGGGTCTCCTGAATACAGTGCATGAGTGGGTTTTGGCTTTCTATCTAGTTTGCCAGTCTGTCTTTTGATTGGGGCATTTAGGCCATTTATATTTAATGTTAATGTTGTTATGTGTGAATGTGATCCTGACATTTTGTTACTGGCTGGTTGTTTTGCCCATTAGTTGACTCGGTTTCTTCACTGAATCATTAGTCTTTACCATTTGGTACATTTTTGCAGTAGCTGGTGCTGGTTGTTCCTTTCCATGTTTAGTGCTTCTTTGAAGAAGCTCTTGCAAGGGAGGCCTAATGGTGATGAAATCTCTCAGTAATTGCTTGTCCATAAAGAATTTTATTTCTTCTTCACTTATGAAGCTTAATTTGGCTGGGTATGAGATTCTGGGTTGAAAGTTCTTTTAAGGTTGTTGAATATTGGCTTGTAGAGTTTCTGCTGAGAGAGTTGCTGTGAGTCTGAGCTTCCCTTTGTGGGTGATCCGACTGTTCTCTCTCACTGCCCTTAGCATTTTTTCCTTCATTTCAACCCCAGTGAATCTGACAAATTTGTGCCTTGGGGTTGCTCTTCTTGAGGAATGCTCTGGTGTTCTCTGTATTTTCTGGATTTGAATGTTAGCCTGCCCTGCTAGGTTGGAGAAGTTCCGGATAATATCCTGAAGAGTGTTTTCCAGTTTGGATTCATTCTCTCTGTCACATCCAAGTACACCGATCAAGCGTAGATTAGGTCTTTTCACATAATCCTATATTTCTTGGAGGCTTTGTTCATTTCTTTTCACTCCTTTTTCTCTAGTCTTACTTTCTCATTTTATTTCATTGAGTTGATCGTCAATCTCTGATATTCTTTCTTCTGCTTGATCAATTCTGCTATTAAAACTTGTGTATGCTTCGTGAAGTTCTTGTGCTATGTTTTTCAGCTCCATTAAGTCATTTATTTTCTTCTCTAAGCTGATTATTCCAGTTAGCATTTTGTCTAACCATTTTTCAAGGTTTTTATTTTCTTTGCATTGGGTTAGAACATATTCCTTTAGCTCAGAGTAGTTTGTTAATATCCACCTTCTGCAGCCTTCTTCTGTCAATTCATCATACTCATTCTCCATCCTGTTTTGTTCCTTTGCTGGTGAGGAGTTGTGATCCCTTGGAGGAGGAGAGGCATTCTGGTCTTTGATGGTTTCATCATTTTTGCACTGGTTTCATCCCATCTTCGTGGATGCATCTAGTTTTGATCTCAGGGAGCTGCTTGAACAGGCTGTCTGTTTCTTGTCTGTCTGCAGAGGCACTGCTGGGCTGCCATGGGCTCAGTTGAGATGCTGCATACATTTCCTGTGTCATTTGTTTACACAGGAAGATTAGACCCACCTCTGCAATGGCGGCTGCCCTTTCCTGCACCAAGTTCGATAATTCCAGGTCGAGCTTGTACTGATGTGCTGGCTGTGAAACTCTCAAGGGAGAGGGCTTCAGTTTGCTGGGCTTTGTTGGGGAGGGACCTGCCTCGCTGAATCTCCTGACTCCCTGCTTTCAGCTCCCCTTCTTCCCGCAGGGCGGGGGAGGTGGCTCCATCCTGCAGGCTTTCTCAGCATTAGACAATACGTCCACTTAGATCTGTGCTGACAACCCGTGACACTGGCCAGGGTTGCTGCTCACCTCAATGCAGGTTTCTCACAGGTGCTTTTCAGCCCAGTGAAGATCTCCTGGTCTGTGGGTTGCAGAAGGCTTGGGTGAAGCGCAATATCTGAACCATAATGCCAGAGGAGGAGAGTCCCTGACCCTCCAGTCAGAGGCACTTCCTGGGTGGGGCAGTGCCCTGCCCTGCCTTGGTTTGTCCTCTTTGGGTTATACCCACTGTCCAACCAGTCCCTTTGAAATGAGCCTGGTACCTCATTTGGAATTGCAGAGATTACTCACTTTCTGCATCTCTCTCACTGGGAACTGTACTCCAGAGCTGCTTCTGTTTGGCCATCTTGCCTCTACTCTCTCTTAAAAACTTAGATTTTTAACTTGTTATCTGCTGATATGGAAGGGCAACAAATAATAAACTTGCATTATAGAATTATAGTTTTTAAGAATTAAAGAAGTTAACTTAGGCAAAGTTATTAAGCCACAGCACATTATGGTGATCTATGCTAGCCCTAATTCAAATTAGAGTGTCCACATGAACTTCTGCAAGTCACTTTACCTTGTCTCTAACATTTTTCATTTGTTAAGTGAAGTGAGGGCACTCTGATCTCTAACTTATTGTCTAGTCCTTCATTCCACAATTCAATGTTCTTTAGAATCAGAAGAAGACGGCTGCTCAACTAATTTTTTCTGCAGCCTGAATGCATTTAACATTTTTCTTCTTGCCAAGAACAAATGCCTAAATGTGGCTTATTTGGGTGTCTATAAATACAGTAAATTAGAGCAACAGTTAGGAAGAACAAATGGAAAGAGTATCAAACAACCCCTTTCACAATCATTTCAGGTAACCAAGAATGTTGTTGATAAAGTTGATCTTATTCTATGCTCTAGGCTTATTTCCCTTCCTAAGTATTCATTAAAAACATAATCTCAATGAAACAGGTGGGATAAATCTTAAATGGTTAAAGCCAGTGGAATTTGGACTTCAGTCACAAATGTGCCCATAACTTATTGCTTGCTAAATTCCATTTTTATCTCTATAATATATCTGGTTTTCAGTATGTCAGGCAAAATGAACTTTTCCACTAGTCTAGCAAACATTTTTTATGTTCATTGAATATATTTTCCTTACAAAATTGATAGTGCCTTGAAAATATATAGAGCCTATGATTTTTCCTGTCCCACAAGAGTTCAATGTACATCCCTTAACTCTGGACTCATACTTTCCAATTCTTTTTGTTGTTGTTGTTGTTAACAATTTCCAAGTAACTGGGTCTATCAAACATAAATTATACAGTTTCCTTTATGAGTTAAATGCTGAACAATGTATATTTAAAAATATAGTTACCATAGCATCTTCACTAATGATATCACAAATTAATTACTAATTTTTAAAAGGTACGTTTACAAATTCACTTTAAGGTTTGATGGCTCATAATGGTGTCTGGAAGACTACGTGCATATGTGTATGCGTGTGTGTATGTGTGCGTGCATGTGTGTGTGTGTTATAGCCTGAAATAATACATAAACTGGGATACTTGAGCCAATAAGTCTTATGACTTTTGTAAGAAAAATTAAAAATTAGCATAAAAAATAAGAGACTTAATTATCACTGTTAAAAATAAGAGAAAAAGAAACACCCCCCAAACTCCCTTCCCAGCTTTTTTTTGAGTATTTACTTTAGAAAATATATAATTGTTAGTACTGTCTCCAGTTAATCCTCTTGCAAACTAGATAGGTTTTTTTGTCACCTTTATATCCAGAAAATCTTTCTGAAGAATGTAGAAGCCATTTTTTGAAATGTAAATACTGAGATACTACCCCTTTTCCCAGTTTCTCTGGAAAAGTAGGAGCCTAACTTCAGTTTCCTTGTTCTAAGTTGCAAAATTACCTCATTATAAATATAGGGGTTTGCTTTTTGTATTTTCCTCTGGATAGGGTCAATTAACTAATATAGATGGTCATCCAATTACTAGGTAAAGTGAGAATGGACTAAGTATATACAATGGTGGTATCATGTACTCTTCCCTGATGACTAGTTATTCTTTATATTTTGGTAGTTATATAATTTTTATTTTATCTTTTATTTTATTTTTTATTCCAATAGGCTTTTGGGGAACAGATGGTGTTTGGTTATGTGAATAAGTCCTTTGGTGGTGATTTCTCAGATTTTGGTGCACCTATCACCCAAGCAGTGTACCCTGTACCCAAGATGTAGTTTTTTATCCCTCACCACCCTCTACCCTTCCCCTCAAGTCCCCAAAGTCTGAGGTATCATTCTTGTGCCTTTGTGTCCTCATAGCTTAGCTCCCACATATGAGTTAGGACATACAATGTTTGGTTTTCCATTCCTGAGCCACTTTACTTAGAATAATAGTCTCTAATTTCATCCAGGTTGCTGTGAATGCTATTATTTCATTCCTTTTTATGGCTGAGTAGTATACCACACACACACCCATACACACACATTTTCTATATCTACTCATTGATTGATGGACATTTGGGCTGGTTCCATATTTTTACAATCGCAAATTATGCCGCTATAAACATGCATGTGCAAGTATCTTTTTTGTATAATAACTTCTTTTCTTTCCCTCCCACACTTAGTAGTGGGATTGCTGGATCAAATGGTAGATCTACTTTTAGTTCTTAAGGAATTTCTACAGTTTTCCATAGTGGTTGTACTTGTTTACATTCCCACCTACAGTGTAAAAGTGTTTCATTTTCACCACATCCATGCCAATATCTATTATTTTTGAATTTTTTTTTAGTTATGGCCATTCTTTCAGGGGTGAGGTGGTATCGCATTATGGTTTTGATTTGCATTTCCCTGATACTTAGTGATATTGAGCATTTTTCCATGTGTTTGTTGACTACTTGTATATCTTCTTTTGAGAATTGTCTATTCATGACCTTAGCTCACTTTTTGATCGGATTGGTTTTTCTTGCTGATTTTTTTTTTTAAGCTCTTTGTAGATTCTGGATATAGTCCTCTATTGGATGGATAGATTGTGAAAATTTTCTTGCACTCTGTGGATTGTCTGTTAACTCTGCTGATTATTTCTCTTGCTGTGTAGAAGCTTTTTAGTTTAATTAAATCCCATCTATTTATCTTTGTTTTTATTTCATTTGCTTTTTGGATCTTGGTCATGTGAAGTCTTTACCTAAGCAATGTCTAAAGGGGTTTTTCTTCTAGAATCTTTATGATTTCAGATCTTCATTTTAAGTCTTTGATCCATCTTGAGTTGATTTTTGTAGGTGAGAGATGAGGATCCAGCTCCAAAAGCATTTTCTTCTACACTGGCTCCATGTGTAGGGCCAGCACCTGTGACTCATGGTAGGCAGGTGGGCTCAGGTTGCCAGAACTACTTTGCCTGCAGTCCCAAGATCTTCTCCAGGAGCAGCTATTAATCAATGACTGATGAGGACAAAGGGTACACAAATCCCAGCTTCCTGTCCCTCTGATTAAAAAAATTCTGAGGTACAAGCTCCACTATTTGTGGAGCTCCCTCACAGAATTAAATTGGGGACATTTTGTTCAATATGGTACCCTTGGTTGGCCTCTTCCCCTTGGGCATTCCTGGTCCCACTTTCCTGCGAGCATTTCCTGGGAACATTGCTATTGATAATGTCCACAGATCTTCATCTAACATCTTCTTGGGTCAGATAACTCAATCTAAGAAATGTTCTCTACTTTCAATTCCAGTTTCAGCAGGGAAACAGATTACCTCTTGCCACACTCAATGCTAGCACCAATTTGAGGATTACAGATCCATCTGGAAACCAGAAGAGAGCTGTCATCCCAGGGCTCGGTTTCCATTTCAGGTATGTGCTCAAAAAGAGCATCATTTTTCTAGAGATATTAAAAGAAAATGACCTAAGTGGTTAGTGAGTATGATCTCTGACTGAAAATTGACATTGGATGACCCTGAAACAGAAAACGAACTTTAATAGAAAAACTGTTGAAATTCAGATACATCTTGTAGTTTAGTTAACAATATTGTTCAACAGTTAATTTTCTGGTTCTGATGATTATATTGCAATTATGTAAGATGGTGACGTTAGTGGATGTGATGTGAGGGATATAAGGAAGCACTTTGTACTAAAATTAGCTTAAAATCAAAAGTTTTAAAATATATTTGAAATCTAAAAAGAAGTAGTAGGAAAAACATGTTTTATAGCTATTTCATAGCTTTTAAAGGAGTGCAAATTTGAAAACAAATTTACAAATTTGTAGGGAAAACAGTGTTCAGAAAGACACATTCCTGATAGGTCTTTCAGTTATGCAAATGTGAGGCAGAGATTAGTATTAGAAAAGATATTTGAAGACTGTCTAGAACAAGTGCAATTGCTCAGAGCTATGATGTAAATGGTTGTAGATGTTTTACCCAGAGTTGCAACTCTGCCCACTATTTTTCCTTTAGAGAAAAGCTTCTTTTTAAACCACTGACTGAGGCTGCACTGTGCTGGAAAACTGAGATTTCTTTAGCTATTGGGCTGTATGTGTGTGGAAATATGCCTACATGATTGCATGTATATGTTTATGTGAGCTAATTTAACTAGTTCATTGCAAAAAAATAAAAGGGAGGCTGAGAAGACTAAAGGAAAGACATACAAGCATGTCTAAACTTTCCTGGAGAGACAGTTAAAACAAAAAACTAGAACTGACAAAGTAAATTTAAACCAAGACTATTCCATGCATGGCACAAAGGCTAACTATCGCAGACTTTGAGAAATGTATTGAGGCTGGACTTCTTGGTTCTGATATCTCTATCTTGTTGGGCCTGGATCCAGAAGAATAAAACATGCTGAAATCCTCATTCTCTGAGTGAGGTAAACTATCCTGGATGACATGGAGACAAGATGGCATTTAGGGGGAAAAGCCCTATGATGAGGAAAGAAAACATATTACAGGTGCCAGAGAACCACCATGCAATTTGAGACTTAAAGAGGTGCTGATGGCAGATGTTCATTCTTCCTTATGTTTATTACACTTATGTGTTATTTCGAATTTTCACTAAAGTCTCATTGAAGATTACAACCTTACCTCAGCTGTCTTGTAGGAATAGAGACTACAGGTATTGATTGACTTATGACCTAAGCAACTTACGAACATTCGACTTTACGACCACAATCGCTAGCCACGACTGCTCTGCGTCTGGCAGTGCAAAGGTTGCCCAGCTGGGCGTACAACAGTGTGGACCAGCTGGGGGCAGCACTACCATCTCCGCGTGCATATAGCCTACTCAACTTATGACCAAATCGTGTTGTGACCGGTCTGTCGGACCCAATCGTGGTCGTAAGTCGAGCACTAGCTGTACCTGGAGGAGAGATAAAGGCTAAAGTCACCACATTCTGAGGACAGAATACTGGTCGCAATGCTGGCTTAAGAGAGGGTGATGGACTCAAAAGAAAAGGAGGTGATGGGCAGCAGAACTACCAGTGCTCACAAGCAGGAGATGGGCAAATGGAAGCAAGATTTCGTAGACTTCACTTTTGCATAAACTTGTAAACACTGAAGATAAATGTACACATCATCGACTTTTATTCAGGCTTCTTTTCTTCTCTCCTGAGACTGCTATCACAGTGGAAAATTTTAGTGCTCACATTGACGACAGCAACTGTTAAAGAAAAACTTCTGATTCTTCTAAGGAAAACTTTATTCAGGACTATTGCGATAGGTGCTGAGACTACTGCAACTGGGGAGAGAAACTGGGCTCGACTCCAAACACAGCAAAGACAGCTGGGGTTTATAGTCAGTAAACAGAATGGGGGTTCAGTGGATAGAAAATTATCAGAAAAAGACATTAAGTATAGGGGGATTCTGGCTAATCTGACTTTATAGGATTCTTGCTAACTGCAGGTCAGGGTGATCAGATACAAAGGATGGGGTTAAGGAATTCAATTGGATATGAAGTGTGATAAGATATCAAAAGTGAGGAGGAATCCTCCCAAAACAGACTTACCAGGATTCTTGCAGAAAGGTGACTAAGCAGGCCCAGAAAAGACAGGGGCCAAGGTTGGAACCAACTAGAGAAACTCAAAAGAGACTTACTAAAGTTTGGTCAAGGAGAGTCTTTGTAACCAAATATCTTAGCCCTGTAAAAATTGCCTGGCCTGTCTAAGCCACAGGTCAGTTATCTGATATAGAATGCAGGCAATAATCTCACCTATGAGATTATTCTTAATATTAAATAATAGTGTATGTAACAACTTTATAAGCGCTCAAATATTTTATCTCTTTCCCTTTCCAGTTCAAAAATGAATATACACAGTATTGTTCCTAAGCAATCATCCTTTTATTTTGATTTTTCTCAGCCCTCCCACTTTTAATTAGCATTCTACTGTTAACCTAATTCAGTAAGGATCTGTTGCATGTCTGCTATGTGTCTAGCACTAATTAAAAATGCTTATCAGGTTAGCATTCTAAATCCAGCTGTTTACTATGAACATCAAATTTTCCAAATTGGGAATCAGGGCACATGATCCCAGAGAAAGGATATAAACATATATATATATATATAT